>NC_062554.1:33303644-33931732 GCF_016906955.1 Phacochoerus africanus | reverse complement strand
GCCCATATATGAGCAAGAAAGTGAGTGTGACGTTAAAGGAACATTAGGAATTTGAAACATTTGAGGCCCTGGTGCTCTATAAGCCACTGAATGGGTCGTGCAGCAAGGCATCAGTATCTGTGATAACATTATTTTCTCCAGAAGTGCACAGCTAATGGACTAGTCTAGGCTTGGGATTTTTGCCAGCTAAATGCTTGTGAAACAAAAGGATGAGAGAACAAGGCATTCAAACATTGTATCATTACAAAGAGAAGTAGAGAGAGGCATGGCCTAATATGCAAGTTCCCAAACTTTGCTGCACATTAGAATCATGTGGGAAGCTTTGTAAAAATCCTACTGCTCTGGTCACACTGCATACTAATGAAATCAGAATTTTGGGGGAGTGGTGCCAGGCATCGGTAGCTCTAAAGGCTTTTAGATGATTCCAAAGTGCAGAAAAGTTTGGAGACCCCTGGGGCCTTTTCATGAACCTCTAGTGAAGTCCCATTACCAGCAGCATCAATAGCACCTGAGAGTCTGTTAAAAAATGCAAATTCTCAGGCCCTACCTCAAACCTACTGAATCAGAAAATCAGAGGATGAGGCTCTACAGCTTTATTTTAGCAAGACATCTAGGTGATTAATGCATTTTCAATTTTGAGAACACATTATAAAAAAGAAGAGCGTTTTGGCAATGTATTAAAGATACTGTTTGGGAGTTCCCGTCGTGACGCAGTGGTTAACGAATCCGACTAGGAACCATGAGGTTGCGGGTTTGGTCCCTGTCCTTGCTTAGTGGGTTAACGATCCGGCGTTGCCGTGAGCTGTGGTGTAGGTTGCAGACGCGGCTCGGATCCCTCGTTGCTGTGGCTCTGGCGTAGGCCGGTGGCTACAGCTCCGATTCAACCCCTAGCCTGGGAACCTCCATATGCCGCGGGAGCAGCCCAAGAAATAGCAACAACAACAACAACAACAATAACAACAACAAAAGACAAAAAAAATAAAAAAATAAAAAAAATAAAGATACTGTTTGGAAGCAGTTCACCCCATTTTGTCCTTGTAGTACTTGGAATGTGGAGAAGTAAATGTCCTTGGGACACTGAAGATAGCATCCCTGTGACCATGACACATATTGAAAAGAACAACTGAGGGGAGTTCCCATGGTGGCTCATCAGGTTAAGGACCCGACATAGTGTCTGTGAGGATACAAGTAAGTATAGGCTGCAGATGTGGTCGGGATCCCATGATGCTGTGGCTGGGGGATAGACCGCAGCTGAAACTCTGATTTGATCCCTAGCCCGGGAAGTTCTTTATGTCATAGGTTCGGTGCAGCACTAAAAAGAAGAAAAACAAAACCTGAAGGACAAAGGAGATGTTGATACTATCTCCTTTGGAGCCACACACCACAGGCAGAGCATTCTTTTAGAATGTACATCAGACACACATTGTTTTGTTTTCTGTTCCTGGATCAAAGACGAGTACATTTCCACGTGAGAGGAAATGTAAGTAGGAAATATTTAGCATTTTCTTTGGATGACCTCACAGAGTTCCTGCTCACTGTTCAGGTTTTGTAAACCAATCCAGTAGGCGACTTTCAGTTTGCCTCAGAGAGAATTGTACCAAATGGTGCCTCAATTCTCAGGCTCCAGAATGCTAACTTCTGAGCTGCTTGATGTCTTAAGTATTTTCTGCTCCAAATTTGGGCTGGCATGTGTGTAGGGGTTGGTGGGAGTGAACGTTTACCTTCTGAGAGAATCCTAGGGCCCACTTAATTTGCATAAGATGTGATACAGCTAAACCGTTTTTCCTGCCTTTAATTATTTCCCTACTTGCCTGGGTTGGAATCCTTCTACCTAGCTTTACCAATATTCTTCCTCATTTTCCTGTAGGGGAAGCATTATTCTCAGTCTTTCCACCTGCAATTACCTAAAGCTGCCAAGACATGACTTTTAGTAGACTGCAGCAGAATCTTTGAATACAAATAAATACAGGAGTTTATCAAATAGCATTCAGAGCATAGACCAGTTTCCACTTAAGAAGAAAAATTCACTTGGTGAGAGAATTACTTACTTGTATATATTTATGGGCACAGGGAGAAGGACATTATATAAGCTGGGTTAATGAAAGAAAAAATACGAGAATAATAGTCCAAACATAAAACAATAAAAAAAAGAAGAAAATGCATTTCCTTAATTTTTTCTTTGTCCATTGCATTTAGATTTTGTCTTTAATGTTGCCTTTACAACATTAAATGTTAATCTTCAGAGATGGTATAATTTTTTTATTGACTTTGATTCAGCACTTAAGTGCAAAAATCATATGTGTGTAAATTCCTAGCACGCTATAAAGGGGCGTCTCACTACAGGATACTTTTCCAGTGTCCTGAGCTATCCAGAACACAAATAATAATTTGGAAGGATGCAAAGAGGCTGTCTGAAATAACCAAACAAGGTGTCTCAAAGTATCTGTTATAGGGCAGTTGTTAATATTTTCAGGCCTCCTGGAAATAGTTTATCTATTAAGCTTGGTGCCTAAGGAAATCCATGATGTTTGTGTTTTACTGGGAAGTGTTCTATGTGTTATACAAATTTAATTTATTTTATCCTCTCAAAGGTCCTATGAGGTAGGCATTTTTTTTTTTTTTGGTCTTTTTTGTCTTTTTAGGGCTGAACCCGCGGCACATGGAGGTTCCCAGGCTAGGGGTCTAATTGGAGCTATAGCTACCATCCTATGCCACAGCCACAGCAATGCCAGATCTGAGCCACATCTGTGACCCACACCACAGCTCACAGCAACACCAGATCCTTAACCCGCTGAACGAGGCCAGGGATAGAACCCAAAACCTCATGTTCCTAGTCGGATTCGTTTCTGCTGCGCCAGGACAGAATCCGCCAGGATGGGAACTCTGAGATAGGCATTTATTATTGTTAAACTCATTTTACAAAAAGAGGACACTGAGACTTAGGCAACTTAACCAAGGCCACCCAACTGGAAAGTAACAGAGCTGGAATTTAACCGATTTAAATCTGGCTCCAGTTTGTATGATAACCACACTGCTATACTATGCTTCCCTCCTCTAGGGTAGGAGATTCTAGGAAAAATAGAGCCAGGCATGGCTTTCTTTACATAAGAGAAACCATTTTTGGCCTCAGCCATTTTGTGGTCTAAGTCTGGCCACAGTGCCCTAGAATAGGTCTCAATAATTAATGATCTTCAAGGAACAAGACAATGCAGGAACAAATCACTGTTATCAGGCAAGAGAAGTAACAACAGGAAAGATAATAAATCAGGGCTAAAGACTCCTGATTCTGATACAATGGTAAAGATTAGGCTAAGGCACATTTTTGACCTGTTCTTCAGAAGTCAAACCTCTCAAGTGCTCAACCATTAGATTAACTTGAATGTAGGGAAAGATGATGCTGACCATTTCTGACCTTCAAGACTTTAATCATCCAAAGCCTGAACCCTGTCAACCTTTGCCCCAATTGTATGCTGAATTCTCCTCTGCTCAGACCCCTTCATGAATATGCATATACCACCCAAGCCCCTTCATGAATATGCAGATACTCTTAGCTTAGAGCTTCCCCAGTTTGCTGTTTGGGGACATACTGCTAGGTGAAGGATCCCTGGTATTCTCCTTACTTGCTGTGAGTGATACATCTTCTCTGCTATTTGGCTTGGTTGTGTCTTTTGATTGACAGGAGGTGAACCCAGTCTTTGCATAACAATTTCATGGTCTTCACTCATCTCCTCTCCTAACATCGACTGAAACTCATGACTCTAAAGACATTTCTTTCAGGAGAACTTCTCAAACCTCACGCAGCAACTGCGTTTTACCCTTAAACACAGTTTTAATGAGCTCATGCTAATGGAGCTGGTTTTCAACTCCACAGCGGATTAGAAGCAAGAAGCTTTTAAAAAACCTTAGGCTTTGAATCAGAATGCTTTGTTTTAATCGCTGATATTGCCAACTGGGATACTTTGCTCAGGTTACCTAATTTATCTAAATCTTATTTCTCACATATAAAATGTTCATAGAATACTCGTTCCTTGTATGATGAGGATTAAATGAGACATTGTGTTAAAAAAAGCACATGGTGAGCCCCCAGCAATGACAAAGGATAATGATCCTGTAGTTGGGAGCAGCAGTAGTAATGATGAGGACTATGAAAATGTTAAAGATGCTCATTAATAGCCTGGCTGCCCGGCAGTCCACTGTCAAGATCAGTGATCATATATTTTCTGTTTTTTGAGCTTGGCAATATTCTTCAGAAACTCATACAGCTTTGGAAATGTGAAGGTTTTCTAATGGTACCATTTTACCAAATGGTAAACAGGAGTTTTTAAAAGGGTTTTGGATCAGTTTCTTGCTAAATCATTTAGAAAGCAGAAAATAAATTTGTCTCACTGCTCTCAAACACAGGGAAGAAGCATATTTTTCTCACATTCCATAATTGCCAGAGTGACTGTTTCATCCACTGTCTGTAGTCTCTTCACATTATCCCCTCAGGTGGTATGTCAGGCAATTTCTTTTGCAGTCTCCCAAAATGAATTTTTGGAATGCCAATCAAGGCCATCTATAAAAGACAGAGGATCATATCACATCAGTCTGTAGGCTGAAAACTAAATAATTAGTAACATTTATTACCAATCAAAACATGTCTTTGCACAGAAGATATACGAATTATTCAAATATAAAATCTCGGTTAAGAATGCAATCACTGCTGAGCAGACACATGAATCACTTTTTCAGTGGTGTAATTCCTTTAAACATTTTCTCATTTTTATGACTATGTAAAAGACAAGCTTTTTAGAAAGCAATCTTTATTAATGAGACATAAATATAGTCTCTACACTGCCTACTGCAGCATTTGGTAAAAGAATCTTGTGAAGAAAGATTCAAATACATGAATAGGCTCTTTAAAACCCTCATTATCTGTGTTTTGTGATTAAATCTTGATTATTTCCCCACCAATGAGAGATGCGTCAGCACACCTTTAAGCTATCTGTATCTTACTCCCGTTTCCAATCTTTGGCGTAATTGTTAAAAGAGAAAGCTGCAGAAGCAAGCTTAACATGGAGAGTCAAACAGTCCCATATATATTAGTATAATCTGATTTTATTTTAAAAATTGTTTAGTGAGAGGGTAAAAGACAGACTTTTGCAGCCAAGGACCAGGGACTTATCAAAATGAAAAGGATTGTTTCCAATTCTGAGAAGTGATTGGCTTCATTGGAGATCAATAATTTTGATGTCAGTGGGGAAATGATGAACACTTTCCTTCCCTGGGGCATGTGGGAATGGGCATTCTTCAAGTTCGAAAGAAGAAAATTATCTTTATTCTTGAATTCTTTCTTCCTACCATGGAAGCCGAAAAGTGTAATCCTTATGAAAAAACACGAGTCCTCTCTCATCCCTCAAGTGCGTAGGTCCCTTGATAGTCATGTCAGGACTAATTTTCTATTGGGCCACTTAATGGCCCCTAAAGATATAATGTCAAGAATGCCAGGGAAGCAGGAGGATCCTATTGGAGAGATTGTTGGGCTGAGTTAAATGATTTGAGTTCTAGCCATACCCACCATTTCCGTGCAGTGTGGTATAGGCCATCTCAGAGGTATGGAGCATATCTCAGTAGTATGGGCATTATTGTAGTTCATACAGATAGAATGGAAGGAAGAGATCGTGGAACCGGCAGTCTAGAAAAGCTTTGAGAAGAAAAAAAGAATTTGAGCTGAATCTGTAGGGTAGGTGCAATTTAAAGTCACGAATGTGGGAATTCATATTTGGTGAGAATATTTTGGAACGAAAGGCCCATGATAAGGGAAAGGTTTAGAAAAAGAGGTAAAAATAATCAGCAAATAATTATAGTGAGTTAGATATTCTATTCCCTATCTCAATTATTTTTCCCTGTGTACATTAGCTGCTGAGTAAAATTCATTATTTAAGATAATTTTTGGCAACCTGAACAAAATAAACATTAGTCTTTGATGCCAGGCTGCAGTTACCCAATACGGCTTATAGGAGGCCAATAAGAAGACATTTCTTTCTTTTTTTTAAGTCATTCTTAAAGACTGGGCTCAAAAGACTCTACAGTTCTTTATCTGCTCAACTTTTGTTCCATTCTCACAGAAAGACATAAAAAGTGATTAAGTCATAGATCTCATCCACATAAGCTTCAATCTCACAGAGATCACGAAGAATGGAATTTCTTTGGAAATACCCAGGTTTAGGAAGAGGTGAACACATGCTATGTAGAGTGAGGTAAAACAAATAGTTGAAGATTAAAGCTACAGGTAGAAAGGGGCTGTTGGAGGCCCAGTCTTCTACAGCATTCACTGTATGGGGAAACCTTAAAGTAGGAACTCTGAAAATGTTGGCTACAAGCAAGTGGGTTGGCTTGTCTATCCGTATGTGTATGTGTATGTGCATGTATGTAAGTTGATTTGTTCTTGAATACACTGGGGTGTTTTCCAATAGTGACCACCTTTAAAAATGTTCTTACTCTATTTCCTGCTGTTCCATACGTTTGCATCCCTGATTTAACCCTGAAATCACTTGATGCTAGGAAGCTCGGATTAAAGAGTCTGTGAAACCCAACTGGTTTTTTCAGCTAATTTTTCAAACAGTTAAGAAAGAAATAATACCAGTATACACAATTTCTACCATAACTTTTTTTTAAAAGAAAGGCTATTACCCAATTCATTTTTGGAGGCTGCTAAAACCTCATAAGGTATAATGTAAGAAAGTAAAATTATAGACCAGTGTCACTCATGAATGCAGGTTCAAAAAGGCTAGTTAAAACATTAGCCAGTTAGAGTCAGCTAGATGTAAGGATATAATATCATCATCAAGTTAGATTATTCCAGAAATTCAAAATTGTCCTAATATTCAAAAATCTATCAATGTGGTATCACATAAATACAATAAAGGAAAAACGTATGATCATTTAAGTGAGTCCAAGAAAGGCATTTGATAAGGTTCAATATTTTTTCATTATAAAATCTCTCAGCAAATTATGAATAGAAGGGATCTTCCTTAATCTGATAAGCGTCATCTAACGACAACAACAAAAAAACTACAGCAAACATCATACTTAGTTGTCAAACACTAGCATGTCTACCTTTGCAATCAAGAAAGCACTGATGCCACTGTCACTACTTCTGTTCAGTTTTGTACTGTAGAGCCTTGTTGGTGAAATAAGATGAGAAAAATAATTTTGAAAAAGGAAGAATGGAAGAAAGAATGGAAGCAAATGATATGACCATATAGCAGAAAATCTACCATAACTAATAAATTATTTGAATTAATAAATGTTTAAGATTACTTTTAAAAAGTCAATATAAAAATAAGTTGTATATCTATATACTAACAGTGAACAGTTATAACTGCTATTTAAAGAAATATACAACTTAAAATAGCATCAATACCCTCAAATAGTTAGAAGTATCGCTATTTGGGGAGAAAATGGTAATAGCAACCTTGTAAATAATTCTCTTTTCCAGGGATGCCCAGTAAAAGGAATGACCACGTAAATCCCCTTGTGAACATACTAGTACCCCTATCTTCTGGTAAATGTTACTGGTATTTAGTAGAAAGCTAATCGAGAGTTCTTTTCCAATAAATGCTTTTATCATTATGTATCTCTTGTAAAGAAATCTAGAACATATGGCTTCTTAGGGCATGACAGGCTGGAAAATTTTACATAGCTGTGTATTTTGTTGAGTGTAACATGAGGATGATCTCTAACCAAAATGGTCCCCTTCTGCATATGCAATATTGCACATGAATTGTTTAAACATCATGGGTTAAATCTGAACCACACACCCTACACACAAGAGAGACAATCTTTGGAGAGCTGCGTTGATGATTTTGGATTCCTCCAAAGGGAGAACATTTTGCCTGAGTCTTGTATTCTTTATCTTCTATCTTTTGAATTATTTGTAATGTTTGCTATTAGGATCTATTAATTCATGTGCGTCTGAGTCAACAGTTTTATCCTTTGTGTAATCTTAGATCTCCATACAGCAAACTGTAAAACATTATTAAGATAAATTAAAGAACACCTTCCTAAATGGAGAGGTTTGTTGTGCTATGCATTGGGAAGCGCAAAATTGAAAATCCATCAATTAAATGCAATGGAATCAACATTTGTAAATTTATGTGTGTGTAAAAACTGAAAAGACAATTTTACAATTCATATGAAAATAAAGAAGAGCTTAGACATTCTTGAAGAAGAAGGTGTCAGGGATTGCTCTACAGATATGAAGATTACTATAAAGCTATACTAGTCATCAAGACAGTATGGGATTAGCTCAAAAATTTACACACCACTGAAATAAGATTGAAGCCAATAGAGCAAAACTACAGATTTATGGACCTTTGATTTACGTCAACCTTGTCATTACAGACCAGTGGGGAAAGGACAATTGAGTGAATGTTGAATGAGACTGTGCAAACAAGCAAACAATAAATATATCTGGTACCATGTATGAAAATCAGCTCAAAGTGGATTATAGTCCTAATATGAAAATCAAAATAATAAAAATTGTGTAAAATAATATGAATGGAGGTAAGGTAGGAATGATTGCTTAAATGGAATATGAAAAGATGTATACATTCGAGTGACCACATTATAGTTAAAAACTTCTATTCATTAAAGACACATTTGAGAGTGAAAAGACAAGCCACAGACAGAGAAAAAAATGTATTCAGCTTAATAAGCAACAAAAGGCTCATGTCAAAATATATATTTAAGGAAATGCAAGGAAAAAGACATCCTTACGGAAAAGTGATCAAAGGAGCTGAAAAGGCATTTCACAAAAAGAGGGTACTTAAGTGGCCAATAAACATATTAAAAGGAACTGAACTCTCTTAGTAATCAGAGAAATGCCAATTAAAGCCACTTTGTATGGCCTGAATGTCTAAGTTCAAAAAGGATAATAATACCAAGTGTTGGGGAAAATGTGCAACAATTGGCACTCTAAGTACATATGGAAGCATAAAATTTTATAAATAGTTTGACATTATCTAATAATGTTGAAGATCTGATGCCCTATGACATCAGATCAGTCTAAATCCGACAGTATGCACATTTATGTATGTGTATATCCTAGAATGTCTCGCAGCAGCATTATTTCTAAGTCCTAAGCAGAAAACCACCCAAATACCCATTAACCACAGAACGATACATTTTAAATAACCCAACAGATACCACACAGCAATGAAAGTGAATGCATTGTTATTACATGCAGTAATGTAAATGGCACTCACCAAAAACTGAGTGAAGAAAGACCCAAAACAGTAAGCACTATATAATTTCATATGAAGTTCAAAAGTAGGCAAAACTAAAAAGTTTAGGGGTGACTATTTGGGCCATCACTTAGAAAGAAAACCTAGGAACCAAGTGAGGAGAATGAGGGGGAACAGTCCTAACTGGCAAAGAAGCTCAGGGAATAGGGGGTGGGATTCTGGGTTGTTAGCGAAATTCTAATGCTTGACCTGAGTGGTGGTTATGCAAAGGTCCACTACACAACACTCACGCAATTGTTATGCAATTTCTTTATAATACGTAATTTCTTTGTAATGTTATGTTATTCAATTCTGTTAAAAAGGGAGAGAGAAAGAGGGAGAAACTTCTGTGAAGGACTTGGACAATACACCAGCAGTAATTTTTCTCCAGCTAAAAGAACTTTGGATCCAGAGAAATCTTTTGTAATATAAAGCAGGAATTCTCCAGCTTGGCACAATTGACATTTTGGACTGGATAACTGGATACTCCTCTGTGGGAGGCTGTCCTGTGCCTTTCAGGAGTCTTAGCAGCATCTCTGACCTCTACCCACTAGATTCCAGTAGCCCTCCCCCTGGTCATGACAACCAGTGAAGAACCACTCAAAGAAGGTAACACTTGGAGGCGTCACTTTCTGTGCTCTGCTTATACATATTTTTTAGAGTAGCCTTCTTCAAGTATAATATTTTGAATTTTTCTATTGCGTTACACTCAGCATTCTGTTCCAGTTTTCTCTGGTAATTTATTTTAAACTCCTCTGGGATGAATTTCTTCTGAATTTGTTCTATGGAAGTACGGACACATGTGGATAGGGGAGCCTTCAAATTTCTCTTACAATTATTGTAAATTTTATGTTGCAAGGTTTGGTAACATTGCTCAAGTGGAGATATTTTTAAATGGAATGCAATTACAGCATGAACTAGCTGATATTAGAGAGACTCTAATCTCAGGCTTTATGAAACAGACAGATTGTCAAGAAACCCCAGGGATTTACCCACCACTAATTATGAGGAGGAATCTGGAAACAAGCGTATCTTCTCTCTCATCCATAGCAGTCTGTTCCCCAGTCCCCAACCCCATACCTTCTCTTCCATGTTAACAGAGACAGATTTTGGCAGTCATAACTCAACCAGCCATTTCAATTATAGTTGTTAGTGAGCCACATCAAGAACTAAAAGTAAATCCTCCAGTCCACACTTGGCTGTGGAATTTTTATTGCTTTATTTTAAGTCATTACCAGTAACTGGAATCTGTATACTTCGCTGAACTTTTGAAAGCAAGCTCATTTACAGCACATTCAGTATAAATTTTTGGGAAAATGAGTAACAAATTTTGCTCATTTTGTGCATTTTAATTGGTTGGCAATTTCCAAACACATCTGTGGGACAAACAATGATAAGCCACCCCCTGCCAAGAAAAGATACAAACAGAATTTCAATGTGTCTGAACATATTTCTTGTTTTTTTGAAATAAAATCCGGACAATCCTCCAGTCCATAGAGGATAGATTTTCTTCCAAATTTTTGCCCTCTGATGATGGTATTTTCCCTCTACATTTTCCCTCCATTCCTCCTTATACAAGTGCACTTAGCTGGGATCAGCACAAGGCTGCTGGACTGACAGTCCAGCATAGGTGATTCTAATAGCTTGGGCTCTTGTAAGCGTGACATTTCTTAATGGGCTGATACCCTTCATCTCACTTCCAGGTCAACCTATTCACAGTTCTAGCTACAATCTTTGGAATACTTGATTATCCTGGTTACCTTCGATGAATTGCCAAATCCTAGGTCTAGAATGACATGCCTCTCTCCAGCTATTCAAACACTGAATTCCTCTCAGTTCAGGAAAAAGTGTGACTTCTTACTTTTGTGATCTTGGTCTTTCAGGGTATTCTCAAAGCTTTTCTCAGTTTTTCAAACCAATTCATTTTTTTTAAACCTATTCATTTCAAAATAGTTTTAAAACATAATAACTGACCTTTATAAAGCATAGCATATGCCAGAAATATTCTAAGCATTTTAATTTTTTCATCAACCTTATCAGATTGGTTCCTGTGTTATCAGCATTTTACAGATAAGGAAAGTGAGGCACAAATGGGTTAAGTAAGTCGCCTAAGGACACACAGCTAAAATGGACCTAGATTTGAGCCCTGGAAGTCTAGCTCTAGGTCTTTAGTTTCTAAGAATCACAATTTTGTTGTGATCTGTAGTCACATGTCCAAATAAGTCTCCTTTAAACTACTGGGGCTTACTCCTTGTACATCTCCAGGGAAACTATAATACACTCCATGCTATTGATATTATCTATATGCTTGTCTTTTGCACCCTAATATTTTATATACCCTGGAAGGGAGAGACAGTGTCTTCTGAAGTGTGATGTCCCTCCATCAGGAACTCAAGACATGCTGAAAGGTATTTTGGCTGCTTACCAAAATATTTTGTTAATTGTTTCAAAATATTGGCATATTAAAAAGTCAACTTATCTAATAGTTTTTGACAGAGTCTTTGGATGTTTTATATATAGTATCATGCCATCTGCAAATAGTGAAGATTGCACTTCTTTCTAATTTGAATACTTTTTGTTTCTTTTTCTTACTTAATTGCTCTGGCTAGAACTTTCCCTACAATGTTTAAGAAAAGTGCTGAGTGTCGGCATCCTTGTCTTATTCCTAAAAAAAGAGGAAATGCTTTCAGCTTTTTACCATTGAGAACGATGTTAGCTGTGGGTTTGTCATATATGACCTTTATTATGTTCAAGTGTGTTCCCTCTATACATACTTTGTTGACAGTTTTTTCTTTTATCATAAATAGATGTTCCATTTTTTAAAAATGGTTTTTCTGCATCTGTTGATATGATCTTAGGATTTTTATCCTTCAGTAATTGATTTACAGATTAAAACCAATCACATCAGTTTATGGATTAAAACCATTCTTGCACCACTTGTAGAGAATCCTGTTTAATCATGTGGTATGATCCTTTTGATGTATTGTTGAATTTGGTTTGCTACTATTTTCTTGAGATTTTTTTCTATGTTCATTGGGGATACTGATCTATAATTTTCTTTTTTTGTGGTGTCTTTGCCTGATTTTGCTATTAGCGTAATTTTGGCCATGTAAAATGAGTTTAAAAGCATTCCATCCTTTTCAATTTTTGGAATAATTTGAGGAATACAGGTGTTAACTCTTCTTTAAATGTTTAATAGAATTCACTTATGAAGCCATTTGAATCTGAATTTTTGTTTTTTGGGAGTATTTTGACTACTGATTCAATTCACTTACTAGTAATTGGTCTATTCAGATTTTCTTTCTTCATGATTCAGTCTTGGAAGATTGTGTGTTTCTAAGAATTTATCCATTTCTAGGTTGTCTAGTTTATTGGCATACAATTGTTCACAGAATGCTCCTATGAAACTTTGTATTTCCATGGTGTTGGTTGTAACTTCTCTTTCATTTCCAATTGTATTTATTTGGACTCTCTTTCCTTGATGAGTCTGGTTAGTGGTTTCTCAATTTTGTTCATCTAATGAATGAATTCAATAAAGCTGCTGGATACAAAATTAATATGCAGAATTGTTACATTTCTATACACTAATAATAAACTATCAAAAAAATAAATGAAGAAAACAATCCCCTTAAAAAATGTTGATATATCAATCCGAGTAGAAAAGCAGGAGATGAAAGACCCATACTCTGAAAACTATGAGACATTGAGGAAGAAGCTGAAGATGACAAATAAATGGAAAGATATACTGTTCTCACTGATTGGAAGAATCAACAGTGTTAAATCTTTCAAACTACTCAAAGCAATCTACAGAATCAGTGTAATACGTACCAAAATACAAATAGTATTTTTCAAAAAACTAGAATAAATAATCCTAAAATTTGTATGGGACCACAAAAGAACCTGAAGAGCAAAAGCTATCTTGAGAAAAGAAAAACATGTCTGGAGATATTATTCTCCCAGACTTGAAACTATAGTAGTAAAAACCAGTATAGTACTGGCACAAAAACAGACAAATAGATCTATAGAACTTAGTAGGGAGTCCAGAGATAAATGCACACTCATATGGTCAATTAATCCATGACAAAGTAGGATTAATATACAATGAGAAAACACAATCCTGGGACTAAACAGTGTTGGGAAAAATGAATATCTACACGAAAGAGAATGAAACTGGAACATTTCCTTACATCATACAAAAATAAACTAAAAATGAATTAAAGACTTAGATGTAGGACCTGAAACCACAGAAATCCCAGGAGATAACATGGTCAGTATGCTCTTTAACATTGGTTTTAGCAATATTTTTTGGGACACATCTCCTCCAACAAAGGGAATAAAAGCAAAAATACACAAATGGGACTGCTGCAACCTAAAAAGATTTTGCCTTCCCAACTGAAAAAAAAGGCAATCTACTGAATGAAGGAAGATATCTGTCAATGAAATACTTGATTAGGGGTTGCTATCCAAAATATATAAAGGACACATATAACTAATATTAAAAAAAAACTGATTAAAAATAGGCAGAGATATAGTTCCCTGGTAGTAAAGTGGGTTAAGGATCAATGGTGTCACTGCTGTGGCTCTGACCACACCTGTGGCATGGGTTTGATCCCTGGCCCAAGATCTCCTCCATGCTGTAGGAATGGCACCCCGCCCCCCCAAAAAGGTAGAGAGCTTGAATAGACATTTTTCCGAAGAAGACATACAGATGGCCAACAATCACATGAAAAGATGCTCAACTTCACTAATCATCAGAGAAATGCAAAACCACAATGAGCTACCACCCCACAGCTGTCAAAATGGCTATTATCAAAAAGACAAACAACAAGTGAAGGAGAGAACACAATGAAAAGAAAATGCTTGTAAGCTGCTGGTGGGAATGTAAATTGGTGCAGCCATTGTGGAAAACAATATAAAAGCTCTTCAAAAAACTGAAAATGTAACTAGCATATCATCCAGCAATTTCACTCTTATATAGTTAATAATAATGTAAAAATATGTTCTTCTCTCCGTTTCCTGAATTCAGCTCATTCAGGATATCATTTTCTTTCTTTCTCTTTCTCCCCTTTCTTTTCTCTTCTCTTCCCTTTCTTTTTCTTTTTCTTTCTTTCCTTCTTCATCCCCCCCCATTCCATCTCTACCGTCCTCACCTCTCTTTTTATTTTCTGCCCTGGCGTGTTTTCTCAATTGATTTCAAATGCCGACAGTATCATCACCAGTAACTGAATGATTCAGGACAACATTTCCCCAAAATTGCTTTGCAGATTGTTAGTAGTCGTTATGTGAAAAAAGGAAAGGGTGGAGTGCAATCCCACAGGAAAATAAATTTAAGAAGTTCAGGGCTAAATAAACATAGATAGGTTTAGATAGAAAAACCATTAATTAATAAGCCTGGAGCCATTTCTAGTCTATGATATTCAAGAGGGGACATAGACTATAGAATTCCCCCAGTCTGAGTGACGGTAGATTCCAATGGTAGGATTTTTGAGCATTATTCTGTGAGAAGGAGTAAACATAGATTCAAATTAAAGGTTTTATTTCTGGAGACATTGCTCCTGGGACTTCAATTTTGCCTCTACCATGAAATAACTGTATGACTGAGCAAATCACTAAACTGTCAGGGGAATAATTATACTTATGGTATAGTATTATTATTATAAGTGACCACCTGAATTAATCTGAATTACCTAATAAATTATTTATTTATTTTTGCTCTAGTCATTTTTCATGGTTATCTTTATTAACTGTGCAAGTACCTAAAAAAAGAAAAGCAGTGTGAGCCTAGGAAAATAAGGCTCAGAGAAACACATGGGTAACTAAATCTTCCTTGACACATTAAATTTTATAATGACTGAGCTGGAAGGAAGCTGCCCTATTATGGCTAGCTTAGGTCAACATGTCTGGACTAGTTATGGTTGTTGAGAGCCAAAAATAATAGAGAACTCACCTTTTAAGCTGTCAGCCATGGTTTCCTGACAGTCCCTCAAACCAGAGATGATTGTGTTGACTAGGCTTGACCTGGAGCCCTTAGGGGGAATGTCTAAAACAAGTTTATTTGCTTCGGTGTGAGTCAAGATTTTTCGTAAGAGTTCTTTAAGGTATTTTCAAGAAAACCACTCTGTAAAAAAATAGCTTTTTCATCCCTTTAAATAAGAGAAGAGAAATTGTGGATGTGCCTGGAGCATCAGTTCTCTGTGAACTTAGGGGCGCAGACTTACAGTATTTTTTTCTCATTTCCACTTCATAGGATTATTTTTCACTTATTTGTTAACTATGGTGTGCACTTCAGAATTTCAAATTTCTCTTAACGTATTTGATACAAAGATATTGGTGAGAAAGATGGGTGGAGGCCTTAAATTGCTGTCTTTCATGGTAGGGGGAGTCCAGCATAAAGAAAGAATTGAATTTGAGGGTCCTGAGACAGTAAGTGCCCATACTGATTAAAAATTCCCACTTTGTTTAATTATTTGAATTCAAAACAGGTTAGATTAATCTGTTTTTAGGCAGAAGGACCTAGATGTCACTGACTGTTTTCAAGGGATTGTCAGTTAATAAATAGAAGTATTTGTTTTGTTTTCAAAGTTTTCTTCTGCCCATTAGACAAGTCCAATGTGTAAGAAAACACCTGGATGGTATGATAGTCTGTTTTAATCTGTTCAAGGTGTTTAAACAGAGTGCCACAGACTGGGTGGCTTATAAACAACAGAAATTTAGTTCTCATAATTTTGGAGCCTGGAAGTCCAAGATCAGGGTGTCAGCATGACCAGGTTCTGGTGACAACCTTCTTCCAGGTTGTAGACTGCTGACTCCTTCCTATGCCCTCACATGGTGGAAGGGATATGCTAGCTCTCTGGGCTCTCTTTTATAAGGGCACTAATGCCATTCATGTGGGCTCCATCTTCATGACCTAATCACCTCCACAAATCCCCATGCCTAATACCATCGTATTTGAGGTTAGGATTTCAACATACCAATTTTGGAGAGACACAAACATTCAGACCACAGTGTGGTGTGAGGCTGAACAGGAGCAAGAATGATTCAGTCTAGTCAATCATTCCCATAAGAGGTGGTTTTGCAGATACTCTGATATACACTGCCAGACCTGTACATCTGAAATGCCCAGCACAGTGCCTTGAAAACAGAGATCAGTTCTCTGAGTCTGCTGCCAGCAGCTGAAGGTTGGTGCTGTGGAACCTGATGGGAAGTGAAAATAAATTTACCCTTTGAGAGTCCACGTTACACACTAATCCAAGGAACTGGCAAACTTTTTCTGTAAAGGGCTAAATAGTAAATATTTTAGTCTTTGCTTGCAACAATACAATCTACTGTTATACCACAAAAGCAGCTTTATACCCACAAAAATGAATGAAGTGGCTAGGTTCCAACTAAACTTTATTTAAGAATGTGGAAATTAGAAAAACGTGAAATTTTCATATGTCAAGAAATATCCTTGTGGTTTACTAAAATGATTTAAATGTAAAAACCATTCTTAGCTCATGACTACACAAAATCAGGAAGCAAGCTGAATTTGGCCCATGGACCCTGGTTTGCCAACCTCTGCTAACCTCTTGCTACTCACAGTGTGGTCCGCAGACTAACAACATAGATATCACCTAGGAGATTGTTAGAAATGTTGAATCTCAGGCTTCACTTTAAACTCTATAATATATTCAGAATTTTACAAGATACAAGGGTCTCCTAAGCACATTAAATATTTGAGAAGAATACTGGTCTAAGTAACAGTGCCAACTGTCCAAGACATGCTCCTCAGCCTTGTGTGTAAATTAGAGTCACCCAGGAATGTCTTACATCATTCAATGCCCAGGAAGCACCAAGACAAATCAAATCCAAATCACCAGAAAAAGAACAAAGCAAGAGGCATAACCCTCCCAGACTTCAGTATTGTAGCTTTTCAATACTACAAAGCTACAATAATCAAAATGGCATGGTATTGGGACAAAAACAGACATGTGGATCAATGGAAAAGAATATAGAGCCCAGAAATAAACTCTACTAATCTTTGACAAAGGAAGTAAGAATATACAATGGGGAAAAGAGTCTTTTCATCAGGTGGTACTGGGGAAAGTTGGACAGCTGCGTGTAAATCAATGAAGTTAGAACATACCCTCACACCATACACAAAAATAGATTAAAAATGGCTTAAACACTTAAACATAAGACATGACACCATAGAACTCCTACAAGAGATCATAGGCAAAACATTCTATAACATAAATTGTACCAATATTTGCTTAGGTCAGTCTCCCAAGGGAATAGAAATAAAAGCAAAAGTAAACAAATGGAATCTAATCAAACTTACAAAATTTTGCACAGCAAAGTAAACTATATGCAAAATGAAAAGACAAGCTATGGAATGGGAGAAAATAGTTGCAAATGATGCAGCCAACATGGGATTAATCTCCAAAATATAGAAACAACTCATATAACTCAAAACAGCAACAAAAAACCAAACCATCCAATCAAAAACCATCTGATAAAAAACTGTTTAGGAGACCTAAACAGACATTTTTGCCACAAAAGACATACAGAAGGGCAATAGGCACATAAAAAAATGCTCAACATCACTAAGTATTAGAGAAACGCAAATCAGTACAGCAATGAGGTACCACCTCACACTGGTCAGAAGGGCCATCATTTAAAAGTCTACAAATAGCAAATGCTGGAGAGAGTGTGGAGAAAGGGAACACTCCCACACTGTTGGTGAGAATGTAAGTTGGTGATGCCACTGTGGGAAATATATGAAGTTTTCTCCAAACACTAAAAATACAATTATCATGTTATCCAGCAATCCCAATTCTTGGAGTATATTTAAAAAAAACTGTAATTCAAAAAGATACATATGCCCCTATGTTCACTGCAACACTATTTACAATAGCCAAGACATGTAAACAACCTAAATGTCCATCAGCAGATGAATGAATGATGAATATATGTGGTGCATATATACAATGGAATATTACTCAACCATAAAAAGGAATGAAATAATGCCATTTATCACAACATGGATGGAATTAGAGATTCTCATACTAGGTAAAGTAAGTCAGAAAGAAAAAGACAAAAAATATGATATCAATTAGATGTGGAATCTAATATATGACACAAATGAACTTATCTATGAAATAGTAACAGACTCATAGGTATAGAGAACAGGCTTGTGGTTGTCAAGGAAGATAAGGGGAAAGGGGGATAGACTGGGAATTTGGGGCCAGAAGTTACTAATTAATATATATTAGAATGGATTATCAATAAGTTACTACTGTATAGCACAGGAAACTATATTCAATATCCTAAGATAAACCTTAATAGTATTTCTGAATCACTTTGCTGTACAGCAGAAATTTACATAACACTGTCAATTAATTATATTTTGACAACATTTTTTTTGAAGTTCAGAATTGCTAGGACTAAGACTCAGGTATTGCTTTTGCTTTATTTTGTTTTTGTTTTTTGTTGTCGTTATTTTAAAGCACTCCCATGGTTCCAATACACAGATAAAGTTAAGAACCACTGCCCTAGAGACTTAAATATCAGGGGCTTACCTTGAAAGAATTTTCAATAGAAATGACTGGCAATTTAAAGGATGATATATTAGTCAGCTTGGGCTGCTATAATAAAACACTGGAGTAACTTAAACCACACACAAAAAATTGTTTTACGCAAATAAAACAGGCTGGGAATTCCAAGCTCAAGGTAGCACCAGTTTGGTGCCTGGTGAGGCCCTTTTCCTGTTTTACAGTTTTCTGGATATGTCTTCAAATTGCCTTTCCTCAAAGTATATGTGTGTATGTTGGGGTGGGGAGAAAGTGTAACTTCTCTTCCTTTTTTCCTCTTCTCTTCATTTAAGTACACTAATCCTATCATGAGGGCCCCCCTCTCATGCCCTTTTCTAACCCTAATTATTTCCCAAAGGTCCTACCTTCAAAATCGTGACATAGGGGCTTATGGCTTCAGCATATGAATTTAGAAGGATGCATTCAGTCCATAAGAGATGATAAGAACAAAGGTTCACTTGGTGGTCCCTGGATGATTACTCAAAAAAAAGTCGCAAGAATCAGGACTTTACCATTTAAAAGGCACCTGCTCATTCATTTCTTCTCTTGGTCCACTGATGCCTCACCAGTTAGGCTGCCAGACACTGTGGACATTGTCCCCATTGCTTATAGACAGGAAAATTGTTAAAGGTAACTAATGGACCCAAGTCCACTCTGGTAACACATGGAAAGCTGTGTCTGCTGCCAGTGAGTTAATTGCTCTTCACTTCTGCTGGCAGCCAATGGCCTTGAGCTGAGAGATTATTGTGAGGAAGGAAGGGAAGAAGGAGGCTATGGGAACGTAACATTTAATGAGAAATTGTAGGGTGCCAGGCACTGTGCCTTCTGTATAATCTTCACGACAATCCTATGGGGGACTTTTAAATATCATTCCTTTTTAGAGGTGAGAAACTGAGCCTCAGATTTCTCAAGACGGCAAAGCTAGCCAATGACATAAGCAGAATTGAAGACTAGTCTTTCTGTTTGTTTGCTTTTGCTCATTGCAAAACATAACTCATTTGTTGACTGTTACCCCTTCAGCTTAATTCAGTATTTAGGTTTTCATGCAGAAAAGGTAGACGTTATAGGTAATTTTAAAACATCAGTCAATGAAGTGCAATACTATCTCCCTGATTAGACAAATATAAATATCTGCTCCTAAAAAAGATTATTGCCCCGCAGTAACATGGTAAAATGATTGCCGCTTGTAAAATGTTTTCATTGCTTGCAGGAGTTGAACATTATTTTGCTTCTTTTTTTTTTTTTCAGTATTCCATGAGAAATAACAGAAAAGGTTGCATTGCCCAGCAAAGATTCAAGGCACCTAAGGATTGATGATGTCTGTAAATATAAAATGAACCAGTATTGCTAACTGCTGCCTCCACCAAATGAAACCTGGTAATTAATAAGGCAAATGATTCATGAAGAAGTAGACCACAAACCTTGCTGTAAACAGAAAAGGAAAGTGGCTCACTTGCTTCACCTCTCCAACCCTCTGTACATGTGACCCTATTTCTGGGCATAGGCCATCCCTCTCTTGGGCCCCCACCTCTAACACAAATTCCCCCAGCTATTTATATTTGCTAAAGAGTGGATAAAATCACCACAGGTAAAAATGGAGAAGTAGTTGTTTTCACACCTCTCTCCATTATCTATTTCAGCACAAGTTGTAGCTCTTTGAGGTTTACTCATCAGCTTACTCCCCTACATACACTCTGTACCCATGGTGAGAAACCATGTCTTATATTTATGTCTAAAATAATGATCAGTATAATCATAATTTTCTAGAATAATTGTAATAACTACCATTTATTAGGTGTCTATTTACATAGGTACTAAGTAATTTTCACATAAAAGTAGAGATGCTAATTAAATTAACCAAGGTCATCTGGCAATCAGCAGTAGTGTTGGATTCCAAGCAAACTCTGGCTGCCTCCAATAGCCATGCTCTTTTTTCCCCTGCACCCCACCTCTTGTAATCTTAGCTACCAACTGTGAAATGCCAACTGTGAGGCAGGCACCACAAAGATACTATGTATATTCTCTTCAATGGCCATTGCAACTCTGTGAAGTAAGCTTATGGTTCTCACTCAGCCGAGATCCTTGGAAATATTATCCACACCTTTCCTTTCCCATTTATATGTCAGAGCACATAAAATGAATAGAATCAAACATTAGAGGGAATATAAAATAAATTATAAAATGGAAATCTATGTAGCCTGTAAACATAATGTCTCTGAAAACAAAGTTTTAAAAAGTAGCATTCAAAATTATGTTTGAGGGAGTTCCCGTCGTGGCGCAGTGGTTAACGAATCCAACTAGGAACCATGAGGTTGCAGGTTCGGTCCCTGCCCTTGCTCAGTGGGTTAACGATCCGGCGTTGCCGTGAGCTGTGGTGTAGGTTGCAGACGCGGCTCGGATCCCGCGTTGCTGTGGCTCTGGCGTAGGACGGTGGCTGCAGCTCCAATTGGACCCCTAGCCTGGGAACCTCCATATGCCACAGGAGCAGCCCAAGAAATAGCAAAAAAAAAAAAAAAAAAAAAAGACAAAATTATGTTTGAGAAAAATGACTTAACAGAAATGAATGTCATTTTCTTTGCATATTTTAAGTTTTCCAATGTATTTTAAAATTCTCTTCCTACACACCCCCTGCATCTCTCTGACCCTATCTCTGTCTCTTTTTCTTTCTTTTCTGTCTGCTTTTTGATCATTTAAGTAAAGTAAATGAAAATACTCTCCCTGTCTGCTAATTCTGTGTGAAGTCAGGGAGATAAACATACACATGTATGCCAAGATGTTAAAATACACATTGCCCAGGAGCTAGTGGATTGCCTCTTGAAAAACACGGGTGATATGAAGAGGCAGCCAGAAGGAACAGACAGAACTGTTGGGGGGAAGCCCAGTCCCTTAGTTTCCTGGCCCTCTCATGGCTCCTTCCAGAGCAAGTCTCAGAGTCCCACTAGGAACCAGTACCAGAAAATGAGCCCTGAGAACTAAGCTGAGATTTAGATCTGCTCTGATCCTGTCACTCAACTCAAGTCTCTGTTAATGGAATTCAGATGCCCTGTTGCGTGGGCTGATAGACTGATTTACTAACTCGCTCAGGGTTTTCCTATGTTTCTGGCTCAGGAAAGTAAGGAAAGAGAAGTCAAACCATTTTGGATTTTCCCTCTTTCTGCCACCAGCCATCTAGCCTTTCCTCATCTAGAACTACTCCGTTGTAAAAACCCTCAACATTTAGCTCATTCTCCCTCACCCATATCGGAAAAACTCTAAGTTGACCTACAATTGCAACCCTATTCTAGTTGAGCCACAGCAACCCACACACTTGATGAGTTAGTGCTGCTGCAGCATGTTCTAGAGCTGGGGCTCCCCTTCAATTCATGACTGTGCACTTGTGTAGATGGTTCCTCCCCTACTTTCCTCCCCTACTTTCCCAGTAACTTTGCTTTTCCACTCTCCAAAGTATATGGTGTAGGCCTGAACATTTCAGATGATCTACTTTGTAAAAAAAAATTTAGGTAGTCATTATCCAAATTCGTACTTTAGGAGAAAAAAGGAAATTACTTTATATTCAGATCTTTGCAGATTTTTTTGAGTAAAGAAAATAGTTCACAACTCACATCTCTAATGATAATTGTTATTGCTGCTATACATTAAAATATTTGATTCTGTACAATTGCAAACCAGACATGGACATGGTAAAAGAACTGGTAAATCTCATGTAGTTTATTTCAAAGTTATATTTTAAATTTCAATTTTTTATATAATATATGGTTTTAAATATGTGTGTTGACTAAATTAAATAGGATAAGTAGATAGGCTGTCCAAAAACATTTTTTGAGCAGAATGGTTGTTCTAATTGGGGAAATGGAAATATCTTTTATTTAGAGTTGGGTTCTATCTAGTGCTCATTTATATTCAGGCTTGCTTTATTTCCCTGTCATGTTTTTCCCAGTCTTTCTAACTGGTCCCTCATTGCCTGTCTTTGCTGTCCTAGAGACATTCCAGTGAATCCTTTTATGATATATTTCAACTCCTATCATTCTGGAGGCTCAAATACTTCCATGGCATCCCATCTCACTTTGAGTAAAAATCTTGTGTTTCTATGACTCTCAAATCTCTACGAAAGTGGGCTTCTTCCACCACTCTTATCTTACTGTTTACAACTCTCCCCTCATTGCTAATCCTCAAATTTGTCAAATACACACTAGGCTCAGGGCCCTTGCTCATGCTGCTCCCCTTGTCTGACATGCCCTTTCCCAAGATTTTCACAGTTAATTCATTAAGTTCCTTCTTTGTCTTTTTTCTTTCCAATCTTCGATGAAATGTCACCTTAGCAATCGGTAACTTCATGGTATTTTAAAACAACAATAACAACAATAACAATCCCCCCTTCCCCCCAGTATTCTGTGTCTTTCTTTTCCTGCTTTCATTTACTCTATTGCATTTACTCTCATTGGACATTTTGTATAATTATGTGTATATTGAATTATGGACCTCATTTGTTATGTTTGCTGTTTTCTATAGCCTAGATAAGTGACTATAATCTAGTAGGAATTCAATAATCATTTCCTGAATGATTTCATCTTCTTTAATGTCACCACCATACCCAAGGTAGAAGTGGAAACTTAGGAAATACTCTTCAAGCCTCTATTTTATTTAACTCTAAGGTTTATATATTACTAAGTTGTGTAGATGCCACTTTCAAAATATATCTCAGATACTTCTACATCTCTCCAACTCCATTACCATCTTAATCCCAACCACTGCTATTTCTTGGACTATAATAGCATTTTATTTGTCTCCCTGATTCTACTTTTATCCTTCCTAAAACCCATTCTCCATAGAACGGTTAGAGACATCTTCAAAAATATGTAAGCCAGACCACTTAAAATCTTTTAATAACTTTGCCTTGCTCTCAGAATAAAGCTCCTATTTCTTATCCAGTCTTCCAAGAAACTTCAGAGTGAAACTTCTCTATCTCACCTTATCTTCTTTTCTCTCTACTCATGATGCTTCAGCCATCTGGGCCTTGTTCCATTCTGAGGAAACATTTGGTCTTTCCCCACTTTTTAGGCAGTGACCTTGCTATTTCTTCTACTTAGACCAAAGGGGTCTCCCTTGCCACCCTATTCAAAGTAGGTACAGAGATTTCATCACCCATTGTCTTTCCTTCAGAACCCTCGTTACAATCCATAATTACCTTGTTTAATTGATTACCTGCTTATTATCTGTCCTACCCCTGGAATGGAAAACATCTGTTTTTGAAAAAACAAAAAACAAAAAACAGATGAAAAATAATTTAGGCATTGCAGGCCATACTGTGTTAGAATTACTCAATTCTGTCTTGCTTCAGTAAAACAGATATAGATAATAGCTAAACAAATAGGCATGACTGTGTTCCAATAAAACTTTATTTATGGATAAAAGTTTGAATTTTATGTAGTTTTCACATCACAAGAAATTATTTTTCTCTTGATTTCTTTTCAAGTATTTAAACATAGAAAAAACATTCTTAATTTATGGGCAGTGCAAAAACAAGTGGCAAGCCAGATTTGGCCTGTAAATTGAACCTCTCTGATCTCTGATTTAGGACATTAAGTATCAGGAGGGCAGAGGCCTTGTTTGTTGTTATACCTTCAGATTTATTAAAGTGTTACATTCAGTAGCTCCTATGTATTAAACATTTATTAAAAGAATGACTCCATGACTTTCTCCAGCCTTCCCCATTATGAAGAAGTAAATCTTCTGCTGGAAATAGAGTCTCACAGAATTAAAACAAGCCATCTTTCACAAGTCAAAATTTTTACTTATTTTAAGCTAGAAATACATTTCCAGTTTGGTCTCACATCCTTCTCCAAGAAGCCTTAAACATGATGGATTTTTGCCAGATATAAAATAGAAGACTAAACCTACACAAAATAGAGACCATAAGTCAAGCAAAATTAATATACTGGATTAAAAAATCAAGATTTAGACAAGCTTAGTTGATTCTGATGAAACCAGGTTGTTTACACTAAGCAGAAGAAAGGCTAGAAAAAAAAAATGTTTGGGGTATAATTTATCTAAGCAATTATGAAGAAAGAACAGGTCTTACTGTTCTCATTTTGACACATCTCTTGGGGAGAATATTATCTTCCTTTGGAAAAGGAAAATTATTGAGAAATAACATTGTTCTTTTATCTATCTAGAGCACCAAAGAGCAATGGTGTATCACCAAGGGTTACATCCTACATTGGGTTCTGAAATCAGAAAGTGAAGGCAAGAGGATAAGGTAGAGACCCTGGGTTGAGGAGGCTCATTTCTTGTGTGCATCTCAGCACCAACTGAAGATTCCAAAGAGAAAACATTAACAATTTTGCTTTTGCTCTGCAATGAAATTGCATTTCACTGACAAGAATATTATATTGCCTTTAAGTCAGTAAATATTATTGATTTTAGAACATCATGGTAATTAGAAATGATATAATCCATCTGTATACTATTGCATCCTAAGGCCTAGAATGGCTTAAGAACTTGCTTAAAGCCCCATAGCCATAGCTGCAAGTGAAATCCCTATGCCCTGATTCCTTGTATGAAAAGAACACTGAGTAATGTACACAGACAAACCCTCCGCTTTTATACAACTGTTAACTGAGGTTACATTGAATTGCTTTGAATTTCTTAGATAAGAAGATATAATACTTACATTCAATTTGGAGTTAGTATGGATTAAGAGGTCAAAATTCCCCTGTAGGAAACATTATTTCACATTTTCATAAGAAGGTTAAAACAGGAAGAATTTACACTGGGTACCTAGCATTTCATACTGTTAAATGTAATGAAGTCTGGATAAAATCTGTACTTTATACATTGAGAATAAGATTATAACCATTAACATTTTTTTAATTTCACAAAACTTTCATTATCACCTTGTTCTTTCCACTATCTCAAAACATTCCAGTGTCTGTCTTTCTCAAGAGGTTGTAAGGTCCATGCAAGGAAATACCTCATTGCTGTAGCCACAGACTGTGGTGCAGGGCCTGATGTATGGTGGGGACTCAGCTAGTTCTGATAATAAATGATACAAGAATGAATGGAGAAAACTTATTTCTAGTCCATCTTGGTACTTACACTTTCTAGTGCACATGTTGTGTAGCTTAATTTCTGATTTGTAAAATTTCAATGGAAGAAATGGATTTATTACTCTCACATTTATTCCCTTCCAGAATGTAGCCAAAGGAACATGTGCAGGGACAGAAAACATCCATATTGATTCACTGGCTGTGTTTACAGACATTGGGTTCTTTGCACGCGTCTATATCTTCAGCAGAGGAGGGAAAAAATTAATGAGTAAGGTACTCTTTAAACACAAAGGTAAATTATGATCCCTTCAGTATCTAATCATTTCAGTATCTAATCAGATCTAATATTATAGTACAATAATACAATTAGTATCTAAATGAAAAGACAAAACATTAGAGCTTAATTTTCCAAGATGTGCAGAAAACAATAGCTAGAAAAGGGGCAAGGAAGAAGCTAGTTGAGAGCATTACAAAATGCTAAGAATCCAGCACAGTTCACCCACTGACAGCTCAATAATCAGGTCCCACAATGATCCCAGGTCCACACGGACAGTACTGGTGAAAGACCTCTGGTGAAGATGTAGGCTCATTAAGTGGATAGATCAATGGTAATTAGACATGGGCTCCTCCCCAAAGATTTTGTGATGGTCAAATGACCATGGGCTGCACATATTGGAAAATGATGAATAAAGCAGTCTTGATAAAGAAGGGCAAAGCTCCTTCATTTCAAACTACACTATAAAGTTAAGTAAACAAAATAGTATGGCATTCGCTCCCAAACAGATGCATAGATCCCTTGAACAGAAGCAAGAGCTCAGAAATAAACTCGTGTATATATGGGATACTAATTTAGGTTGATGGAGCCAAGAATATAAATGGGGGAAGGACAGTTTTTTCAAAGAATGATGTTTGAAAACTGGACAGCCACATGCAAAAGAATGAAACTAGACTACTGTCTTATACCATGCACAAAAGTTAACTCAAAATGTATTAAAGACTTGAATGTAACACCTAAAACTGTAAAACTCCTAGAAGGAAACCTAGACAATAAGCTCCTTGACATCAGTCTTGGTAATGATCTTTTGAATCTGACTCCAAAAACAAAGACAAAAAAGCAAAAATAAACAAATTAGAAAGCTTTTGCACAGCAAAGAAACCATTCACAAAATTAAAAGGCAACCTACTGAATGGGATAAAATATTTGTAAATAATGTAACTGATAAGGGGTTAATATCTAAATTATGTCAAAAAAAACCTCTTATGACTCAACATATTTAAAAAAAAACAAACTGATTAAAAAATGGGCAGGGAATATAAATAGATATTTTTCCAAAGAAGACACACAGATGCCCAACAGGCACATAAAAAGATGCTCAACCTCACTAACCATTTATGTATATATAATATACATATATGGTTCAGCTGTTAAAACAAGAACAAAATCTTGCTATAGATGGACCTGGACGACATTAAGTGAAGTAAGTCAGACAGAGAAAGACAAATGCCATATGACCTCACTTATCTGTGGAATTTTTTAAAAGTCTCATAGATATAGAGAGTAAAAAGGTAGTTGCAAGAGATGGGGGGGGGGGTAAAAGTGAAAAGGATAAAAAGGTACAAGCTTCCAGTTGTGAAATAAATAAGTCATCAGGCTGTAATGTACACCTTGATGACTATGGTTAATAATACTGTGTTGCATATTTGAAAGTTGCTGAGGGTAGATCTTAAAAGTTCTCATCATGAACAAACAAACAAATTCTGTAACTATGTTTGGTAACAGATGTTCACTAGACTTCACATGGTGGTGATTGTTTTATAATACATACAAATATCAAGTATGTTTGAAGCCCTTGAATTACAGTTGCTTTAGAGCCACCTGATCTTGCGCTGCCATGGAGCCTTCACTTTACCTGTGAATGGAGTGAGCTGGACCCAAAATTCTGTGAGCTTAGAGACAGGCCTGGTGAGATGCAGGGTGCCATTAAAGGGTCATGGCAAATACCATAAGCTAACAAAGCAGGCTACTCAATAACCTTTGCCATTTTGAGCCTGTTCAGATATAACACCTGCCTCAGTTTCCCCTTTGGGTATCAAAGACTTGCCTGCCCTTGTGGGTATTTTTGCCTCATGTCCAGACCCAGTCTATGCAGCAGAGGTAGATCATAGAAGTAGTAGAATTATGATTTCAGAACACAGAGAAGCCCAGTGAGTAAAAATAATGACAGAGAATATTTTAATTTAGAATAGAGTAGAACTTTCTGACATCTGGAACCATTCAACAATGAAATGAATGTAGTAAGTAACAGCATTATTATGCACAATGGCTGATTTAAGAAAAAAGAAAATATTTATGAATCACATATTAATTCCAATAAAAATTAAGTCAGCTCTATTGATCCTATAAGATTAAAAGAACATATTATACACTCATGTGTATGCATATATAGTAATGTATACCTCTTACCTTTCAGCTACTTATATTAGTGAGTAGAATATGTAAGTAAAAAAGTTGCCAATGCTTTTTAGCTGTTCAGATGCTAATATCTGAAGACATCCAGTTCAATTCGCAAAACAGAGGCATTTATAATTCCTCTTTTTCAAGGACTCATTAAAATAAAGGCGAAAGTAAAAATCCTATAGTTATCAAAGGAAATGAGTCAGGGGTGGGTGATTTTTTTATTATTTATTTATTTTTATTAAAGTATAGTGGATATACAATGTCATGCCAATTTCTGCTGTACAGTAAAGTGACCCAAATATGTACATTCCTTTTCTTATATTATCTTCCATCATGGTCTATCCCAAGAGATTAGATAGAGTTCCTTGTGCTGAAGGATATCATTGCTTATCCATTCTAAATGTAATACTTTGTGTCTACTACCCTCAAACTCCCAGTCTATCCCATTCCCTCCCCTCTCCACCTTGGCAACCACAAGTCTGTTCTATATGTCTGTGAGTCTGTTTCTGTTTTGTAGATAGGTTCATTTGTGCTATATTTTAGATTGACATTTAAGTGATATCATATCGTATTTGTCTTTCTCTTTCTAACTTACTTCTCTTAATATAAGAATTCTAGTTGTATCCATGTTGCTACAAATGGCATTATTTCATTCTTTTTTATGGCTAAGTAGTATTCCATCAATAGATGAATGGATTAAGAAGATGTGGTACATATATACAATGGGATGCTACTTGCCCATGAAAAGGATGATCTTAACAAGAGATTTCTACCTATTGCTGGAAGGTGCATAGCACCTGGTAGAGTCATAACTGAAGAGACCCAGCACAGGATGCCTCTTCCTAGACCCACTGCATACTCAAGGCCCTGCTGGAATGGGGCAGCAGATCTACAGAGCTACCTGGCAGTGATCCAGATAGACTTAATGCTCCCCTCAGCTTGACTAAATTTTATAGGATTTTCTTCTTAACTATAGAAGATCTGACCTCAAATTTATTTTAGAACTTTCAATTGCAATTTTTTTCTTTCTCCTTGAGATGTAAATCTTCCCCCTAGCCTCTTACCAGTCTCACCAGCCAGGAATGTCTTTCTCAAGACCTGAAAGCCATCCTTCTGAAATGTAATTATCAAGGAAGATAGGGCCCCCACTTCCCAGTCTCCATAGGAGGGTAGGAGCCTAGCTTGATAAGGATAAGTACCTATTAGCAAACAGTGATGGCTTAATCACAGTGACCAACTACCTCCTTAATATCCTTCAATAACAGCCCACTAGATCTCCCAGTACTTAAACCTCTCCTGCCTTCATCTCAGTGGAGTTGGGTTCAATCTTTCACCCCTGTTGCAATAGTCCTGATCCCTATTATGAAAGATTTTGTTGCTTGTTATCACCATCTATTTTAATTTTGGGGGGTGCCAGGGTTGCAGCAGATGCTTCCATTCTAGATCTCCCCCTTCTGTAGTGGTCAAGTGAGTGCTGGATCAGAGGAAAATGAGACATTTACACCTGAATATCATTTCAGCCTACAATTTCCCAGAAAGGTGTTCTTCCTGAGCCACATGCTGCTACCAGGTCTGATATGGTCCCCACAGGTCCTCCTTTTTGTCCCTGCATCTGTTTTTCCTATCCCACTGTGGGATCCAGCCCTGGCCTTGGCACCTATGGGCCCCAGTCCTTCCTGCTCTGAAAAATCTACCTGCCTTGGAATTAGGAATTCTAGAAAAGTCTCTCCCTACATCTAAGTGCGTTTGCACCAGAGGCACTTTCGTATTTATTTGTGCCCTTGCATGTACTGAAAGACTTTGGTTTAAATCAGGTTTAGCAATATAATAACATTAGCAGACCTCTCTCCCTTAAAGTAAAAGGGAGACCTCTCTCCCTTTCACTAAGCAAGAGGCTGTCCTTTCATAACCTTCACATCATCCTCTATCATAGATTAGCATGGTGCCTAGTACCTAAGAATGTACTATTTGGTAGAAATGAAAATGTATTATAGAGATTATGGATTTGAGATTGCTAGCTATACACAAAATCTATTTTTATTTCTTCCACTGGGACCAAGCACATTGCCGCTCAGCATGTTGATATTTCTTACCCTCCCATGAGGCTGGATATCAACTCTAACTAAATTTCACTAAAGGATCATGAGTAAAGGGATGGAAGACCTTGGTGTGCCTCTTCCACATGTTTTCACCTGTCCCCTGGCTCCACCAGTCAACCAGGCTTAGGGGTTGGAAGAGCAATATAAAAATGCTCTAGGGATTGGCTTGACAGTCTGTTAAAGGGACCTGAGACCCAAGATGACCACAAAGAAGAAAGCCTTTCTGTTAACCTGGACTGCTTGTTTCAAAACTAGCACAGAATAAAGAAATGCATTTTTATAGGCTTGAAGGCACTGTATTTTGGAGTCTCTCTGAAATAGTAGACCAGCTTTCAACCAAATAATTACAGAAATATTGGTGGATTTTCTGAGAATGGTTCTATAGCAGTGACAGGTGGTATAGATCAGCTATTTGTCCTTCCCATAGTGAACCTGCACTTTAAAAGAATGATGAAAACACTAATCGAGGACCTACTATGTGCCAACCACTCTGTAGCATGCAGTCACTGAATCCATTTGGAAAGACAGAAGCATGGTTGATACTCTTTTGTCCAGGGTTCCTAATTCTTTGGGAATGCTGTGCTATTTGTTTTTGAGGTGAATTAGGCAGTGTTTTCTAAAGGGGGATGGATCATTTTAAAGAGGATGAAGTGAGGCAATTGAAAGCTAATTGCTGCCTGAAGGCAAATCAATAGAGCTGTGAAAAATTAGGGATTTTTCAGCCCAACTCTCCTCTGTCACAATTCCACATGCACCACAAACCAAGAACTCCAACTGAATGAAAATTGACTTGGTTCATGTTCACTTCGAGTGTTTTCAAGAACTTTTTTCATAAATTCAATAACTTACAAAGTTTTTTTTGTTTTTTTTTGTTTTTTAAGGGAGAAAACACAGATCTAGCCTCTCATATTTCCTTGCTGGATTCATAATTTAAATGTCAAGATAATTTTAAGATCTCTTAAGGGAAAAAATTAATCAGAAAGTGGAACCATAACATTTTACTCAGCTATAGCTACAACAAATATTAAAAATACACTTCAGTTTAATATCAAAGCTAATTAAGTATAGATATTTACAAAAATTGAGAATGAGAAATTTTTCTTTTTTACTCATATAATTATATTTTGGGGGGGTTTTCATTATATTATATTGGAGTATATTTGATTTATAATATTGTGTTATCTTCAGGTGTGCTACAAAGAGAATCATACATATCCATTCTTTTCCAGCATAGATTTTTACAGAATATTAAGCAGAGCTCTCCAGGCTTCTCTGCAAAATGTCTGTTGAGGCTCCTTTTGGTGATGGCTCTCACCCTATGATTTCCTCTAAGTTGTTTAGTGCTTTTTGAAAAACTACATGTGGTCTCATCAGGAGCAAGAGGAGGAAAAGAGCTCTTCCTAAGGCACTGACACCTCTGAAATGGAGTGGGTCTGGCAATCCTAGATGTCCATCGCCCACTAACACCATTTGCTCACCACAGGGTCTTACGCAAGTCACTTGACCCTTGTTCAGATGGCAAATAGCCTCACTTATAAAAATGGCAATTATTTCGCACTAAGGTTGACAAGGCTGAGAGGTTTGTGAAACCAAAATGCAGAGTGCTTGACAGAGAGTAGGTGCTCAATAAATGCTTGCTGTCTTTCCCTTCTTCCTCCTCCCTTCTTTCTTTGTCCCCTCCCCCTTGGCAACATCTTTTAAAATATCAATATTGTCTTGATAGCTTTATACAAAAAGCTCATTCACACCTAATGTTATTTGCCCCTGACCAGAGAGAAGTGGGGCTGCATTAGGGTTGAGAAAGAGGTAGAGAAGAGAGAGAACTGAATTGAAAAGGCAGTCCCAAAGGCTCAGAATATAACTTACTGAATCATAATGTCAATATTGTGCTGGGAAAAAACTAAAAGCCCATGGTCTCTGCCATCCTCCCAATGCCTATAAAAGTGGGTCACTATCAGGAGCACGGGTGTGACAAGTTGAAGGACAATGACTAGGTGGCAGTGTTAGGAATGGCATCTGCCTCTCTGAGGGATTCGCTCTTGCTTGGATCAAACAAGGTATGAAGATATTTCTTTCAGATAAGGTAAAGTAGCCAGGGATACCAGAAATAACTTTGTCACCTTTCCATTTCATTCTTCATTGTATTTGCATAATTCTCCCCTGCTAGGACTATTCTCATAAGCAAGTAATGTCCTGGGAAAAGTTCTCTCTCAAGGTTTACCTGTATTGGTTCTTTCCTGCTTCTTTGGGTATGTGTTCTGGATTTGCTTTCTTTCTGTCAGTAAATGATGAAATCTCAGAAAGAATGTGATCTTAGAATTAACAGGGATGGAGACATGGGCTGCTTTAGTTCTAACTTATTTAGCCTCGTTAATAAGGAAGATTGAGTTTTTGTAATATTCTAGCCTCTCTTACTGAAGTTCTAATGAAAGATCTGGGAGCAAATCCTCAAATAATAATAAAATATTACTTTCTCTTTCCTTCTCCTTTGTGCATGTATCTTCTTCATGAATATCTTGAGAGGGAGGCACAGTTTAACCAAGAAGAGATTTGGGTAGTCTTGAGTCTTCTTTCCAACTGTCACGATTAAGACCACTGCAAAATACCATCCTTTAATATCGCTTCTATGATTTTACCTAAGATTTTATGCTTCTCAATAAATTCAAACTAAGAAATATTTTAAGTAGACATGACATTTGCCAAATTACACTTGAATTATTTATTCATGAATTTTATCACCAAGGGAATAAAACTATATAAAATAGAAGGGAGGTTGCATACAGCATCTACTTTCCCATCTTAAACCTCACTAAAATGACTATAAATGGAAAAGTTCTCTCAGTAGAGGATAAACCATAAAATAAATTTACTTTATATGAAATAAAAAATTAAAGGGGAAATTTCCACCAACTAAAGGATAAGAGCTCCCAGATTGAAGTAAACCATTTTTTGCTCTCCTCAATATATGAACATAACCTATGCTGAGTCACTTCACCATGAAATTCCCAAACATCATGAAAAAGAAGAAAATTCTCAAGCTACCAATGAGCAAAAGGTAGATTGCCTACAAAAGACCAGAAATCAGAATGACATCAGACAACTCAACAGCAATATCGGGTACTGGACGGCCACTATAAAAATGCCTTCAAAATTCTGAAGGAAAATAACTTCTATCCTAAAATTCTATATTTAGCCAATTTTCAATCAAGTTGGAGGATAGAATACAGACATTAAGGAAGTCAAAGTCTCAAAAAAAGTTTGCCTTCCTGCATCCTTTCTTAAAAAGTTAATGTGGAATGTGCTCCATTCCCCCAAATAAAAAAGAATGACAATAAAGAGGGAGAATTAAACTATAGGAAATGGCATATAGGCAAAATTTAAAATATGGCTCAGATGAACCTATCTGCAAAACAGAAACGAACTCATAGACAGAGAACAGACTTGTGGTTGCTAAGGGGGAGAGGGGAAGAAGTGAAATGGGAAGTTTGGGGTTGGTAGATGCAAACTATTACACTTAGACTGGATAAGCGATGAGATCCTACTGTATAGCACAGGGAACCATATCCAGTCTCTTGGGATAGAACATTATGGAAGATAGTATGAGAAAAAGAACATATATACATATTTATATGACCGGGTCACTATACTGCACAGCAGAAATTGACACAACACAGTATATCAACTATACTCTAATAAAAATAAAATAAAAATCTTAAAAAATGAAAAGTATAGGAAAAGTATAGTTATTTTACTATAAAGTATAGGAAATGCAACATAGAGGAGAAGGTGGAGAATCTTCTGGATTATTATAAAGCGAAACCCCAGAATGACAGCTGAATCCCAAGCCCAGAGAGAAACCAGGCTAGATTGGAGCAAATCAAAAGAGATTCTTGGAAAGGTGAATTCATTTGAAAACCTGGTATTTCTGGCAACTTGAGAGGAGAGATAGATAGACATTTAGCAAAGAGTTCACTTTTGGATGAATAACTAGTGTATAGGAAAATTAATCATTATTATTATTATTATTATTATTATTATTATTATTATTATTATTTTTTGCCTTTTAGGGCCACATATGCAGCATATGGCTAGGGGTATAATCAGAGCTGCAGCAGTCAGCCTATGCCACAGCCACAGCAATGCCAGATCCGAGCCGTATCTGTGACCTACACTGGAGCTCAGGGCAACACTGGATCCCTGACCCAGTGAAGTGAGGCCAGGGATCTAACCCACATCCTCATGAATACTAGTCGGATTTGTTTCCGCTATACCACGGTGAGAACTCTGAAAATAAATTTAAAAAAATAATTCAAGGGAAAATAAAAGGTGTTAGGGGAAATAAAGTAGTAATACAAACATGTTTTAGAGAGATATAACCAGTGAAAAAGGAAGAAGGTGGTTGTCCCCAGGAGGAAATAAATAGGGCAGGGAGGATTGCATTGTTGTCTTCTTTTAAAAAGCTTTGTAGAGCTAGTTGAGGCTTTATGTGCATATATAATAAATAAAAATAAAAACAATCGCTTAAAATTTAAAATAAAACAGGCTGCCTATGCATCAGTAAGAAGCATGTTGCCAGAGAGGTCAAGGAAAGCTGCAGTGTAGCTCTAGTGTGACACTCAGTGCGTCTCCTATGGAATTGTCCTCTCTGGGAACCCAAGTTTCTGCCAGCTCAAGGAGAACTTGTTATGGGGTTTCACAGGGACTTCCAATGGCACCTTGTAAAATACATCAAGCATACCAGGAATTTTTAAAATGTGACCCTATTTGTATGACAAACGCCTTAAAAAGGAAAAACAATTAAGAAGTTCCCATTGTGACTCAGAAGGTTAAGAACCAGACATAGTGTCCATAAGGATGAAGGTTTAATCCCTGGCCTCACTTAGTGGGTTAAGGGTTGCTATAAACCAAGGTGTAGGCTGCATTTGCCACTCAGATCCAGCATTGCATAGGCCTGCAGCTGCAGCTGCAATTCCACCCCTAGCCTGGGAACTTCATATGCTTCAGGTGTGGCTGTAAAAAGAAAGAAGAAATAAAAATTTTCGTATATTTATAAATATATAAAATATTTTCAGAAAATACACAAAAACTAGTAACAAGGTAGTCTCTCCCAGGGAAAGGAACTGGGTGTGTTGGGCACAAGTAAGGAGGGGACCTTTTCCTGTATTTTGTTTGTAACCAGATTTTCTTTAACCAAGTTCATGAATTGTTTTTCAAAAAATAAATTAAAAATGTCAATGTGGGGAAGTTTTTAAGTGTTAAAGAAAAATGATTTATAGATACATATATCAGTCTTCATCTATTTGGTAGGTACATTGACAGCTGTGGTTCAGAAGAAACAGCACTGGGCTTGGAGTCAGGAAACCTGATCTTGATCCTGACTTACTAGCTATGGCACACTGGAGGAGAAAATTTAATGGCTCTGATGCTCAGTGGTTCACATGTAAAATAAAAAATAATAATTATAATGTCAAATTCTCATGAAAAATGTAATTAATATTACTCAAAAAACAGTTGGTAAACTTTATAGCATTTAGAGACATAACTGCAGATTGAAGTTTCGATGTACAATGAAAGTAATAACAAACTTTTAAACATTCACCTGGCCAAGCTCCTGTTTTATATAATAGCAGGAAAATGTGGGAAAATACAGCCAAATGTTCATAATCTTAAAGTTGCTATAAACTAATACCCCATAAATAATAGCCCAGTGGGTTTTTCATACCAAGAGTGCCTAATGTAACCAGGACTGCCTATGAAAAATTCATAAAGCTGAGAGTTTCTCCTTTCCTTCTTTCCTAATAACTTCAGCATCTCTAAATAACAAATCTCTGTTAGGTAAACATTTACAGTATTTTGTATGAGAACTGTTTGCCATTTGCCATTTGGCTGCCTCCAGATGATTTATTTGCTCATAGATCACTCTGGAAGAGAATTTAATTTTGTCACAACAATCAAACACTTTTATTATGGCTCATCCTCAGGGTAGGTGAATAGATTTGTCATAGAATCATGGACTTTTAAATGAGATGATGGGAAAGTTCAACAGCATGTTTGGTGAACAGCAAGCATCCCTCCGATAATATCCGTTTAAAGACGGAAGTATATTGGAAAAGCCATTTTAAGGCTTCCAGATTACAGTCCATGTCTGAAATACATAAATATACATGGAGAGAGAGGGAGGGTGGGAAGAAGGAAGAGGAAGAAGGAAAGTAGGAGGGAGGGTGAGAGGGAGGGTGGGGGAGGGGAGAGAATGGGAGAGAAGGAGAGAAGGAAAGAAAAGGGAGGAAGAGGAGAGGAAGCAAAGGTGTAAGAGAGAGAGCATGGAGGAGGGGGAAATAGGGAGTTTAATGTGCATTATATATTTACTTGGGACTCTTAATTTTTGTTCAGAGAATCCCAAGGAATGCCAAGGGTAATTCTGTCTACCCGTGACTTCTGTTTTGTGAGCTGACTTTTCATCCAAAACATTACTATGATTCCAAAGTAGTTACGTGGTAGCTGTGAGCATAACACTATATAAGCAATTTTTTGGGAAAAAGTCTTTGGATTTCTTTAACAAGTTTGTTAAAAGCATACCATGATTTCCCACCCTTTGCAGCTCAAGTCAAAGCATTTCTGCATCCCTGGATGAGCTGGGAAGGCAACTGAAGTAAATTAGAAGTGGTACAGAAATCCTCAGGGTACGCGTGACAGTGGAAAACAGTTCGGCACTTAATTAAAAGTCAACTACGAGTTCTTAGAGTATCCAAATCCAACTACTACTACTAATAATTGCAATCGGAAGAGAATGAGAAAGGCAGGATAAACATTTCTGCAAATGAATCATTTAGTTGAGATGCAATTTTTAAGACAGGACTCTAAAATCATTTTTAAAAATTTACCCAAAAGTATGAGGTCAGCCCTCATTTCCCTCTCACTGTCTTGGAAAATAAAGACATCAACACAATTTTATAATTGATGAGATAAACATATCCTGACCTTGGACAAGGGTGGAGTCAATTCCTAGGATGAGGTCTCTGGGGCTTGGCTCAAGTGGGTGTAACTATGTGTTCATGAAACCAAAGCCATGGCTCTGGATCGTATGCAGGTCTCCCCAATAAGCACTGCTGTTTGGTAAAGTTGAGCATCAGTGACTCATTGCCACCTTTCCTCCCTGAGTGCTCATATGGTCTTGTCACCAATATGTACCTTTTTAAGGTGACTTTTCAGAAAGGGCACACCTACCTCTTTGTCTAGGTCAAAACCCAGATCTTTATCGCAATCTGGTTAATCAGTTTCACGATTGCCTGCAACCAAACTAAATTGCTCAGCCTATCCTGCAAGGCTGTCCACGTTCTGCCTCTGAACTTCCTGGTCAGCTTAGACTATCCCTTTAATACACTCAGAGGTCATAGACAAGTTGACCCCAGCCTAGACATGTCTGGTTATCACAGTATTATAGGGCTGTTGCCTCTAACTGAATTTTAAACCCTCTACATGGGGTACATACCCCTCTTTTCAATATGGCACTACCACTTTCTGTTTTCACACTGTCCTGCTTTCTTTTACCCTTGTAAACTGCATCGGAGGCAAATGAAAGGACCTCTTGTTCCCTGACATGTTTTTGTTGTTGCGGTTGTTTTCGTCACATATCTCTGCAGGCTCTATCTTTGCACATTCTTTAAGGCCCAACTCCTTTTTGCCACCATCTCTCTTAAGCCTTTTTAGACACTCCCAGAAGAACGAAGTTGTCCCTTCTCTACTGCTTGTAGAAACTTCTGTGTCTATCTGAGCAGAACCTTCTGTGTCGTCCCTTCTGTGTTAGCTCCCTGTGGCTGCTGCAAGAAATTGCCACAAACTGGGTGACTTAAAACAACTTTTAAGAGATAAATGTTTTCTCTTTCAGGGAATTCATTGTGGTTTGGTGGGTTAAGAACCTGACCCATATCCATGAGGATGCAGGTTTGATCCCTGGCCCTGGTCAGTGGGTTAAGGATCTGGAATTACTGTGAGCTATGGTGTAGGTCACAGATGTGGGCAGGGGGTTAAGGATCTGGCATTGCTGTGTCTGTGGCTGTGGCCAGCAGCTATAGGTCCAATTCGACCTTTAGCCTGGGAATTTCCATATGTCTAGGGTACTGACATAAAAAGACAAAAAAGGAGTTCCCGTGGTGGCTCAGTGGTTAACGAATCCGACTAGGAACCATGAGGTTGTGGGTTCGATTCCTGCCCTTGCTCAGTGGGTTAAGGATCCAGCGTTGCCGTGAGCTGTGGTGTAGGTTGCAGACGCAGCTCGGATCCTGTGTTGCCATGGCTCTGGCGTGAGCCAGCGGCTATAGCTGCAATTCGACCCCTAGCCTGGGAACCTCCATATGCCGCGGGAACGGCCCAAGAAATGGCAAAAAAAGACCAAAAAAAAAAAAGACACACAAAAAAAGTTTTTGTCCTCTGGTCTTCTTTTAAATTTAATTGTATTGAAGTATAGTTGATTTACAATGTTGTGTTAAATTTTGCTGCATGGCAAAGTGACTGACCACACATATACACATGTCCATTCCTATACAGATTATCACAAAACACTGAGTAGAATTTTCTGGGCTATATAGCAGGTTCCGGTCCATATTGGTCCCCAACAGGCTGACCATCCATTCCACATGCATTTGCCAATCCCAAGCCCCAGTCCATCCCACCTGCCCTCCCTTCTGGTAACCATAAGCTTCTTTTCTTTTCTCTTTCTCCTTCCTTTCCCTCTTCTCTTTCTCCCTTTCTTGTTGAATGGATGAATAGATCAATGAATAAATAAATGAATAGTGAAGTTGTTACAGGTTTTGAGAGAGACAGTTTGGAATGTAACAACCTATGATTGCCCTTCAGATAGCACCAAGAGGGGGCTGCCTACTTCACCCACAAATCCTGTGGTGGTCCCCCTGGAGGCATTTTCATCTCTGCGGATTTATGGTACCACCTGGTCCTTCCTACCTCGCCAGGCCTAACATGCACACTTGTGACCATAGGAAGGGGTGGTACAAAAAGGAGCAGAGGAACCAACACAACTTCATCCAACTTCTACTGGAAAACAACTTGACAGGCATTATCCTGATGTAGGATCCTGGAGAAGAGCATGAAAACAAGTGATTGTTCTCACATACATCTTTGAGGGAAAGGGAGCCAAGAGTCAGTGAGGGACGGTCTCATGCAATGAGGCTGCACATCCATGGACAGACAAAGTAATGGCAAATGTTTAAGAAATAGAGTGAAACAAAAAACAAAACAAAAGAAAAAACCCAAAAACCTTCGAGAAAGCTTTGGCAAAATTCAAGCAGTGAACAAGTCTAAGAAATTTAACAATTTTTTTCAAGATTTTTTTTTTTTTCCCTTTTTAGGGCCACCCCTGTGGCATATGGAGGTTCCCAGGCTAGGGATTGAATCAGAGCTGTAGCTGGTGGCCTAAACCACAGCCACAACGATGTCAGAACCAAGCCGTGTCTGTGACCTACACCACAGTTCACGGCAATGCTGGATCCTTAACCCAGTGATCAAGGCTAAGGGATTGAACCTGCATCCTCATGGATGCTAGTTAGATTCATTTCCACTGAGCCATGATGGGAAGTGCTCAAATGTTTTTGATATCAGACCTTTTTTTTTTTTTTTTTTGGTCTTTTTGCCATTTCTTGGGCCACTCCCTTGGCATATGGAGGTTCCCAGGTTAAGGGTCTAATCAGAGCTGTAGCCACCGGCCTACACCAGAGCCACAGCAACTCAGGATCTGACCCGCGTCTGCAACCTATACCACAGCTCATGGCAACGCCGGATGGTTAACCCACTGAGCAAGGGCAGGGACCGAACCCGCAACCTCATGGTTCCTAGTCGGATTCATTAACCACTGAGCCACGATAGGAATTCCAATATCAGAACTTTTTTAAAAAAATGCCCAAAGTCAGAGTGCAAATTTAACCATGATTGACAGCTTCATTTGGATGAAGGAAGGACTCTCTTGAGATGCACATATCATTCAAGGTGGGAAAAGCAAGCCTTTGGCTGTTGCCAGAAAACCCTGTTGCATTTCAGTCTTTGAGTCTCCCCTACTCCCACCCCACTTTGAAAATGCTAATTCCATAAGCATAACTTGAGTACTGTCTCTAGTTAGTGGTTCCATTGCCACCACCTCATTACTTCTCTCCTGCACTTTCAGAGTCATCTATTCACTGTTCCCAGATTCATCTGGTTCCAGCCCATCCCACCTAACACTGAAAACTGCTCCTCTTTACGAGCAGTTTCAAGCGACCGTCATCAGCCAGCTCAGAGTCTTCCAGAGACTTCATTCTGTGAAGCAATGAAGTAGGAATCTCTCAATTGGGCACTTAAAGCCATCTTTACTAAACAGACTGTATGCTTCCTCTATGTCACATTTTATTCCTAGGTCTGGAAGTGGTCTTGTCAGCTGGAAGAAATTCCGACCAACTTTGAACCCACAGATGAATTATCCTCTCCTTCAAGGAGGCTTCACTGGCACTTCCGTCTTTATTCCCAGCCCCTGAATGGACACTGTTCTTCTTCTGAATATCTATAACATCTTGTTTTAATTTTAATTGCTGAACTTAACCTTGCTCTTTTTCCCATTAAACCAGTGGGTTTTTTTTGTTTTTGTTTTTGTTTTTTACAACACTTTTCTTCTATCCTAGGCTGTGAGCTTCTTGAGAAAGAGACTTGTTTTGTTCCTGCACATACACCTTCACCCACTCACATTCCACCTCCACAGAGCTACTGCTCTGATCAGATCATGTGTTCACAGGAGGCAAACTGAACTACTGAGTGCTGGTTGAAAACAGGCTCTAGGATGATGGGGCACCCCAGAGCTTCTCAGTTTTATATCTCAAACCCCTGAGGACAGGAGCTTTATCTAGTTTATCCATTCTTTTATGCGATCATTTATCTTGGTGCCTGGCCAGCAGTGGGCATCCCATCAAAGTGAGCTGAGTAAAGGAATGAATGAACAAGTAAAGGAATGAATGTATTAATATAATCCAATGGGTAAACACAGAAAAATAGAGGTAGAGAGGTACCAGAGGAGAGCCCCAGGAGAGAAAAGGAGAATGGGGGTACAAAGGAAAGGGGAAGTCCTCCAAAAGTTCATGTCCTCTGCCTCCCAGGTTGTCTTATGTTCCTTCCCCTGCTTGCCCTGATGGGAAAATATCCAATATTCCATCTAAGAAAGTGAGCCTGCTGGTTGGAGTTTATAAAAATACATGGATGGAATTATTTCAATGCAGTCAGCCTGCTGTGTCTGCAGAAAGCCATGGCCTAGAGGGTTCAGGATCCCACAGATGCTGCAAATGGTGCACTGGCTCACGCTGCAGTCCATGCTCCATGTCACACCATTCTCGCCTCACTTGAGGTTCAGTGCTGGGGAGCCATAAGGATGTACAGCAGGGACAGAGGGACAGGGAAATCAAAGCATGTGGCCCCAGTTACATTGGGGGCACCCCATGCTGTCCGGGCTCTCCGTTTTTTAAATGATTGGGTAAAAAAATTTACAGCAGGAAGGAATAGGATCACTGAGGTATGATAATAAGAAAGGTTAATTTGTTCTGTCTGTTACAGGGGATAATTAAACAGGCACATTTCACACTGTTACATTTGAATGAAGTAGTTTCTGATTATACACTTTTTTTAAAATCCTAATAACCGAAGGACAATTTACAAACTGAAACTGTGACTGCACTCTGGGAACACTTGAACTATTAATCAGTGAATGTGGTCATCTTTACGACATCCCCGCAAGATATGAAAGAAGAGGCCGGCTGTCCATTTGGCCACAGAAAAGCTGAGGAATGAGTAACATGCGTGTTTATCTACTGGCAACTCCTTGGTACCAGTGCCAAGACCATGAACAGGCTGAGAAGTCCTGGTCACCATGCAGTTATTCATTCAACAAAGATTGATTATTTATGGTGTCAGGCACTTTGGTTGGTGCTGATGATATACCAGTGAATGAAATAGACAAAATTTCTGCCTTTAAGCTACATATATACCATTGCACTAAATATATAAAATCCAAATAAGCAACTAAATATACAATAAATGTTAAGTAATTACAAACCCAATAGACAAAACTAAAGCATGAAAAATAAAGAGTGATGGAGGTGGTTTTTAGGTATAAGGCATTAATAGACAAATGTCAATAAATGTGAGAAATCAAGGTATAACATAAGGCACCGTGCAGTTGTCAGGGAGGTGAAGAGAAAAACAATTTTCTGAGGGAAAGAGGGATAGCAGATGACCGCAGGTGGCAATATTCAAGGAGAGACTCCATTACAGAAGTGGGCCTTGAACTCATCTTTGAATTAAAACGTGCATAATGACTTAGAGGCTGGAGAGCAGAAAATATTATGTAAACAGTAGGGAGTAAAACTCACACAGTACAAACTTCAGGAGGTTAAAAGAAATGAATCATTCCAACAAACTGATACTCTTTCTGGAAACTATTCTTGAGAGATACACTTTCACATAACACACATGTGCATGTGTGCACAAACACACACAACAGAGGCTAATGCGATATGATGCTAAACCAATGGTTAAGAATTGATCTGAATCAAAGAAGAAAAGAGTACATTAGACCTAGTACGTGCATCACAGCTCTGGCTGGAAACGGTGTTTCAGCCACCCCATTATTTGGGATCTCAGCATCAAGAATCCTGTGGTGCAGCACTGTTCCATTTCTCATTCAAGCATTCACTCATTCATTCATTCAGCACATACTTATGGATTACTTACTGTATGCCAAGCTCTCTGAGAGGTTTTCAGAAGCTGTGGGCCCAGAGGTCTGTATAATAGTCTCACTCACTCCACCTTGCAATGTTGTACGCACCCCTTCGTGCTCTCTCTGTAGTGTCTCCAACTAGCACAGACCTTTCTTTCAGTCTATACAAAGTCCAAAAATATATTCAGTTGCATTTTTTTTTTTGCTTCTTACAACAAACCCTTGAGGAAATAGTCACTGTTGATTTCCCTTTACAAAAGAGAGAGAGTTCAAGTGTTCCTTTTTTAGTCAAAGTTCTCCATCAAAGTATCTTTTAGAATCCTCACCCTCTTCCCTGCAGGGAAACAACCAACACAAGGAGGGGGCTTAGCCATGGGGTTACGGTACACTGGTTTGTGGCCATCAACCTTGGGAGTGTCATAAGTGATTTAATATTAAAAAAGTACCAAAGTTTGCAAGTAATTTACTTTTAAAAAATAAATGTGCTTGGCTTCAAGGTTATCTCTATGAGAAATCAGCTCATCCTTGCCTCTCTCTGTCTCCTTCAGTAAGTGTAAGGACCATTGTTGCAGCTCTGAGCATTGCTTCAACCTGAACTCACTTTGTGCTGAAGCCCAGAGGAAGCTGCCATCAGGAATGACGATTTGTTCAAGGCCACACAGTGTTTTAACGTTATAATCAGGACTAGAACCAGGTCCTAATTCCCTAGTCTAAAGTTAATTTTTTTAGGTCCATGACAATCCATTCATTATCCCTTCCCCCCTCAGCTATGCTTTCTAGCGTCATAGTCAGAAACCCAGTTTTAGTAGGGTGGGACCAGGGCCGAACCAGGCCACGATAAGTCCACCTATAATTTGCGGGCCACACTTTCAGAACTCCTCTGAGCCCCAGGTTACTGCCAGGACCTTCTTTCAGTAGCTCCCAAGCTCTAGAATGCCAACCCTCACCTGAGAGGCACATTCCTGTCTAATTATCTTTCACCATTTCAAAGCAGACATCCCTGTGAAAAGATTGGCCTATAACTTGTCAGAATGTCTGTGAGCCTTTCTAGGCATTCTGATTTTTTAAAAAGGCGCTGCTGTCATTTTCATGCAAATATGCATAAGTTGAAAGTGTTGAATATCTGAGCCTGAAGGGTTTGAGGCCAAACCAGGAGAAGCAATCAAGGAGGAGATTTTTCATGGACCCCGGCTCATTTACATTCTTCTAATTTACTGAGACAAAGTAAAGCCTGGCAGCTAATGAGACGCTTCTTGATGCTGGAGTATTTTGTGTAAATGAAAACCCACCAGTCTGTTTTTTAAGGAAAATATGCTTCTAAAGACAGAATTATTTAATATTAGATGTTTAAATTCCTACATTGAAAAGTGTAAAAAAAAAAAAAAAAGAACATAAAACATCTTAATTAAATCCATCTCTCTGCAAAGGACTGATTAATGGCTTTCAGCCCCTGAAGGGCTGGTATTGAATTTAGTGCCTCTGGCAGAACTGAAGTCTCTATAACACCACACTGCGGTGGTGTCTGTGGGCTTGGTTGCAAATGTGAATTATTTGTGCAGGAGGCCTAGGGAATGCTGTTACAACTTAAATAGTTTTAGATCTACAAAGAGCAAACAACCAGAAGGAATAAGACTCCTTGTTGTCAGACACTGTGGCTTGGAAGTCACAGGGAGACAGTTGGCAGGGGAAAGAGGAGGCTTTCTTTATATCCTTTATCTTTCTGACCAAATGAAAGGTATAAACAGATGATTCTGAAATGATTGGCATGTTTATGCAAACACAGGAAGCCAGGGGACCAAATAAATAAAGAGATGTTACAGTTTTGGTTTTTTTCTCCCAAATAAATATAAAAGACAGAGGAATTTCTGATAAAACAGCTTTGATAGCTTGCCTCCAAATTTAAAGCAAGACACTTTGCCTGGAATAATACCATTTGGGTTTGGGAAGTACTTCTAGGGAAGTAATTGAATTGTTACTTAGACTAGGCTGAGACCATACATATTCTTTCCTCTGGCCAGTTACTCTACAAGCTGGTCCACAGCCACCCTGCCTAATGTCCATACTTGGCTCCCAGGATCTACTCCAGCAGCCTATTCTAAGGCAGATTGCCAAATATATAATCTAGAGTGTTCTAATCTCTAACTGTATGAAATCAAAGTGGGCAGGCAGAGGACTTGAGAACTGTATGTCTAATGTGTAACAGAATTATGCTTCTGCTGAGTAATTGGTATGGAAACAGTCAAGGGTTTAGCTGGGACTGTGGCGTTTCTGGCCTTGGCAGCAGCTCTGGCAATGCCTTCATAATGGCTTCATCTTCTACCCATGCACAGGGCACTGTACATAAGATAGCTATAAGTCAGTGTTGCCTGTGTTGGGGTCATGTCAAAATAGCATTTATTGAGTACTGCTGTGGGTGAGCACGGGGCTAAGAGCTTTGCATAGATAACCTTCCTCAATCCTCAATCCTTACTTCAGCCCTCTGTGATGTGTATTCTTAATATTCCCAAGACAAAACAAAGTTAGGTGGGTTAAGTAATTGGTCCAGTAGGACAGAGCTAATTAGTGCAGAGACAGGATCTGACCCCACACTGTCAGACCCCAGAACCTTCAAAGAGCAAGTGCACAGAATACCATTCCCAGGTAAACACATCCAGGTGAAAAGAAGAGATTTAATCTCTAGAGATCGGGATCACTCACCCTGGAGGTCACAAAGCAGGATGCATACAAGACTAGGATCGAGGGACACATCCCAAAAGCCAGTGTTCAAGAAATGTAATTTAAATTCTTGATGCAATTAACCCAAGGCACGATCATGTTGTTTTTCAGAACTGGCTATCTTTGGGTAGAAAATCCATGACCCACACAAAGAGGACATTTCACAGGCTTTTAGAGCAACTAGGGAAGTTGATCACTGCCCCTCTCATCCTCCGTTTCTCCAGAAGAAAAATGGCCAGCCCTCACAGGCAGAAAGACAAATGCCTGGATGTCAAGTGGGCAGTGCACACATCAGGTAGAATCAGGCCATGCTCTTGGCCCCTCAGGAAGCCTAGGGGAAAATACCTCTTTCTGCAGTGAGAGGGTTGATCTCCCACCACCCTTATACTGTATGGAGTCTCATACTGTCTCTTGGCTGCTCATGTGACATATTTGTGCCTACTGAATTGGTCTAATTTTTGTTTGTTAGTGTGTATGTTTTTTTATTTTTTGATACCTATTTAGAGACAATGTCACTGTGACAAAAATATTGTCCATATTAATGAGTTGAGATTCAATTTTCATGGCCTTTCTTTCCACCATACTCTCTGGTCTCCAAACTTAATTGCCCATCCTACTGTATGAATTATGAGGCTACTTGACAGGAACTTGATGTTCATTTCATCCTTTTTCTCCCTTTCTTACCTCTTTTATATCCAATTATACAGTACTTTGCATATTTGGCAGTTGCATTTGGCCATGAATTCCTCTGTTGGACCCAACCAGACCTTAGATTATTCATCTTTAATAAGGATCTAGCACCTAGCTCATACATACTGTGCTAGATACATAAATCCTCTCCCTCTCTCTCTTTCTTTCTCCCCAGTTTAATGAAATCTAAAAGCCTGCTTGCCATCTACCTAACTGCTCCGTAAATACCACAAGCCCCACAAAATCAAGAATTCCAAACTCAATTCTTGGAGCAGTACTGAGTATGGCACATGTATGTCCTATGCCTTTGCAGTCCTCTCTGCATTGTTGTTTGATGAGTTTATCTGCCTTTGTTCAAGTTCGCCCTGAGATAAGCACAATGGGTGTATATAATAAACTGAAAAGCAAATTATTAGATTTTAAAATATGCAAGATGATTTGCTTTTTTCCCTCATTAAATGAATATTTTAGTACAAAATATCTTTCATCAAACGACTTCATTTGGCTGCCCTGAAACTAAGGGTACTCATCTCTTTGATATTAAATATAGAAGAGACAGGGTTAGTCACTGAATGCCATTCTACTCACATATTTCTCTCTTTGAGGTACCCATAACTCCCTGTGAATATTTCTAATGTATATACATCTCGTTAGACAGTAAACACATCAAGGACAGGAATTTTTTATTCATTTTTAAATTTTTAGCCTCTATTACTGTAAATAAATAAATGTTAATTTGTTAAACAGACAAATGAAAAGCTTTTAAACCAACTTTAAAAATTAATTTTAAACTAATCTGTTATTTTCTGCCCCTTTGTTAAGTTTGCAATGTATATTCTAAGTCATTTTCATATTTCTGAGCACACAAAGCATGACAGCATTTCTTGTAAAGGAGCAAGCAGGAATGCAAGCCACCAATCTTGGACCCAGTCCCACCTAATTTGTAAAACTCTATGGTAACTGCAGCCCACACTGACCTTCTTTCCTGAAATTCTTATTGTACTTTTAGAGACAGTATCACCCAGTTTAGCACAGAATTCTTCCTTAGGTTTTTTTGTTTGTTTGTTTCTTTTGCAAGCGCTACTTTTGTCTTCTGAATAAGACTGTAAGCTCACAGCAAATACTCCAGAAATACCTGGTGAATAATGTGTAGGGTGATCAATTCTTCCTGGTTTTAGCATTGGAAGTCCTCTGTCCCAGGAAAGCCCTCAGTTTCACATAAACTAGTATAGTTGGTAGCCGTGAGAGCAGATGGATTATGTAATTGACTAAATGACTAATTTCACCAGTTCTATTTATCATTGACTACAAAATGTTTAGGCAATGTCAATAATTTCTTTAGTCTTTCTTTATTACCATACATGTGGGTGAGGGGAATATGGACACACATGCAGGCATCTATTATTACATTGATATTTGGTGGCCTTTTTTATTGAATTGAAATATACATTTTTTATTTTTAGCTATAATGACCTGAAGATTTGTATTAGTTTTAGTCAGAGTTGACCCTTTTTAAGGCATTCTTAGTTATATGAAACCAAGAAGTCATCTGAACAAACTTTGAGAGAAGCCTAGCAAGTTGGAGCAAATTGACCAAAGTCTCCACAAAACTGTAAGAAGGGTTTAAGTATATCCTTGGGCCTATGTCTCCCAGGGCTGTACTTCCTTGCCCTCCAATCCCTAGCATTGACTCCTACACATAGTGTGTGCTTGGAGCTAAATCCAAATCTCGTTCCATAATTTATATTTTATTGGACATATTTTGCCCATTTTGAGGAGACCGAGGTAAGCTGAATATCTCCCTTGAGATAAGGAAAAGCTAATCAGTAGTAGGTCAGTCTTTCTCCCAACACTGCTCACCCGTGGAAGCTATGTTTTCTGTTCTACAAGCAAAGAAGTAATTCCTGCCGGCTGCCATTCACCTTCAATAAGCAAGCATTTACCCTTTCAAGATTAGATCTTTCTCCCTAAGTATACTATTAGATAAACCCTGAATAATCCTCCTGCCATCGTGGTGTTCCTTATAAGTCAATGGAACTGACAAATGTGCTAGACTAGTATTCCTCATAGTGATAAACAGACCAGCTGCATCAGAATTACCAGGGGTGCTTATTAAAATGCCCACCTAGAGCTCTGGTTCCAAACTTCTAGGAGTAAACTCCAGAGAGCCACATTTTAAGGAGCCCCCCAGTGAGGCTTATGCATGGTAAAATCTGAAAATGATCATGCAAGAGTAAGCAGCAGCCCAGGGATGCTGAAGATGTGCCACCTCTCCCTTCTTGAGTATCAGCTCCATCAGTGTAAGAATTTGGCCTTGTTCACCATGGCAACTCCGGTGCCTAGAATAGGAGTGTAATAATATAATAACCCAATGAAAAACCTGCTGAATAAATGAATCCTATAGGCGTTCCCTGAAATATGTATTATTCCAAAGAATTTTGGGGAATGTCAATCTAACAAGTAGTATTATATTAAAATATGACAGCAATATTATAGAATTGAAATTAAAGTTTTATTTTCATGCTCTCCTAACCTCAGACAACCAGAAATTTAAATTTATGCTTAAATAATCATTAATTTCTTTACCCCAGGATTTGAGCAGACTTTACCTTGATAATTGCCAACACATTTTCACCTTTCGTGTCATAAGGTTAAACTGAAAAGAAGAAAATTTGCTGGGGGAAATTGTTTAGTTTCATTTAACTGTGCCTCCATCATTGCTTATACATGCTGATATGTCAGCAGGTCATTTTCCTGCAAAAGCAGCTTGAAGTGACAAACCATGATTGTGCAGAAGTTCTCAGCTTGTGCAGGAGAATCATTTACCCAAATGCTTGGGTCCCACCCCCAAAGATTCCGTTTTAATTGATATGGTGCAGCATGGGCATTAAGAATTTTTCCCTAGTTCCTGTTGTGGCGCAGCAGAAATGAATCCGAGTACTATCCATGAGCGTGCAGTTTCAATTCCTGGCCTTATTTAGTGGTTCTGGGATCCGGTGTTGCTGTGGCTATGGCATAGGTTGGCAGCTGCAGCTGCAGCTGCAATTTGACCACTAGCCTGGGAATGTACATATGCCAGAGTGAGGCCCTAAAAGGCAAAAAAAAAAAAAAAAAGAATTTTCACATATGACATTGATATGCAACCAAAGTAGAGAGGCTCTGATGCAGATTGAGTTTTCATGGCTAATAATTATATTGTTTACTAACTCTTGCCCTCTGTCATAATCTGTTTAGGTTGCTATAACTGAAATACCATAGACCTGTGTGGCTTATAAACTACAGAAACGTATTTCTCACTGTTCCATGGTCTGGGAAGTCCAAGATCAAGGTGCTGGCAGACTCGCTGTCTGGTGAGAGCTGCTTCCTGGTTCATAGATGGCTGTTTTGTCCCTATGTTCTCACAGCAGAAGGGAGGAGGGAGCTCTCTGGGGCCCCTTTTAGAAGAACACTAATCCCAATCATGAGGGCTCTACCCTCATAACCTAATTAACTCCCCAACCCCATTGCATTAGGGATTAGGTTTCAACGTAAGAATTTTGGGACGGGCACTTTTGGACTAGAGCCTTCTCTCATAAATTATATAGTTTGCTCTGCACCATTTTCCACTGATCTGGTTACCAACACTGCTGAGTGAATATTTTCTCCCTGTAAATTAACGTACTCTGTTACCAGTTACTGAGTAACATACTCTGTTTAACCAGTAAATTAACATACTCTTAATTTAAAATAAATTGTGACTTTAACTTGTAGTCACAGGCAGAGTATCTACTGAGGTGTGCTGGGGACATGAAGATTAACACTTGTTTTCCAACTTTTACTCCAATTAGTATTGAAAATTTGGGGAGAGCATTGCTTGAGTCCTCAGTTCTTTCAGAGAAAAATGGAGCAAGTCGGATTCATTTGCCAAGAGGCATAATATCCTTGAACTTACCCTGATCAAAGCATGAGTCATCTAACTAGAGATAATACTCCATGACTTTCTTCATAAATAAGATGTGCTAAAAAAATAGCTGGAATGTCATTTGCAAGTATAAATGTTATTGTTTGCTTCTCTCATGGAGGAGAATGTGCAAACTGTCTTAACTACATATAATTTTATTAAGTTGCTTTCCAAAGAAAAAAAAAGGATTAACATTTTTAAAAAGCTAAAACAGTAGACTTTATGGAGCTGTTCCAAATTCCTCTGATAGTAGGGCTACAATGAATACAAATAAATATCATTTATGATTTATTCAAGGATAAAGGATACCTAGGAATTAGTTCTGGGACTGACAACAGATCTTAATTTATTCTTGACAATTCACTTTGTGGTTGTCCTCCTTTTCCTTGCCTTCCTGCCCCTTTGTCAGGATCGAGGTACTGTCTTTTGACAAGCGCTAAAGGCCACAGGGCTCAGCTGGCTCCAGGAAGCAAATCTCTGAGCTGGAAAGCAGAGGTGCAGCAAGCATAACTCTTTCTTTGCAGAACAAGCACAATCTATTTGCCAGCAGGAAAGCAGGAGCAGGCGCTGCCCTCATCTCCATTCAAGTGGAAGAAACATTCTTCTTATTTCTTTTGCTATTTCCTAGGATTTACCAATTCTTGGAAATCTGGTTAGCTCTTGATAACGCATGCAAGTTGCTATGGATCGAATGTTTGTATCCCCACCCCCCAAAGTCTTATGTTGAAGCCTTAACCCCAAAGTCATATATTTAGAGGTGGGATTTTTTTTTGGAGGAGATTAGGGTTCAATTAAGTCATGAGAGTAGACTCCTTCTGGTGGAATTAACAGCCTTTTAAGAAGAGATTCCATCTCTCCCCCTCCCCCCGTATGCATGAGCTGATGAAGTGAGAAAGCAACCATCTGCAAGCCAGGAAATGGGCTCTCACCAGGATCCAAACCCTGCCAGAATCTTGATCTTGGACTTCCAGGTGAGCAGAACTCTGAGAAATAGTTTCCTACATTTAAACCACCCAGTCTATGGTATTTTGTTATGGTATCCTCTGCTGATTAAGATACAAGTCCTGTCTAAAATTCAGATTCTTTTGCCTGAAGGCCCATGTTATCAGGAACATCATGACTAGTTCATAGTTCACAAAAGTAACATGCTTTTCACAAAAGTAACATGGCTGACTACACTGATTCCTTGGGCAATGGCGCATTTCATTAGATAAATTTTGATCTCTGGAGGAAATTAGGGGGAAAACATTAAAGACACTGCATTGTATTTTCTTTCTACTTTAGTGTGGAGTTCAGTGCCAGAAGAATATAATTGCTTAATTAATCCTTCATTAGACAACCTTAGATATTATGCTATGGCAAGAAATCAAACTTTGACCAAGCACTGACATTAATCAGGTAGGTTAGCTTAATTTTCCATTTTGAGAAGATGTCTAAGACCTTGTTTCCTTATCTTCAGGTTGGAAAAAAAGAGTAAGCAAAAGTTCTAGCTATTACTGGCCTTCATGCATACCACTAATCACTTAGGTCCTTTGAAAAATTGAACAGTGACTAGATATCATTCAGTTACTTTATTGAAAGATATCTAGTGATATTAAACCTTGGCTTAGAGATCATATTAAGTGCTTCTTTTAAAATAGATTAGCTTTAGATTAATAAAATAATGGAATCATTAAAAAGAGAAAGCAACTCAAGCTGTCAATTAAGGGCTCTGGAGTTTTCAGATTAGAAAAAGTTGCAGTCTGTGCTTATGCACCTTCCATTCTGAAGATTCCACTTCAAAGTCTCAAAGACTTAACTCAGACTAACCAAGAGATAAGGACTTGGTTATCATGGCCAGAACAGTGCTGTTATTGTTTTCCAACTTGTAGGCCCATCTATGGACAAATAGTAAATGGGCTGAAAAATTGGGAAAAAAATAGTTCAATAGAGACAATAAATGGGTATATGTAGACATGGTGAGCCAGTTCTCATCATTCTTAGAACTTCTCTAGAAATCAAAATTGGGTGAGGTGGGCTGAGAGGAGGCTATATAGGAGAGATTATAGGAGACCCTGAATTAATCATCCAATCATTAACATACACTCTTATTTTTTGTTTTATTTTATTTTATTTTTGTCTTTTTGCCATTTCTTGAGCCTCTCCCATGGCATAAGGAGGTTCCCAGGCTAGGGGTCGAATCGGAGCCGTAGCCGCCAGCCTACACCACAGCCACAGCAATGAAGGATCCGAGCCTCATCTGCGACCTACACCACAGCTCACGGCAACGCCCAATCTTTAACCCACTGAGCAAGGCCAGGGATCGAACCTGCAACCTCATGGTTCCTAGTCAGATTGGCTAACCACTGCACCATGACGGGAACTCTGATAACATACACTCTTAAAAGAGAGAGGGCATGATGGTCCAGAAAGAACATGAAAGGAAAAACCACCTGAGTTCAAGTCCGAAATTTCACTCTGTGAACACAGACAAATTCTTTCTAATCTCTTTGTGCCTCAATTTCTTCATCTGCGAGGATGGATACCAATAACTCCCTATACTACTTTGTGATATTAAATATAATACATATGAAAATAATTTGAAAACACTACATGAAGAGGGCCTCAATTAATACAATCATTTAAAAAATATTTTTCACTATAAAATATAAATAATGCATGTTCAATATTGAAAAATTTGAAAATTACTGAAAAGGGAAAAGAAAGGAAAATTTGTATGCTTATTATCCAGAGATGAACTCTTATTCCCCTCTAGCATGGTTTCTGTGCATTTAAAAATGAGTGGAATAATTTTACAATTTTGTATTCTACTTTTGTTATTGAAATAACAAAATGTCACGAAATGTTTGCTTTTAATTTTTGTATAATGTCCCATCCTACAATTGCATTATAATTTATTTAATTGTATTTCTCTTGCTGATTTTCTTGATTATTTACTTTTTTTTTAGTATATATAAGAGACAAACATTCTTGAAATCTTTTGTGTGCATATCTGATTATCTTCTAGGAATACTTAGGGAAATGAAATGCTAAAAAGCCTAAGAACTTTATGGATCTTATTATATAAACCAATGATATTTTTTTAAAAAATGCAGAAGGTGCATCTCGATTCACATTTCAGATCTGGTCTTTATTGCATGTGTGATTTGAGGCAATTAATATCTGCTTTAAGCTGAGTATATGAGGCAATGTAGTAGAGACTCCAACAAATGTTGCCTTCCTTTTCTCTCTACACATATGTTACTCCAACTAGAGACCAACCTCAAAGCATTCTGATAGCCCCAAACACTACTTATTCCATTTTTTACTAATGTCTAGGAGGCTGTAATGCAGGTGAATACCTTATGCTGCATCTTGTTAGAATTTTGGGGGATTCAGAGCCCTTCCTCAGCAGGGCTCACCCAGTCCTGTGATTTTTCCATTTTACTCTGTGGCATTCGGATCCAGCAAAACAACTAGTCAAACTGCAAGAGACTTATTTAGAAACCAACATGTCAATTTATTCATTTATGTAAAAAAATATAATTAACAAGGAAACCGGAACATACTTATCAGCCAGTCATTACAGTTTCTTCCCACCAGAAATTCTATCTGAGAGATTAAATTTATTTCAGCAGTTCATTTTGTAGACAAGAGTAGATTCACCAGACTGGTTTATGGTTATGAGGTTTTTTTCCTTCCCTACAGGGCCTGTACATACTTTGAAAGCCAGAACATCTATTTTTATAACTGCAATGAGTAGCACAGTGCCTGGCATAGGGATATGTTATTTTGGGGGGAAAATGTGTTGCTAAAAGGTAGAAAAACAAGCAAGACAAAATGAAAAATCAAGTGGTAGAACAGTCTTCAACTACTCAAAGCAGAGTATAAAAATTAATTCAAATGACAGGCCATCTTGAATGCTCATTTTTCTATACCATCCACTCATTTTACCTTTTAATCCCACTTTGGGGAGATCAGTATTTGTGCCTAGGTTAAATGTGCACACATATTTGCGACCGGTTCTTTCAAGAAGTCAAAATGAAACAAACAACGAAAAACAGCACACACCCATCTTTATGAAAATTTGTCTGATTTGAAATTCCTTAGATGAGTACCAGGAAAATGAGATTTAAAAGGTATCTACCTCTTCTCTCCTAGGCAATTTTTTTGTGAACTTGTACAGTAGATGGAAATATTGATTTCTGGTTCATAAGCTTTGAAATGGGGAGAAGAATTATCAGGGCAGATTTAGAAGTCTGAGTTAAGTGAAATAAAACTCTGAGAACAGGATATTTGAAAAAATGAGACTTGCATTCTTTGAGGCTTTTTTCACATTACACTGATCTTTGTATGAGTACACCAGGAAAAGCAGTGTTTATTCTTAGATAATATAAGGCAGTTACATAGAATGCAGCTCCATGGAGTGTGGAAGACCAAACATGGGTTCTTTCTAGGTTATGACTGTGATCTCTGGGTTATTCAAAATCCATGTCTATCTATCCAACCAAGCATTTGCTGCAAATCATTTTGAAAATAAAGTGTCTCCCAAAGCATCAGAAATAAAAGCAAATAAACCAAAGGGACCTAATTAAAATGACCAGCTTTTGCACAGCAAAGGTAACCAAAAAGAAAATAAAAGGACAACTTACAGAATGGGAGAAAATAGTTTCCAATGATGCAACTGACAAGGTCTTAATCGCTAAAATATAGCAAATTTATACAACTCAACCGCAAAAAAAGCCAACAACCAATTGAAAAATGGGCAAAAGACCTGAACAGACATTTCTCCAAGGAAGATATACAGATGGCCAACAAACACATGAAACAATGCTCAACATCCTTGATTATTAGAGAAATGCAAATCAAAACTACCATGAGATACCACCTCACACCAGTCAGAATGGCCATCATTCATAACAAATGCTGGAGGGGTTATGGAGGAAAGGGAACCCTCCCCCCCCCGTTGGTGGTAATGTAAGCTGGTACAACCACTATGGAAAACAGTATGAAAACTATACATAGAATTACCATATGATCCAGTAATTCCACTGCAGGGCATATATCCAGACAAAACTTTCCTTGAAAAAGACACATGAACCCGCATGTTCATTGCAGCACTATTCACCATAGCCAAGATGTGGAAACAACCCAAATGTCCATCCACAGATGATTGGATTAGGAAGATGTGGTATATAAACACAATGGATTACTACTCAGCCATAAAAAAAGAATAAAATAATGCTATTTGCAGCAACATGGATGGAACTAGAAACTCTCATCCTGAGTGAAGTAAGTCAGAAAGAGAAAGACAAATACCATATGATATCACATATCTGGAATCTAATATACAGCACAAATGAACCTTTCCACAGAAAAGAAAATCATGGACTTGGAGAACAGACTTGTGGTTGCCAAGGGGGAGGGAGTGGGATGGATTGGGAGCTTGGAGTTAATAGATGCAGACTATTACCTTTGAAATGGATTAACAATGCTGTGTAGCACTGGTAACTATATCTAGTCATTTATGATGGAGCATGATAATGTGAGAAAAAAGATTATGTACTTGTATGTGTATCTAGGTCACCATGCTGTACAGTAGAAATTTGAGCAAACACTGTAAACCAGCTATAATGAAAAAATTTTAAAAATAAAAAAATGTAAAAAGAAAAAAAGAAAAGAAAGTGGACATAAATGTTCAATCAAATGAAATAACTTATCAGTAAATTTAGAGGAAAATGTGCATTGCATAGCTGAGGACAATTAAAGACAAGAGAAGAGGACTCTTTGCCGAACAGCCTCTATGTACCTGGTGTGGGGCTGCATTCCTGTCATAAATGAACTCACTTAACCTTCATGCTGCTCCATATAAAGTGGAGATTGTTATCTTCACTTTTCTGAGAAAACTGTAGCCAAGATCAGACAGCACATGACAGGTGGAGTTGGCATTCCATCCTAGGATTTGCCTGATTCCATAGGCAAGGCTGAGGAATAAAATGTCAGGACTTTCAGCAACGTCTACGCCTAATTGTGTGACACCAGAGTGAATTAATTCTCTATTTTGGGGGGGGGCCCAGTTCCTTCATGAGCAAAATGAGAGAAATGGGTTGGTTTCTAAGATGTCTTCCACCCCATGAGTGTATAATGAGCATGTGTGTGTGTGCGTCTATTTATTTGCAGTATATTTCTACACAAATGAAGAAACAGGTAAAAAAGAGAAAAATGTCTAATAAAAATAGATTTATTTAAAACAGCATGGAGTTCCCGTCGTGGCGCAGTGGTTAACGAATCCGACTAGGAACCATGAGGTTGCGGGTTCAGTCCCTGCCCTTGCTCAGTGGGTTAATGATCCGCGTTGCCGTGAGCTGTGGTGTAGGTTGCAGACGCGGCTCGGATCCCGCGTTGCTGTGGCCCTGGTGTAGGCCGGTGGCTACAGCTCCGATTCGACCCCTAGCCTGGGAATCTCCATATGCCGCGGGAGCGGCCCAAGAAATGGCAAAAAAGACAAAAATAAATAAATAAATAAATAAATAAACAAACAAAACAGCATGGATATATGCTATATGTATAATATAAATTATGTATATATAAAATTTATCACACACATATAAATACTTTAGGACTAGGAACTAAGGCCCCAATTCCAGAGCTGGTACCTAGACCAAAATGCCATTTCCCATGACTCTCCAGCCATATCTCTTCCTTCCCTTAAGTGACCACTGGGTGTCCAAACTGGATCTGGATCATCTATGGGAGTGGATTTAATTTTCTCTGTGTCTTTACAGCCATTGCAGTCTTAACAAAGCAAATGCAGTGAGAAGACTTAACCAGCTTCCTTAGTCCTCTTGCCAGGTCTCTCCTTGGAGGGTGTTTTTCTCCTAGTTTAATTTTTCCTTACATGCTTTTACTCACAGAACTATGGCCAGCTCCCTGCAGCAGCTTTGTCAGGGATTTGGAATTACTTGAGCTTGACCTTGTCACGATATTTATCCTGGAAGTCCAGTGATGTTTATTGTTCTGAGACTAGAACCACTCAATGCTACAAAGGCACATGTGTACAGAATTTTCGGGCATCCTAGTCTGTGGCTTATGAAAGGAAGCTTGGAAACATTCGCTTAGGTGTCTATAATCTGAACTAGCACTGACTTCCAGTTTCAGTTTATCGTTTAAAAACAGAGCGAAAAAGAGAAAGAAGTCCCAGGAAAGGAATTAGTAGACCCAAAGACCAGTTCTGGTTTTGGCTGGTGCAATGCAATCGTGAGCAAAGCAGCAGGATGGTGGTTATAAGGGAGGACTTAGGAGCCCAACGATCTGCGGCTCTTAATTCTGTTTCATCACTTACTTCAGAGCTTTAGCACCTTGGGTGAGTTACTCAATGTCTCTGAACCTACTTCAGAGAAAGGGAAATAATGCTTACCTCACGGGGGGTGCTGTGATAATAATAAGTGATAATATATCATGACCTTGTAATAATACATCATGACTATGTGGAGAACTCTCAGAAGAAGAGTACTGTTTCATAAAAATATTAAAACTAACCCTTGGAGTTCCTGTCATGGCTCAGTGGAAACAAATCTGACTAGTGGCCATGAGGACGCAAGTTCAATCCCTGGTCTTGCTCAGTGGGTTAAGGATCTATCATTGCCATGAGCTGTGGTGTAGGTCGCAGATGCGGCTCGGATCCCGAGTTGATGTGGCTGTGGTGTAGGCCGCAGATGCAGCTCGGATCCCGAGTTGCTGTGGCTGTGGTGTAGGCCGGCAGCTACAGCTCCAATTGGACCCCTAGCCTGGGAACCTCCATATGCTGCGGGTGCGGCCCTAACAGACAAACAAACAAACAAAAACCAACTAATTCTTGAACCATAAAGGATATTGGCACAATGGGATCAGCAGTGTTTCTGGAGCACTGGAATGCAGGTTCGAACCCTGGCCTGGCACAGTGGGTTAAAGGATCTGAAGTTGCCATATTTGCTGCATATGTTGCAACTGCAACTTGGATCTAATCCCTGGCCTGGGAATGCCATATGCCAAGGGGTGACCAAAAAAGAAAAAAATGCATTTAAAATCTATTTGTAGAATTGTTTCATCTTTACCATTGGATCACTTCTTATTGAATACTTTGTGTAAAAATTACATTGTAAAACTATATACTTTCATATAAGATTCCTTCCATGTGTATGTGTGCTTTATATTTTTTGAATGAATAGATAAATACAGCCTTGTACACAGTCATTTCTTTTGGTACAATCATCAAAAAGTAATATGTAGAAAAAAACATTTGTTTTGATTTTTAAAAAATATGAAGTTTAAGTCAAACCTCATAGTGTGCCTCATAATAACCCCTCCAGATATTACTTTTTTTCTTAGTAAACAGATTTTTTTTTTTTTTTTTTGGCCAGTCTACCATGGGCATGACAGTTTTCATTGTCATTAAAGGTATTTGGACATCACTCAGCAATTCTTCTTCAGAGAGCCCCGGAGGCTGCCGTGTTTCCTTAGTTGACAAATGCATGGTTTCTAATGAAAGGCAACTTTTGTTCTGACATCCTGACTAAGCAAAGTTTTTATTTATTTATTTTTATTACAATATAGTTTGGGAATAAAAAAATAGCTTTATATGCACTGCTGCTTCCAATTAGCAATTTACCTTATGCGGTTACCATATGTCAATCAGTAGAGAATGTCCTTGGTGCAGCCTCAAGGAGAAAGAGTACACAGTTAACAGTGGTAACATCTAATATGAAGATGTACAGTCTTCCTCCATAATCAGTGAAGAAATTCATGTGTTTATTTTTTAGTTCTTAGCAGATGAGATGACTGGACCATTATTTTTGATCTGAAGAAAATAAATCTTTTGAGTGCTCTGGTTCTATTGTTTTTGTCTCTCTAAATTTCATATGTTGAAATCTGGTTACCAAAGTGATGGTATTAGGAGAGGGGACTTTGGGGAGCCAGTTGTGAGGGCTATGCCCTCATCAATAGGATTAGTGCTATTTTACAAGAAACCTCAGAAAGATCCCTTCACCCCTTCTGCCATGTGGGGTTACAGCAAGAAGATGGTTGTCTATGAACCAGGAAATAGGTTCTTGCAGACATCAAATCTGCCTGCATCTTGATCTTAGAATTCCTAACCACAAGAACAGTGAAAATAAAGCTTGGTTGTTCATAAGCCACGTAGTTTATGGTATAATATTATAGCAGCTCAAATGCACAAACACACTGAGTTTGCATATATGAGTGGTTTATTAACAGGTTGAGGGCAGGAGCACAAAGTGGGAAAACAGCATGGAATTTAGAATCTAAAAACATAGGTTGGACCTGGGGAAAATCACTATACCTCAGCTACATTATCTGTGAAAGAGGAATAAAAAGAGCACTTCCCTCCCAAGGCTATTCTGAGAAATAAAAAAGATGAGTGATGAGAAGTCATCTTATGAACAGAAAAGCATCATAAATAAACATAAACCTGCTTAGGCTTTTAGGAGGCAAAGTGAAATATAAGGGTCTACACAAAAAGCAAAAGAAATAGTTAACCAATCATTAAGTCCTGAGGTTCTGGGTAGTTTTTTATTGTTGCCAAAAAATGGCTTCCAGTCATTGAAGAGATACAGACAGGTACCATGGCTATTTTAACTTCCTCTTCTTCCCGGCAGAACTGGGTGGAGCTTAGAACAATTCCTAACAAAGTGCAGAGCTTGGAAAGTTTTTATTAATATCAGGCAATTTTAAAGAAGAAAGGTAATACTGCAGAGTAAGAGTTTGTGTGTGCTCTGTGTTCATAAAGAATATTCTACAGTTGGAGTTCCTATCATGGCCCAGTGGAAATGAATCAAACTAGGAACCATGAATTTGCGGGGTTTGATCCCTGGCCTTGCTCAGTGGGTTAAGGATCTGGCATTGCCGTGAACTGTGGTGTAGGTCACAGACGCAGCTCAGATCTGGCGTTGCAGTGGCTGTGGCATAGGCTGGCAGCTGCAGCTCCAATTAGACCCCTAGCCTGGGAACCTCCATATGCCGCAGGGGTGGCCATAAAAAAAAAAAAAAATTCCACAGTTAATGAATATTAGCATTTCCCTTTTCACTCATGTTTTAAATCTTTGCTAATGTTTTGTGCCAGGTTTCTTCTCTTCCTTAATAAACTTTACTCATTATTTGGTTGATTTCTTACACTGCTGTAATTCCCATTTACAGCTACATAGAAATGCCTCCAAAAGTCTACATCCCTGACCTGACCTCCCCTCTCAGCCCAGGCTGCCTCTTTGTGCACCTCCACATGGGTATCACTTAGATGCCTCAAATCAAATATGTTCCAAAATGAATTGGTTATTTTCCTTCTAATGTGCTTCTTCTCTGCTGATGCAGTCTCGGCTGATCTCTTGGTCTTCCAGCCCATCATCTCAGCTATAAATGTAAGTCATCCTCAACTCAATTACTATGGCTTGCCTCCAAATATCCAAGATCTAAGTTCTCATTTTATATAGGATTTCCATTCTCTATAGCATAGTATTAAAAACATGTCATCCTTTTGTTACCAACCAAACATTTTAGCTTCACCTCTCACTACTTCATCCTGTATCCTCTATAATTCAGTTTGTGAAACTACTAATGATTTCTCTCTAAACATCATACATTTTAAGGGGAAAAAAATATTATGCCTTTGTTCTTATTGTGTCTTCATCCTACAATGCACCTTCTGTCTTTTTTTGAAATTTTTCATCCTTCATGACCCAGCAAAAATCAAACTCGTCAGCAAGAACTCCAATCCTTCCAGTCCTTTGCAACACATCAGACTCTTGTTCTCAAAATGCTATGTGCCTATCATTCTGTTCCGCAGTCTCTTGAGAACAGGCAGGTTCAATCTAGATTTGGGCAACCTAAAGAAGAGCCAAGGCACTGTGGGTAGGTCAGATATCCCCTTATTGGTTTCACAAGCTGTGAAGGTGGCATAGAAAGTCCCATCCACCTTTTACACCAGTACAGAACAAAGCCACCGATTTGCCAAAATGTTACTTAAGTGGTTGTTGTCATCCTATTCTACTGTGTGTGCACATGTGTAACTGTCATTATACAACAGCTGCCACATCATTCCTTACAGGAATTACACGGCAGCTAGGTGGGAAAAGCCTGAGTTACTCTATTCCCCACACTCCACCCCTCTTAGGGTTTTTTTTTTCTTTTTTGTCTTATAATCTACATGTTAATTCTTCCGAGAGATCGGGACAGGGTACGCCTGTATCATATCTATAACAGCTTTGGGAAACCTTTGTCTCATCCAACCAGACAACCCCCAAGAACTTGACCAACAATCCAGCTACATGAGCATAGCCTTTTCCATATCTGGAAGAGAATCACTGGTTAACAAAATGTCATCAATATAATGGTTCATATGGACTGCCATCGGTTTATCCCATTTGGCCAAGTCTGTGGGCACCAGGCCATCACATAGCATGGGACTGTGTAGATATTCCTGTGGTAACATGGTAAATGTCCATTGTCAGCCTTCCCAGGTGAATGCAAACTGATCTTGACTCTCAGGGGGGCTGTCAACTGATAAAAACAAATTGGCCAAATCTGCCACAAAATGATAGGTGCCCAGTTCATGACTCAAAAGATCCATCAATTCAGCTATTGAAGGCACAGCAGCATGCAAAGGAGGGACAACTTTATTTAGCTCCCAGTAATCCGCTGTCATTTTCCAGATGCCATCTGGTTACTATACCGGACACACAGGTGAGTTATACGGGCTATGAGCCGCCTGCGTAATACCCACTTTTTCTAATTCAGCCCCAGCTGCCATGTGGGTGCTATGCTTTTCCAAGGCCTCCCCTACCACATGCTGGGCTTTATCTGCAGAGCGGACCCATCCACCTCGGGCCATTCCTGGGGAGATGCCCAGGAAGAGAGGAGGCTGGCCACTGAGTACCACATGCTTATGGCTGGCCATCCCTCGACCCCTCCCAAAGGGGCTGAAGGCTCATACCCGGTTGCCAGCAGATCCTGCCAACTCACCAATGGTTCTGCAGTCTCTTGAGACAAGGCAGGTTCAATCTGGATTTGGGCAACCTAAAAAAGAGCCGAGGCACTGTGGGTAAGTCAGACATCCTTTCATTGGCTTCACAAGCTGCAGCGGTGGCACGGAAAGTCCCATCTGTCTTTTACACCAGTACAGAACAAAGACGGCAGTTTGCCAAAATGTTACATAGGAGATCGTCATCATCCTATTCTACTGTGCATGCACATGTGTGACTATAACAGTTGCTGCATCATTCCTGACCGGAGCAACATGGCAGCAAGGTGGTAAGAGCTTTCATGACTCCATTTACCCCACACACTCCAATGGGGAAATGGAGATTCTCATTCAGAAGGCTTGGAGCAGGACGTGACAGTCTTCGTGTTTCACAAACTTCCAGGTGATGCTGCTGCTGCTTGTCCACTGACCATACTTTAAGTAGCAAGGTTTACATTATTGAATTATATTCTGATTAGGAATACAGTTAAATACAGTGTGTTGGTCTTGCACACAAAATTTTGGTTTTTTTTTTTTTCAAGTCAGAAGCTACGTCATTTTCACTTCTCAAGCAATTTTTTCTGTGTTTTTAAAAAATGGATGCTGACTGGGACATTGAGGACCCCATTTTATCATTTATCTTTCTGATAAGAACTCTAATGCAATCATAATATGATATAAGCTTCATTTGTTATGTGCTCACTATAGGCTAGACCATGCACTCAGCACCATAATTATTATTATCTCATTCGTGGCTTTCAAGAACCCTGGGATACAGATAGTGTTACCTACCCTATTTAACATAGGTTGAAAAACTTCCCTAAGAGCCCAAGCCAGTAAATAGTGGAGCTAGATTTCAAATCCAGTTCTGTCTGACTTCAAGTCAGTGCTTTTTCTCATTATGTTATATAGTCTCCCTTGATTGCATGGAAAGCCTTTCGAAACTGAGGATGAAAAGATGGCTATTCCCCAAAGATATACCAGGTCAATAAGTGCATACAATTCTTGAAAGGAGGATGTACACAGTCTAGCAATTTCAAAGTATGTCATCTAAACCTTTCCTGGGGACCAGACCTTTCCTGGCTGAATGGTTTGGCTCTCATGACTATTAATCCAGGAACCCAGATAATCAATCACCCACAACATAGCTTTTTTGTATTGCCATCAAAGCGGCACTTCGGAGCACCTACTGCTATGTTTAATCACACTAACAGAGTGAGAGTGTTTCAACTAAATGAAAGCATATTTCTCTGCTCTATACCGCAATCAGGATCCTATTGCTGAAACTCAGAGTTTGGATATGGGCCTGGACAACTTAAAACTAATGGACTCAGTTGGATACAGACAATGTATAGAGACATTGAGTACTTTGGAAACAGAGAGAAAGATCTAAAAATGTTAGTCATAATAGTTTGTAGTAAATAGATCCTTTTAGAAGGCCATAAGGAAGATAAGAAAAAGAATATATATATATGTGACTGGGTTACTATGCTGTACAGCAGAAATTGACACACACTGTAAATCAACTATACTTTAATAACAAGGTTTTTTTTTAAAAAGAATGACTTTTTAAAAAAGAAGGCCCTGAAAAGATTCATTTGATGGTTAAGTTTTTCTGAGAGGTCTAGATTGTAAGTACACAAACTATATGGGCCTACTTTAAGTCTTCTCTAAAGAGCCAAACTTCTACCTCAAATCTAATCTAAATCAGAAATGTTTGGGTTCTTTTTCTTTTTTTCTCTTCCTGCTTCTTTTGGATGAAGCTGTTTTGTATGTATCACAATTATTTACTCCACAATAAAAGGAAATAATGCAAAATTAGAATACCTCCATATGGTTAAAGATCATACTTTTTCAAAGGTCAAATATCAATATAGCTAAAGCTATAGTCTGAGCTCAAACATTAACACATTTGGGGGAAACAATTGACTTTATCAGAGAAGTCTTAAATTCTGGTTAATTTTTTTAAATTTTTTTATTGAAATTTTATTTTAATTAGAGAAGTATATCCTTACCTCTATTGCCCTAGTGTAAAAATGAACCTAAATATTTTTTTTCTCCTTGAGGTCATTTTTTTGAGAATATTAATTAAATATAAGAAGTTAGATGGTTTCTTTTTCTCTCTCTCTCTTTTTTTTTTTTTTGGCTTTCTAGGGCCTCACCTGTGGCATACGGAGGTTCCCAGGCTAGGGGTTCAATGGGAGCTATAGCTGCCAGCCTACACCATGGCCACAGCAATATGAGATCCAAGCCATGTCTGTGACCTACACCACAGCTCATGGTAATGCATATCCTTAACCCACTGAGTGAGGCCAGGGATCAAACCCGCGTCCTCATGGATCCTAGTTGGGTTCGTTAACTGCTGAGCCACGAAGGGAACTCCCACACTAGTTTATTGATTTTGTTGATTCATTCAAGGCACTGATTGCCATGCACATCTGGTATCTTTGCTGAGAAACGGTGTAGGCTCTGACCCTCATGTAATTCAAACTTTTGTTCAAGTTCCGGCTTTTCCATATATTACTCTATGTAACCAGGATATCCTTCAATCTCTCAGAACCTCATCTTTCTGTTCTAAATAGCTCTAGAAATAGCACCTCTCTCCGTGAGAGAATTAAATAAGGAAATGTGGAGGAAGAGTAGGAGAGGGACATCAATGAAGCAAGGCGGGCCATATTTTGCTAATTGTTGAAACTGAGTGATGGATAGGGTTCATTGTAAGATTCTCTTTACTTTTGTCTAGAGACTAATGGAAAGTTAAGTCAAAAGACACCATATACATGATAATGTAAGTTAAGTTCTGATAAATAGAAGGCATTAGCAGAAGTTAAGAATTATTATTGACCTAAATGAATGAATGTTAAAAACAACTTCAGTTTTCCTCCTGAATATAAAGCCATGGATGCTGCTTTTGTATAAGTCATTGCTTTGCAGGAATTACAGATATTTTCACATATGATTTCTTCCAAGATAAATAAGGAAAGGGAATCCAGTGGATATTTGTTCTCACGATACGATTCTGATAAGTCTGTTACAATCATCATAGTGAGCTCAGGAAAAAGAGACCAGTTTTTCACACTATTCATGTCACCAAAGACAGACAGTCTGTCACAGTGCAACTGCCTCTCAGTTTCTATGTGTAAGAGAGAGACACAAGCTGGCTTCTGGTTTTTGTTTTTTGTATTTTTGTTTTCGAATGTCTTCAACTTTCCATCTGGGCTACATAAAAAAATGCCCAATTCCTTAACATAATGTTCCACAAATTCCCAGGTCCCAGATATCTGAACTCTGTTGACCCCGTTCATTTATTACCCCTTCATTAAGTTGAAAGGAAGAGATAGAATGCCTATATGAATTATGTTGTTTATTTCATTTCTTGCAATTACCTCAGAGGGAAGAAACTTGCCAATCACCATGGCCCTTGTGGGAGCTGGGGAAAGGGAAGAGCTGAAGGCTGAGTGGCTCCGGGAGGCATAGGAAGTGGAAATAGGACAGGGGTGCTGGACTGACCAGACAAAGCAGGGACAAGCAGAAGGTGAGGAAAGTCAATAGAACGGCTAGCTGACTGGATAGGTTAGAGAGTGAGAGGCATGCCTTACAGGGGAAGCCAGAAACCAGAATGGAGTCAGTAAAGCGGACAAGCAACATTGCCATAAACAACTGAAGGCAGGACCTGGCAATGAAGGTGAGAAAGGCCTGAATGACTAAATGAGGCAATACTGGTGTGAGGCCTTGGAGCCCCTTCTTCCAGCAAGCCTTTAATAAGCATGTACTCTGTGGCTGGCATTGTGACAGTGATATACTAGTTGAAAAGACAGAAATGGTTCCTGCCTGTTGGGAATTATCTTCTAGCGCTTAGTGCAGGCAGTTACACAGCGATGACAAAGTGAGACTACGAGAGCAGAAGTATGGGGCTCCAACCCCAGACTCAGGCAATCCCAAGAAAATAACATTTAAAGTCAACCCTGGTCTGGAAGGAGCAGGCAGAAGAAGCAAGGATGGAGATGTGTTAGTCAATATGCCTTCAGCCATGAGTGGAAAATCAAAACTGGCTTAAACAGCAATCACATTTGTTAGATGGCAAAGAGGCAGTCTGGAGGCAGAGAACACCTCAAAGTTGACTGAGCCACAGGTGAATTGATGTCATGGAGGACACAGGTTTCTGTCATCTCTGTTCCACGATCCACAGTATTGGCTTCACCCTGTCTCCGGCTCCCTTTATGGCTACAGGATGTTTTGGTCACAGCCTTTACTGCTATGTGTTTCTTTCCTCAAAATGAAGAGAGAGAAATAATAACTTCCCATCATTCGCTCTTAAGAGTGAGAAAGACCTTTCCCAGCAGCTTCCAGCAAACCTCTCCTATATCACGTTGCCTGGAACTGGCTCATATAAACCAACTACAGGCAGTACAGATTGGATTACCCTTAAGTCAACTCTCCCATCACATCACTGCTGCCCAATGAGGAACAAATAGAATCAATATTGGGGAACCAGCCACAAAGTTCACTACAAGGTGGGACATGGAGCAAAACATGCCAGGAAAAGGAAGCCATATCTTTGAACTCTTGGAGGCAAAGGAGAGCATGGGAAAGACAAACATAGACAAACGATGTGTAAAGAAGAGCAAATGAGTGTCTTTGTTATCATTCTAGACATAGGCAGAGCAAGAGCACAGTGTGCACAGTGGCTCATACAAAACGTTTACTCGGCTTTTATTTTCAATAGCTCCCCAGCCGATGCTTAAGGCTAATATCCCTGAGAACATGTTTGAGATGGCCCAGTTGGAAGTCTAAGGTCAGAAGCTGCTCTCATGGAACCTGGGGCATAAGAGCTGGTTCACAGAGCTGGAGAGGACAGTTTCCCACTTTTCTATGTAGCCAGCTCCAGCTTAGTGCTCTGAGGAGTAGAGGTTTGGTGGCCCTGGAGACCTAGCCCTTTGGCACACAGTGTCCTCAGGGTAGACACTAGCAGAGAAGCAGTGGTGAGGCTCCTTCAAATGGCTCTGAGGCAGTGGAGCTCAGCAAGTGGGAGGTGCAGGAGGAGATGAGATGTATACGATGGGTGCTGCTCCACAAGGGACTCATTCCTTTGTGGACCCAGACTAGAATAAGTTATAATACTCCCAGGGAAGCAGATTCTTGGACAGAGCCCTGAAGGTCATTGTAATTTTGTTATTAACATGAAGCTGGTGGACACTGTATTGGATTCATATAGAGGAAAGTTCACGGAACAGAAAAGCAGCAAACAGTCAGACTCCTGGAGCTATAATTAATTAATTATAGAAGGGTAACAATACAGAGGTACAAGGGTAGAGTGTATTGTTGTTCCTGATGATTCACTACCCCTTTTACTAACCATGCGGATTATCCACCCTGCTAGAGTGACCAGATTTAGCAAGTAAAAATGCAGGCGACCTGTATTTCAGATGGATAACAAATAATATTGTGAAAAAAATTAGGCTCCATGAAATATTTAGAATATACATATATTAAAACATTTGATTTTAGTGGAATTCAAATTTCACTGGATGTTCAGCCTTTCATCTGGCAATCCTAGCCCTGGCCCTGACCTTGGCGTTCCATGTGCCACAGGAGCAGGACATACAGCTGCCTCTATTGATTCTGGGTTTAGCCACATGACATTCTTTAACCAAATGAATGGGGGCGGATGTGACATACCCTGTTTTGGAGCAGAAGTTCTGAAAGGCCCAGGTGATCCCACCAGCTCTCTGGCTATTTCCCTCTGTCACAAAAAATAGCATATACCCTATAAAGGCTACCCCTTCAGCCTCCATTCAGGATGAGAAGACACGTTCTGTGCAGCCACCACAATGTAACTGAGTGAAAAGAATATTTAAGGTTGAAAGCTATTGAGGTTTTAAAGCATGAATCATCATAGCAAAATTTGCTATGCAAATTTAAATTTGCTATGCAAATTTAGTCACACCAAGAGTGACTTCGGAGGAAAAAAAATATGCTGTGAGTATATGAATATGAATATAAAAGTATGTTTTTCCTAACTCACAAGGACTGTGGGTTTTTCTACTTGTCATATTTCACTTATATGGCAATTGGTTTTTCTTCTTTAAAAGAAGGTAAAAATTTATTCAGTCGCTTTATTCTAAAGGCATTGATGGGAGTATAGTCCATTCAAAATTTGTACAGACAGTCTTCATAGAAAACCTTTATATGTTGTGCAATATACACACATAATAAAAATATTAATAAAAATATTAATTTCATAGATGCTTTCTGTGTGACAGGGCCTGAGTTAGACATGAATCATTAGCCTAAGTGACTGTTTATATTTGCCTTAACTCAGGCCACATGAAAATCTACATCTTTCCACTTTGAAAAGTTGTGTTTACCATGATAATCGACTAAAATAGAATTTTTAAAAATTGAATGCGAAAGGCGTTCCCACTGTGGCATGGCAGATTAAGGATCCAGATTCGTCTCTATGGCAGCATGGGTTCAATCCCCAGCCCAGCACAGTGGGTTAAGGATCCAGTGTTGCAGATCACAGCTTTGGGAATATCTATATGCCATGGGTGTGTCCAAAAAAGAAAAAAATAATGAATTGAATGTGAGATTACATTTAAACTGGTTTTTAAAAAATCCTTTTAAGTGTATATTCAACTTTAAATTTTTGCCCTTTTCTTATAGCAGCCACCTAGTTCTCTGAGCACACAGTTGATAAAATTTAGATGCAGCAAGGATTTCCCCTCGTGGCTCAGTGGTAATGAACCCGACTAGTATCCATGAGGACGAGGGTTCCATCCCTGGCCTTGTTCAGTGGGTTAAGGATCCGGTGTTGCCCTGAGCTGTGGTGTAGGTCACAGATGTGGCTTAGATCCAGCGTAGCTGTGACTGTGGTGTAAGTCAGCAGCTACAGCTCCAATTAGACCCCTACCCGGGGAACTTCCATATGCCATGGGTGCAGTCCTGAAAAATGAAAGAAAGAAAAAAACTTTTTAGGTGCAACACACACACACATGCACACATGAGAAGTGTCTGCTTCTGATCCTTTTTTCTCTACTCCTCTTATTCTACATTCTTCTTGGCTATGTCTATGGTGTTTTGTTTTTGACATGTGATTGTCATTGGCCCAGGTATGCACAGTAATATTAAATAAATATTTTGCTGATCCTTGTAGGCCTGATTTTTTATCATTGTTTACTGTAGTTCTGAAGGGGCTGTGCTAGACCTGTATAGTAAATGCACAATCTTAACTATTTACATTATCAGTAATAAAATTCTATCTTTTCACTTGAGAATCACTACCTTCTAATCTCATCTACACTTTAGCCCTTTGAATAACTGCAAAAACATTAAGAAAAAAAACATGAGACCATTTTTGTTCTTTCAATCAGTGCCATTTCTATAGCTCTTCTTGGAACATTCCTGAGGCTGAGCTTGCTGAATTTTGTCAACAAGGAAATGTCAGCCAGGGACTGGTATTTAACTCATTTGCACTGTGTGGTTTGCAGCTCACAAGGTGCCAATTAAAAAACAAGAGGGGAGGTGGAAGAGCCTGTCTGTCAGCTTGGTTGGAGTGAGATCTGATATTAATTATTAAAGGAACTCAACATTAACAACAGCTAAGCCCAAAGAAGCATACCTTTCAAATACCATGGGAGCTGAAATGTTGCACTGAGAATTGAATAAGATGAATAGTTTCTAGCTGCAACCAGAGGGAGTTAGCAAAGTTGTTGGGAAGTAGTCCCCAACAGGGGGTTAAATGCCTAAATAATTGCTAATAGAGATTGTAGAATCCGGTTTTCTGGAGATTAAGGAAACTAAAAGAACCAAATATTTTATGGGGTACCTACTGTGTATCAGTTCCTGCATTAAGCAGTGCGATTCAGCAATGAATTAGGTGGTGAAGTTATGGCCATTTAGGAGCTTACATTACAAAAGAACTGATTACAAGTCTTTGCTGGACCATGGAGAACTTTCTGTTCTCAGTCTACCCACTATGGCCCTATTTACTCCTCATCTCTGGATCTCCCAATTCAGTTAACCTCAACTGTGTATTCCCTCTATGCCAGGTACACAATATACATTTCACTGTCCCAACAACTTGATGTGGCAAGGATTATTATATACATTTTACAAATAAAGTCTGTGAGACTAAAAACAATATGCAGTTTAATTAATGTCACAAGTCATTTGAGGGTAAACGTGAGGTTAAGTTTTTATTTATTTATTTATTTATTTATTTATTTATTTATTTATTTATTTATCTATCTTTTGTCTTTTTAGGGCCACACCCGCAGCATATGGAGGTTCCCAAGCTAGGAGTCTAATCGGAGATGTAGCTGCTGGCTGGCCTGTGCCAGAGCCAGAGCAACGCCAGATCTAAGCCGCATCTGCGACCTACAACCTACACCACAGCTCATGGCAATGCCAGATCCTTAACCCACTGAGCAAGGCCAGGGATCGAATCCCACAACTTCAGGGTTCCTAGTTGGATTCGTTTCCACTGCACGACAACGGGAACTCCAAGTTTAGGTTTTTAAATTACGAAAACTCATCTATTATTTTTCCATCTCACTTTGCTACTCTATTTTATCTTCTCACCACTGGGGCTATTCAAGGCTTCAACAAGCTATGCATTAACTCTTCTTTATCTTGTCTTACAATCACAGGAACCAAAGCGCCCGTCAAATAGTTACTCTAACAGGGAATGGGTATTTTTAGGAATGCTTCATGATATTATGAATTTCGAACTTGAGTTTTCTAGACAGTAGTCAGATATTTGGGTTTGTATAGTATAGTGACTGATGTTGGGAGGCTCAGTGATGTCAGGCTGGTAAGAAGGAGGCTTGGAGGGGCAGGACCTGCTAATTCTCCTCAAATTACATAGCAAGGAGAGGCAATTCTGTGATTATGAATAGAAATGGGCAAGCTCTATATTATTGCAAGCAGTGAAAGAAGAACATTTTAGGCCCACCCTAATAAAGAAAATAAGCTACCTAAAAGTACATTTGTAAATGGTTGTTTAGAATTCAGAATGAATATTTTCAAAAAAGTTAAGGGAGAGTAACATCGGTAAAAATGCAGCGTAAAGACTTTCAGAATTCTCTTCTGTATAACAGCAGCGAGAAAACTTGCAAAAATTTTAAGAATCTACTTTTTTATAACACTGGAAATTAAGAAAAGGCTTTCATTCATCCAGGATGATTTTTTTTTAAGAAATAGGGCAAAATATTAGTAAGAACAGCAAAGTTAATGAAGTTTTAACTTACCATATTGCATCTTTCCCTCTCCATCTCTACGAGGGCCTTGAAAGCCACCAGCTCACAACCATGGTGAAAACTAGTAGCTTTGCAGTCACTGGAGGGGATAGAATGAAATTGGAGCCCTTTAAAATCTCATTCCCAAGAATATTATTATCTTAGAAATGTATTGTCTTCTTTTATCTTACAAGACCCTCCATGACAGACTGTTTTTATTTGAATTGACTTAGAGAACTCACCAAGTGCAAAAACATGTTCCCTTGGGGCATCTGTCAAAAACAAAACTTTGCAATGCCTTAAGAGATGGATAATGGTTGCAACAAACAATAGGATAAATAAATGGCTTCAAAAATCTCCATAAGGTTCCCCACAGTGGTTGCACCAGTTTATATTCCCACCAACAGTGTAGGCAGGTTCCCTTTCCTCCGTACCTTCTCTAGCATTTATTGCTTGTAGACTTTTTTTTTTAATGGCCACACCCATGGCATATAGAAGTTTCCAGTCCAGGGACTGAATCTAAGCCTCAGCTGCAACCTATACCCACTGTGCTTGACCAGGGATCAAACCCACATCTCAGCAGTGATCCAAGCCAATGTAGTCAGATTCTTCACGAGCAGTCCAAAGCACTATCCATTGCACCACAGAGACACTTACAGTCAGATTCTTAACCCACTGCACCACAGCAGGAAGTCCTGTTTGTAGACTTTTTGATGTTCTTAAAAAACTAAATATAGAACTACCATATGCCCCAGCAATCCCATGCCTGGTCATATATCCAGAGAAAATCATAATTTGAAAAGATGCAACCCAATGTTCATTGAAGAACTATTTACAGTAGCTGAGACTTGTAAGCAAAATAAATGTCCATTAAAGTGTTGAATAATGAAGATGTGGTACAAAGTATACAGTGGAATATTACTCAGCCATAAAAAATAATGAAATAATGCCATTTGCAGCAGTATGGATGGACCTAGAAATTATCATTCTAAGTGAAGTAAGTCAGAGAAAGACAAAAATTATATGAGATCTCCTTAAAAAAGGATACAAAAGAACTTACAATACAGAAACAGACTCAAAGATTTTGAAACCAAACTTACGGTTACCAAGGGGGAAACCTAGAGGTGGGGAATAAATTAAGAGGTTGAGATTAACATATGCACACTACTATATACAAAATGGATAGGTAATAAGAACCTACTATATAGCACAAGGAAATTAATAATATTTAATAACTATTTGGGAAAGGAAGCTGAAAAGAAATGGATGCATGTATATGTTAACAGATTGCTGTACACCTGAAACTAACACACCTTTGTAAGTCAAATATACTCCAATAATATTTAAAACAACAACAATAAAAACAAATGGACAAACAGAAAATAATATCCACAGGGGCTTTGAAAAAATCTGATACATGCCACACACCTGTGTGGAGTACACATATACTCAAGAAAGACTGGAAAAACCCCTATGTTTATAACTTGCGATGATGACACAAGCCCGGGTAAAGGCTAAGGTAGAATTGTTAAGGGCCTAGCTGAGTACTGAAGGAGTGCCCAACATGTATGTACACAGGGCTTCTCAGCAAAAACTGGAAAATTTACCAGCATCAGCCATTTAAGAGAATTTCTGTTCACTAAACTAACCAAGAACAGACTTCAATGGTCACACACAACACGTAATACAGACTTTAAAAATCAGTTCAGGTAGTTACTGCTATGGCTCAGTGGGTTATGAACCCAACTAGTATCCATGAGGATGTGGGTTCGATCCCTGGCCTTACTCAGTGGGCTAAGGATCCAGCATTTCAGTGAGCTGTGGTGTAGCTCACAGATGTGGCTCAGATCTCAGATGTGGCATTGCTGTGGTTGTGACATAGGCCAGCAGCTGCAGCTCTGATTCTACCCCTAGCCTAAGAACTTCCATGTGTTGCAGGTGTGGCTCTAGAAAGGAAAAAAAAAAGATATATGCACCCCTATGTTTGTTGCATCATTATTTACAATAGCCAAGACATGGAATCAATCTAAGTGGCCAACATGATACGAATATATAAAGAAGATGTGGAGTTCCCAATGAGGCACAGTGGGTTAATGATCTGGATTGTTTATGTGGAGGCACCAGTCTGATCTCCAGCTCAGTGCAGTGAGTTAAGAATCGGTGTTGCAGCAGCTTCAGTGTAGCTTGCAGCTCCAGCTCAGATTCAATCCCTGGCCCAGGAACTTCCATCTGCCACAGGTGCAGCAAAAAAAAGAGAAAGGTAGAAAAAGATGTAGTATGTACACACAATGGAATTTTACTTATCCATTAAAAAGAATAAAATATTGCCATTTGTGACATGAATGGACCTAAACGGTATTAGGCTAAGTAAATTAAGTCAGACATAGAAGGAAAAATATCATATGATCTCACTTATATGTTGATCTACAAAATCAAACAAAATGAACACACACTCATAGATATGGAGAACAAACTGAATGTTTCCAGAGAGAAAAAGAGGTGGGAAAAACAGGTGAAGGAGATTAGGTGATAAAATTTCTAGTTATAAAATAAATGTCTTGGAAATGTAATATACAGGAAAGGAATATGGTCAATAACACTGTAATAACTTTGTAAGGGGATAGAAGGTTACTAGTCTTTATTGTGGTGATCATTTAATAACGTATTTAACTGTTGAATCACTGTGTGTCTTGTATACTTGAAATTATATAATACTGTATGTCAATTACACTTTAATAAATTTTTTAAATAAAAATTTAATGATAAAAAGAGATGTAGTACATATACACACTGGAAAACTACTCAGCCATAAAAAATAAAAAATAATGTCATTTGCAGAAACATGGATGAAACTAGAGATTCTTATACTAAATGAAATAAGTCAGAAAAAGAAAGACAAATACTATATGATATTACTTATTTGTAGAATCTAAAATGTGGCACAAATGAACCTATCTAAAGAACAGAAACAGAATTGTAGACATGGAAAACAGACTTGTGGTTGCCAAAGAGGAAAGGGGAAGGAGTGGGATGATGTGAATTTGGGGTTAGTAGATGCAAACTATTGCATTTAGAATGAATAAGCAATGAGGTCCTGCTGTATAGCACAGGGAGCTATTTCTAATCTCCTGTGATAAAACATAGTGGAAGATAATATGAGAAAAAGAATAGGGTCACTTTGCTGTACAGAAGAAATTTATACAACATTGTAAATCAACTGAAACTTAATAAAAATTTTAAAAATTAAAAATATAAAAAGTTGGAATCATAAAAAAATTAAATTAAAATAAAAAGAAGTTAGACCTCAAATTCAATACCTTAATCTTTCACTTTAAGAAACTAGAAAAGAAGGATAAAGTAAGCTTAAAGAAAGCAGAGGAAGAAAATCTTAAAGATCAAAAAGGAAATAGATGAAACAGTGAACAGAAAAACAATAGAAAAAGAACCAGCCAAAAGGTGGTTCTTTGAAAACATCAATAAAATTGACAAAACTTTTGCTAGATTGACTGATCAAAAAAGAAAGAAAATACAAATTCTAAAACCAGGATGAAAGAGTGAATATCAGTTCTGACCATATGGAAATAAAAAGGAAAATAGGGAAATACTATGAACTATTTAATATCAACTTGTATGAAATTGACAAATTCCTAAAAGATTCAAACTACCAAAAGTGATTGAAGGAAGTACGAAAATTGAATAGCTCTATAGAAGCAAAAGATTGAATTCATAGTAATTAGTAGTAATAAAAACTACCCCCAAAGAAAACCCTAGGTTAAGGGTGCTTCACTGGTAAATTCTACCAGATATATAAAAATGACTTAGAATACTACTCAGCCATAAAAAAGAACAAAATAATGCCATTTGCAGCAACACGGATGGAACTAGAGACTCTCATACTAAGTGAAGGAAGTCAGAAAGAGAAAGGCAAATACCATATGATATCACTTATATCTGGAATCCAATATATGGCACAAATGAACCTTTCCTCAAAAAAGAAACTCATGGACTTGGACAACAGATTTGTGGTTGCCAAGGCGGAGGGGGAGGGATTGGGATGGACTGAAAGTCTGGGGTTAATAGATGCAAACGATTGCATTTGGAATGGATAAGCAATGAGATCCTGCTGTATAGCACAGGGAACTATATCTAGTCACTTATGATGGAACACGATGGAGGATAATGCGAGAAAAAGAATGTATATGTGTGTGTGATTGGGTCACTATGCTCTATAGTAGATATTGACAGGACACTGTAAATCAACTATAATGGAAAAAATAAAAATCATTTAAAAATTAAAAAAAAAGAACAGAAACAAGACAAGGATTTCCCCTTTGTTACTTCTTTCTTACATGGTCTGGAAGTTATGACTGGGAAAATAAAGTAAAGAAAAAGGAAAAAAGAAAATGAATAGAAATAAAAGACACGTAGATTGAAAATGATGACAGAAAGATGTGGAATAAAAAGCCTCAGGCCCACCTTCCTCCCTTGGAGATACCAACTTAGCAACAATAGATGGACCAATTCTCTTTATGATAAATCTAGGAAATGGTTAAGAGTTTCCTGTACCCCAGGCAAATGTGAAAACAGCCACATCAAAGCAGGTAGGAAAATTTGCGGCAACATTTTGCTATAGTCTCTCATTCTAGGACATACCATAAAATTGAGAAGAAACTTCCAGCTCTTGGGCTTTTCCCTGGAGAGGAAAAAAGAAAACTGAACCATATATTCAATGTTGACTTTTGGGGTCAGGCTGCTTGAGGAGCCAGCTTTTGTTTCACCTGTCCTGATAGGACCTGGCATAATCTAGGTACCTGGGTTCATCTGTAACACAAAGGAACAATGCAGGGTGCTACTGTTCCAGTGGCCAGTATACCTCGTGCCCTCTCCATCAGAGGGGAGAGGGAGTAGAGCACATTCCAATATTCCAGGCTTTTGGGGTTCTACTTGAGGGACTGGTTTCTCTCTTGCCTAAGAGTGTAGACAGTGTCCAGTATACTCCAAATGCTTAGGAGCCACTGAGAACAAAAAAAGAGCTGTGTTACGCGCTTCAGGGGATCCACTCTAGAGCAGAGAGACATCAGAGAGAACAAGAGATTGTGAGCTCCCCCTAATTAGGACTCCACGTACAAAAGTCCAGAGAAGTCACTCCCAGAGAAAACATTTGAGATTAAACAGTTAAACATAAGACCTTAAACTGTAAAACTCCTAGAAGAAAACCTAGGGGGAAACTTTTATGATAATGATGTTGGCAATGGTTTGTTGGCTATGACACTGAAAGCACAGACAACAAAAGTAAAGGTAAAGTGGACTGCATCAAACTAAAAATCTTATGCACAGCAAAGAAAATAATCAACAGAGTGAAAAGGGAACCTATGAAATGAGAGAAAATATTTGCAAAACATATATCTGATAAGGGGCCAATACGCAAAATAAAAAGGAAATTGTATAACATAATAGCAAATGGATAAATAACTTAATTGAAAATGGGCAAAAGACTTGAATAGACATTTCTCCAAAGATGATATACAAATGGCAATAGGCACATGAGAAGACACTCAACAGTATTAATCTTCAGGGAAATAAGATATCATTTCACACTTGTTAATATGACCATTACCGCTCCTTACCCACAAAAAAAAAAAAGAAAGAAAGAAAGAAAAAAAGAAAGAAAAGAAAAGAAAAGAAAATAACAAATGTTGGTGAGAGTGTGGATAAATTGGAAAACTTGTGCATTGTGGCAATGTAAAATGGTGTAGCTGCTGTAAAGAACAGTATGGAATTTCCTCAAAACACTAAAAACAGAGTTGCTGTATCTACAGATTTGAAGTAATACTTAGGAAAACCCCAATTTCTTTGCAAAAATTGACAAGCTGATCTTAAAATGCATATGCAAGGGATCCAAATAGCCAAAAGTATTGATAAAGAAGGGAAAAAAAATGGATAACTCACATTTCCCAATTTCAAAACCTACATCGAAGACTATAGTCAAAACTCTGTAGCATTGCTATAAGAGTAGACATATGTCTACACAGATCAATAGAACAGAATTGAGAGACCAGAAATAAATGGATAAATGTAGACAGTGGATTTTTAACAACAGTACCAAGGCACTTTAGTGGGTAAAGGATAGTCTTTCAACAAGTGGTCCTGGGATAGATAAATGCATATTCACATTAAAAAAAAGGAAGTTGGACCCTCACATACACTATATCAAAAAATTAATGCAAAATAAAAAAAATGATCTAAATATAAAAGCTAAAACTATAAAACTCAGAAGAGAGTTTGTGGTCTTGGACTAGGCTATGTTTTCTTAGGTATGATACATAAAGCACAAGTAATCAAAAGAAAAAAGATAAATTGAACTATATCAAAATTAAAAACTATTTTGCTACAAACACATGAAAAGATGCTCAATATCTTTATTTATTAGAGAAATCAAAACCACCTTGAGATATTTCACACCCACTAAGATGAGTATGATAAAAAAGATATGCAATAACGAGTGTTGGTAAGGATGTAAAGATATTGGAAATGTTTTACTTCACTAGTTGGGATGTCAAATGGTGCAGCCACTTTCAAAAACAGTTTGGCAGTTCCTCAGGTGTTTAACATAGATTTAACATGTAACACAGAAATTCTATTCCTGTGTATATGCCCAAAAGAATTGAAAATTCTAGGTCTACACAAAATGAGTACATGAACATACATAATAATCAGAAAGTAGAAACAACCCAAATGTCCATCAGCTGGTGAATGAAAGTATTACAGCATATCCATACAATGGAGTATTATTACCATTCAGCTATAAAAAGGAAATAGAGATTCATTCCACAATATGTAAGTGATTTTTGAACATTATTCTCCTTGAAAGAAGCCAGATGCAAAAGATCACATATTGTATGATTCTATTTATATGTAATGCCTAGAACAAGAAAATTCATAGAGATAGAAACTAGATTAGTTTTTCTCAAGGTCTGGGTGAAGGCAGGAGAGAATGGAGAGTGACTGCCAATGAGTATGTGATTTCTTTCTGGGATGACAAAATATTCTGGAATTAGATAGTGATGGTGGTTGCACAACATGACTGTACTAAAAGCTACTATATCGCATCTTTTAAAGGGATGAATTTTATGGTATGTGCATTATATCTCAATAAAAATGAGATTCTTTTTTTTCCTGTTAGAATAGGAAAAAAGTTTAATAATGTCCAGTATTCACAGGTTTATGGGAAAATAAGCACCCTCATGTACTTAGGTTTGCTCAACTCTTTTGAAGGGCAATTAGTCAATGTCTGTCAATGGTTCGAAAGCCTGTACTCTAACTCAGTAATACTGCTCCAAAAAAATGCTTATATGTATACTAGCATACTATTCCAAAAATCATTTGCAAGTTTCACTGCAACATTGTAATAACAAAAACCTAGAACCGGAGTTCCGATCATGGTGCAGGGGAAACGAATCCGACTAGGAACCATGAGGTTGCAGGTTCGATCCCTGGCCTTGTTCGGGGTTAAGGATCCATCGTTGCTGTGAGCTGTGGTGTAGGTGGCAGACACTCTGGCCAGCAGCTACAGCTCCCATTAGACCCCTAGCCTGGGAACCTCCATATGCCGCCGGTGCGGCCCTAAAAGGACAAAAGACAAAAGACAAGAAAAAAAAAAAAGAAAGAAAGCTAGAACCATCAACATGAAACTCATTAAATATAGCCATATAATGGAAAACTATAGCCAATAAAAACATAAGGTTGAACTGTGTATCCTGATGAAATCTTTAAGATAAGTTTAAAAAATGTGTGCACAGCCCTATGATCTCATTTGTGTTAGATAAAAGATAAATAGAAAAAAAATTAAAGCTATCATTTGTTTACCAGCTTAGTCTACACCCATTGAACTTACCCTTTATTAGAGGAGTACAACAGTGATACTGGAAACAGATGTGGGTTAGAATTTCCATTCTACAGCTTAGTAAGTGTGTGAATTTGGGCAAGTTGCCTAATACATCTGAGTATTCATTTCTTTATTCAAAAATGAAGCTAAGACTTTACCACAGAGTCATCATGGAAATTATACAAGCTATATACATGTAAAAGCTTTAGATGTCTTTAATAAATGGTCATACATAGTATTATTATTTCAATGTGAGTAAAGCTGTTCTCACTCTCAATCCAGAGACCAGTCTAAAATTTTTGATTTTTAAATAGATCAAAGATGTTTTTATGAGCATCTCTAAAGCTGGGAGCCACGCCATCATCTCCCCAGAATGCCTTACATTTCTGAATCCTTAGCTCCAGCACCCTAAAATTCTGGAGCCATCTGTGCACTGAGTTGTCCAAAAGTTGAGCCTCTCCAAGTCCTGGTAATTGAGGAGTTTGGAGAGGTAGCAGCAGCAGGGCAGTTCCCCCAGCACTGCAGGAGAGGGTTTCCCAGCCTCAGGAAGATGAAAACTGTGTGGTTGAGTCACATTGATTCCATTTTGTCAGCTTCATCATAGGCCCATTGTCCTACCCACTCCCCTTGCTGTGTGACTGAGCTTTAGCTTAGGTGACAAGGAGTGTGCCCAAGTCAGATGAGCTCCCCATCAATTTTACCCTTGCCTTCATCTGATGTGAAAGCCAAAAGAGTGCTTCTTGCTGAGGCAGATGGTTAATGGTCATGAGACCACTGGGGTCTCATGTAGTCAGATACTCTTTTCAGCTTTGGCCCCTCTGTACCCCTTTCGACAGTGAGGAGTGCAGCTGCAAATGACTCTGGATCTCTGTCCTCTTGATCCTTCCTGCCTGTATATAAGTTGCCCACAAGAAACTTCCTAATTTCACTTTATGGAGTTGTTTTCTTTGTTTTTTGGTCTCAAAGTTCCTTCTTTGAGGAAGGATGTTATTCAGAGGATGTTATTCAATATTTCTGCCTCCCAACAAGAATGCCAAGGAGCAATGGGAGCAGTGGAAGGCTCTGTGTGCAGAGGACATGCCCCAGCACTGTGGGTTGTGGAGACAGGAGAGGTGGATGGACATATCTGTCAATATATTTTGACCAAGTTTGGCAGGTGTCCATATGTCATACCCCATCCAGACAATGAGAGGGGTTAGAGTGAATAGGTATGGTATCTTCTTATACTGTGCTTTTTGTTTTGCATATTTTTTTTAATGTCTTATTTTTTTTTCTGTGAGATGGCAGAGTGATATGATGTAAAAGACAAAGAATCTGGAGCCCCAGGGAGATGCGTACTATTGCAGCTTCTCCACTTTCTAGCAAAGCAGATTCAGACACGTCTTTTTACCCATCTGAGTTTTACATCTTTATTTGCTGAAAAGCACATAAGCACGCTGGCAGCATACATCAGATATTTTAAAATTCTCAATAGTTACTATTCTTCCCCTTGCCCTCCCTTCCACTTAATTCCCCCCTTCCTTTCCTTATGATTTACAATTTTTGTCTTGGTTAATAATGTCCTTTCTTCTTTACACCCAAAACCTAATGGCATAGACTACATCCGTGGCTATACAGGATACTGGCTCAAAGTGGTTGTTGCCTATATCTAAACGTATGTTTTCAGGGTCATTAAGCAAAGAGCTTAAATAATGGGAAATCTGCAATGCACTACAAGGAATGCCAATTCTGTCTCAATTTTTATAGCATTACATCTTAGAAATGGGAGGGTACTGGGGAAATGTAATAACTCCCCTAGGCAGTCTCCACATGAGAGTGGAAACCACTGCTGGTAGACTGCCCCACTTTCACCCTTCACCAGCACTTTAGTTCATGCTGTGTTCTACAATATGGCTTATGACTGGGTCTCCCTGTGGTGAGAGCAAGCTGAGAGTAAATACAGGCATACCTCATTTTATTGTGCTTTGCAGATATTGCATTTTTTTTTTAACCCTGCATCAAGCAAGTCTGTCCTTGCCAATTTCCAACAGCATTTTCTCACTTAATATTTCTGTGTCACATTTCAGTAAGTCTCAAAATATTTCAAATGTTTTCATTATAATTATATTTTTTAGGTGATCTGTGATCAGTGATCCTTGATGTTATCACTGTAATTGTTTTGGAGTGTCACAAATAGTGCCCACATGAAACGGTGAACTTAAGTGACAAATGTGTGTGTTCCAGTGGCTCCACTGACCAGCTCTTCCCTCACGTCTCTCCCTCTCGTTGGGTCTCCTTATTTCCTAAGACACAAAAATATTGAAATTATGCCAATTAATAACCCTACAATGGCCTCTAAATGTTCATGTGAAAAGAAGCGTCATATGTCTCACTTTAAATCAAAAGCTAGAAATAATTAAGCTTAGCGAGGAAAGCATGTCAAAAGCCTAGATAGGCAGAAATCCAGGCCTCTTGCACAAAACAGGTATGCAGATTGTGAATACAAAGGAAAGGTCCTTGAAGGAAATTAAAAGTCCTACTCCAGTGAACACACAAATGACAAGAAAGCAAACAGACTTGTTGCTCATATGGAGAAAGTTTTAGTGATCTAGTTAGAAGATAAAACCTACCACAAGAGTCCCTTAAGCCAAAGCCTAATGTGGAGCAAGACCTTAACCACCTTCAATTCTATGAAGGCAGAGCGAAGTGAGGAAGCTTCAGAAGAAAAAATTGAAGTCAGCAGAGGTTGGTTCATGAAGATTAAGGAAAGAGGATTAAGGAAAAAGCTGTCCTCACAACATAGAAGTGCAAGGTAAAGCAGCAAATACTAATGTCAAAGCTGCAGCATGTTAACCAGGAGATCTAGCTAAGATAATTAGTGAAGGTGGTTTACACTAAACAACAGATTTTTAATATAGACAAAATAGTCTTCTATTGGAAGAAGTTACCATCTAAAAGTTTCATATCTAGAGAAAAGTCAATGCTTGCTTTCACAGCTTCAAGGACAGGCTGTCTTTCCTGTTAGGAGCTAATGCAAGCTGGTGACTTTCAGTTGAATGCAATGCCCACCATTGCAAAAATCCTAGACTCTTAAGAATAATGCTAAGTCTACTCTGCCTGTGCTCTATAGATGGAACAACAAGGCCTGTATGACATCCATATGCTTATAACATGGTTTGCTGGATATTTTAAGTCCACTGTTGAGAACTACTGCTCAGAAAAAAAAAATTCAAAATATTGCTATTCACTGACAATGAACTGATGACTCAAGAGCTCTGATGGAGAAATACAGTGATATTAATGTTGTTTTCATGCCTGCTAATACAACATCCATTTTGCAGCCCATGGAGCAAGGAGTCATTTTGACTTTCAAATTTTATTATTTCATAAGGCTATTTCCATCATAGATAGTAGTTCCTGTGATGGATTTGGGCAAGAACATTGAAAATCTTCTGGAAAGGATTCCCAACTCTAGAAATCATTAAGAAAATCTTTGATTCATGGGAAAAGATCACAATAACAACATGAAGAGGAGTGTGAAAGAAGTTTATTCCAACCCTCATGGATGATTCTAAGAGGTTCAAGACTTTAGTGGAAAAAGGAACTTCTGATGTAGTGGAAATAACAAAAAACTACAATTAAAAGTGGAGTTTGAAGATGTGAAATTTTTTTTTTTTTTTTTTAGTCTCATAATAAAACTTTAACAGATGAGGAGTTGCTTATTATGGAAGAGCAAAGAAAGTTGTTTCCTGAGATGGAGTCTAATCCTGGCCAAGATGCTGTGAAAATTGTTGAAATAAAAACAAGGATTTAGAAAACTGACTTCAATTTTAAAAGAAATTTTGCAAGTAAAATACTATCAAATGGCCTTGCATGACACAAAGAAACCTTCATGGAAGGAAGAGTCAATAATGGGGCCAACTTAATTGTTGACTTATCTTAGGAAATTGCCACAGCCACTCTAACTCAACAACCACCAGCAAAAAGATCATGACTTGATGAAGGCTCAGAGGATGATTAGCATTTCTTGGCAGTAAAGAATTTTTAAATTAAGTTACGTATTCCTTTTAGACATAATGTCATTGCACATTTAATAGACTCCAGTATAGTGTAAACATAACTTTTACATGCACTGGGAAACAAAAAGAAAATCATGTGACTCACTTTATTGCAATATTTGCTTTATTGTGGTGGCATGGAACCAAATCCATAATATCTTCACAGTGTGCCTATATTCACTGGCCAGTTGACTTCACAGGGTAGGAACAAAATTCCCTTCCCAGGATTCCATTCTTGACTTGTTCTCAATATGAAAAAAAAGACAAATACATCCTCACAAAGATTGTTTTGCAGGAATTAAATTCACTAAAAGCAAAATGTAAGAACCTTAAAAATGAAAATGTTCTCAAGTCTGTTTCCTTTGGAGACTCCATCTTTATTTTTATTCAGTCCATTCATTTGCTAGCTGACCTCATCATACCTTTATTGCACCAATTTTAAACTTTTTAAAAAAATACATTCATTACTAACATATATCTTGGCTGTTTCCATAATGTTTTGATGCTTCACTTGATTTTAAAATGTATTAATCCATTTGTTTCAGCTCAAATACACCCAATGAGTTCCCTGAAATGAAGTGGGGAAAAAGAAGCTTTACAATTCTGATCTTCAGAAGGAGCAACATTTTGATCTCTGTGAATCATAATCAGACAAAGAGAAGCTTTCTGTTAATGATGCTACAGAGAGCCTCTTAATTAATTCCCTTTGTTCTCTCCTAATAGAATAGAGGATAGACATAATGAGAGGAATGAAATATTCCCCATGGATTTTTTTCTAATCACTTAACTTTTCAAGGTAGGGAACAGGATGATTTTTGTTTTTCTCTTTCCTTTGACCTCTGGCATAATTCCCTCTGAAAAATATTCTCCTCAGGAGTCAAATTACAAAAGATTAAGTTGCCTGGTTCCAAACATAAGTGTTTTTTATTTATTTTATTAAAAAAAATTTTTTGTCTTTTTATGGCCGCACCCATGGCATATGGAATTTCCCAGGCTACAGGTCGAATTGGAGCTATAGTCACCTGTAGTTGCCAAAGTATGCCACCGCCACAGCTATTCGGGATCCAAGCTATGTCTGCCACCTACACCACAGCTCACCACAACACCAGATCCTTAACCCTTTAAGCAAGGCTAGAGATTGAATCCATGTCCTCATGGATACTAGTTGGGTTCATTACCACTGAGCTATCACGGGAACTGCTTTTTTTTTTTTTTTTTTAAATAAAGTCTGCTAACATTTTCACAGCCAAAAACAAAACGAAACAAAACAAGATGTTTCTGTTCAACATGACGGTAAAGCAAAGGGAATTATATTAATCCATCTATCTAGCTATTTCTACCATCCCTGGTTGTTCTATATGGTAGGGAAAAAAACCAATGATTTCAGTCAAATAAAAAAAAAATAGACTCTGTTTCAATGCCTTCTTCTCTTCCTTGCAATGGTTCCAACTTTGGCTACACATTGAAATTACCTGTGGAATCTTCAAACATATTAATTCTTCTGTTTTATTCCTAGATATTCTAATTTAAATGGTCTGGGGAGAAGCCTAGCAAGATTTTCAAAACTCCTGGTGATTCTAATGTACAACTAAGGTTGGAAATTACTAGTAGTCAAATTGTTGAATAAAGACTTAAGGGGAGGGCCATAGCTCCAGGACCCCCGCCCTCCCCTTCATTATGACTTCAAAATGAGTAGTTCTCATTGTCTATGCTTTATAGCTTGAGAGTTGGCTTATTGCTATTCTTTAAAGAAAAATTTTCCTTTTCAAAAGAAGAGTTTAGAGGAGTTCCTGCTATGGTGCTGCAGAAATGAATCCAACTCGTAGTCACTGGCCTTGCTCGGTGGTAGGGGATCCCACCTTGCTGTGAGCTGTGGTGTAGGTCAAAGAACCTATACAAATGGTCAATAAGCACAGGAAAAGTGCTCAGTATTATAGTCATTAAGGAAATGTAAATCAAAACCACAGTGATATACTGCTTCAAGTACATTAAGATGGCTATAATCAGAAAAAAAAAAAAACTGTTGGTAAGCGTGTGGAGGAATTGAAACCCTTGTACATTGCTAGTAAAGTAGTGCAGGCACTGTGGAAAACAGTTTGGCAGTTGCTAAAAAAAACTAAATACAGAATACCATATGACCCAGTAATTCTACCACTAGGTTTATATCCAAAAGAATTGAAAACAGGGACATCAGCTTATGCTTGTATCCCAATGTTCACTGCAGTATTGTTCACAGTATCCAAAAGATAGGATCAAGCCAAGTGTCAATCAACAGATGATCAGTTAAGCAAAATGTGGTATACACATGCTGTGGAATATTATTCAGCTGTTAAAATAATGTAGTTCTGGGAGTTCTCATTGTGGCTCAGCAGTAATGAACCCAACTAGTAACCATGAGGATGCTGGTTCGATCCCTGGCCTTGCTCAGTGGGTTAAATATCTGCTGTTGCTGTGAGCTGTGGTGTAGTTTGCAGATGAGGCTCTGGTCCCACATTTTTGTGGCTGTGGCATAGGCTGGTACCTGCAGCTCCAATTCAACTCCTATCCTGCGAACTTCCATATGCTGCCAGTGCAGCCCTAAAAAAGCAAAAAAGAAAAAAAAATAGTTCTGATACATGATACGACATGGATAAACCTTGAAAATATTAAGTAGGATAATCCAGATATAAAAGGGAGACATTGTATTTTTTACTTAGATTCAATATCTAGAATAGACAAATACATAGAATAAGAAAGTAGATTAGAAATTAGTAGGCATTGGAGTGAGAGGAAAACGTTGAGTTATTGCTTAATAGTTAACAGAGTTTCTGTTTGGGATGATGAAAGATTTGGAACTAGACACTGGTGATAGTTGCATAACTTTGTGAAAATAATCAAAGCTATTGGTTTGTACATTTAAAAATGGTTAAAATAAGGAGCCCCTGGTAGCTAGCAGTTAAGGATTCAGCGTTGTCACTGCTGTGGCTTGGGTTCGATCTCTAGCCTGGAAACTTCCACATGCCACTGGCACAGCCACAAAATTAGATAATTAATTAATTTTTAAAAATGGTTAAAATGGCAATATTATGTTACAAGATATTCCCAAAATTTAAGAAGGATGTTACCAATGAAATACAGAAGTTGATTCTCTTTTATAAATCTTAGTTTTTCTTTTTGTATGTGTGTATGTGTGTGTCTTTTCGTCTTTTGGGGGCTGCACCCATGGCATATGGAGGTTCCCAGACAAGGGGTTGAATTGGAGCTGTGGCCACCAGTCTACACCACAGCCACAGCAACACGGGATCTGAGCCACTTCTGCGACCTACACCGCAGCTCACGGCAACGCTGGATCCTTGACCCACTGAGCGAGGCCAGGGATCGAACCCACAACCTCATGGTTCCTAGTCAGATTCATTTCCACGGTGCCACGATGGGAATTCCCAAATCTTAGTTTTTCAATAACCACTCCCAAAAAGAGTATTAAAAAGCAACATACCAAAATAAGTGAAGTTTAGCATGTATGTCGCCTCCCAAGGGGAATATTTTGAAGGCTAATGCCCTTTTAGCTACCCTGGCCTTTTTGAAAAAATGATCACATCTCTCTGCTTTACCCCTGCTTATTCATGGGAATAAAATGTGTAATGCATGGCTGGAAGCTGGACACATCTGTCGCCTTCCTAGAATGACAAGTGTTATTTCTAGATAGGCTCTGCTGTGGAGCCCACTGCAGACACATTTTTCAGGTGAATGCTGCTCTTTGTGAAAGCACTCAGCTGGATTTTTAAGTAATAATATGAAAGCACACAAGAAATGTAAAATTCTTTAAAATGAACCAATGACTTATAGATGTATGTTCTTTTACCTTTTCTTCACTTCTAAACCTTGTGATGCTCCAGAACTCAGTCTCCAGTGATGTCACCTTTTCTGTCTACTCTCCCTACCTAGCTGACCTCATCCAGTCATATGATACAGCATAGAGAGTATCTACAGTCTGATGATTCCAGATTTACAGCCCAAACCTCTGTCCTGAACTCCAAACTCATATGGAGTATTTTACCTGACATATTATTACATATTTTTAAATTTTTATTACTTTATTGACATATTATTACATAGTATTTACTTTGTGCCAGGCACTATACCAAGCACTTTACAAGTAATTAACTCGTTCAATCCTCATAACAATTTATTATTATTCTCATTTCATAGATGAAGACACTGAGGACAGATAGATAAAGTAAATATCAAAAAGTCGCATAGCAAGTAAGTGTAAAAACTGGGATTCATACCAAGAAGTCAGGCTCTGGAATTCATGTGCATGACCAATATACTATGTTGTTCTCTTCTGGGTTGAATAAAACAAACATAACGTATGCAAAACTCCACACTTGCTCTATCCCAAAAAGCCAGTTCCTCCCCTAATCAGTAAATGACATACTCAGTCTTCTAGTTACTTAATCCAAACATATTGGATGATCCTTGAGTCTTTTCTTTCTTTAGCCTGCACACAATCCATGGGAAAATCCTTAAGTTTTATTATCCTTATTTTAAAAATGAGCAAATAGGAGTTTTCATCATGGCTCAGTGGTTAACGAATCCTACTAGGAACCATGAGGTTGTGGGTTTGATCCCTGGCCTCGCTCAGTGGGTTAAGGATCTGGTGTTGCCATGAGCTGTGGTGTAGGTCGCAGACGAGGCTCAGATCCGGCATTTGCTGTGGCTCTGGTGTAGGCCGTCGGCTACAGATCAGATTAGACACCTGGCCTGGACCTCCATATGCCGCAGGTGTGGTTCTAGAAAAGACAAAAAAAGTAAATAAATAAAAATAAAAAAGTAAAAATCAGCAAATAGACATTGTTACAAATGGAAATAAAATTACTCAAGGTCACAGAGAAAGAGGCAAATTTATGAATCTTACGGCCTTAATTTGGATTCCCTCACAAGCAGACCCAGAGTCAAAGATTTGGTTGCAAGAAATTTTTTAAGATGATCCCATGAAGCCCTGTGAGGGAGTGAGGAGAGGCTGAAAAACCAGGAAAGCCAAGGAAGGATACATTAATGAATGGGTCCCTGCTGTGGACAACTGGGGCTCAAGCCTGTTGGGTACCGAACACTGAGAAAATGTGTGGAACACAGCCCAGAACTTTCCAGTGATGGACCAGGAAGGTAGGAAATTTCTCCATCAACCATGCCCCTCACTGCTCAAGGAGTTTTACCTTCCCCCCACTTCCACCTGGTCCCATGTGGATGGAGATACTCTGCTGTACAGAAAATGCCTTGAAGCAGAGACACACGGGAGGAGTTCCAGCCTGAAAGGGTGGGCTGAGGGAGGACTGACAGGACAATAAGAGTGTCTGCCACAGGTATACAGGTGGATTAGAGAGCAGAGCCCAATGCTGCCCAGATGGTATTATACCACTAGCCTAGGGTGCTCCACTTTGGACCTCAAATTTATGCGGAATTCTTGGACCCACCTATGCCCCACATCCTACCACCAAGCTAGTCTTCTCCGCAGTCTCATTTTTATGTACCCAGCTTGGTTCACTCATTTCTTCAGCAAATATTTGTGAAGTCTCTTATTTGTGTCTGGTGGAGGGATAGGACCACAATGATGAATAGGGCACAGTTTTGTCATCAAGAATTCTGCTCATAGATTGGTAGGAGAGGCACAAGTAGACCAATAATGTTGATGCAGTTTGAGGAGACTGTGCACTGGAAACGGGTAGAAAGGGAAGCAGCTGTAAACATCAAAACCCACTGAATCATACATGAAAAACTGGTAAGTTTTTATAATTCAAAAAATGCATATATCCCTATGTTCACAGCAGCACTATTCACAATAGTCAAAACTTGGAAACAATTAAAATGTGCATCGACAGATGAATGAATTAAGAAGATGTGGTACACGCCTACCATGGAATACTCTTCAGCCGTAAAAAGAACAAAATAATGCCATTCACAGCAACATGGATGCAACTATAGATGTTCATACTAAGTGAAGTCAGAAAGAGAAAGACAAAAACCATGTGATAGCTCTTATCTGTGAAATCTAAAATATGGCACAAATGAAATCATCCATGAAACAAAAACAGACTCATAGACAAGGAGAAGAGACTTGTGGCTGCTAAGGGGGAGGAGCTTGGGGGAGATATGGAATGGGGGGGTTAGAAGACGTAAGCTGTTCTACACGGAGGGGATAAACAACAAGGTCCTACTTATGGCAGAGAGAACTATTTTCTTTTTTATTTTTTGTCTTTTTGCCTTTTCTAGGGCCACTCCCACAGCACATGGAGGTTCCCAGGCTAGGGATCTAATCAGAGCTGTAGCCGCCGGCCTACACCAGAGCCACAGCCACGCCATATCCAAGCTGCATCTGTGACCTACACCACAGCTCACGGCAACGCCAGATGCTTAACCCGCTGAGCAAGGCCAGGGATCGAACCTGCAACCTCATGGTTCCTAGTCAGATTCATTAACCACTGTGCCACGACGGGATCTCCTGGAGAACTATTTTCTATGTCCTTTGATAAACCATAATGAAAAAGAACATTTTTAAAAAGAGTGAATATATATATATATATATATATGTATATATATGTATAACTGAATCACTTTGCTGTACAACAGAAATTAACACAACATTATTCAATTAAAAATTTTTTTAAAAAACTGATGAGTGTCATTATATACAAATTACACCTCAACAAAGCTGACAATAAATAAATTTAAGTCACAAAAAGTTAGGGGGAAAAAAGAGATACGAAATTAGACCTTGTTACCACTTTTCTAATGTTACACTTGAAACCCCGGTATACATAGAACTCTCCTACACCACAATTTTGAGACTAAAAGATGGATGCTGTGCTAGAAAAAAATGTTTCTAAGGCGTTAGGATGCATCTGAATCACACACGAGACTTCTTAAAACAGAGATGGCCAAGCCCTGCCCCTAGAATTTCTGATTCAGTAGGTTAGGGAGAAGGCCTGAGAAATCACATTTCAGAGAGGTTCCTCAGTGATACCCCTGCCACTAGGCATGGTGTACACTTTTGGGTACCATTGCTCTAGAAAGAACATATTGCTAAGGAAATACACTCCAGTCACAGTATGAGACAGACTATAGAGCACAACACTTGCTCATAAATAATACGTGAATGCTTATTTTTATTTAGAAGGATGCCTTGCAGTGTAAAGAGGGCTGCTGAGATGCTGCTCTGTTTCTTAATATGGGTGATGATTATATGGGCATGTGCACTTGATGAAATTTATAATTCGTGTACATCTCTGTATGTCATAATTGAATAAAAATTTACCTTAAAAAATGAGAAAATAAGGAATGTCTGGCTCACTCAGCCCCTTGCTCAAGGGCTTCTGGACACATATGTGTGTATGCTTTATTTAGGAGCTCCTATAACCTGGTATAAGGAGAAATCGACTTTTACGAACTTTCATTAAAGCTGTTTAGCCATATGTCCTTGCCTCTAACAATGCTATGTCATCAAAGAAGATGCGATGGTCTCTGAGTTTTGCAAAGGATAAACAGAAAATTAACTAAACACATTTGTTTCAGAGTCTTAGAGTAGTAGGAGATTGGTGTTTGCTAATGGAAAAATACAGCCCCGAAGGAGCAGTCACTGGCATTTCGAACATTAAAAGGCAATCACAGTGTTTCGTGAAACCACTGAGCAATTTCTGGAAAATCACACTGAATTTCTCCTTTTCACATTCCTTTCAAAAAGTGCTTTGCCATGGGAGCATTTCCAAGAATGGGAGAGTCACAATAGTCACAAATAATGTTAGCCTGAAGAATGTCTGACCATTGAGTTGCTGTGGAAATGAGTACCCTGGAAAAACACAGAAGTCAGTGTGCAAGGCTGTGTGCTACCAGGAAAGGAACATTAGGTTCCAGTGGCACCTGTAGATTACCCAGTGCTGTGGGGGCATGAGGCAGGGCAATTCTTTGCCTTCTGGTTGCTGTGCAGTTGGTTACAGTTATGAGATGCCATTTTTTTCTCCCTTTTGGCATTAAGCAGTAGCGCCACTGAGGTTATCATACTTGAACTGAGCACGTGTGCAATGCCATGCACACTGTCAAAGCCTTTGATGCTGTGAGTTATACTGACCAGAAATCTGTGAGCCCAGCTCCTGTGCTTTCAATTCTCTGTGGACCGCAGGAGGTTAGAGCTCAGCTTCAGAGAAGTGGTCATTAATGTGATGTGCCTTGATCACCCCCTGGTGTTGGGTCTGTGGAATAGCAATAACATCTGACCTTTGTGTCGCTTCAAAGCAAACCAGAGAAAGCCAAAGGTGGATTCACCACTTCGGACTACCATGCCTAAGGGATCCGAAAGATGATATCATCAAGTAAACAGCTTGTGAGTGATGGCGCAGGGGAGAAGAAAAAGCTCGGATGTTAAGACAAGCCTTTTCTATAAGAATGCTCAAGTCATTTCCTGGGAACTAAAAGATGAGAGGGCTGGAGCAGAGGGTACTCAAGTGGCACAGAGCACTTTTGAGTTTATGGGAACCCCCAGGTGGCAGCAGTCAAAGGATTGTATCTGCTGCTGCAGGCCTCACACTACTTCCTGAAAGGATGGCTGAAAGGAGTGAATGCCATCTGAAAATAAAAAATAGGCCATTGACTGAAAGTTGCTGGGCCATCCTTCTATTTATATGTCAAACTACAGATTTAGGTGGATAATTACCACCAAAGTCTAGATCTGATTTTAGCTACTGATTTCCCCTCACTTGAGAACCGAAGGTAATGTTAGCCAGGAATGTCTCTGTAATGTCCTCAGCCTATTTTCCCAGAATGCCCTACTAGCTCTGTGGCTTAATTCTGGTTTGGTTTTTGTTTGTTTGTTTGTTTGTTTGTTTTTTCCTATTTCTTACATGAATATGCCTGCTTCCTGGCATTAACGCACAGATTGTAAAGAGTCTCCAGCTGCTTTCAGCCTTAACGAAACAGAACTAAAACGGTAAATTCCATCTTCCATTACTATTACCCAGTATTACTCTTTCTGTTCCTGATTGCCCAGAGACCCAGCAAACGAGGCACAAAATATGTCCTTACTGGGACTCCCAGACGCTGGCACCCACTGTGCAGCTCCAGCTTCATCTTACTCCTCTTCATCACGCCAGCCACGCTGGGCTCTTTCTGTTCCTTGACCTACCAGGCTGCCTCCTACCTGGCGGCTTTACACATTCCATTATTCTGCCTTTTTTAACCCTCGTAACTTCCATATAGTTCATTCTTAGTGGTTAAAATAATATATTCAAAATCAGGTTGTGTGTTTCAATCCTGGTCCCATTATGGGCCGTGCACTTTGGCCAATTTACTTCAATTTGTGGGGCCTTTCTCCTTAACCATACTTCTATTACCACTTCAAGGGTTTGTTGTGGGGATTATATGACAATACCTGTTAAGCACTTAGAATGATATCAGACACATAGTCAAGCTGAATATATGTCCACTCTTATTGTTACCCATTCTTCATATATCAGCTCACATGTCACTTCCCCATGAAAGCCTCCTCTGATCCCTGGTTGAGGTTAAATTCCTTTGATGTGCGCTCTCAGAAGACTTCTGTGTTGCCTTTGAAGCTGTGATCTAATCTGAAGCTTCCATTCCTAGTTCCCTAATGTCTTCTCAGTCTAGAATGTTAGTTCCAGGAGAGCCGAGGCCACATCTGTCTTTCCTTATCTTCAGGGTCAGCAAACCCTTGTGAGGTCTTACGGCTGAATGACTCTCTGAATCCCTCAGAAAGCCTCTGCTTAGCAGTGAACGAGGCACTGGAAGGGAAGGGAAGCCAACTCTCCAACTAGAGGCGAGAAGAGAACATAGTCTAGACGCACACGCTCTTCTTCTCTGCTGATTCCCAGTCTTCTAATCTGCAGTGACCAGGCTCACAAGCTGCCACCTTACTACTAAAAAGTGCCCTGTTCAGGGGCTCAGGGTGCATGAGTTACATGTGCCTTCCAGCAGCCAGATTTCTAGGCCCACCTGATCTCGGCGCTTTTGGATGAAGCTGAAACTGCCCAGTTTGTGCGGATTTTGCCCTTGGGATCCTTTGCTATAGTCGTATGCCTTTTAACCACAAGTGGTCGTTGTTCTCTCCCCCAGAGTTAAATCAAGTGTTCGCTTGTTTCTGCCGTTCCAAGTTCCCAGAACCATTTAGGAACAGCTGCTTGAAAAAGTCACAAAACTTAGACTAGTTCAACAGCTGTTAGGCGAGTTTCAGCTTTGGATTTTTAATCATGTGCATTCATTCATTCATTCATTCATTCATTCATAGAGACTGGCCAAGCTTAAGCATGAACATTGTATATAGAATATGGTTGGTAAATTTCCTGTTTCAAATAAATACTGTGTTGTCCTTAAAGGGAATGAGAGCCTGGAAGAATAAATTCAAGGTGAAACATGAATACTCCTAATTTGGGGCAGTGGGGGTGCGGTGCTCAGTCCACTGCCCTAAAGCTTCCCCACAGGGAAGTCCCTGTGGTCTTAAGGGGAACAAGAACAAAGGCTGAGGCCTTTGAGGCATCTGAGTATAACCCGGGAAAGTAAGCCTCTGAGTACTTATCTTCTAATCAGCCTATGACTGAGAAAGGACCTAAGACATTAGAAGCACCAATAAGTATTTGATGAATTTCCTTTTGACTGGTCTTACGTGTTCCTAAGTGAGATAATCATCTACATTGTTCAAATAAAGTGTATGGAAATGATGCTAAGTTTGCACAGGCATTATCCAATTTCATTTTCACCATTCTATAAAGTAGGTGCTATCAGTATCCACATCTTAAAGACAAGCAGACTGAGGCTTACAAGGTTACTCTAGTAAAATCCAGATCTCTGTGACTCTAAAGCCCCACGTTTCTAAATACTCTTATAAATAGCCTGGGCATTAGGGAAACTATCGTAAAAAGTTGGGATTAGTAACTTCATAAAAAACGATCTTCATGCTGAATTTTTCTCTGCTTTCATGAACAGTTAGGGAGTTCCCATAGTGGCTCAGTGGTAATGAATCCAACTAGTATCCATGAGGACATGGGTTCGATCCCTGGCCTCACTTGGTGTGTTAAGGATACAGAATTGCCGTGAGCTGTGGTGTAGGTCGCAGACTCAGCTCAGATCCTGCGTTGCTGTGGCTGTGGCTGTGGCTGGCAGCTGTAGCTCCAATTCAACCCCAGCCCGGGAACTTCTATATGCTGTGGGTGCGGCACTAAAAAGACAAAAACAGAAAAACAAAACAAAAAAACAGTTAAGTTGGCATTAAAAAAAGGTAAGGCTTTTCTTTATTTCTCATCCTCTGTTTTGTTAGGATAATGCCACTGAATGAATACCTTCCTGAATGCATCAAAAAAGTAACTATGACGTTATGACCAATCTACTTTTACATGATTATAATATAATTAATGTCAAGATAGAAAAAATAATAATAAAAATCAGCACTGTGATTTTAGGAACTATAGCCGGCCTAAAATTGTTTGCTTCTTAAATAAACCTTGGGGTTGTAACTAGAGAGTAAAACAGGTGAGATGATCCTCCGTTCTCTCTCAGCTACATCTTCACATTCGCAGCATCATCTCATTTTCTATTAAATGTCTTTTGAGAGAAGTCACCTGCATAATTACCATTAGGACCCCGGGTGACACTGAAAAGAGGGATAAAACTCATTGTCTGGAACTTTCGTAGCAGACAGAATGAATAATTATGATGTGAATAAAAGTATCATTATTTGATTCCTGGCAAATTAAATAAAAAACATGATAAAGTAACACACTTCAGAAAATCAAGACACGAGGACTAGCAAAGAATATACTCCTTCTTTTAAAGTTAAGAATGTGAAAGAAGGGTTACAAAGGGGTGTGGGGCAGTTTCTGGAGTAATACATATGTAGTGCTTGTTTAATGGATGGGCATGTGTCAAAATTAGAAAACCGTACACTTCAAATATGTATGTTTTACTGTGTGTCAATCATACCTCAATGAAATATATTTTATTTATTTTTAAAACTTTATTTAAGGATAGATGATTTACAATGTTGTGTCAGCTTCGGGGTGTACAGTAAAGTGAATCAGTACAGTATACATATAGCCATTCTTTTTCAGATTCTTTCCTTCTATGGGCTATCACAGAGGATCGGGTAGATGTCCCTGTGCTATACAGTAAATTCTTGTTACTTATCGGGTTTGTATATATATTGTAGTGTGTATATGCCAATCCCAACCTCCCAATTTATCCCTCAACCCAATGTTTCCCCTTTGATAACAATAAGTTTGGTTTTGAAATCTTTGAGCCTGTTTCCGTTTTGTGAATACGTTCTTTTGTATCATTTTATTAGATTCTGCATATTAGTGATCTCACATGATATTTGTCTTTCTCTGTCTGGTTTACTTCACTTAGTATGATAATCTCTAGATCATCCATATCGCTGCAAATGGCATTATTTCATTCTTTTTATGGCCGAGTGGTATTCCATCATATATGTTTATATACGTACCACATCTTCTTTATCCTCTGTTGATGGACATTTAGGTTGCTTCCATTTCTTGACTATTGTAAATAGCACTGCAATGTAACATCAAGGTTCATGTACCTTTTCCAGCTATGGTCTCTTTAGACATACCCAGGAGTGGGATTGTCTGGTCACATGGTATTTTTATGTTTTGTTTTTAAAGGAACCTCCATATGTTATCCAAAGTGATTGCATCAATTTACATTCCCACCAACAGTGTAGGAGGGTTCCTTTTTCTCCATACCCTCTCCAACATGTATCATTTGTAGACTTTTTGATGATAGCTATTCTGACTGGTATGAGGTGGTACCTCATAGTAGTTTGGATTTTCAATTCTCTAATAATTAGTGATGTTGAGCATCTTTTCATGTGCTTTTTTGGCCATCTGTCTGTCTTCTTTGGAGAACTGTCTATTTAGATCTTCTGACCATTTTTTATTGCCTTGTTTGCAAATGAAGCAACCAACAGGGGATTAATCTCTAAGATATACAAAAATCTCACACAGCTTTATTTCAAAATGTATATATTTCAAAATCACATAGAGTCAACACCACTTAGCTGAGATTTCTGAGGTCACAAGTTAAAGAGATATGTTAAATCAATTAAGATAGACTATTACGACTCTACTGGCACAGAATTTACCAGTCCACAGAAGATGTTCATGTACTTTTTGACTTTAATTTCATGCCAATCCTATACACCGAAAACTAAAACTCAAAAAGAACACGTTGCTCATTCAAGTTCCTGAACCAAGATTCTAGGTTCTCCAAGTAGTCCAATATTATCTTCATTATAAATATCCTTCTATGCTACCGCATCCATCTTTCAAATAATAATCATACTTTGAAACACATCATTTCTTGTCTATGTAAACCTGATCAAAGTCTTAACTATACTATATTTTCAGCATTGCTATTTCAAACTGAGTCATTTACCTTGAAGTAAACAATAAAATAAATCATTGAGGTTCATGTCTTTATATTTCCTTTTCATACAAAGGGCGCTATTGCTAATAAATGTCTGTAAAATAAATTGTGTCTATTTCAACTAATTTGGAGAGTTTGTCATTTTAGATGAGTCTAAAAGCAGGAGGCCAATATCAGGGAGCTGTTTGGTAGAGGCCACATTCTACAGCCACAATGCCCAGGACCTAATCTTTGTGTCTAAGTAAATACCAACATTCACTTTCTTTTGGGGGAAAATAAAAGTAAACAAAATTGTGCAGTGTGAGATTCTTTCTGTAGCTATTCAAAGTTAAAATGCTCTATTAAATAGATAGAGAGCTTAAACACAGGTCATCAGCAACAATTTTGGTTGAAATGTCTACGGTATGCCATAAGTTGTCCAGTAGAACATAAAGGGCTGAAGACAAATGCTCTGTCCTTGGCGTGTCTTAAATGGCACCAAAACTGCTGTGAAAAACCTAGGTTTGCACAGTGAGGAGCCACTGGTAAAACCAGACCCAGAAAGAGTGTTGTGAAAGTGGAGGATGCCGAATCCACTCCAGACTTGTGCCATCAGTTCTCAAATGCTCCCTCCTGAAGGTCAGTCCCAGACCTCCTCAAGGAACCTGCTCTCTGAGTCATTGAGGCCACTTTAAACTTATTGATGGCAGCAATTTTCTTATTCACTCCCTCCCCTGTACCAAAAGCTCACTTCCAAATGACTTCAATCCAATAGAGGTTCATTAAATTATTTTTAATTGAATTGCATCTGTCTTATTGAAAAAAATGCACAGCTCTTATTTCCTCATTAGGAATTTATTTAACATAAAGCAGATGGATAAGCCCGCCTGTGGTCATTTCATTTTGAGAGGTGGAAAAGCTTGGACTGTGGAAAGGAAGCACTCTGCTTTAAGCCATACAATCTACCCAGAACCACAAATTGCCCAGTTGAGCGACACATGTAAATTAGTATCTGGATGGCTAAAAGCATTAACAGAATCGCAAGTTTTAAAAATTAAATCCATTGCTGGAGTTCCCATTTGTGGCACAGTGGAAATGAATCTGACCAGTAACCATGAGGCTGTGGGCTTGATCCCTGGCCTCGCTCAGTTGGTTAAGTATCCAGCATTGCCATGAGCTATGGTGTTGATCATAGATGTGGTTTGATCCGGTGTTGCTATGGCTGTGGTGTAGGCTGGCAGCTACAGCTCTGATTCTGCCCCTAGCCCAGGTACCTCCATATGCTGCAAGTGTGGCCCTAAAAAAAAAAAAAAAAAATCTATTTTAAAAAATTAAAATCCATTGCTTTTTCTGCAAAACACTTCCAAATTAATAAGACCAGCTATGAACTAGCAGATAACAAGGTCTATACCACTGACATAAAAGGCTGTTAATTGCAAATTTAACACCCTGCCATTTTATAGTCCTTCTAACAAATATACAGTTATGACTTTCCTTCAGATGTTGTGTGCAGAGACCAATTCAGGGATTCAAGTCACTCATGCCACAAAACTGTTTTCTATTCATACTCGCTTAAAATTGCACAAGAGAATAATTGGTTTGTTTCTTTCCTCTTGTGGTTAAACATAACCCTGCTATAAGTTAATAAAAGTGCAGACACCTTATTCATATTCAGAAAGCCGGCTGCAGCAGAGAAGCTCCGGCTCTAGGACTGTAGGTCGTAATAAGTTAATCTAACATCAAATATGTATCACTAGGGTGGCTTAAAATGAGCATCTGGCCCAAAATTTTAAATTGTAATCCAATAGCACTCACTGAAAATGCAAAAGGGATTAAGATTGCCATCTCCAGACCAGTGAGTGAATGAACCAGGCAAAGTCAGAGCGGAAAAGATTCCAAGGGAATCTTGGTGAACACACTTCAGATCTTTTAAGAACAGAATAAAATTACTAAAGAGATTTACATATTTATTTACTCAACTATATTTCTTAAGTGTCTATAGTGTTGAGCGCAGCGCCAAAGACTAAGGTGCCGAAGGGAACAAATAACACAAAGTCTCTTTCTGCCTGGAAATTATATTTAATTTGGAGAAATGAACAAAGTACACAAGAAGGCTGGTTCTTTAAATTCTCTTTTTTAATTTTTCTAGACCCCTTGGAGACTTTATTGACCCAGTCATGCCCAGTGGACACCATGGGACAAGGCCGAGTGAGTCTGAATCCAGGAATAGTGGTTGGTGAAGTGGAAGCTGAACCAGAAGATTATCAGAACCTAGAACCTAAGCTATGAAAGCATTTCAGAAAGGAGCAACCAGCTGGGACAAATGCTGCCGAGAGATTAAAATATAATTCATCCTGGATTGACAATGCTGTGGTCATTCAGGGCAAAGTGAAGACAGTGAGTGAGGAGAAGATTTTTAAGAAATTTGGGAATAAAAAAATCAAACGGAGCAATAACCAAAGGAAAAAGTTAACAAAATAGATTCAAGAGAGGAGTTAGGGGTTTTTTGTGGGGAGGGCAGTGGGAACAGAGGGGAAAGAGGTTACTTTTAACATGAGAAATATTGTAGTATGTTTGTATGCTGATGGGAACAATCCAATAGAGAGGAAATTAATGCAAAAGACAATGGAAACATAAGAAGCATTTCTATAAGGTGAGCTCTCAGTCTCCATCGATGGCAAAGTTTGAATGATGTTCACAGTCCCCTATCAGCTGGTGAAAGGGCTGTCCATCACTCAGAGTCTTTGGTCAACTGAGTTGAATGCTCTGTTGCTATCCCACTCCCAGCAGGAACTAAGCAGTGAATGCTTGTATTTAGGGTGTTATCTCCACTCTGCGTACCTGTTGCAGTGTCAGCCCCCAAAACAAAGACTGATAGAGTGAAGGAGGGAGCCAGCAGAGTCTGTTAGAAACATTATGAACTGCTGTATCCAGGTAATTCATACTCTCCACATTAAAATGTGCTACATCCCTTTTGATGATGTCATATCTTGGCAAAGTTGGAGTTTTGGCAGTTATTGTCATAAAAAGAAATTTATTTTTTGAGAATAAATATGGGGCAGAAATCTGATTATGAGGTTTGAGAAATTGTGCCACGTTCCAACAAGCGCATTCATTCCATTAGTGTGTAATGAGAGTTATTTAAGAATGACATACAATTTTTTTTTCTTTCAAAAAGGGAGTTCCCATTGTGGCTCAGTGGGTTAAGAACCCAACATAGTGTCCATGAGGATGCAGGTTCAATTCCTGGCCTCGCTCAGAGGGTTAAGTATCCAGCATTGCCGCAAGCTGTGGTATATGTCGCAGATGCAGCTTGGATTCAGTGTTTCTATGGCTGTGGCATAGGCCAGCAGCTGAAGTTCTGATTGATGCCTAGCCCAGGAAATTCCATATGCTGCAGGTGCACTCTTAAAAAGAAAAATCAAATCGAAACAAAAAGAATGTGATCATCAAAAAGAAGGTTGATCTATCTGGGACATAAGAAAATAAAGATAAATGGGTCTGTTCCAGAATGAGACCAAGGACTATGCTCAATCTTTTTTTAAAAGAAAATTATTGAAGTATAGTTGATTTACAGTGCTGTGTTAATTTCAGCTACACAACAAAGTGACATATGCAGAACTGAAACAGACTCACAGACTTTGAAAAACTTAGGTTATCAAAGGGAATGGTGGGGGTGGGAGGGATGGACTGGGGTTTGAGATTGGCATATGCACACTGAGGTATATGGAATAATGTGCTACTGCAAAGCACAGAGAACTCTACCCAATATTCTGTGATAATCTATGTGGGAAAAGACTCTGAAAGGGAATAGATGTGTGTACATGTATAACTGGGTCACCTTACTGTACAGCAGAAATTATCACAATATTCTAAATCAACTACAATAAAATTAAAAAACAAAAAAGTGATTCAGTTGAACATATACACATATCCATTTTTTAAGATTCATTCCCATATAGGTTATCACAGAATACTGAGTAGAGTTCCTTGTGCTATACAGCTGGTCCCCACTGGCCATTCATTCCATATACTGTCCTAGACACTCAATAGTGATGGCTGGTATATCTCTGAGGTAGACCTAAGTATTTATCTATCTTAAGCTGACATAATTAAGCATTTGATACACATTCTGTACCCAATAAGTAACTTGCTTGTCGTAAGTCAATTTCTCATCCTAACTTATCTGGAGGAGACAATGCATTTGCCAGAGTAAGAATGGGATTTTCCACCGTTGGCATTTTGAATTAACTAATTGTAGTTCCTATTCATGTGCCCATTCCCCACGAGCTGGATAACAGTGAGCTTTACTCTGAAAGATGGACTTTCTTGAGCACAGGCATAATCCATTGACTGCCCCTTCACAGTTGAGGACCGACACTGGGTCTTGGTGAGGACACACATGCGTGCACATGCGTGCATGTATACACACACACATACACACAAATGAAATTGCCTAAGACCTCTGGGCAGTCAAAAAGCTGGATTTATCCCCAAGTGATCAGTCAGTCCATTTTTGACAATCTCTACCTCCCACAGTAGCCCACTTCATTCTCATGTAATTCTGTGAAGTTGGCATCATTTACAGATGTGAAAAAGAGGTTAAGCAATTTCAATAAGGAGTTCCCTTCGTGGCGCAGTAGTTAACGAATCTGACTAGGAACCATGAGGTTGCGGGTTCGGTCCCTGCCCTTGCTCAGTGGGTTAAAGGATCCGGCGTTGCCCTGAGCTGTGGTGTAGGCTGCAGACATGGCTCGGATCCTGTGTTGCTGTGGCTCTGGTGTAGGCCGGTGGCTACAGCTCCGATTCGACCTCTAGCCTGGGAACCTCCACATGCCGTGGGAGCGGCCCTAGATAAAGCAAAAACAAAACAAAACAAAAAAACAAATAAGCAATTTCAATAAAATCAGGCTGGTAAATGCTATACGGTAGATATCTCCTCAGTTTTTCTGACTACCATTTCCTTTATTTTGTTTGTAAACTAAATAAATCATTTAGCCCAAGGGTATCCAGTTTCAGAATTGTGTTACATTAAAACATACATCTTCACATGCAAATAAAAGTAATTAAATTTCATCCCAGTCTATTCACTTGAGGAGTATTAAAGGAAATCTAATTCATGTCCCATGGAGACACTACTAAAATTAAGAACTCTCTCCTCTTCTCAATTTTCTCACAGACCAGGGTGCTCCCTAACTCTCAATTTTCTAGATACTCTACCCTCACAAACATTGCTGCTCCACCCTCCAGGCCTATAGCTACCTCCTCCCACCCCACCCGCCACCCTCACTGGAACCGGCCCCTTGGAATCGTGCCCTCACCCAGCAACCTCATCGTCACATCACCTCGTGGGTGATTGTCTCTGGAAATTCCAGGCCCTGGAGGCATTTTCTCCTTGCACACAGAAGCCCTCAGAGCAGTCTAAATAGTCCTGAACAGTCTAGTTCTCTCAGTTGCACTGCTTTTCTGCTAGAAATCTTCACAGAGTATTTCTGACGAACAGAAATCTCTACCTTGTTACACATTCGATGATTCATGTACACTTTCATTCATTCCTGTGTTGTGCCCCTCCCAACCCCCATGCACACAAGCACACACATCCCTTCATGGCCCCAAACCTTCGGTGAATCTTCATATACACACAGTCTTGAGTTGGTGATACTAGGGAAAGGAGAGGGCTAGACAATGTGTGCAGTGGGACAAAGGTCAAACTCAGGGAGGTGTTCATCAGCCCTCCCAGAGGAAGTGTTTCGGTTGCTGGGTCTTCAAAGATAAAGAAGCACTTCAAAGAAAGAGAAATCCAATTGAAAGTCATGGGAACAAGAAGCAGCTACATAAGTTTGGGAACCAGGACTTGTGTTCATAGCAACATCAGGACACAGCTCAGCCTGATCATCCAAAGACCTGGGTTTGAACGCAGGCTATATCCGTGTTGCCAGCTGAGTAACCTTAGATAAGTTACCTAAACTCACACTGCTTTCGTATCCTCATCTGTAAAATGGGACAATAACAGAGCCTACCTTGGAGAGCTATTAAATAAGATAATACATGTCTAGAACATTAGCACAGTACCCAGTTTAGTAAGTGCTCACAAATGTCAGTTCTTGTTATTATTTGAAAGACATTCATGAGAAAGATATTCTTAAGGCCCTTTTGAGTCTTGCCTATTACCCCTCATAAGTCACTGCTACACTGGTTCTTACCTACACCAGTTTGCTGACAAGGATGGAAGGGCTTCCAGTCATTTCTCAGACTTATATACAGTTACTTAGTGCTTAAGACAATTAGAGGCTGAGGGTGAGACCCTGGGGAGGCTTGCACAACAGTGTATGCACATAGCTCTGGAAAGAAAGAAAATTCTCCCCCCAACCTTTGCAGAAAGAGCTGGGCCTGGCAGTTCTCAGGTGTGGTATGTGAGGTTGTTCAGGGACATGGCATGCTTTATATTCTCTGCACCTGGTGTGTATATTTCCTTTACAGGTTGCCTTTCCCTAATGTCACTATAGCCAGATTACACTGGGGGTAATTGAAATGAATGAATAGAAAAGTCAGCATGTCCACCTCTCCCCTGTAGAGCTCTCCACTGTAGGGCTCTAAAAAATGTCCTGGGACCTACCCATCACCATCCTTTTATGTGATCTAAGACCAAGAGTGTGTGAAGAAAATTAGAGTATGTTTAAAATGGCATAGAATACACAGGAGAAAACGTCAAGTTCCATTGTTACTTGGTAAAAGCTTGGCTACAAAATATTACTTAAAGTTTAGATCAGGTCCTCTAGAAGACAGAGCCTGAGAGGGGATTAAGGCATTAATGTTTTATTTGGAAGGTTCAAGCCCAGGGAAGTGGGGATGATGGAAAAACAAAAGTGAGGGAAGAAAAGGTACAAAGCAATACAACAGGATGCAGTATCACATTGGCTTCTGCTTTGCAGCAAGCTGCAGTGGCACAGCAGGCCACTTGGCAGGCCTGTTTTCCTGACATGCAGGATTCACAGGGAAGGAATACATGATGCATTAGCCCATGGAAGAGAGAAAGGAAGGAGGTTTATCTGCCCAGGCTTATCTCATCTCCTATTCATCAATTATCAAGACACTCTGCATGGAGAGCTAAGTCCTCTGAGCTTCTGAGTTGCATCATCTGGCCCCAGGAAACAAGAGCCAGTATGTGGTGTGTCTACTATGACATTTTGTTCAAGTCCGAAAGTTGTGTGGGATGGATGAGATGCTATCAAAAGTATGGAGGGCTCAAGGTCTATCAGTTACCACTTTAGTCTTTCTACTGGCTTGAAAACCAAGCAGAAGTATCTTTCCAAATTACTTTTAGGGGAATTCCCATCGTGGCACAGTGGTTAACGAATCCGACTGGTAACCATGAAGTTGTGGGTTCAATCCCTGGCCTTGCTTAGTGGGTTAAGGATCCAGTGTTGCTGTGAGCTGTGATGTAGATTGCAGACGCTGCTTGGATCCTGTGTTGCTGCGGCTCTAGTGTAGGCCGTCTGTAGCTCCAATTAGCCCTAGCCTGGGAACCTCCATATGCTGCAGGAAGCAGCCCTAGAAAAGGCAAAAAAACAAACAAAAAAAAATACAAATTACTTTTAGGGTTATCCCCATAATAAGAAATTATATAATCTAATGTGGATTAAATCTTTCTTAGTTATCGCAGCTTCCACATACCATGTTCAACACACACGCACACACACACACACACACACACATTCCTTTGAATAAAGGGCTACTGTACCTTAAATTCTAGGTGGGTGCCTATGAAGATCTGTTAGGCATTCTATGGGGACAGAATCGATCTTCCTCTTTTGGGAATCATTCTTTCCTTATAAGCTGTTTAGGCAGTCTCTGTGCACTGGCTCTGATATGAAGATACCATTGAAGCCAGAAGGTCCAGACACATCCACCTTACAAATGTCAGGAGAGCCAAGGAACAGTACCCCTGCAGTGGAAGCAAACGCCTTTGAGCTGTGTAAGGTCAGGACTCTCGTTCTCTGTAGGAGAAACTCTCCTTCTGGATCGATTTCCTTAGAGATATTTCTTGTTAGAATGTGTAATGAGCCCCCTCTAATATGCTCATCCTACATCTGATTCATGCACATGGTAGCTCTGCTAGTCCATCCATCCGGCTTCAGATTTCAGGACAAATTATACATCCCTAATATAATGGTGCTGATATGATGTGTTGGCTGTCTCTAGAACATAGACAGTGCACTGAGCATGGATAAGGGCTATGACTAGAATTGGGACTCGGAATTAGCATTTGTATACTTTCACTATGCATAGTCATTAAGAGACAAAAGGGAGGAAGGTCTAAGGACTCTGAGAAATTTCACATGTTTGTGTCCCAGCAACAGAGCTAAGCCTCTTACAGTGTGGTGTGCTTACCAAAATATCACCTTACTAAAGATATAGCACTGAACGTCAGGCATGTTTGCTTAAGGTCTGCTCATAAACATACACTATGGTGCCAATTGACGTGGTTATGATTTTTTTTCTCTCTTTTTTATTATTTCAGGGCTGCACCTGTGGCATATGGAGGTTCCTGGGCTAGGGGTGGAATCAGATCTGTAGCTGCCAGGCTACGCCACAGCCACAGCAGGATCCTAGTCATGTCTTCGACCTACACCACAGCTCAGGGCAATGCCAGATTCTTAACCCACTGAGAGAGGCCAGGGATTGAACTCAAGTCCTCATGGATGCTAGTCAGATTCATTTCTGCTGAGCCATGATGGGAACTCCTGGTTATGATTTTTTTTTAAAAGAAAAAATAATAATTCTGAAATAGCCCCTATCTGTTTTTATCTCTGCCTAATAGTCATCTTGATCGGACCTTCTTATGGGTGACTATCGACTATTTCTCTTTGGTATCAAAATGTAAGTCTTTTTCTCCTTTATATTGTTAAGATCAAATTGCAAATAAGTATTATAACCAAGACTTGAATCCAGTGAGCCTAGCAGTTAAAAGTGTAAGCTCTTATGTTAATGCTCTCTTGACATTAATGTCAACCCTATGTTACCATGATCCTGATAGTTATTAAATGTTTATAGAATAAAATCATATGATGACTTCTATTGTCTTATTTGACACAACATAGCACAGTGGTTCAATAACAATTCAAAAGCTTGTTGTTAACTATTTATTTATTCAATAAGAGCAAATGTTCCTGAGGAAGACAGCCTAGGTCTGGGCAGTCTAATATTGGATCACTGGCCAAATAGAGGTGTATTAATTATTTATTGACTATTAATGATTTATTAATTATTTATGTAAAATGAGGCTAGCAGGACTGAGGAACAGAATTTTTAAATTTTACCTAATTTTAATTAAATATAAATTTTAAAAGATACCCAATTATATACTCTAATTCAGGTATTAGAAACAATCAAGGACATTTGGAGCAATTTGGCTATGTGAACCTTCATTTTTAATTATGAATTTCACAAAATCTAATTACAGATCAAGTATTCCAAAGGAACTTTAATATCCAAATTGAGATGTCCTATTAGTATAAAATATATATCAGATTTCAAAGATAACACAAAAAAGAAATGTAAATTATTTTTATATTACCAACATGTTTAAATGGTAATATTTTCTATATGCTGAATTAAACTATAATTCATACTACCTATTTCATTTGTTTTTATTTAATACAGATACTTTAAAATTTAAAATAACATAAATGGCTCACACATTATATTTGTATTGGATAGTGCTGGCCTTAAATCTAATCCTGACTTTCCCACATGTAAGCTGTATGCCTTGGCAAGTTATTTTACCTTTTCTACTTCTATTTCCAGTTCTAGGAAATACAGTGTAACATCAGTCTGTACACAATAAGTTGCAAAGATTAAATGAATTAACACATAAATATTTAAAGTGTGTCTCACACACTTTCCATATGTAAAGTTTACATGGTAAACTATCAATAAAGTTTAGCTATCATTACTACTAATATTAATTTGATTCATTCCATATATACTCAATACTAACTTTATTATTTCAACAATACATATTTCCCTTGAGAACAGATCTACCAAGATTATGAACACACATATAAAAGATTGCCATATTTAGGGTTTCACTTGGATAGGAATTTTCAAAGGAGATTATGATTGTCATTTAGATTAATGGCCTGAGAAGCTTGGATTTTTTTTCCTTGCAGGGTCAGTGTTCCTCTGGCATTGTAGGGATTTCTGTGTTCCTGCTTGTTTGCAGTTTTTATTACATTTCAACGAAGAGCCAGCCTTAGTCTAAGCTATTGAAATTATAAAGCATTTTACATGATGGGATGGCTTATTTCATCCAATTCTCAATAAGCATTGCACATTTATTTGTCTCTCTTTATGAAACATGTTTATTCAATTATAGGGTATTATTCACATTAACATTACCAGAATACTTCCTTCAGGGGACAAAAAATTCTGCAGCATGAAAAAAACTAGCAAAGAATAGAGGATGGAAAGTAAGAGCTGTCTTTTTCTGGAGTCACTAACCTCAAAGTGTTATTACCATTCCCTTCCTAGACGACTCCAAGTAATTCTTCAAATTAAGACAGCATTATTTTAGACATTCTGGAGACTTCCTAAGTAACCACAAGATACCCTGTTTTTCCTATAGAAATATTAGATCCACATATTGTGGCAAATACAGATCTTCAGATGTGGTATCTTTCATCAAAGAGCTCATAGTTGGGTGGGTAACACAGGTACATGAATGTACAGTTAAACCCTATAGGGATGCAGCTGTACGTAAAAGGTGCTATGGAAGTACAGAGGAGAAAGACAAGAGACTAAAGGGAGCATAAAATCTCCCAGAGGAAGTGAGCTTTGGGCAACTTGCTTCACTGCTATCAGATTCAGATTCAACATCTGTACAAGAAAAGGTATAGACCAGAGGATCTCCAAGCTGTGATGCTTCAAGAATATTTCAAAGGGAGTCAGAGCTGCCGTAGTCCATGGCAACTAGTTTCCCTTTGGTCCTTCAATTCCTAATTGATTTTAAAAATATAGAGGAAGGTCAGCAAAGATGGCAACATAGGAGGTTTATAAACTCCACTTCTGCCATGGACATGATGAATTTATAGCTACAGAGAGAGCAATTACTTCTGAAAGAAATCTGGAAACTAGCTAGACAACTCCTACACATCAGGTAAGGGAGAAAAATCAAAATCTACTTCAAAACCTGTAGGAAATGCTGATTGCCATAAACTGCACCACAGTACCATATAATGAAGAGGAAACTCCCAACTTAGCTTCTCCTGAATAGTAAAAAAGTTTAGACCATATATTTAGCATCCTAGCTTTTAAGAATCCCACTCAGTCATCTCTCCCTATCCCTGGTGAGGATCAGAGCTAGTCTCTAGATATATGCAAATTAGACGCCGGACCCTCAAGCAGCTTTAAAAGTATATAAATGGACCTCTTTCATGGAAAGACTGGGAAGTGGACATTTTTGACTTCTCCATCTGTGCTTGGCCCTGGGGGGATAGCCACAGCAAGGGCAAGCACTCTGCACCTATTAACAACTGCCTCTTTATTTTCTATAGTCTTGTGGGTCTTGTGGATGTAAGCTTCGTTGACTTTCAGAGCAAAGTATATTGCTGATGGCTTCCTCTGCCGATCAGAAGCTAAAGTTTGATATAGTCCTACTTGTTTATTTTCAATTTGTTGAATGTGCTTGTTGGTGTCAGAACCATAAAAATCATTCCCAAGGTCAATGTCAAGAATACGATGTCCTATATTTTCTTCTAGGAGTTTTACAGTTTTAGGTCTAATATTTAAGGATTTAATCCTTTTCGAGTTGATTTCTGCGTATGGTGTAAAATAAGGATCCAGATTCATTCTCTTCTATGTGGTTATCCAGTTTTCCTAATGCTATTTATTGAAGACACTACCCTTTCATCATTGTATATTTTTTGTGCCTTTGTAATAAGTTAATTGACCATGTATGTATGAGTTTATTTCTGGGCTTTCTCTTCTGTTCCATTAATCTTTATGTCAATACTATACTGCTTTGACTACCATAGCTTTGTACTATATTTTGAAATCCAGAAATGAGATGCTAGTACATACTCCAATAATTTCATTCCTGGGTATATCTCTGAAGGCAATGAAACCATGATCTCAAGAGATATCTGTACTCTCATGTACATTGCAGCATTGTTCATAAAAGCCAAGGTATGAAATCAGCCTAAGTGTCTATCACTGATGGATGGTGGATGAATTACAGGAAAATGTGATATATATACATCTATGAATATATAGATATATGTATATATGAATACACACACAAGTGCACATACACACACATATATATATGAGGGTATACTATACAATCTTAAAAAAGAAGAAACATGGATGAATCCAGAGGGCATTATCCTATAATAAGCCAGGCAGAGAAAGACAAGTACTATATGGTATCAAAATATGTGGGATTTAAAAAAAAAGTTGAACTAGCAGAAGTAGCAGTTTCCAGAATCTGATGGATGGTGAAAATAGGGAGAGATTGGTGAAAGGATACAAACTTTCCGTTATAAGATGAATAAGTGTTGAGGAGTTAATGGATAGCATGGTGACTATAGTTGCTAACACTATTTTTATAACTGAAATTTGCTAAGACAGTAGAATTTAAATATTCTCACTAAAAAAAAAAAAGTAAATATGTGAGGTGATGGATGTGTTAATTAATTTGGTGAGAGGAATTACTTCACAACATATACATGTATAAAGTCATTGCATTTAAATATCTTATAATTTTGTCAATTATACTTTAGTAAATTATTAAAAATAACACCATGAGAAAGAAAAGTATGGCTGTATCTCTCATCTTGGGAATTCAGCCACTACTAGCCCCTTCCTCACTCTCTGCTCCCTTAAGTCTAGGAGATGTACTTTTAAAAGAGTGAATCAGGAGTTCCTGTCGTGGCGCAGTGGTTAACGAATCTGACTAGGAACCATGAGGTTTCGGGTTCGGTCCCTGCCCTTGCTCAGTGGGTTTAGGATCCGGCGTTGCCATGAGCTGTGGTGTAGGTTTCAGACGCAGCTTGGATCCTGCGTTGCTGTGGCTCTGGCGTAGGCTGGTAGCTACAGCTCTGATTAGACCCCTAGCCTGGGAAACTCCATAGGCCGCTGGAGCGGCCCAAGAAATGGCAAAAAGACAAAAAAAAAAAAAAAAGAGTGAATCATACACACGCACAGAATTTCACATTTTAATTTTAATTTTTGTGCTAAGGATCAGTGAAGACAAATTTTAGCAAAGATTGGTGTCCTATTCGTGTGATGCCTAAATTATGAGTAGGAAAATGGAAAAAAAATCAGTTCATTAGCAATATGACGCACCAATTGGCATTTCTGATTTCCTCATCTCCTCCTCAAAATTTATTTAAAATGGATTGTTGAACTGTAGCTACAATGAGATATGTCCATTAATAGAGTTAATAGTTGCCCACTTGATGCTATTTCTTACCCCAAACTCTCACACCCACCAACCTGCTCCATGTGAAAGGCATTCTACATTATTCTTTGAATTAAGTCAGATATTTTTTGAAAGAAAAGCACATGAAATCTTAGTGATGGTCATCACTGGTCTCATCAAATGGGATCGTTGATTGACTGAGCCATAAGGCAGGCCTACTCCAATGGGAGAGTAGTGAAGAGACTCTCAGAAGTAGACCACTTCCCACAGAGTACACCTGGATGGGGTACCTTATCGGTATGTAAATAGAATAAAAAGGTTTTATAAGGACCCTAGAAACTCACTCTCAAGATCAGGCTTGACATGAGAGGAAGACACCCTATGATGCACAAATTTTACCTCTCCATAATTTGAAGAAAGAATAAAGAATGGATTAGATAAACTGCTGAAAATGAATTCCTTGACTGTATTTTTATTTTCTGTACTACCATAATGCTTGTCCTATGGTAGATAAATATGAATAAGGGCTGAGTAATTATTGGTTAAAAAGCACAAACTTCTCTCTGGGCCAAAATTAAACATTTGTGGTTGGCATTCCTTCTGGAACTCCCAAAGCATATTTATGGGCACAATGGCAATGACTGCTGTTTCTAGTGGTGCTCTTGGGTTCTCCTAGAATTTCATACTTCGGAGAGAATTAAGAATGGTAATCAGGTTTTCAGAATTAAAAATCAAGACTTAGTGTTGAGGAGTTCCTGCTGTGGCAGCAGTGGGTTAAGAATCCGACTGTGGTGGCTTGGGTGGCTACAGAAGTATGGGTTCGATCCCCTCCTGGCACAGTGGGTTAAAGGGGTCCAGTGTTACCACAGCTGCGTTGTAGGTAGCTGTGGCTCAGATTCAATCCTGGGCCCAGGAACTTTTATATGCAGCCTTAAAACAAAAACAAAAACAAAACACGTAGTGTTGACTCACAGTTTAGAAACGGAGCTGAATTTTTATAAAAGAATATTAATATTTGTCATTTTAATATGCTGAAATAACAAGAGGAAGGCTAAAATGGCTCATAAACCTACCGTACACTCACTAAATAATCCCATCTCTGCATATGTTAAAATTTGTAGAATCAAGTTGAAAACAGTTGAATAGTACAAATGATTCAAATTTAAAAGCAAAAGCCTCTCTTCACATCACTGTTATCTGTACCATATAGAATCTCTTACAATTTTTAACACCATGAAATTGTTAAAATAGAGGCCACTCAGAAAAATCTATAAGTTATGATCAGTCAAGATTCCCAAACATTGCCATGTGAAGACATTATACAAGAGTAATTACAGAGCAGTCCTTGCCCCGAGATATTTGGTTTCCTGGAATTACATAGTCCTCATTCTAAAAATAAACTGAATGTTATAACACTTCTATAGGTTGAGTTGAGCTTTAACCCTATTATGACTCACTTTAAAAATCATGAAATCTCACCTGGTGGATCTTCAAACTGGTACCACCACTACACAATCTCCCTTCACCACACACACACGCGTGCGCGCGCACACACACACACACACACACACACCATGCACAGGCTCACACGCACGTGCACACCACCCATGAGGTTGGCCCAAGAGGAGGCTCTTCTCCCTCTTGCTTTTTATGCAATGACTTTGTGGCTGCAATTTTCTTTTTTTTTTTTTTTTATTTTCCCACTGTACAGCAAGGGGGTCAGGTTATCCTTACATGTATACATTACAATTACATTTTTCCTCCACCCTTTCTTCTGTTGCAACATGAGTATCTAGACAAAGTTCTCAATGCTATTCAGCAGGATCTCCTTGTAAATCTATTCTAAGTTGTGTCTGATAAGCCCAAGCTCCCCCGTCCCTCCCTCTCGCTCCCCCTCCCATCAGGCAGCCACAAGTCTCTTCTCCAAGTCCATGATTTTCTTTTCTGAGGAGATGTTCATTTGTGCTGGATATTTGATTCCAGTTATAAGTGATATCATATGGTATTTGTCTTTGTCTTTCTGGCTCATTTCACTCAGTATGAGAATCTCTAGCTCCATCCATGTTGCTGCAAATGGCATTATGTCATTCTTTCTTATGGCTGAGTAGTATTCCATTGTGTATATATACCACCTCTTCCAAATGCAATCATCTGTCGATGGACATTTGGGTTGTTTCCATATCCTGGCTATTGTGAATAGTGCTGCAATGAACATGTGGGTGCACGTGTCTCTTTTAAGTAGAGTTTTGTCCGGATAGATGCCCAAGAGTGGGATTGCGGGGTCATATGGAAGTTCTAGGTATAGATTTCTAAGGTATCTCCAAACTGTTCTCCATAGTGGTTATACCAGTTTACATTCCCACCAACAGTGCAGGAGGGTTCCCTTTTCTCCAGACCCCCTCCAGCACTTGTTATTTGTGGATTTATGAATGATGGCCATTCTGACTGGTGTGAGGTGATATCTCATGGTAGTTTTGATTTGCACTTCTCTTATAACCAGCGATGTTGAGCATTTTTTCATGTGTTTGTTGGCCATCTGTATATCTTCTTTGGAGAAATGTCTATTCAGGTCTTTTGCCCACTTTTCCATTGATTGATTGGCTTTTTTGCTTCTGGGTTGTATAAGTTGTTTATATATTCTAGAGATTAAGCCCTTGTCGGTTGCATCATTTGAAACTATTTTCTCCCATTCTGTAAGTTGTCTTTTTGTTTTCTTTTTGGTTTCCTTTGCTGTGCAAAAGCTTTTCAGTTTGATGAGGTCCCATGGGTTTATTTTTGCTCTAATTTCTATTGCTTTGGGAGACTGATATGGCTGCAATTTTCATCCTTCTAGTTTTAACAGGACATCCAGGATAAGGAAAGTAGTTCCTCTTGATCATATTCTATTGTATATTTAAGATATAGAAACATAAAATTTATTATAAATTTATCATGTGTAAAATTTTTATCATATATGCATATATGTGTATGTATACATATGTATACACATATACATAATATACATGGACATATATATATACACACACATATGTGTATCATCATATTATAGGTGAGACCCCCAAGACCCTGAAGGTTAACATAACTATCTCCTTATTATGATCATACAGCTGGTTACTGTCAAACCTGGTCTTGAACCTAGCCTTGATTGCCAATCCAGTGCTTTTTATTTTTTCAATCAGATCACATCAGAAAAAAGAAAAAAAAATCTGTTTTTTTTTTTTTCAATACAATATGTCCAGGCTTCCTAGAAACTGCATAGACCGGCAGCTATATTACTTTTCTAATAGCTAATGCAGTTTCTCACAAAAGCATATTCCTCTCTCTAAAAGTAAATTAAATGGCATAATCTTCCCATAAACTGGATTTAGTAACATATTCCCTATGATAAACAACATTCAAATCGGAATCACCTCCTCTGCAATGTGAAATTGAAGTTTACTTTTGATGATGATAGACTATAACTGTAGGGCCATTTAGTAAGCAAATAAACCACTCAGTTAGGAGGTAACATAATGCACAGCAATTTTTATAAATCTCTTTTCATCTTGCCTTTCCACTGGTTTGGAAGAACTAAAGAGGACATTGAAAATGCATTAGGTAAATGGTGATATTAACAATACCATTTAAATTGTTGCCATGATTTGTGAAAACACAAAGAATGAAAACATACCTTGGGACTCAAACAAAAGTTTAAGAAGGCAGTTTTTCAACAGGGATTTCTGGAACATAAAGAAACATCTGGAGGGTTAGTTGGAGGAGGGCAGAAATGAAGGGAGTTTTGACCCATTCAGAGAAGATCCTTTTATAATATCTGTCTGCAATTTGTGTTCGAATTCTGCAGTTATCATCTTGAAGAAAGGGTTCCAGGGCAGGCAGGCAGGCAGGGAGGAAAAAGGGAGGAATGAAAGAAGGAAGGAAAAAATTGAAAAGCCATATCTTTGATCATTTTAGGTAGAAAAGGTATTTGTCAAACCTCAGACCAGCTCCCATCTTTATTTCACTACAGTAACATAAAAATTTTTTAATTGATTGGGACAAACCCTACTTAATCTTAAACATATGACTAGTGACCATGATTAAAATAATGAGTTACTGATAAAGGTATAAGTAGACACTGATAAATGGAATAGAATATAAATCTATAAATCAAATCACATTAAAAGGATTTTCATGGTGTTGAGCAAATTGACTAAATCGTAGTGTCAGAGAGCATAGTTAGATCCTTATTAATTGTTGTATTTGTCAGAGTTTAAAAAAAACAGGGCTTATAGGAAATGCATATTTATAAATACAGACAAAGACATAGATATGTAAGAAAGAAAGAGTTAGAATGAGAGAGAGAGATTTATTATAAGCAATCAACTCACACAATTATGGGGTCTGGTATGTTCTAAGATCTGCAGTTGGCAAGCTGAAGAACCAGGAGAACAAATGATATAGTTCCAGTCCAAAGGCCAGCAACTCAAGATCCAGAAGAACTAATGTTTTAGTTGGAGTCCAAATGCAGGAAAAAAACTAATGTCCCAACTCAAAGCAGTCAAGCAGAAGGAATTTTGTTGGAAGGAGGGTCAGCCTGTTTTTCTATTCAGGGCTTGGATGGATTTTATGAAACATACTCACATTATGGAGAGCAATCTACTTTACTCAGTCTGTCAATTTCAATGTTAAACTCACCCAGAAAACACCCTCATAGAAATACCCAGAATAATGTTTGACCAAATATCTGGGCACCCCATGGGCTTGTCAAGTTGACACATAAAATTAACCATCACGATTGTTAAAATTAATTTCAGGTTTATTAAAGATTTAAAAGTAAGATACAGAGTTCCCATTGTGGTTCAGCAGAAAAGAACCCAACTAGTATCCATGAGAACACAGGTTCGATCCCTGGCCTTGCTCAGTGGGCTAAGGATCCAGCATTACCATGGGCTGTGGTGTAGGTCACAAGCATGGCTGGGATCCCGAGTTGTTGTGGCTGAGGTGTAGGCCAGCAGCTAAAGCTCTGATTCAACCCCTGACTGGGAACTTCCATATGCCTCACTTGTGGCCCTAAAAAACAAAAAACAAAACAAAAAAAGGAAAAACAGAAAAGGAAACACAAACAAATTAATACAGACAAGTACTGCTTTCTATCTTGCTATAGGAAAGGCCTTTTATATCTACAGATTAAAAACAAAATCCTGGAGTTCCCGTCGTGGCGCAGTGGTTAACGAATCCGACTAGGAACCATGAGGTTGCGGGTTCGGTCCCTGCCCTTGCTCAGTGGGTTAACGATCCGCCGTTGCCCTGAGCTGTGGTGTAGGTTGCAGACGCGGCTCGGATCCCGCGTTGCTGTGGCTCTGGCGTAGGCCGGTGGCTACAGCTCTGCTGTGGCTCTGGCGTAGGCCGGTGGCTACAGCTCTGATTAGACCCCTAGCCTGGGAACCTCCACATGCCGCGGAAGCGGCCCAGGGAAATAGCAAAAAGACAAAAAAAAAAAAATCCTGTAAAAAAAAAATCAGGAAATGTAGTTATAACTGATATTCAAATTTAGCAATAATTTTCACCATTTAATTTGCTTTATTGGTATTCAAACTTTTTAGAGATGAAGAATTCTGGAGAAGAAATGATTGAATTTGGTTTCTAGAAATTATTTTCTCAACTATTTTGTCAAGCATGAGCCAACAAATTTCAATGCCTTGTTCATGTGATTCTGAAAATATTAGACTGGGAAGGACAAACTTTTTGTTGGAAAAAAACTGAGAAGGAAGGGCGTAAAAGAATCATTCCTTAGTAAGGTAAATGATCAACTTCTTAGCTAAGTTTATGTGAACAAAAAACAATGCTGAATTTTCTAGACTCTGCTCAAACCTATGCTTATTTGTAATTTTTTTGAGGTTTCGTTTTTATTGCTCTCTGCAGCATATGATATAATTGTTTCCTATTCAGTGTATAAATATAAGGGCTTCCTAAAGTTTACAAAGCTTTTCTAGGAAGTTAATCTGTGAACAAAGCATTACTCACAATGCAAATTGAGCCTTATAGTTGTAGACAGGCTTAAAAACAAACTTCCTTTGCTTGCTCCTAATGCTGGAACATAATTTGTATGCTATCTTAAATGGGTTGGTCATTTTTTCAAGTGAATGACTGGGATTTGGGACTTGGTCCATAGAAATTTGTTATTATTGAGCATTTATATAGAGAGATATAATTTGCAATGTACTTTAGTGGTCATTTTAATAGCCTTATACGTTTAACTGCTATGAAGGTTTATAACAATGAAACAAATTTGAATGGCATTGCTCTCCATTTTATTCAATTAATTAATTAATTAATTAGTCTTTTTGTCTTTTTAGGGCCACACTCACGGTATATGGTGGTTCCCAGGCTAGGGTTCCAATGCCACAGCCACAGCAACACGGGATCCAAGCCATGTCAGCGACCTACACCACAGCTCACCACCACACAGGATCCTTAACCTACTGAGGAGGGCCAGGGATTGAACCTGTGTTCTCATGGATGCTCGTTGGGTTTGATAACTGCTGAGCCACAACGGGAACTCCCAGTGCTCTCCATTTTAGATTCTATTACTTCATGAAGAAAGAAAATAATTTATCTCTTCTTTCTTTGTTTTTATTTTCAGTCTTTGGGTATTTGATCACGTGTCATTATTGTACTTTAGACAGCTATGCAGAGTGTGGCATGAATCACATTGATGTGATATAAACTGCACATTAGCCTAGACCTATGCAGAGCTCTGCGCTCATAACTGACTATAGCAACCCTCTTCATAGAGAGTAAACCACAAAATGTGGTAGTTTTAATCCAAATCAGTGCTCCTTTGCAGAAGGGAGGGACTATTTGGTAGTGTGCTGTAGTCACCTCTACCTGGCCTGAAGGAGCTGAGCATGCACATTTCTTCCCAACTCCATGTTTCATAACAACTTACTGGTAGGTAGCATGTAATAGATTGTGGAAGAAATATTTACTCCATGGAAATCTGAAAATCAAGATTTTTAACTTTTTTCCCGCAGAAAACTGGTTGTTAAGCACTTACCAACACACCATTAGACTCTGCAGTGTAGGTCTGAATAGACTTTCTAGGTCATATTGGAAAATTTTAACTAAAAAATAGGTTCATACCCTTTTCCCAAAGGGTAGGATTTGCAAGATTCTCCTAGCTTCTTAGCAGACAGTTTGACTCACCGGAAGAAAGATGTAAAAGAGTCATGTACCTATCCTCAATTCAATCAAGGGAGAGAAGATAAGGAAAGACAAAACACCTGAAGAATTCAAAATCCTTTATAAAAAAAAAAATGACAGTCTCTGAAGGAAAGGAAACAAAAGGCATAGTCTTCTCAGTCTCTGGCACAGCTCTTAGCTCTTTTACTAAAAATATTTTATGAATTTCGTCAATAAAATTTCAGGTTTTTGACTTGCACTATAATAATCCACATTGACTCTACCTGTCCTTTATTCTCCAGTATCATGCTTCAATGCATTCCCCAATCTTTTAGGATCCCAGCTACCAAAGGTAGCATCATGAAAGCTGAAATCATTATGAACTAACTATAAGTAGAGCGCCTCAGAAATTATAAAATCTCAAAAATGGAACATTCATTATTATATACTAAAAATTAGCATTTATGATATTGTCTGTCATGTACTTTTAAATGTGTTAGCATAAATTACGTGGTATATATGGCCTGTGTGTTTAAATGAATTCTAATCCTCACCTAAGAATGATTAGTTAGCATCCAAAGTAAACTAATCAGAAGTCTACACTCGAGGCTTGGCTAGTTACCACTTGAAAAACCCAATCCACTTCCCAGAATAAGCTACGGCAAGAGCTTCCAGTATCATCTAATCAACACCAGAGTGACTATGTTAATTAACATAGAGGATATTAAGAGTAATTCTACACTGGAGAAGTGAGGATGGTTTAGAACATATGATTGGTTAGAGAAGTGATAAAAGATCATCCAGCTTTGTATTAAAAAAAATTAAAGATTACAATGAGCCCAGTAACCTAATTCTTTCCCATTAGTACCATAAATATAGAACCCAATGTAGCCTGTTGCCTAGCTCACTCAGTTAAAGACAGAGCTTTGTCTCGTAATACAAGACTGGCTAAAACTGCCTTGTATTCCATTCCAAAGGAAACCCATTTTTTTTCCATGAAAAAAAAAAGTCATGTACCATCCATGTACCTACATTTACCAGACTTCCTTATAATTAGGTGAAGTTGCACATCTTACTTTTGCCCAAAGTGGACAGAACCATTAAGTAGAAGAAGCCTTAGTCTTTGAATGACTGCATTGAGCAAATCTCCCACCGCTGATGACCCGCATTGATTGTGACCTGAATGAAATATAAACCATTATTATATTTAGCCACAGAAGCTTGGACATTAATTGCACTGCATCAATTATCTTACTTGGACTAATGCGGTCACTTAGCAACAACATTAAAAAATAAATTTTTGAAAAAAAAAAAAAAAGGAGTTCCCGTCGTGGCACAGTGGTTAACGAATCAGACTAGGAACCATGAAGTTGAGGGTTCGGTCCCTGCCCTTGCTCAGTGGGTTAACCATCCGGCGTTGCCGTGAGCTGTGGTGTAGGTTGCAAACGCGGCTCGGATCCCGCGTTGCTGTGGCTCTGGCGTAGGCCGGTGGCTACAGCTCCGATTCAACCCCTAGCCTGGGAACCTCCATATGCCGCGGGAGCAGCCCAAAGAAATAGCAAAAAGACTAATAAATAAATAAATAAATAAATAAATAAATTTATTTTGGGGCAAACTATCTAAAGCAAGTCATGTCTACAATAAGTATACAAATATTCTTCTACTATAAAGAGTGTCTAAACTCAATGCCTCAGGAAAGAAAGAGTATTTAATATTGAATGTGGCTAGATCAAATCTATAAAGCTTGATAATTCCTATCAAGTTGTCTGGATGGCTCTCCAGATAGAAAGACTAGGTATGGTAAGACAGTGTTGATGTCCTTCTATCCTAACTAAATCTTCCCTTTCCCCCTTTTAGAAAAATGCAATAGGAATTCAGCACAAATTTACAATAATGAGTAATATTCAAATGAAATCCAAAATAAGATGAAAATTAGCACCTGTTATTTTGAGTCAAAAATTATAGGTACTCTTTTTGGAATAGCACATCATAATTGCTTGCTGAATTATCACTTTCTCTGAAAGATTCTTAAAAATGTCATCAATAAAAATGATTCTTTTGATTCATTTTGCAAAAATACTGATATCATTAATGGAAAAGAAACTTTACAATGTTTCTGCTGTGTAAAATCTAATATGTAATAGCTTTTAAAAATAAGCCATAATGTTTAAGAGCATTTGAACCTCAAAGGTTTGCTCCTGTAAATCTCAAAGCACAAGGAAAACAAGAGCAATTCAGACATTTTGAACCATTACTTCCTGACACTTTCTAAATACATTATCTTATTTACATTTAATATATTCGTCTACGGTTCTTATAACTTTACTTCATCAAATTAAAAAAAATTACAATAGTTTTAGCTTTACAGAAAAGTTGCAAAATTAATACGAAGACTTCTATATAACCTTTGTCTGTTATCCCCTATTGGTATTTTCTTACACCACAGTGATCTGTTTCGACTTGTTGGTTACTGGAAACCAACACTGGTACCTTACTACACATTGAATTCAATAGTTTGTTCAGATTTCACTGGGTTTTTTTTTTCCTCATTATCTTTTTTTCTACTACATTACATTAGTCATTGTCTCGCTAGCATTTTCTGCACTATGACTGTCTCTCTGAATTTCCGTGTCATTGATGACCTAAAAAATTTGAGCTCTATTCAGAGGATTTTCAGAATGTCCTTCAATGTATTTTTCAGGTTCGTACTGGAGTTATGGGGTTTAAGGAGGAACACCATAGACACAAATTACCATCCTCACCATATCATGTCAAGGGGCTATGTCATCAACATGACTTGTCACTGATGATGTGAACCTCAATCACCTGGATGAGGTAGTATTTACCAAGTCAATCTACTGTAAAGTTACCCCATTCCCCAAGCCTTTCCACACTATACTTTTGGAACAAAGTTACTATGCAGCCCACATTCAACAAAACTGGAGTGGGGCATGAGGGAAGGTGAGAGAGTTATACTCTTGGAGTGGGGAGTACCTACATTAAGTTATCTGGAATCCTTTGTAAGGAAGAGTAAATTCTTCTCTTCCATTTACATGCTTATTCAATTATTTATATCCATATGGGTTCATGGGTATTTATTTTATGCCTTAAATTACAGTCCAATACACTTTATTTACTTTATTGCTAAAACTGTTTCCAGCTTTGGCCACTGGGAGTGTTCATTTTACTTTTGCAAATGTATATTTCTGGACATAAATACTCCCGAAGGCTGAAGAAGTTCCAACATTTCTTTTTTAGAAGTAACAAAAAATGAAACATTTCTATCTTATAGGAAATACAATTTTATAGCATCAGTGTGACCAATAAATAAATTGAGATTTTTTTAAAAATCTTTGCGTATCCATATTTAATAAGAAGGGACAATTAAATCTACGAATATTTTCTCTCTGATAATCATTCCATTTAGAAAAAAAAGTTATACTCAAAGTCCCCGACTTAAAAAACTAATCTCATTTTTAAAAAAACCACCATCACAGGAATATCCATAAGAATATTTTGGCAATTATCTGGGTACTGTGGTCTGACCAATTTGATACATGTGATTAACCATATCATATAGTGAGAGGAAGGATTTTTCATTAAACTTTTTCATTCCTAGGCCATGAATGAGGGACTATATTTTATCCTAATATTACTAGCTTCAGTGTCTAGCCTAGTGCCTTATGCCAGGAGAATACTCAATGAATATTTGTTAAACTAAATTACTAATGAATATCTGTTAAACTAAATAATTTCTGTTATTTTTGAGTGTCTCCTACTGGTGACATTTTATGTACTTTTTTTTCATTTCTCTCAAATACTGTGAAGAATTTATTTTATAAATCAGAAGCTCAAAGAAATTAGGTAAATTTCTTATGGTTTTATAGTTGGTAAACTATAAAAAATTCAAACTCAAGACTATATGTTTTCAAAGCACATTGTCTCAGAGTTCCCTAGTGGCTCAGTGGGTTAATGATCCAGCATTGTCACTGCTGTAGCTCTGGTTATTGCTGTGGCATGGGTTCAGTCCCTAGCCTGGGAACTTCTGTCTGCCTAAGATACTGCCAAAAACAAAACAAAACAAAAAAAATTGTCTTTCCTTTATACCAGGATAGCAAACATGTTATAATTCTTGTGCCTCTTCTAGTTAATTTTGTTGCAAACTGAGAGTTTCTTTGTGGGTTCAGAAAAGAAGGGAGCAAGGTAAGATGTGCACATTTGGTATCTTGGCTCCACATTATATTGGGCTACAAAAATTATATGCAAGATGGAATGAGCAATTTTACCCAAGGTCATTGTTCTATATGATAAGGAGAGGATTTGAAATTCATCAATTTTCAGCACTGAATGTAAAATTGCACTGTTTATTTCTTTCAGGATCTCATTAGCACTTCATGCAAGTAGTTTAGTTGCATGTGGGCAGACAAGATTGAGAAATATAACCTTGTCTGGCAAAAGACAAGGAAGGTAAAATAATAGTTTTTGTGTTCTTTCTTTAAAGTCATCACAATGTCTTTGCACTGTTCCTCTTTATACGCAGGGGCTTAACTCTAAAGCTCTTTGGACTGTATGCTTCAAGACCAACTTATAAAAAAGGTTATTTTGGTAGTTCAGCAGAAAAAATAATAGCTGTCCATGAGATCTAAGACATACCCACCTTATCTCAAATTCAATTCCATATAAGTTACCAGGATATCTCTTTCAAGTCCTATGAGATTTTTTTTTCCCCTCCCTTTGTTAGACTAAGAATTGCTATCTATTTCATCATGCATATCTTTTCCTAAGAGATGGATTATAAATGTGAAAGAAATACAGCAGTTTCTCAGGAGACAGAGGTTACCGGCAGCCACACTTTCACATCTTTTTCTTATACATTTCTATTCTGTGCTGTGAAAAAGTTTATAGTTTTCCCTTAAACAAAAGGTGGGGTTGACTTTAGATGTGTGTATGGCAGCATTGCATGTTTTTTCTGTCAGTAACAGTGTTGTTAAATGCAGAGAACTGGCACTGTTTCCCCAGGTATGTCTATTTACACAGGTCCCTGAATCAGCCACCTTCTCGGAGGACCAAGAGGTGGTAATTTATTCTGGAGCTTCATTCTGTGACTCCAGAACTATCCCATCTTCTGTGTACTCTTTTTTGTAAACATGTAAAAGGAATAGGGAACAATGTTTCAACTTTACTGGATTTATTAATAAAACCAAAATATGAATGAAAGTGGTGTCCTTCCTCACGCAGTTCATGTATTTCTGAGATGCTCTACACATACTGGTGATGGAGAAATTATAATCTAAGGTATTTGAAAGAAGAAGATTATGCAGAGCTCTTGTGAAATAACTGATAAGACCAGGTAGGTAGAGAGGAATGTGTGGAGTGCTCTGTTTGTTCTTTTCTTTTCTTTCTTTTTTTTTTTTTGGACTAATTCCTACTATCACAGAGGGGGAAATCTCTCCCTCTACTCCTCTGTGGCTGGAAAAATAATAAAGTCAGATTAATAGGAGGAAAAAAAATTTAATTCATGAGCATGGAGGTCTAAGAGAAACAAGACCTAAAAAGTGACCAAAGCAGGCAACTTCCATACTTTTTAGACCAAGGAAAAATAAATGTGTGAGGAATTGACAGAACAAAAGATATAAGTTTTTGGGCTTAGGATAGTAAATTAAAAATGTAATATGGTTTGTTTATTTGGGCTTCTCTGCCTGAATTCCCTATTTCTGGCAATAAGAGTATCCTTCTACCTCTCAGAAATTAATAATCTTACTAAGAGGGGATAACACTTTATAGTTAAAAAAATTAAACTAAAGCAATTTACATATTTTCCCACTTGAAAAATTTGTTTTGTAAAATAGCTATAGATAAGGTTACATTTATAGTACTCACTTGATAAAATTCATAGTTAAATGATTAGTTCAAGACTGCACAGCTGATTCTAGCTGTAGAGCTGAGCTTAGCATTTAAGACTCCCTTCTTCCAGATGTATGCTCTTTCAAATATATCTCAAAGCCACTCAAAACATATACAGCAGATTTTCTCACTTCCAAACAATTTTGGTACTTGTGTCATGCTAGATGAACCCAAGCACGTTTACTTGGTAACATTTCCTACACTGTAGTGAGCATGCAGAGGGAAACAGCAATCTAGATTAAGGAATGACTCCCTAGAAGACAAAACTTCTGAGCTGAGTCTTAAAGCTCAGGTAGAAGTTAGAGGAAGAAGTGGGAGAGGAGGAGGAGGAGAAAAAGGGCGTAGTCTAGACAGAGGAAGTGATGCATAAAAAAGGCATATGCATTTGAGAGATGGTTTATTTGGGGCCTAATAAGTCATAGACGGAGAGAAAATATACCAAATAGTGTTTCTTTTCATGACATCTGTCCATCCTCCGGGGCTTATGCTGTCCTCTATGTGAGATTTACAACACACACACACACACACACAAACCCAAGATAGTTGGAACATAAATGATTACGGTTAATTAAAGAAAAATCAATCATCTCAAATAAATGAATTCAGCACTTTTCTCTGTATCAGAGGATTCAAGCATCTGGTCTCAAAGAAATCATTCCTTAGATATGCACCTTAACTATCTAGAGCCAGTATCCCGTTTTTTTCCATCCTGTGTGCCCTCGGGGTACACTGTAGAAAGTATGGTGGGGAGATTGAATTGGCTGATGGCTTGCTTGTTTACTGATATGGCAGGTGACATTCTTTATCCACAGGGACATGAATAAGTGAATAAATAATTCTGACACAATTGGTCCTTTTTGGTTTTGATTGATATGATTCTGCTGAAAGTCTAATTATCTAAATCATTTCTTTTCCTGTTACAAAGGTATCTGCCTAAGGCTGCTCTTTCAACAGAATGATGTAGCAAGCATGATAATGTGATCAGCACAACCCCAAGAAAATTGGCTCCAATTAAACCAGCACAGCTGGGCAAAGGCCACTGGTTTCCCAAAGGCTTCACAGATTTGAGGTAAGAGGCCTTTCCTATTTTTGTACAGAAACAAGTCATAAATACTCCTCTGACAAGAGTACAATCATCTTAACTCTCTAGGTATTCTGTTACCAATCACCTCTCCTTCAATTCAAATGCTCTTTGTATGCTAATTTTAAATTTCTGTGATCTAGGCTGACAGTAAGCCCTCTAAACTACATAGGGAAAAGTCTGTAGTCTTTTAAATAGTTCACCTTGCAAGTGAGACCAACATGTTCTTGGAGAAATAAGCCAGAGTTCATTCTTCATATAGCCTATATACAGAAAAGAAGGAAATGTCAGGGTTTCTTCTGCCAGTGGGTTGGAAACAATTAAGATTGTGTGCATCTTTGTACATAAATATGACAATCTTCTTTGAAACAAGTGAACTCTAAATTTTGGGGTTTTTTTGTTTTGTTTTGTTTTGAGCATATTAAAAATCTCTCTTTGGGAATGCTGATTTCTACCCTCTTCCGCCACTTCAAATAAATTTAGAGTATACTTAGTTTCGTCCCAGAAATGAGAGGAAAAATGTAAGGGGATTCTGGAAGGGTGAAATGAATGCTGTCCCTCTTAACTTAGCCCAGAGCCCAGGGCTGCAATAGGGCTTCTCTAGAGGGCACTATTTCTAATGGGCTCTGCAGATAATGCCCCTTCAAGGTGTGCAATATAACTGCCCTGGCATGGCCTGTGTTAGATCAAATTGTGAAACATGAGTCTGACACAGGACCGTCTTCTAATTGTTTCCCTCTTTCACTCACTGATGACCTCTCTCACTCTCCACCCTTCCTCTCTTCTCAGCAAAGCGCTCTGTATGTCTCTGGCATTTGCACCCAGCACGAGTCTCCCTCTGGTTCCACTCCCTATGAGCTGTGTGACCTTGAGCAGGCACTTGACTTCAGGTTTCTGATGGCAAAATGAGGACAAGCATGGCATGTACCTCAATTTTGTTGTGAAGACTGGATGAGATGAGGCACATGAAGTGTCCAGTCCACTGCCTGGCCCTCCAAGAGCAAATGAATATTAGCCAGCTTACTGCTAATATCATGATCACAGCTGCTATCCAGGTGCCCAACCACCAAATACCCAAGGTATCAGGAAGTCTTGTCATCCTCTGCTGAAAATAAATGGAGATGTTCATTAGCTCAAAAGGGTCTAGTAGGTTATACAAACCCACACCTTCATTTTCAGATGAGTAAACAGGCACAGAGATGACAAGAAGTGCCGTAGACTGCATAGCTGGTTATAGAAGAACTGGAAACAAGAAACTAGGTCCTCTGTCTCCCAGTTTCGTACATTTTTCACTGCATCAAACATTTGATTAAGTTTCCGTGGGACCAGCAGCCTTCTTCAAGCCATTCAGTCTTCAATCGTGAACAATTTCAATCAGGCATGTGTATCTGGATGATTATAATCAGCTGCTAAGAAACAAAGTCCTGATTGATCAAGTCATTTTCATCCTCTTCTCCTGAACATAGGATTAATGAGACAAACATTTTCTGCTCATGAATTCACAGCAGTGAAAGGCAAAAAAGACCTTATTCCTAAGGAAGTACATTTGGTGCTGGTCAGCTTCCCTGAGTCCCTGATAGGCAGGGCTTACTCCAAGATTTGCCCCTAACTTCCCTGAAGCCAGGAAGAGGGAAACAAACTTCACAGCCTGGGATTTTCTCTTTCAGAGCAGTAGGGGTTTCTCTTTGCCTGGGTTAATCCCACTAGCCCTTGAGAGCTGGGTTTAAGTCCCATATCTTCAGAGAAGTCTTTTCCCCAAACTCTAGACTAACTAGGTTAGTCCCCTTCCCCACCTCTGATGTTCACAAAGCCTCCTAAATAAATAAGTAGTGTTAATCTAAACCATTGTTACTGGGAGATTTTTTGGTGAGGGCTCATATCACATCATATTTTCAGATTCTTTTCCCTTATATTTCACCAAAGAGTTAAAGTGATTCTCCAACCAGTAACTATGGGGGAAGGGAAGCCTAAATATTTTTATTCTATTATTCTTGGTCTAACCCCTTTAAATTGATATTAGCACACAATGATGATGATTCACCCTTTGTTTCTAACACAAATACTTCTAACTATAAATGTCTTTCCAAGCTCGGTATAATGTTCTATCCAGACATTTTTTCCAAGCTTTCAAGAAAAATTATGAAAATTGACTTCTGTACTAATCCATAAAGGAACACAATGAATTTCAAAGGATCAGTTCTGTTTTATTCATAATGCAATTCAATTAGAAATTATTAGCAGGTAACTAGAACACCTCACATATTTCAAAATTTCTAAAATAATCATATGTATTCTCCAATCACTGAGCACAGTACATTACACACAGAAGATCATTAGATTAAGGTTGGTATTGAATTGGTCAAATTTATATTTGTTTCAACTGTTGTCTCCTTGAACCATCAATTACTCAGAAGAATTAAAACTTCCCACTGTGATGATAGGTGTGTCATTTTCTCCTTATGGTTCTGTCAATTTTTGATTTATGTTTTGAGGCTATGTTATTACATACTTACAGTTTTTTTATATCCTTTATCAAACTTGACAACTGACTGTTTTGTCAGTAAGGAGTGACCATTTTATTTCTTTTTTTATTTACTTATTTATTTATTTATTTTTTATTTTTTTTGTCTTTTGTCTTTTTTGTTGTTGTTGTTGTTGTTGTTGTTGTTGCTATTTCTTGGGCCGCTCCCCGCGACATATGGAGGTTCCCAGGCTAGGGGTTGAATCGGAGCTGTAGCCACCGGCCTATGCCAGAGCCACAGCAACGCGGGATCTGAGCCGCGTCTGCAACCTACACCACAGCTCACGGCAACGCCGGATCGTTAACCCACTGAGCAAGGGCAGGGACCAAACCCTCAACCTCATGGTTCCTAGTCAGATTCGTTAACCACTGCGCCACGACGGGAACTCCCCATTTTATTTCTAATAATATTTTTTGCTTTAAAATATTTTTTGTCTGCTGTTATAATAATGACACCATGTTCAGTTTTGTCTCTTGTAAACAGAGACAGCTAGAATTCTTTTGTTATCCATGAGGACTATCTTTTACTATTTACATAAACTTTTTGAAATAATTTTAGATTTATAGAAAAGTTGCAAATATAGTAGGGTTCCTATACAATTGTCATCATCTATGACAATCAGAACTTAGGCTATGCCTGGAGATCACCTTTAAGAAGACAGAGGGATGGCTAATGCCGTGACAAGCAAGAGCCCCAAGCAAACTCAGGGTCTATCTTTTATTAGGATTGTGAACAAAGGATATATATGTAAAAGCGTGGGGGCAGAGACTATAGACAAAATTTACAAGGACCACACACACCTGGGGAATTATGATTAACAGTGTCTGTGCTAACAATTATCAGATCTTATCTCAGGAAGGCACACATTAACCTTTACAGCAGGCCTGTTTTTTCCCTTCACAGGGAACTATCTAAAGTTCTTTCCTAGTGTGACCTTCTTGGCATTCCAAGAGGAGATCGTGGTTTTCCATGACCTCTATATTCTATTCTCTTTCCTTACTCTAGCCACAAGCTTTCAAGCTTGAGGCTTATGGCCTTGTTTTCTTCCACCCACATACAATCTTTAGCCTATTCCCCTCATGTTAACATATTACATAACAATTGTACATTTGCAAAAATAGGAAATCAGTATTAATAGATTAGTAGTACCTAAACTTAAAGACTTTATTTGCATTTCACAGTTTTTCTACTAGTATCTTTTTTCTGTTTCAGAATGCCACTCTGCATTCAGTATTTTTGTCTTCTAATTAAAGAGTTTAATCCTTGTCATTTCTTCGTGATTTGTAGTAATCTTAAAATTATTTCTACCACTTTATGCTATAGGCCCTCTTTTGCTACTTCCTGTTCTTTTCTTAGATTTCTATTCTATTCGTTGAGTGATTTAGTTTTCATCCTTCCCTTCTGTACCCAACTATGTAATTTATAAAAGAAATTTTATATTCTCTTAGTGGGTTATCCCAGAAATTTTAATAGCTTATAATTAATAAAGTGTAAAGATAATCAATATTAACTCCACTCACCCCTTCCAAACTGTACATTAATATATCTATTAATTCTTATTATATCTTGTTTTAAGCCCTCAAGACACCATAATTGTTTTTATACAGTTTTTGTTTGGATATAACAACATATTAAACTTTTTCTTTACTTCGTCCCATCTTTCATAATGTTCTACATGGAAAATTATGTTTCGTAATGTTCTATGAAATGTCTTAAGGTTTTGCATTTGGAGTTTTTTCCTGATACTTGAAATAATGCCTTTGGTGGCAAAATGCCTCAGTTTTGTTTTTTAAAATGACTTTAGGAGTTCCCGTCGTGGCGCAGTGGTTAACGAATCTGACTAGGAACCATGAGGTTGCGGGTTCGGTCCCCGCCCTTGCTCAGTGGGTTAACCATCCGGCGTTGCCGTGAGCTGTGGTGTAGGTTGCAGACGCGGCTCGGATCCCGCATTGCTGTGGCCCTGGCGTAGGCCAGTGGCTACAGCTCCGATTCAACCCCTAGCCTGGGAACCTCCATATGCCGCGGGAGCGGCCCAAGAAATAGCAACAACAGCAACAACAAAAAAAAAAGACAAAAGACAAAAATAAAAAAAATAAAATGACTTCATTTTACATTTTTCCTAGAAATATGGGTTTTTTGGGTATAAAACTCTAGATTGGCCACATTTTTCTCAATTTTTTTAAAGACATTATTTCATTACCTTTTCATTTTCCTCACTTTTTTAGAGAAGTTTGCTATTAAATTGATTGTTCTTTTGTGGATATCCTACTTTTCTCTGTAACTGCACTTATGATCATCTCTTTTTCTTTGGTATTCCACAGTTCCACTACCAAATGGTTGAGGGGTATTTCTTTTCATTTAACCTGTTTGGAATATTTAGGCTTTCTTAATCTAATACACTGTCTTTATTTATTTATTTAGATTTTTAAAATCTTTGTAGTATTTAAAGTTATTTAAAATATTTCAAATTCTCTAATTTTGCTCTCACCCATTGAATTATTTTATTTTAGAATTCCAATTAGATATGTTAGAATTTCACATTCTATCTTCCACATTTCTCCTCTTTCACACTTTCCATTTAATGATTTGTGGTAATTTTTTTTCATATCTATTTTTCAGTTTATTAATTCTTATATCAATTTTATATCTTTTGATCTTTATTCCTTAAAATTTTAAATTTCAATTAGTTTTTTTACATCTAGAAGTCCTGTTTGATTTTTCTCAGGCATTATTGTCATATTTTATGGCCTCCTACTCCTAAAACTTTACTCATGTTAATCCTTCTGTTTTTTAGAACAAGTTAAACAAATGTTATATTCTCTCATTGGTAATTCCAATACCTGAAGTGTTTATAGATGTGATTCTACTGAGTGGTTTTGTGCGTTTGTTTGAGTCTGTTTTGCTATAAGCTAATATTCCTATTAGCTAAACCTCTCAAGACTTGGTTGAAGGTACATTCATTTATATGGTATTTGCTTCTGTCTCAACATGGAGCCACTAAATTAAACCTTGGATAGAAATTTTTTGAACTACCACAAGTAATGTGAATTTAAGCTATGAACTGGCCATGAGAAAATAGGCCCACTAAGAAATTTCAGGAGAGATTTTTTTTTCCCTCCATTCAAAACCAAGATGGTGACAGATAAGTTTCTTTGATATTCTCTTTTAGGAATAATTTATTTTCCTTACACTGTAGCTGTAGTCCTTTGGAGTCTCAAAAGTATTGCCAAGGGTTTGAGTGGTGTGGTGGACTTATTTTAGATTTATCATCTTGAGTGGGTTCTATATTTTTCTCCTTTCCCCCCATACCCTACACAACCACCAAAGCAAGAAGTCAAGGTTATCAGGTTTGGCATATATCACCAGGATGAAAGCTGACTTCAGTACTAGCCTACCTTTCTGGAGCTCGATGTTTACTTCATTGAAATTTAAATTCTCCTTATCCATCTTGCTGGGTCATTGATATAAGACTAAGTGTTTTATCCATCATTTTCACTTGTTTTCAGTGGATCTATTGTTTAGCCTGTCAGACTGTGATAGTCTAAAAACAGACATCAAGAAAACCTAAAAATTATGGGATCACTCAAGGGGTATTTTCCCAAGCTTTTCCACCTCCCAAAATCAGCACCTGAAAATTGACTTATAGTTCATGATAGAAATCTCAGGCAGTCAATAGATTTCCTCATGAATAATTATTAAGCTTCTAAATTTTCCTAGAAGCACTGAGGGAGAAATTGGTCCCATGCCTTTCCCCTAGCTTCTGATGACTCTCAGCAGTCCTTGGCATTCCTTGGTTTGTAGCTACTTCACCACAATCTCTGTCTCCATCTTTATATGACTTCTTCTTTCTGTCTTTGTCTCTGTGTACCTACTAGTTTTCTTGTAAAGACACCAGTCATTGGATTTAGGGCCCATCCAAATCCAGTATGACCTCATCTTGACTAAAGATATCTGCAAAGATGACTTCCAGATGAGGTCACATTCTGAGGTTCCAGATGGACATAAATTTTAGAGGAACTCTATACAACTCCCTTAAATCACCTTGAACATTCACCTAAAGATAAACCTCCGATGTATCTTGGGGAAACTAATTTATATTGTATCATATCAGAACACACTTAATGGCCTAACATCACTTCCCTTTGCCTTTTAGTGGCTCCTTGTCATCTTTTTAATTTAAGATGAATTCATTATGTATTTCTAAGATCTCCTTCAAGGGTTCCATAGATTAGAGTTTTTCACACCTTTCTTCCTACCATCTTAATTTAATTTTCTAGGCAAACTGAACTCCAAATTCTTAAAACAACCCAACAGAGCACAATAAGCCCTTGAAATTTGTATTGACATCTTCATGGTACTGCAAAGAAAGCTAGTCAATTTTTAAATTTTGCAAAAAAAAAAAAAAATACTTCATCTATAAAGGAAATTATGTGACCTGGCTCCAATCTAACTCTCTAGCCATATTTCTTGCTGAAATTACTTCTCACCCACTCTCTTGCCCTTACTTTTTTCTCTTTGCCAATATAGAATTGCTTGTGATTCTTCAAATGTAGAATACTACATCATACCACTGTGCCTTTGCACCACCCATTCTTTTTTCTGAGCATGCCTTGACACCTTCTATCCAACTTGTGATCTACTGCTCCTTCAAAAAACTGATCAATAATTTTCACCTTCATAAAAACTTCTTTAATCCACCTGCTCAGATCATTCTTTTGCTAATACCCTACCAAAGCGTACCAGTCACAGTACTGTAATATTACATAATCTCACTGCATTTAATGTATTAATTCAACTTAAATGTTTCTCTTTACCAGAATGTAAACTCTTTTGTATCCTCAGCCCAGCACAGAATCTGGCACATGGTAAGTACTAAGTAGTAGATAACGGATTCAGCAGGAATCCTATTGTCTACTTATGTGACAATTACAGTATAGAAGGAATAAAAAGATAAATAAGGTCTGATACTGACTTCCTGAGTATTTTTTTCTAACTCTATTTATGGATATCCACCCAGTGGAATGAAATTTCAAACTCCGGATTTGTCACTTACTTGCTCAAAACAACCCTGATTTTTGGAGATGTGATTTATCACACTGCTATCACTTTAAACTTGCAAGTAAAACCTTTTAAGCCATCATCCACAATTACTTCTAGACAAACAAATGCTCACTTTTCTCTGCCAAAGTCAGTTACTTTATTAGTACATTAACCTCTGGCTTCTTTGCAGCCAGACTCACACATTCATCTTGCATTTAGTACTCATCAGGTCAGTTGCTTCCTTTCCATTTGGATTTAATATTGGAAATCTCCTGAAATGACCACTCTTTTCCAGATTTAGGTATGTCATTCAAGTAGTTTAATGTAAAAATTCTTGTGTCATCTTAAGAAGCTCTAATTCTTGTCTTCTTGTTTCATAAGTGAAGAAAGAGCTTATTTGTCCTCCCTTACCATGCATTTTCATAAGCCTTATTAGACCATTCCTCCTGACCATATCTCTGTCCACACTTCTCAGACCAATGTTTCATTACATTTTGCAAGCAAATGCCAGTTGCTCAGGTAGATGAGAACCTCTGTCAAAAGAATCTCATGCTACTATTAATACATATCTTCACAAGGATCTGGTAGTGCAATTACTCCTCCATTCCAAAGGCTGGAGTGAATTTCCCTCTTAATAGAGAGCAATCTTAGGCCTTGCATTTCCATATGCTGTAATTTTAATTAAAATTTTTAGTGCATTATCTCCCTTCTAAATTAACTGCAAAAGAAAACTCTAGAATAGTTTGTTTTCTCTTTTAGGAGTTCTGAAATTGGTTATTTCCTGAAAAATACAGAGATAAATAGTAAATTCCCTGAAAAATTGAATGTATAAATCAGCACGTTACTCAACATAAAGGCAATTTGCCATTGTCCTCCTGAGAGAGTAATCCGTGAAATTTTGTGAACAATCTAGTTTGCTATTCTTAATTCAGTTCTACTATGTCATACATTGGTCTCTTGCAATATTTTAAATTATTTATTTATCAGTTTCTCTTTCCCCTAGATAAATTGAAGGAAACTTTAGTCAAATACAGTGCTTTATTTTTTCTAATCCAACTTTTCTACTTATTCAATTGAGTATAAGAGTATGACAATATATGTATGGTAGTAGTAGTTGAGTGTGTTTGTATGTGTGGTGGGGGAACATGGGGGAAGTTCTTTTACATGAAAGTTCTGAAATATTGATCTGGATCATTTTGCTATATGACTTTGGCATACTTAATTAACCTCTCTATTCCTCACTAAGTAAAGAAAATGATCTCTAAGTCCCTCCTTGTTCTAACACTCTAAAATATCCTTGATTAAGAAGCTAAATGAAACTTTGCCATTTGTAACAATGTAAATGGACCTAGAGAGTATTATGCTTAGTGAGATAAGTCAGACAAAGACAAATATTCTGTTATTACCTATACATGGAATATAAAAATAAGATAAACCAATGTACATAACAAAAAAGGAAACAGACACAGATAGAGAATAGGCTGGTAGTTACTACTACTATGAGAGGGAAAGTGTGAAGGGTGAGACAGTGGTATGGGATTAAGAGAAACAAACTACTATTTATAAAATAAATAAGCAACAAGACTATATTGTATAGCCCAGGAAAATATAGCCATTGTTTTGTAACAACTTCAAAGGGAATATAATCTATAAAGTATTGATTCAGGAGTTCCCATCATGGCACAGCAGAAATGAATCCCACTAGGAACCATGAGATTGCAGGTTTGATCCCTGGCCCTGCTCAGTGAGTTAAGGATCTGATGTTGCCATGAGCTGTGGTGTAGGTTGCAGACAGGGCTTGGATCTGGCATTGCTGTGGCTGTGGCATAGGCCGGCAGCTGAAGCTCCAATTATACCCCTAGCCTGGGGACCTCCATATGCCATGGGTGCAGCCCTGAAAAGACAAAAGACAAAAAAAAAATTATTTTTAAATATCGAGTCTACGTTGTACACTTGAAACTAATGTTTTAAATCAACTACGCTTCAATTAAAAAAAAAATTAAACAGGTTGAGACCTAAATTTTGACTTCTGTCCCCAAAGAGCTTTGATCCAAATTTTCCAGGCCAATTTCAGAAACATCTAGGAGAGCCTAGAAATGTCATCCCTCCCCAGAAGGATTTGCTATTCCATTCACACAGGCATTTTTAAATATTCATTTCATGTAGAAACTGGACACCTTGCTACCATCGTGCTTAGGCATCCTTGTGGTAAACCTCTTACCTTATTGAATCAAAATATCTGATTAAAGTCTGTCTGCTCCTTGAAAATGTAAGCTCTTTCAGGGCATATACTTTGTTTCTTCCATCCTTATATTCCCTGAGCCTCACATAGTGTTGATCACATAGTAGATGCTGAGTTACTATTTCCTAAACTTCTGTAAAGCCGAGGAGAGGAAAGTCATGGCCCTCAAACGTCACCTTGGGATTAATATGGACTTCCTGGAGAAGCAAAGTTAGAGGTCAACTTAAGCCTTGATATCTCTTGCCAGGCATGTAATTCCCAACATTAGAGCAGTGATGCTATAAACAAAATACTATATTTGTGAGAAGATCAAGATAAATCAGCATACTCGACACTTTCAGAGTTATTGCTATTTTTATACCTTTCTTCCAAATAGTATTCCAATTCTTAACAGAAATCTTCCTGACAAGTATATATTAGAGGCATGAAAACTTTCTAACAAATACGTATAGAGAGGAAGAAAATTATGTTTCAGAAAATAACTTATAAACTTTTTGAGTGAAGGTGTCTTATTTTGGATTCTCATAGAAGAAGACCTGGAAACAAAGATTTTTGCAAGCAAGTGGTTAATTTGAGAGGAGATTTCCTAAAACTCTGCCAGGGGAATGGGATCAGAAGAGGGGAAGAAACCAATCAACTATGCACTAACAACTGGAATTTAACACTACTGAGAATTGTAAGTGCTTGTGTAAAACACACACTGACAAGTCATCCAACCCAAGGGGTAAGGGGCCTAATGTGTCTCTACATGGACCACCAACAGTCAATGGCTGAGGAGGATCTGAGGGAATATTCTTGACAGGGTATGGGCACATGGGTGGAGTGGACTCTGATAACCAGAGCAAACCCCCAGAAAAAAAGGTGCAGTGGCTCGTTCTTGGTTTTCATGTTTGCATACACTGACATGGTGTTTACATGGGAAAAGAACCAGGATTTCAGGATCAGGGAGACAAGGATGTGGAATTGGAATGAAGAAACCATTGAAGCAGAAATGCTGTCATTTGAATCAGGAAATTAACATCCTTGGCAGCAAAGTGACATGGAATTTTATGAATAGGAATGTTTAATGTTTAATTTGTGTTTGCCTATGTTGCCTAGATGTGAACCTTTATTCTGCCACCAGCCCAATTCCAAATTTTCTGTATAGTATGTTTCACATAATCCCTTTGTGTGGGTGTTTTTTAAAAAAATAGAAATTGACAAAAGGCTTGACTTTTGTATTTTGCTCAATGTGATGCAGGACAAAGCCAAGACAAACAAAATATTGGGATGATATTTAAACTCTGAAGTTCATGGCCATAGGTGACCATGAGTTGTTTTGCTTAAGACCTTCTCATATTGTTTAAAGGCATCAGAGCAAATGCCTTTAGTAGAGTAATGATAGGGCAAGGACCTGCTTGGGTATGGAAAAGTGAGTCATTTCCTCTGTAGATTGAGACAATGTAGAACTCCTTGTATTGAATATTTTCAAATGGTGGTAGTTACGGTTTTAACTTATACTATTTTTAAATTCCTAGATTACAGACAGATCAGAGAAGATGCTTTATTCTGAAATGTTTCAAGACACACTAATGGAAAGCAGTGTATCCTCACAGAATTATTACTGTCATTAAACATTTGTCAAGAACATAGCTCAGGTCAAAACTTTGCTAGAGATTGCCAAACATGCATAACAGACATGGTGGCTCTTGGCCATCAAAACATTTCATTAAGGGGGACACTAGATCATAGAGTGAATTTAGATTCACATGTCCAAAGCAGTATGCAGTATGTGTCAAATAAAAAATGGGCCATAAGTTCCATAAGGTTTCATAGAACTGAGGGGGACTGGCCAGGGCTGATAAAGAAAGGAGGGGAGTTCCCATCCTGGCACAGTGGTTAATGAATCTGACTAGGAACCATAAGGTTGCAGGTTCAATCCCTGGCCTTGTTCAGTGGGTTAAGCATCTGGCGTTGCTGTGAGCTGTGGTGTAGGTCGCAGACGCGGCTCGGATCCCATGTTGCTGTGGCTGTGGCATAGACCGGTGGCTACAGCTCCGATTAGACCCCTAGCCTGGGAACCTCCACATGCCACAGGAAGCGGCCCTAGAAAAGGCAAAAAGACCAAAAAAAAAAAAAAAAAGACAGGAGGTACTTCCTGAATTTGGATGTTGGATGAGTACTTCAGAAAGGTGAAGGGTGAACACACAGGAAGAATAAACATAAAGGCGCATTAGCAGACTCATACCACAGACTTAGACTGAAGCCCACAGCTGTTCATTATGCGAAATAATCTTAATATTTGATATTGGGTTAAAGCACCAATAAAATCCTAGTTAGTAAATTTCTCTCAAGAATTGTTTTGTGGTGAAGTCAATTCATACATATCAGCCAACTAATATTTACACAGGTCTCTTAAGAGCTCTATGTGCCTGTAAGTTATACCTAGATCTGTTCTTTTTCCCCCTTTGAGTCATCGCTAATCATTATAACACCAACTATCATGGAGAAACAAGGAAGAGAGGGTAGGAAATTTGTCAGAGTTTGAAGGGGAGGAAAAATAACTTCCTCTCCACCCTTTAAAGTTCCTAGCTGAGATCTCTGTATTAAAGACAGATTAACAAGAAAAAAACAGAAGTTTGTTAACATGTATATCTCATCTATACATGGGAGACACCAGTGAAAAATGAGTAAGTCCTCAAGGGGACTTATAATTCAGGATTAAATGCCATTTTAACAGAGAAAAGGAAGAAGGGATGTAGTCTTCTTAGGGGAGAATAAATGATGTTTAGGAAAGATGAATGGGCCCTTAAAGAATAGATAGGAGGTGTAATAGTTTGTGATGAGATTTGTCTGGGTGTGGTCTAGTCTCCTCTCCGCTGACAGACAAGTCAATCTTCCCTGAGTGATGAAACTCAAGGAGAAAGTATCTATGACCACTGAGTTCCTTTTGGAGAATCTGTGTTGAGGCAGATAGAGGACTTCAGTATTAGGCATTTTTCATGCGCCTACAGCTCAAAAATTTAATGCTCTAAAGTGGCATATTTTGATGTAGTGTATTCTGCTACACTTTAAGATCAAGAACTCTGATTTTAGACACAGACAGACCTGGATTTGAATTCTAATTCTAATACTCACTAGCTACATGGCATGTCCCTGGGCAAGTTGCTTAAGAGTACCTAAGAGTCTCAGTCTCTAAGTCTGCAAAATAAGGGTGATAATAATGTTTATTTCATAGTAGTCCTGAGAGGATTCAATGTCTGAAATTGTGTAAAGTGCTTAACACAGTGTTTGGCACATATTTGTGCTCAGTAAGCAGCTGTAATATTTATTGTTGTTAGAACTTAAATGACTATACAACTTGGAGTGAAATATGAAAATTGTTGAGAAAAGAAAATATATGGTTAAGCAAAACATTATTCTTGATAGTCATTTTAGCTCTTGCTGTATTTAATTTCTCCTCTGTCTCATCATCAAGACTTTGGTGTGTTTAGAGAATCTGTCTAAAAAATCCCACCTATTCCCTTAATAAAATGTCAACCATAAGAAATATATAAGTTGTTGTGATCTGTGCACAGGTTGGTTGGAAAAAAAATTTCCAGACTCATAGTGGATGAAAAGAAAGATAAGTTTATTGAGATAAGAGATGTTGCTAGTGCAGTGAGATGACATGGCTGTGCCTCTTTGCGTAGCCCAGGGAGAGAAGAGGGGTCTTATGATACACCTGCTGACCTGCTGATTGGTCAGAAAACGAGGGGTCCTACAATACACTTTCTGGTATTGGGGGTGTTTAATCCCCATATATGGGTGGGATGAGGAGTTGGCAACATATGTTTCTTAGTAGGGGGTAGGAAGGAATAGGCTAGATTACTCGAGTGGGGGAGGGGGCATTACAATGAGACAGTTGAGAGGATAAGACTATGGTAATTTTTATCTTGGCCAGGGGCTTTTTGAGTTTTATCTCCTTGGAGAAACTTTGAAGTCCCACATAAGTTAAGTCACCATTTAAGATGTAAGAACAGCATCCTTAAGACTAAAAGAATTAGAATTCTCATGGCACCAACTTACATCTGTCACCCTGTAGCTTCTATCAACCATAGCTTACTTCTCCCTGCCTTGGTATTTTTAGTAGCATTTTATCACTGCACTTTTTTTTATGTACATGACTTTTAAATTTTTATGGGGTAAATGCAATCCAGGAGGTTTATTTTTTCTTGTAGACCTTACCTTCAATTTTATAAAAGAATATTAGAGCTAAAATGTACTCAGACATTGTAGAGACAGAAACCTTTCTCCTTCCCTTCTAGTTTCTCTGGTTGGTCTAATAATCCAAATGACATAAGACAGACAAGTAGAAGAAGAATAAATTTAATTATGTCTGTATGGGAACCCACAAAGACATGAAGACTCCCAGGCACTCAGGTAATTGAGGCTTATATGACATTCTGAGCTAAGGAGGAAGAAATAGGGGTCTAAGGCTCTGAAGGAGAGGAAGATAATTCATAGAAAGATAAGAAAAACAAATGTTTGGTAAACATATGTTTGCCATGCCATGCATACATTTCTGATATAGAAAGTTATCTCTGGTAATAGCTTTCTTCCTGGTACAGGTCTCCTATCCAAATACTTTTAGACAGTTAAGGGGAGAGGTAAAAACTTTTCCTGAGTCTGCTGAGGAAAAGCAGACTGCCTTCAACCCAAAACAATCCACATGTCCAAGTGCCATATTTGGGAGTGGCATAGTCTGCTCCTTCTCAGCCTCAGCTAGTCTAAAGCATTCCCCTGATGCAGGAAGAATTGAGGCTCACAGAAGTTAAGCCCAGTGTCACACAGATTTGCAAAACTGTTTGTTGGCTGAATGAATAAATGAATATTGCTAAAATTAAATTCCTACTAGCTGCCTTTGAAACCAATCTTCTTTCTACTACTTTAACGATAAATAAGTTAAATAATAAATAAAAAATTTTGCAGACAGTGTTTCTAGAGGGCATTTAGGCTTTGACATGTGAATATCTCTTTAATCATAGATGACAAATCAAGATGCATAGAAGGAAATTAAGCCTCATTTTTGCTTGGCTCTATTTAATTTTCTCTTCTGTCTCATTATCGAGGCTTTGGTAGGTTTAGAGAATCTATTAAAAAATCTCTTTGCTTTGACCTTGGATCTGTGGGAATACTCAGAAAGACATTGAATTTTGAAGTTTGCCCCTAGCTGCTTTATTCAAGAGTCTGAGTTAAATAAGTCATCGGTACTTAACACCAGGTTCTCAGGAATCTTTTAACATATTTGAGACCTTCTTTGAACTGTATTCCACGGGCTCATAAATGTATTTGAAGCTTCCCAGCTTTTATCTTAAAGCAGGAGTTAAAAAAATGGACAAACTTTCTCCTTGGGCTAGAGTGTTAGTTAATACATGATGGTGAAACTCATCTAGTCACTCTAGCCCATAACTTTTTTGCATGCTTCTTGCATCCTTTCCTATCCCATCATTAGCTTTGTGTCCTTCAGTATTGAGTAGAAGGCTTTTCCTGATTATGCAGTTCCAACACTCCCAAGACTTGATGGAATATGCGGAATTCTAAGGATGTTTCAATAGCACCCAAATACAGGAGAGGAAATGACCATTTTAATCAGCAATTGAAATTAGTTTCAGACACTGAGCATAAGTAAGAAAGAGATTTGCTGACAATTAAGCCTCCTGTGGATGTTCAGTAAAGGGCTCATTTATAGTTTCTACATTCTTTTATAATTCATGGTGCGAATTTATAGCTATTGTGTTCTGCCTGGGATCATGAAATTCCCTGCCTGAGTTTACAAGGAGGGTTGTTTACCATGGTGATGCCTGACTACATTTTATTGAATTAATAAAATGAACAAGTCTTCATGCCTTAAAAATTAATACTCAAACACTATGTATAATCCTACCAAAGGTCAAGATAAGGACAGATGATGTAATCCACTAAGCCTGTAGGCTTGGTCTTTATTCTGCATTGACCTTCATCTCTGCCACCATCCTAAACTTCTGACACGTGTTCCTAACTGCTTCCTGAGTTGCATGTCTCCCAACAAAGACCATATCCAATTATATTTATTAACATAGGCCCCTTCTCATCCCTGTCCCCTCCAGACTACAATAATGTATCTAACATCAAACTCACTCCTCAAAATCTGTTCATCTTCTCCATCCTGTATCTTTATGAATATACATAAACATCATCCATCCATAGTAGTCATGCTCCCTCTCTCCTCTCTTTCCTCATTCAATCTGCTATAACATTCTCTGAGGCATATCCTTTGACTATCTCTTGAGTCCATCTCTCCCATGGATCCCCATTGACTTGAACCTTCTTTATGGATGTACCAGCTTGCTCCTAAACTACTAATGTTTCATAATTCTCCTACCTTTTCCTATTCTTATCGGGAAGAATTGTTAATTTTTGGAGAGTTCCCTTTTTGCTAAACACTGGAAAAGTAATTTCATAGTTGAACCAATAAAATCTGGAAGAAAATGCCTTTCCTATAAGACCTTATATTCACCACCCTTACAGCTTAATAGGATCAAGAACTTGGAGTATTTACATTAACATTACTATATTAGAAAATCCTCACCCAGGAAGATAAAATTGCGAGTAGTATTATTTGCCTAAGAAACTTTTCTAAAATCTATTTGTTTGACTAACAAATTGCTCGACTAGCCCCCTGTCCAGATAATAGACTGCTAACCAGGATTCACAGCCCTTATGGTATAATAAAAATTATGTCTAATCCTTATTGGCAGTTTCTGGAAAAAAGTGCCTAAAAACCCTTGGAATTCCCTGAGTGATAGGAGTATCTTTTGCTCTTCATAATGAGTCCCTTTCAATCATACTACAGTTTATGCTAATGAAGTTGTGGGGTCCCCTAAATAGGTTCAGGATGGGGGCTGGCCACCAGGGGAATTAACCCCTTGATAAGAGGGTTGAAACTGTCAGCTCCTATCCCCAGGATTCTATGGAGCGTATAGGACCAGAAATTGAGTTCAGTCACATGGCCAAGGTTTTGTTCAGTCATACCTATGTCATAAAACTCCATATAAAAACTCAGGAACAATGATGTTAAGAGAAATTCCTGGTTGATGAACACACTGATGTGCTGGGAAGGTGGGGTGCCCAGAGAAGCATGGAAACTCTGTGTCCCTCCCCCAGACCTTGCTCTATGCATCACTTCATCTGGCTGTTTATTCATATCCTTTATAATCAACTAGTAATCTGGTAGTTGTAAATATAGTGCTTTTCTGCATTCTGTGAGTAATGCTGAAACTGACAGCACCAATGATCTGAACCTATCCAGAACCCAGATTGGGAGTTGAACCCACATGCTGGGACTCGAACCCAGTCTAAACCCAGATTGGGACTTAAACTCACAGTTTTAAATTAGAATCAGTCACCCTGTGTCTGGACTTACAGAGGTTCATGTTCTTCATGCCTCCACACAGAAGGAATTCAGCAAGAGACAAAGTGATAGGCAAAAAATAGATTTATTAAGATAGGACAATTTTGAGACATGCAAGCAGGCAGGCATGGAAACTCTCCCCCAGGATTCAGTGGGCTACAGGTTTATCATCCAGGGGAGTGGGGGTCAGAAATGACAAACTCTTTCTTTCTGGGAGTACTAGCTCCTCCTTTGTATCTGATAAGGTGTGTATTCAAATCAGCAGAAGGGCCGTCCTCAAACTCCTACCCTTCCTCTGAATCTGACTGCAGCCTTCATCCCTTCCCCCACCCAATGACCTGAGGCAATTCTTGTACCTTCACTAGTCAAGCAAGCCTGCCTTGCTCTGATGGCTTTGTTGAGCATTTTATTAACTTAGAGTGATCTCTAAAAGTCCCCTAGATTTCCCACTCTATCTATGATCCTTTAATGGGACTTCTACAACTACCTGTGCCTACTCCATCCCTGTCAATTCCGGTGCATTATCAAACCTGAAAGAGAGTTGGGGAAACTCCCAAACTTGTGGTCAGCCCAAAAGAAGTAGATTGGGGATACCTGAGACTTGCAGCAGGTGGGGGTGTTCTTGTGCCCTTAACCCATAGGGTCTGTGCTAACTCCAGGTAGTGTCAGAATTCAACTGAATTGAGGACACAGGGTTAGGTGTCACCGAATTGTTACTGGAATGAGCTCTCTTCTCAGGACAATTGATTGCTCAACTGTGAACTAGTCACTCAAACAACTGTTTGTTCATCTAGATGCACTTCAAAACACTCGCTTCCCTGTGTCCAAAAATCTAAAACTATATTTTGAACTTGATTCAACCTCAGGTCCTGGTATTGGAATACCAATTTAATGACCACCCCCTCTAAAACCTTATAAATATACTTTCTTGTCTTTCCCCTTCTAAGAAACTCAATCATTTATTCGAAGTGGTATATTTTTTCCTCTTGCAGTGGGTAAATCACTTGGCTCTGCTTAATCAATGGGTTATTTGGGTGATATTTTTAGGTTGTCAGCAGTCAACAAATCCCATGAAGTAGGGCATTATTACTGTCTTTATTTTAAAGATATAAAAACTGAGTCATGGATTTATTAGGAAACTTGGCCATAGGCACATACCCCTCACATAACCACTAAATGATGAAGCCCTGCTTCGAGCCCAGGTTGCTATGGCTCCAAATTCCAGTTTGTTAACCCTTAAACTTTACTTGCCACCCTTCTCAATGAACCCTTGGCTCTCTGCCATACATAATTATACTGTATGTTTTCTTATATAAAGACTTCCAACACTAAGAAAATCTTACTATTTGGGCATTAGAGAATTTGAAAAGAGCCTAGATGAGGGGTCAGCTCTCCATAAAGAGGGTGTAGAGAAGGATGACCTAGCTTTGGGAATAGGCCACCTCACAATAGTTCACATGACTTGCTGGCAACTCATTTTCAAAAGGTAGATGTCAGCAAAGATACATTTTTTATATTTTCCTAATTCTAACCCCCCCAAAAGGAAACATTTGGTGAAATAGAAGTGTCAGAGCTATTATTTTTCATTAGTTCCCAGGATTTTGTGTGCCCGGTTACCATGAACATCAATACAAGTTTTATCCTTGCCATTCCAGGTAATATAAGCTATCTCCCTAATGGCTTAAGCTAGTTCAAGTTGAATTTCTGTCACTCACAAACCAAAAGAGTCTTTAACTCATTCAGGAAATAACAGAAATCTTGAAAGCAATCGATGGCTGAAAAATTATCTTGTATTATTTTACAAAGATAAAAGGAAATTATTCATTATCATCTTATGGTTGAATTACCCAGTAGACGAAAATGACCTTCAAATTAACATGATCCAGAAGTGTTTAAAATTCAAAATAGTGAGGTGATAATGAGACAGCACTTAATTCCTTTATCTAAGGATAGGATTCCAGGTCCAGATGGAATACACATCAGGATCCTGAAAGAAATCGTAAACCTGTCCATTATTGCCATCCCCAGAAGCATAATTTGAGCAATCCTGGAGCAAAAAGAAGAACATGGGGCATAGCCTGACACACTTATACTTGGCTGTAGAAAAGGAGATTTGCAGACATTTTAGAAAAACAATTGGGTATGCTTCTATGATCAGAGACTCTAAAAGAGACTACATCTCAGGAGGGATTTGAAACTCTAAAATAGGTTGATTCTGCATCCATTTTCCAAAGTATCCCAGTGGAGAGAAAAGGAGTTTGATGTTAAATTAGAAAATGATGTCTACACACAGATCACCTTGTCCTTTTTGTTATGTATTTTAATTATTGATCTAGGTGAAATCATCAGAGACAACATATTAAGTTTATAGATGACATAGAGTTGACATCCGTCAGCCTCTGATAATACATAATTAGAATTCAAACTGACAATTAGTATTAGGAGCCTTAGTCAGTAAGATGACATTTAAAATCCATTGCCCACTGCCACTGTACTGTATTGTAACTGCATCATCCCTTGTTTTGATGACTGCAACCTCTAACTGTTACCAAACCAAACTTGGGTTTGCTCACCTGATGTGCAACAATGCCAATTTACTGACACCAGGTTATGGTGAAGGAAATTACAGTGCTTATTTGCAAGGCTTTAAGCAAGGAGAATGGGTAGCTAATACTAAAAAGACCTGAACTTCTCGATGGAGTTTGGACAAAGATTTTTTTTCAAAGCAACATTAAGGATGAAGTTGAAGAGCACTAGATCAGTTCTTAGACATCTTTCTAGTTGGTTATTGGTGAGGTAACAGGGTGAGATTTTGGGGTATCTTAATCATCAGTCTTCTGGCTCCAACCAGTCTGGCATCTAAGTGCTTATGGCCAGCAATTTCTATCCAACAGGGCCCTGGTTTCTGTAAAACAACTCAAGGACATGCATCAAATTATTATCTATCTCTCTTGAAGAAGAACTAGGGGTTCTATGACTCTGTTTTATGGCTGAAATGTTGAACCAGCTACTATTATTTTTCTTGCTTGAATGCTTTCCTTCACTTCTGAATTTTCTGCTTCTCTAATTATTAATTGATTGAGTCTGTTCTTTGAAACTTGAGGAAGGCGTAGGAGACTATCGCTTCTTCTACAAACAAGAAATGGGGAAACTTAGAGGGGTTTGTCCTGGGGAGGCATTGCAAGGCCATGCTCAGTGTTGTAATCTCTCTCCATACTTACCTATGGTCTATACATTTATACCTTACTCTTCTACAGATCTAGAAAGTTATTTACAATATACAAATCAAAATATGCTTCTTTCATGCTTTCAAAACTTCCACTGTGCCACCATTTCCTACAGGATAAAAACTGAATTTCATCTGTGTAAGGCAGTTTGTCTAATCTATCACTCCAGCATTGTCCCAAGTGACATCTTCCAAATGTCTCCTTCTGTGTATCCATCCAACCAGTCCCCTGGCATTCCTCAAATAGAGCCAGCACTTCTACCTCTGAAAGTTTTTGCACACATTCCTCCCGCAGCTCACGGTGTCTTTACACACCTTCTTCATCCTTCCAAATGGAACTGGATGCTTCCATCCAATGACATTCCCTTGCTCCTTCAGTCTATTGCTTGGCCATCCCTTCCACTCTATGTACATTTTTTAGTCCATATTTTAACTATTACACATGCTGTCTATTTTCCTCTCTGTGTCATGAGTTCTTCCAGCACAGAGATTAGATGAATTTTGCGTGACTCAAGAGTCTGACCGCTTGGATTTGATTTCTAACTCTTCCACTTCCTAACTGTTTGACTTCCGTCGAGTTACCTAATACTTCTTTGCCTCAATTTCATCATTTGTGAAATGGGAATAATAATAGTACCTAATCTACAAGATTATTGTATAGATTGAATGAGCCGATGTGTATCTAACTTTGTTGGCTGGCTGGCTGCCTTCAATTCTTTCTGTCTCATTCTCTGACCAAGAGCTTCTTTGAGTCTTTTTTTGTGTTTTGGTGGAATATGGGAAAGTATTAGTGACTAACAGCCCTTAAGGTACTAGCAAGAGAGCAGACTGGGTAGAAATTACACTCTAAAGCAGAAACTTAGAACAAAGAGTTTGATATGTAGCCTTGCCACGAATGAATATACGAAATTAATCAACCATCTAGTAAGTGCATGTATGGAGGAAAGAACCAGATGAAAAAGATCTGAATATGAAAAAGCCTGAAGATGTAAATGACTCCAGTTTCAGCACAAATAACAATACAATATGCAAGCATCATTTCAAAATTATAACCCTTGAAGTACAGTGTGGAGTCAGTTATTTTACTTTACAATAGAAATATAAGCTTATGTTTATTAAACACTTATTACACATAGCAACATTCCAAGGACTCTGTATTTATTATCTCATTAAATCTTCACAACAACTCTGTTACAGATGAAGAAATAGCATCAAGAGGTTAAATAAATTGTTAAAGGTCATACAACTGGTTAGAGGCAGAGCAGGGAGTTAAACCAAAGCAGACTAGGCTCTTAGCCACTAGTTGCAATTCAAATGCATGTGAATCATGTAAGAAATTTTAAGTGCTTCAGAAAATGCATGGCTATTAATGATTATGGGACAGCCCAAAAATATGAAGCCAAAAATTCTCAGGCTTTAACATTTAATGTGACCTCCAAAATGAAGCAATTTATCTCCAAAATTCTAAGGTCAAATCACTGGTATTATCAGTATCCAGGTATGCTTAGAATTTTCTAATGGTCATTGTGTGTAATAGAGGAGGAGGAAGGGGAGATGAAAGGGGGGAAATGAGGGGACTGAAGAGAAGGATTCATGGTCACAACATAATTCTGTTAAAGGCTGCTTCCTATCAGACACAATGATAAGCCTCAAGCAAAGTAGCAGCCATTAAAGCTAAAGTTATTTTATTTCACCAATTCACTTCAAACACTGATGGAGCATTTACTGAGTGAATTTGTGTTAAGGGCTGCTGATTCAGCAGTGGAGAGAAGCTCAGCCTCCAGAGGGGGAAAGGCATCCATAGACCACATGAGACTCTGGTGAGGGCTGTGATGGAGAAACAGGAAGGAGAAAGAGCATCTGAAAGGTCTTGGGCTCCTGCGAAGTCTTCCTGAAGGAGGTGATTTCTGAACCAAGGCTTTGAAAATGGGCAGATAGAGTGAAAAGAGATGGGCAGTGGAGAAGCTGGGTTGGGGTGAGGTGGTTCTTTCAGGGCAGAGAGAACAGTCTAAGCAAAATGTTCAGAAACTTGGGGTGAGCAAAGGCCCCCAAACTCTATGCTGCAGAGAGCTCGGCTGCTATCTTTGTTGTGCCACACGTTCAAGTGGATACTGACCTTGCCCTGTGTTCAAAATGTTTGCTAGTCCACAAAGAAGGGAATGAGCTCCATTTGGGGGATTTCATTCCCATTCAAACATGGGGAAAAGAAATCTATGGGTATTTTCTCTATTTTGTTGCCATCCTATCCACTCCTAACGAAGTCATCCTCCACTCTTTCATATAAACTTTAGCTAAACAGATTTAGAGAAGAAAATAAATTTCTGTATAAGGAATCTCTGAACTTCTTCTATTATATAAACCTTAAAAATCCTTGACATCTATTTTGTGCAACTGTAATATGTATTTTTGATCTGCTTCAACAACGCTGAGTGCCATTTGGCTCAGAGTCTGCAATGGCTTTATGTTTCTTTTCTGTGGGACTTGTGTCTGTGTCAGAAACTTCATTCCGGTACTATTTATCTAAGGATCTTTATGTACGTATATATTTTTAACATTAAAACTTATAATTCTCTTCATCTTGCTGTCTTTACATGTACATCTATTACTGTGGAATATACTGTTTGAGACTGAGATCCTTAAAGTTCTGCGGAGTCATTTGTTTTGAAGTTGGGCTCATCTAAAGTAACTTGAAATCTACCCATATCCAGTGAAATCTGTAGCAGAATTTTTAAATTACTAAATTGTGTTCTTTATGGGTATAGTAGGCATTTATTTATTGCCTTTCCCACATCCATTTGCTCACTCTCTTTCATGAGAGAATTCAGATATTCATTTGGTTATCTCTCAGGATACAATGTACCTGGTATATAGTTGACCCTTTATCCAGCTTTAGGAATGGCCTTGATTGTTGTAAACCAGTGAAGGTGATCCAATTCTCCTTGCTACCGGAAGCCAGTCTTAAATAAATCAATGCATGGCATCCCTCTGGATAAAATAATTGGTTCACAAATGAGCATATGACCCAGTTTATTACAACAAAACTTAAGGGAAATTTTCAGGGAGGGTATTAGAAATTTCCTTGTTCTCTTGAAAGAGCCAGTGGAGGAGACATTCTCTTTTCTTCTGGTTTATATGTGATATGAATGTGAATCCTGGAACTCTAGCAGCCATTTTGTCCTCATGAGGAGAGCTGACCTGATAATGATGTCAATATATTGAGGAGAACTGAGAGAATCATCACGGAGAAATAGAACTGGTATCAAACCATGCCTGATGCCTATATTAAACATGACTTTTCACTTTTACATATCTTTTTGTAAAATTTGTTAGTCTTTTTAAAAAAATCTTTTTTTAACTTGCAACCAAACAAAGGAACACTTTATTCATTCATAAGAAAAATATCTCAATTAATTATAGCCATTACAAAATGGCAGGTTTTGTTTAACAGAATGACAACACTGGTTATATGAGTTCATATGTGTTAATTATTTTATTGAATAGCAAAAACTTTTGGTGACTTAGACGATATTTTTATTTCTACTTTATAGCAAAAGAAATCGGAGTCATGATTATTGTAAACTATTAGCAATAGTAAAATTTAGGTTTCTAAATCATCCACGGTGAACTGGCCTTTTAGTATGAGAAATGTTAGAAAAACAGGTGTACGTGAAGTTGGAGTCTTTGGAAAATGAGCAAAGAACCTGGGAATCTGAGCTTCCTTTCCTTAATCTCTCTTACTTGAATATTTCCTGCAAGAAGTCATACTGCAATTCTTATCTTTGTCTGCATGTGTTTGATCTCACCCCATTACCTACCTCTACTTCCTTTAAGGCTTTTTCCTTTGCTTTTCATTTTCTGCAGTTTGAATATGATGTACTTAAAGCATGGATTTGTTTTTGTTCATTGTGTTGTTTATTTGCATGGGTATTTTTTTTGTTTTGTTTTGTTGTTTTGCATATGTATCCTGAGCTTCTTAGGTCCGTGTATGCTATTAATTTGGGAAAGTCCCTTGCCATTTCTACTTCAAGTATTTCTCCTCTCCTATTCTTTTTTTCTCCTTCTGGAATTAAAACGGTATGTATGGTCTATCTTCTGATATTGTTCCACAGTTCTTAGATGTTCTGTTCTGTTCTGTGCATCTGTCTCTCTGGACTGTGGCCTCCAAAGGCTTTATCATCCTTCCCTGGTGCTTTAACTCCCCACCCACAACTCTCTGCTCCCATCTGCAGAGCTCCCAAACTCTTTCCCTGAAGTCCCGCCTCTTTTGACTTTATCTCCACAACCCTCCTCAAATTCTTTCAGTGAAACACAGAAGCTGGAGTGAGCTGGAAATAGTGCCTCACTGATTAGGTAGGAAATGGAAGCATCCAACTTCACCTCCCTGCCCAGCTCCCTAGCCCATGAGCAAGCAGCTTACCATTTTACCCAACTACTTACCTGTTCTCCAGGTTGCTCAGATTTCCTGGCACTGTGGGCCAAGCTGAAAAACTATTTGGCAGAAGTGATACCAGAGTGAGAAGGACATTGATAGAGATTCTGGTTCAGGTGGTGCCCATCCCAAAGTTCTCCCTTGAGGAGATCCTGGTAGTAAGTGTTGGCGGTTTAGTAATTGTTGAGAAGTTCTCGGGGCAAGGCTGGGGAATATACTCTTTCCACAAAACTTTCATGAAATCTTCTACCTTTCCTGTGTCACCAGTGGGGAACCAGAAGAGAATTGGGTCCTATCAGTTGGACAGGTCCCTGAAGGAGTGTTACCTGATGCCTGAGTCTTTGTGTACACTATTCATCTAATGCTCATTTAAGGACTTGCTATGAAAGTGATGGATTTAGTTACTTATTTAACAGTTGTTCATACACTGACCTTGTCTATTTGAGCTATTTACTAGCTCTAATCACAAAAACTTAAAATGTAGGTTGCAGTATAGTTGAGCCTGAATGTGTCAATTGGGTAAAAATCCATAAACTATTTTTGTAGATGGTAAACATAAATCCTTACTATGTAAGTCTTGCATGGAGGGCATATGTTATATGGTGGATCAGAGCTGTGTGACCTCTAATAATTTAATTCCCCAAGTGGAATGTGTTTCTTGGGCAATCTTTTACAGTGCTCAAGGCCCTGCAGCGGCCACAGAGTAGCTGGAGTACAGTGTACTTGAAACAGTCCTTCTTTCGTGAAACTAAATACTGGTTGATAAGAAAGTGTGCTCTCAATGTCCACAATTTTTTGATGTCTGAAATTTCTCGTGCTTCTCTCTGCCTGGAGCTCCAGCATATGCCACAGACTCAGTCGTGATGGATGGTCACATATGTAACCACCAGGTCAGGACTCATAGGGGGGATCTGGGGCCCTTACCTCTTAGGAGTATATTTGGAGGGTGTGTGGAAGAATTCCACAGTAGACTGTGAGAAAGACAGAGAGAATGGCTTTCATTCACTATGTTCTAAAAAGCAAGCACAACTAATGGTAGTCATGGTTGAGGACAGAGGGAGAGTGAAATACTGAGAAGCTGCTCTACCCTTAGCTTCTCTGTGACCTATAGATAAGTCACAGACCTTCCATTCCTCCCTTTTTTCTCCACCCACTGCCTTCTTCAATCTAACAGGATGATGCCCTTCACTCTCACCGACTGCTTGCTGCTCTTTACTGCTTTGTCAATTATTGCTACCCTTGTGTGCAGTCCTCCAGTCAGCCCTCTTCCAACACGGTTTAATTTTTTTTTTTTTTTTTTTTTTTGCTTTGTAAGGCTGTGCTTGTGGCATATGGAAGTTCCCAGGCTAGGGGTCAAATCAGAGCTGTAGCTGCTGGCCTGCACCATAGCCACAGCAACGCAGGATCCAAGCCACATCTGTGACCTGTACCACAGCTCATGACAACACTGGATCCTTAACCCACTAAGCAAGGCCAGGTATTGAACCCACATCCTTATGGATACTAGCTGGATTTGTTTCTGCTGAGCCACAGCGGGAACTCGTAAATTCATGTTCAACTTTTTTTTTTTTTTTGGTCTTTTTGTCTTTTCAGGTCCCCACCCGAGGCATATGGAAGTTCCCAGGCTAGGGGTCTAATCACAGTTAAAGCTGCTGGCCTACGCCTGAGCCTCAGCAACACCAGATCCTAGCCACGCCTGTGACCACAGCTCAAGACAACACCAGATCCTTAACCCACTGAGCAAGGCCAGGGATCGAACCGGCAACTTCATGGTTCCTAGTCAGATTTGTTTCTGATCTGCCACAATGGGAACTCCTATTTGTGCTATACAGCATACTGACCCAGTCACACATATATACATTCTTTTTTTCATCTTCCATCATTTTGCAAATAAGATTTCACGAGACACTACATAATAGGCTTCAATAGAATCAAACAAATTGGGAGTTCCCTGGTAATGCAGAGGTTAGGGATCTGGCATTGTCACTGCTGTGGCTTTGGTCCCTGCTGTGGCACAAGAATTTCCTCGTGCCATGGGCATGGCAATACATACACACACACGCACATATATGTTACACTTACTATATATCAAATTAACAAATTACCTTTTGCACAATTTATAAGCTATTGTTTTACTTATGCATTTCTTTATTTCTCTCTCTCTCTCACTATACAAAGCCACATATTTATAACAAGCAGCTGTTGAATAATACATCTTCTCATGTAACAGCTCAGTAGAAATTTTTCCGATGCATGCCACATGGGTAATACTGAACTACACTGTTGAGCAGGAGTTCATTAAAAGCAACCTTTTAGAAGTAGTAGGAAAGGAAAATCATGTTTTATGAAATATACGTGTAGAGTTCTGGGCTCAAATTCTAGGAGGAAAAAATGGTTCTTAGGCTTGTAAGAAAATTTTCCAAGGATCTTTAACTCACTTTGACATTTATGACAGTCTCATGCCTAAGAAAAAACTGGTGTCTTATTCCAGTTCCAATAAAATGATTTCAGTATCTGAAACTAGAATGTGAGCTACAAAGGCATGCAGCCATATGCAAAGGAGCTGGTGCTTGCTGTTAGGCCTGCCAAGTTGTCCTCACCACAGCAGATTCAAAAAACAAGCTTCAAGGAGGAGGAAGCCTCCATTCCTGATGACTAGAGTCACTCAGCTCTGTGTGAGCAGTCATGAAGCTTGGAAGCCTGGTAAATGAGAGCCATGTGGTCTTGGTGTGCTAAGTCTCTGTGATTTTGTGCAATTCTACTTCTCTGTTGCTCTAATCCAGCCATAGATGTGACCTGTGGCCTCCAGGAAAAGACAGAGAGTCTGCTTTCTGAGCATTGGCCTTGAATGACTCACTTGTAACCTAAAAAAGAAAGGTGGGTTAGGAAAGGCAGATGGAATGAAAAGTAACAACACTTCTCAGAGTTCTTTTTTTATGCAGGTGTCTATTAGCATGCCAAACATCAGCGACACAGCTGTTTCTGTTGGCACTCCCTGTGGCTTAGAGTTAAGTGTTGATGAGGAATAGGATAGTACAGGAAAACGATTTTGTGCGTATGATCTCTTCAGCTTTTGAAAGGTGCTTATCCTCAGCCTATTGATGCAAAATGTCTCAAAATAACAAAACCAGCAGCAGAACAAGGAAGTCTGAATCCCTGAGGAAAAAGTGCTCAGGATGGCTAGGAGGTTGTATGGTACAGAGGGAAAAAGAACAGACTCTCCTTTTTTTTTTTTTTTTTAAATCTTAAATTCATTTCTTAACCATGAGACCTTGGGCAAGTCACTTAAACATCATGAACCTCAGTTTCCAATCTGTGAAATGGAAATTAGATTCCTTACCTTTCCAGGTTATTGTAACATTTGATAGGTAAGTGTGGCCCTCCTCTTGTACTAGTGTTCTTGGGTGGCTGTGGGGTGAGAATGCTGAACGCTAACCCCTTGGTGTAGATCCCCAGAACTTGCCCCTTTGGAGAAAGAATTTGGCAGAGAGACTGAGGGTGGTGAGGCAAATAAGTGTTTATTAAGAGAGAGGAGAGAGAAGATAGGTGTGGAGAAAGCACAGGCAGGCTCAGGGTGGGGTGGAGAGAGAGACAGAGACACAGAAAGAGCAAGACGGGAGGAGAGCAACATGTGCTTTGGAGGTCATTTAAATCAATTGTATGGGGCCAGTCCTTCCGGGCTTTCTGTGGCCAATCATCTTGCTTCATCTGGCTTTCAGTCCATGTTTGGCCTGATTCGGGGCTCTCCCCTGTGTGCGTGGGCATCGTTTAGCCAGGATGGGTACTAGTGCTAGGGCTTCTGGGAAGTCGACAGGATGTGTAATGGTCTGGTGCCCCTCCCTTCTCTGGCCCCTGAGGAACCTTTCTGCAAGTGTGTAGTGCCTGAGGTCTCTTTGAGCTCAAGAATGAGAAATATGTGGTCTCTATCTTTTATCCAAGTAGGATGCAGCTCCTCCTGGCTCCTGTCATAATCTTTATCTTGAAGTTATCTGCCCACAGGGAACAGATTATAGCTGCTCAGCCTGGGACTCACGTATCTCCTGCTTCACCAGTACAAAATCATCTGCAGTGTTTGTGGGAACAGAGGCAGCTGCTGATTGTTCTATCAAGTGCTTCCGTAGCAGAGCAAGTTAACTGTTTCCATAAGCCCTGATTATTGTCCTAATGAAAGTTTAACTCCTGCAAGATAAGTTACCTGAATAGATGTTTCACTTAAATGTGTCATGAATCCTGGGAAATCTTTGTAACTCACTCTCAGTACCCTTCATTGAACTGCATAACCCTCAGAGAAGATTCTAGGTGAACCCCCTGGAAGCCATCCTTCCCTGGGTCCTAGGTAGTCTAGAGGTACTTTGGAATGAGCCTTCCATTGGCTCCCAACCTTAGGAGTTCCCCAGCAGGAAATTCCAAACTGGCCCCATACACAGAGGGTAAGGAGAGAGAGAAGAAAGGGGCAGACCACTCCAGATTGACAGATGGCAGTTTTAATAAGCAAGGAAATTTATATGCAACTCTTGTGTTGGCAGATACAAAACAGGCGATCTCCTTACCAGCCACCGGAATCTTACAGAGTCCATACAGAAACCTTAACTGGGTGTAGTCACTGGTAAGGTCCAGATGGTCTCAACGTATTCTCTCAAGGCTGCATCCTTGAAAATGGCCCCAGCTGTGGGAACAACAGGCAGAACGTTCCAAGGACAAAGGAGGGATGAAAAGCCTCCAACGGCCCAGGTCCAGCTCACCAGTCAAGCAGCGGTCATGTCCTCTCCATGACCTCCTCCAACACTTTCCCATCCCATGTGGCCAAACTGGGATATTAGAAAAATAAGTGCATCATTGTATAGTTTTCTCTTTTAAATGTAATGTAACAATAGAGAAAGAAAATAAACTAAAAACTAAATAATTCCTACCTTTCCTTCTCACCTTTGGTCTAAATGTTTATATGCTCTTATTACTGAAATTCTAGAAATAATTAGACCCAGCTAGCATTGATCCCTAATGAATGATGCTCTTGACTACAGGTACAGCATAATAGAATTCTCTGCAGTGATGGACTGCTCTAATATCTGTGCTGTCCAGTGAGGTAGAGACTAGCCATGCATAACTGATGTCTACACTATTGGGCAGTATGGGTCTGGGCTATAGATTAGATTTGCCTTGAGGATTGAAAACCTAAAGGAAAGAAAGACTATTGACACCGGGGAAGAATCCATATATTGCTTCTACTTTTATCTATTAAATTGCTCGGAGCCCTCAAGGTTCTACAGCAAAGTATGGTTATTATTCAGTATAACTGCCACACTTCTAAGCAATAATATCCCAAACAGGATCATATCATTTTGCCATTTTGCAAGATTTGACATTAATATTTCAGAAGAAAACTTATTAGAATTGTTTCATTTTCACTTACATAAAATTACTTATACTTAAATCACTGGGTCCCAGGGACTGAATTGGAAAGATAGTTATACATTCTTTCCCTTCCTTCTTTCCCTGACACACCATAACTGTCATTGTTGTTTTCTAAACCATAACTTACTAACTCTCTTAATATTTTCTTAAGCTAACACACACACACACACACACACACACACACTCACACAGTACATACCAGGTCAGGCACTATTTTAGGACAAATGCCTTACCTACCCATCTCCACACTGTAAAGGTGAACATATAGGAATGCACCGAAATTTTTACTGGTATGTAACCTCAGGTATGCTGCACCTGAGGAAACTGGCTCTTATGGTGATATCATAAAATAATATTGAGTACCGGGGCATTAGACTGAGAATCTCATGTGGTGCAGTTGAAGCAAAGTACACCCCGACATGTCTAGAATATTAGAGATGTGCCATAGCATCCAGCTGGCATCAAGGAAAGATAGTGGGATATCTGAAGCATACAGGAAAATACAATGGAGCAGCTCAGGGCAGTAAGTATGTTTACTTAAACAGTTATGTGGTAACCAAGGGCCAATTAATTACTAGTAGGTTTACTTTAGATGCTTTTGTAAGAGACACTGTTATATGGTTGCAGAGTTGTGATTATTGATGCCCCTTGTGTTTTATTGGAGTACTTTAATATTTTGAGCTCTTGAGCATACCCACTAAAATCTAGCATTTAAAAATATGTGTAAGAAGATATAGATAGCAAACTAGCGGTAACTAGTAGGGAAAGAAAAGGGGGGACTAAGAGATACAAACTACTATGTATCAAATAAATGAGCAACAAGGATAAATTGTACAGAACAGGGAAATAGAGCCATTATTTTGTAATAACTGTACATGGAGTATAGCCTATAAAAATATTGAATCACTATGTTGTACGCCTGAAACTAATATAACATGGTAAATCATTTATACTTCAATTTTTTAAATGTATGTACAAAAAAAATGCAAATCATTACTCAGTAATGTCTGCATTCTCCCCCAAAGAGTCATTCTCTGTCATTCTCTGAGACAATCCCTTCTTTTCATCCTTCCTTCTAAAAAAAAAAAAAATCCATCCTCAACCACCCCAGCTCATTCCCAAAATTGTACCTCTCCTTTTTCCCCTCATAGCAAGTCAGCATCTGGACCAGTAACCAATTTTTCAGTCAATACTGAGTAAAGAGATATATGAGAGGCCCCCTTAGTAGGAAGAAACACAACTCCATTCCCAGTCTAACTCTTATCATGGTGTTGGCAAAAAAGAATGAGCAAATGGCTCTGGGAGTACAATTTCCCCTCCAAAAAATATATAGGCCAAGAAGCCACAAAGGAGAATATTATGAATATCTCTGCAGGTATTAAGACAACTGTGTGTATCATCTTGAAGCATGAGAGCAAGTAACAAAGCCTACAGGATAACCATACCCAGATAGATGCCTTCCAGTTTCCTGCTTCCCCACACAGGAGAGAAATCTGTCTTCACAGAACTACACAGAAGGAGTTCAAGGAGTTCAAGGAGTTCAGACATTGCATTCGGGGCTTTGAGGACAACAGAGCTGTACACACTCTGTTGGTTTCTCATTTGTAGTGGTTATTAAACTATGGCCTCTTATTCCTAACTTACTCTTGATTACTCTGGGTTTTTTTAAATTGAAGTATAGTTAATTTACATTATATTAGTTTCAGATGTATAGCATAGTAATTCAATATTTTTATAGATTATACTCCTTTTAAAGTTTTATAAAATATTGGCAATATTCCCTGTGCCATGCAATATAATCCTGTAGCTTATTTATTTATTTTATTCTATAAATATTTTTATTTTTATATAATAGTTGGCACTTCTTAATCCCCAATCCTATTTTGCCCTCCCCCCTTCCCTCTCCCAACTGATAATATCTAGTTTGTTCTACAAATCTGTCTACACATATTCCTTTCTTAAAATTTTTAGATTCCACATATAAGTGTTTAGAGTATTTGTTTTTCTCTGGCTTATTTTATTAAGCAATAATTCCCTCTAGGTGTCTCCTCTTTGTTGAGAATGGCAGAATTTCATTCCTTTTTATGGCTGAGTAATATTTGACTGTATGTCTATACAACATCTTCTTATGCATTCATCCATCAGTGGACACTTAAGTTCCTTCCATATTTTCTTATTGTAAATAATTTTGCTATGAACACTGGGATGCATGTATGTGGGGAAAAAATGTTCTAATTTAAATGTTCTAATTTCATTCTTTTGCAGTTGTCCAGTTTAAGTACTCCAGTTTTGATGCTGGAGCTGTTCAGAAAACCACATTTCTGCTTTGCCCGTTGATTTCCTGTTAGACTCTGCCTATACAGGGTGCTGGAGGGAGGTTGCAGTGCTACAGAAGGGAAGACCTGCTGCTTTCAGTTTGCCCCCTGTGGCCTATTTCTGTTAGCGTCACCTTAGGAATGCTCTCCAGTAGCTGCAGTTCCTAACAGCACCTAAATCAGTTTGGAGTTGAATTTGCAGCAACAGCTTCACCATGCCTCCCCTCTGCCTAGAGCTATGCCCTTTCCTTGGCTATCTGGAACTCAAGACCAAAGCGCTCTAAGTTTCTAAGGTTTAATAATTACACGCTCTGGAGTTCCCGTCGTGGCGCAGTGGTTAACGAATCTGACTAGGAACCATGAGGTTGCGGGTTCGGTCCCTGCCCTTGCTCAGTGGGTTAATGATCCGCGTTGCCGTGAGCTGTGGTGTAGGTTGCAGACGCGGTTCGGATCCCGCGTTGCTGTAGCTCTGGCATAGGCCGGTGGCTACAGCTCCGATTCAACCCCTAGCCTGGGAACCTCCATATGCCGCGGGGAGCGGCCCAAGAAATAGCAACAACAACAAAAAAAGACAAAATAATAATAATAATAATTACAAGCCCTTTGGTTCCTTCAGCCCTAGTTTTCTGACACCTGGCTTTTCTTTTTATTCCTTTCAGTTACCCATTGCCAACTTTACAGTAGTTGCCCATTCTCTCTGTTAAATTCTCTCTGTCCATATAACAGTGTGGTTTCTGCCTCCTGACTAACATACTTATGAAATGGTTATTACAACAAAAGAATAGAGATAGAAGATGTACCACAAGTTAATGCCCTACTTTTTGAAAGCTACAAACCTGGTGATTCTGCTAAACCACATGGTGGCTGTGAGTCGCCAGCAGCAGCTGTGCCTATAGAAATCCATGGTAAATTGCTATCAAGTCAGAAACTCTGGCGAAAGTGTCACAAGCCATACACTATTTGAATTGTCTGCTAAAGTGCCTGTCTTCTGGACTGACAGCTCTGTGAGGGTGGTGATAGGGTCTGTTCATTCATGGTTTTAATCCCCAGGTCTTGTGTGTTTTGGCTGAACCAATGAATGAATGAAAAATTACAGTGCAATTTTAGGTGACAGCAAATTTAACATGTCCAAGGATCTCTCTCTGCAGTGAAAGTGTGAAAATGAGGCTAAAGTGGAAAATAATCCCTTTAAAATATGTAAAGATGGGCCCTTCATTGTCCCTTTTTTGTCTCCAAAATTTCTGCTTGTCTGTTTCTAGGCATCTTCGTGTGTTCTTTCGGGCCTTGGTTCTGCAGCATTATTAATTACCTTTAAACATCATTCAACTGTAGCAGTCTTGGCAATCTTATTATCTCAGAGGGACAAGGAGCAAAGATTAGTTGTTTTATCATTTAAGTAATGAGAATTTTACACTTCTCTAAAGAGATTTATGAGAGTAATTAGTCTAAGTAGGAGTTTCCAGCATGAGTGTTATTAGGTGTAATAATTAACCCTAGTGGGGTGAGTTACTGACTAGCAACTTAGCAGTCACTGAGGATGGCATGAAATTTCAGTTTCAGGCATTTGTAAATACATGAATTTGCATTACTAATAATTGTTTAATGCAACTCAATTTAATTATAAAATTATCAATATAAAACAATTTTATTATTGTAATTAATTTTAATGTTCTAACTACAAAATGTCAGTCAAATTTAGAATGTATGTCATTTTGATTATAAACACCATGTAGGCTTAATTATGCTATCTTGATACACTATGAAGACTTGGAAGAGTTTTCTTAAATAAAATATACATCTTTCTACTATTTTGAAACACAACTAATATTTATCCTTTAATCATTTTACAATCATTAATTTATTTGTTAGCTAAAAAAATGCAAACACATCACTCCATGCTACTTCACATTTCATTAAATCAGATTCTATAATTGCAAAAATACGTTTTTCAGACATAATAATGTTAATACTTTAAAAGATATATTTAAGTAAATTAATCAAAATCTAGAATAGAACTAAACTTTAATTTTAGTTCTTTGGTTTAATTTAACAAAACCCTAAGCAACACCATAGAAATGACAGAACTTAGTCTGTAGGGGAAGAATCTAGTGAGCACCTGCTGAGTGTTAGGAATGGTGTCACCACTTTTAACCAATGTCCAAGTCATTTCCCTTAATCCTTCTTATTGTCGATTCCTCATTTAAGCCACAAAATACGGAAAATTATTGGAGTCCCTATTTTCTCCATCTTCCCCAAAGTGGTACATAATTAGTACTGTTGCAGATTGTATTTGCTGTATTTTCTAGGGATGGAAAATATATCCCATTCTACATTCTTACAATGTGACATTAGCATTCTTCTATTGAAAGATAGGATTTACATTCCCCTCTCTTGAATCTGAATGAGTCATGTCTACAGCAGAAGTGTTGCTATGCAACTACCAGGGCTAAGTCATAAAAATGTCCTTCAACCTTCTCCAGCTAACATCCTAGTCCTCATGGAAGGCTGCCCTTGGAATTCAATCACCTGGCTGTGAGAAAGCCAAGCAACGATGGAAAGATCGTTTATAGGTTTTCTGGCCACAATCCAAGCTGAGATCCCAAACAACAGCCAACACTGAGCACCAGAGATGTGAAGCCTTAAGAAGATCCAGTCTCCAAACTCTGAGCCACTTCAGCTGACCAGAGTGGAGTAGGCTGTTTTCACCCTGCACTGCTCCAGTGCAGATTTGTGAGTGAAATACATGTCCTTGTTTTAAGCCACTAAAGTTTTCAAGTGGTTTATTTTCTTTTAATTTTTTTTTTTTTTTTTGTCTTTTTTGCTATTTCTTGGGCCGCTGCAGCGGCATATGGAGGTTCCCAGTCTAGGGGTCGAATCAGAGCTGTAGCCGCCAGCCTACGCCAGAGCCACAGCAACGCGGGATCCGAGCTGAGTCTGCAACCTACACCACAGCTCATGGCAACACCGGATCCTTAACCCACTGAGCAAGGGCAGGGACTGAACCTGCAACCTCATGGTTCCTAGTTGGATTCGTTAACCACTGCGCCACGACGGGAACTCCTCAAGTGGTTTATTATGTAACAATGATAACCAGAACAAATACTATTCAAGGTGCATTGGAATACATACGATGGATATCTTAAGGCAGTAGAACTCATTTTTCAGTTAAAAATAGTTGAGTAGACCTTAGACGAATGATGATTCTGATTGAACACATTCTTTCCTTTTGCAATGGTCTTACCCTTTATATAGCTATTCATACAGCTATGAATATAAAAGGTGTAAACTAATACTGTGAGAGGGAAATACATTCAGAGATTGTTTTAAGTTAAGAAAAACTTTAGAAGAAATTGGATTTTTTTACGGCTTCTGGTATTTTGCCATCTTCTAAAGAAAAGATAGATTGGTAGGAGACATGCAAGCCATAGGGAATTTACCAAATAACCCTCAAGAGCTGGATGGCCCCTGATGGGGAAGAAATGTTCTCTGCTGCTACCTTGTGTGATTTTTTTCCCAACACTCCACCGTGAATTTCCGAAAAAAGAACCGCTTTCAAGTATTTCCCCTTATTTATTTTTCCTGTTCTCACAGCAGAAACAACTTTAACATGGAGATTTTTAATTTTTTCCCTCCATTTAATTTTTTTTAATCAGTGTCAATCTTGGGCAAAATTCTTCACTGATTTCCAATCCTCATTATCTACTTTAGTACATGCCATTCTCCTCCATACCATCTTCTGTATTTCAGCACATCTTCTGCATCCTTCAGTCATGCTGTTTCTCTGGACTGCACACCCATCCAAAGAGTTAACCTAGATCTGGCTTCCAGGTTCTATCATCAGTGCTATAGAATGTTCTCTGTGCAGTATCTAAAATGTTTTTGCTTTGTTGAGTTTAAGGGAGACTTAAGACCCTTAACAGACTCCTTTTTCCCTCACTAGGGGCTAGGACTACGAATTATGAAGTTGGCTAAAGATAGACGAGAAAAAGAAATCTATGTAAATGGTATCTTGCAACCACTTGACACACATCCTCCATTTCCCCTTCTGCTGCCAATCATAAACATTACTAACAAGTATATCATTTTCTGCTAAGCCCTGACCTCCCTTAAACATACTTCCTAAAACAGTACTCAGGAAACTGTGGGCAACTGCCTAGAAAGAGGAGAGAGGAAGAAGCCTATTTGTCAACTTAAATATGTAACAGCTAACAAGCCATCATGTATTAGTGTTTCTCTATCCAGAAGATTTTGATTTTGGAATAACACAGCCAACCCAATAAAAATAGCAAAATAGTTGATGTTTCTTTTTAATATCCTTATCTTGCCTTTTTATTTTATTTTACTTTATTTTATTATTTTTTTGCTTCCTACATGTGCAGAGTCCTACTTTGGCATCCATCAAGCCTAAGGTAAGTCCCACCAAAAAAATAGGGGAGAAAAAAAAGAGGGAAAAATTCAGCATTTAATCTCTATAGCTAAATTCAAATCCAATAAAATGACATTGTCTCTTGCAGGCTTTCAGAGTAACTTAATAAACTATGGTTAGTAATCCTCTCACAGTTTATTAAAACCTTAGGTGATAATAGGGAACTATGATAGTTAAGGAAATTTATTGGTCTGTAAGGGTAGAAATGCTCCCTGAACCCTGATTCTGACTGTTTCTGATTAAGGGTATCACTTAAACATGCCTGAAGAAAAAAATGTTAATACAGAGTATTTCTTCCTATCCATGATTTTAAATATTCTGTATAGCTTCACTTTTAATAAATTTTATTAAACAGAATATTCCCATAATGATTGCTGTCCAAAATGCAATTTATAATCCTTTTTAAGAGAGCTGCTTGTCCTTAGTGACCTTCAGTAGATTGATACATTTGCAATCCCTTTTAGTAGGCATGCGTAGTAGCTTTTAGTCTGGATATTTCACATCAGGTAGAATTGCCTACCGTTCCCCATCCCCAGTGTCTGATTAAAGCTACTCCATGGAGGAGATAGAGAATTCATAATGTGAGCAATATCATCAGGAGTTGGTCTGTCATCACCAAGAAACACTGGGCTCTGAATAATTTATCACTGCCAGACCCAGAAAATATTGAGTTAAGAGGGCCATTCTGAGAGTAAAATGACAAACTTTCGGTAAAAGGCCTCCTCCACAGACACCAGTTCCGTCAATTGTGAGGTAAGCAGTTTCATCTGCCCCATTAATTTGGGAACAAAAGGTAGATGGCATATCCTAAATGGAAATAGAACAAATTCAGCAGCTGCCTTTGTTTATAGGCTGTGTACACAGAGTCAGATGGAAAGATTTTTAAAAGAGCAGTAAATGGCGATTCACATGGATAATGAATTGGATTAATGTAGCAATTAAAGTTTATTAAAATGAAGTATTACCCTCAGACAGAACCTGACAATGATGTAAAAGCTAAGGATCTGCTTTTGAAAACTGAGGTTTAGCAAAGGAAATTTAAATTCCCAAGGGGTTATAAGGTCCATCGTGAATATGAATGGCCATGCTGAGACAAGACAGTTGGGCTTTAAGAGGTAAACTTAGATGAGTGAAGGATTTAGAGCAAGGATAATTAAATATCACTCATCTGGAATATAGGTTTCCCTTAGACAAAGGGTGCCAAGTTTTCTTAAAAAGAATCTCGGGTTGGAGGAGCTAATGCTCTGTTTTTACCATGAGAAAGGAACTGGTGAATTACAAATACTTCACCTGAAATGCAAAAAGCAAAGGAAAATGGGAGTGTAACAAGGAAGCTCATAATGTGTAAATTGCTTTACAAATGTAAAATAAAGTATTGAGAGGCAAAGGAAGGCTAACAGCAAAGTTAATAAACCCTATTCTTAGGGTGTAGCTGATATTATTCAACCCCATTATACAGATTATATGCAAAATGAAGTGGGATGTAGTCCCTGAATTTTTTCTATTGCTCATTGTCTCAAAATTTGAGGGTAGAGAAGAAGTTACTCCAGAGACGATGGCATATAGTTCTTTAAGTTATACTATTACAATTTGTCAAAATTTCATTACAGAATTTCCTTCTCTCTTGGGGGTTATTGTTATTCTATCTGGTGTATTACCAGTGGTACACAAACATGAAGCCGTTTTATTTTTCTCTAATGACTACCCCCACTAGTGCTGGGTTGAATTTTTCTTCACATAGTGGTAAATCTCCCAATAATCCAACTTCCAAGTTACTTTAGGTTCAATTTAAAATTCCACTGATTCAAACCTTCTGCCACATGTCTAGACACGTTGTTTAAGGTAGCTGACCCAGTAAAGGGGTGTGAGTCTGCTTTTTGATTCTTCCTTTCTGACCCTTACCTTGAAATGGAAGGATTTTGGTATACTCCAAAAACACCTCTTTCATCATCTTTTATTGAAAGTTCTCAACTCTATAACTTCTCATTAGTATCACCAGGGACCTTTGAAAAAATATCCATACCAGGGCTTCTTGATCTCATACACAATTTTAAAGGAGAGGGCAAAAGGGTATCTTTTCCCACTGCTCATATAGCACCAGGGTGACTACCTGTGGCATATGCAGATGAACCAGTGATGGGATACCACGCTCTGCTTTGAGAGGCATCCCAGTCTTTACAAGTGATTTAGTCAATGCCATCTTCAATTTGCTGAAGGTGGAATGGGGAGTTCATGCCATTCTCAAGATCTTTCCAATAGGCATTTATGGAGGTAAAAGGAAACTGGGAACACAGAACACAGAGGTGAGACGGTGGGAATACTTAGGTTGGCAACTCCAGGCTAGAACCCATCTCCAGACATAGCCTTGCTAAGAATCTGGCTGAAGGAGTTTGCATTTCCTTACAGTTTGCCCTAAGCAATTCCATTCTCTAATGTTGAATGAGAACATGGCCCCAGACAATATCCTCAAGCATAGTGACAGTAAATAATTTAGGCATGACACAAAAGTGGAAACAAAAATTGACTGTCTACTTAATTACGGAATACTTGGTACAGAAAGAAAGGGCATAGTTCCCTTCTCAGACGCACAGGTAGTGTAATGGGCATGTCCTTTGGGGAAATTTAATATGTGTGATTTATAAACCTTCACAAAGCCATTAATCAAGTATAATGTCACAGTGACAGATTCATTTGAATTTGTTTTAAGATAAAATAAAATTTCAATTAGTCAATTACGAGAAGTTTCATTTACACTGATAAGAAAATTTTACCTGTGCAACTTGGCACTGGATTCTAAAATGTGTCCCAATATACAGACCTGAGAAGAACTTCTAACCAACACATCCTCAGGGACATAGTAATGGTTTTAACTCAGGTCATCACCTAGAAGCCTTGATGATCCATGAGAAGTCAGAGATTTCATGGTGGGGATGGCATATTTATAAGCAATCAAAAATTTAAATTTAAAAAACAGGTATAAAAACAATAAGTAGGCTCCCACAAATTAGAAAAATTTTCTTTTTAAAAATTAGTGAGGGCACTTCTGCTTCTAGTAACAGCAGGCCATACTATTTAGACCAACTTTCCTGCAAAAACAACTAGAAAATATGGAGAAAATATTTTAAAATTTTTTATACATTGGGAATAACAAAGCAGACAAAAATGACAATGACAAATTAGGGAAAAGAAGGAAATGTGGAGAAGAGAACCCTGCAATGGAGACTGCTTTTCCCACAGGGGTGCCTATCAACTCTGGATGAAGTGGTTGAGAGGAAGAGAAACTATGTAATATCTGTGATGGGCAAACAAAACATGGGGAAAATTTAGAATCCAGATCCACCAGGCAGGAAGGACTCTGATGAACACCTCAGGCTTTAGGTTGGGACCTAGAAAGGCAGCACCTAGAAATAAGGGAAAAACCATATGTCTCTGTTGTAACTAAAACCTAGTTGGGACCATCTCAAATTCCTGAAAGTGTACTAAGGTGAGCAAGGCTCACATCTGCTCCTATCTACCTGCCAAAGCAAATGTAAATCCTATGTAAAGGAAATAATATTATCCAGAACCTCAAATTATTTCTACAAATTTTTATGCACAGTGAATGGTATTTTATCAAATCACACAGTTACAAGGTGGGCTCATACCCGAAGCCCACGCTCTGCTTAAACTACAAACAGCTTGTCTTTCCTTGAACCTCAGTTTTAGCTACTCTGAAAAACACTGTCTCTGAAGTGACCTTGTCGGGACCCTCACTGTGAATCTTGCACAGCCCATGGAGTTTATACTTCGAGCACATGTTTCCTGGACATACCCCCAGCCTTTGGTTGTGATCTGCCTAACCTCCTCCATGGGGTCTGGTAACAAATCAACCTTCACAAGCTTCATGTTCTTTATGTAGTTTTTGTTTGTTCATTTGTTTGTTTTCTGTGTTTTTATGGCTGCACCCATAGCATAAGGAGGTTGCCAGGCTAAGGGTCAAATCGGAGCTGTAGCCACTGGCCTATACCACAACCACGGCAATGGGGGATCCAAGCCACATCTGTGACCTACGCCACAGCTCACAGCAATGCCAGATCCTCAACTCACTGAGCAAGGCAAGGGAATGAACCCGCATCCTCATGGATACTAGTATTACTGGGTTCATTAACCACTGAGCCACGGTGGGAACTTTCTTCATACCTGTTTTGATCCTAGTAATAATTCCCTGGTAGAGTAACAATTCCAAACTGACGGCCCTGTTTTATGAATGAGGAGAACAGAGGAGGAGACAAGAGTCCAGAAAGATCAAACAACTTGTCCAGAGTAATGACCTGGGATTTTTGTGGATGAAATCAGTTATCCATCCTGCTTCATCAACACCTTCAAATGTATCCCCTCCACTTAGGGTCATACCTGAAATGGCAGTTGAAGCAGAAATAGGTCTATAGTGTCACAACATTGTAAATCAACTATAATTCAGTAAAACTCTAAAAAATGAAAAAAAATGAAAAGAAATTGGGTTTGTAGTTTCCAGTGTTAAGGGCCGGTAATTCTCAACTAGTTGGAGATTGACTATTGCAACAAGTTTGTAAGTACGGATTGAAATAAAATATCATATCAAGTACATTTTTGGAGAACTATAGTGAAAAAATTTTCAACTTCTAGTGAATTTATATTGATTTTCCTCATAAAAATATGCTTTGTGACTTCATAATCCAATTTTTAGGAATTGAATAATATGTTAGAATGTCACCCTTCCTTTCTATCTAGCTTTGGCCAACCCTTATGTCCATCTTTCACTGGCCCTTGATTGGACTTGCATCTCCAGCATGGAGACATGGAAATACCATGGAATAAATACATGGCATACCATCTTAGATGGAGACATACCCAATTCCCAAGAGCAGAAAGAATGGCAAAAATGATTATGTGGTTTAAATAAATATTGCAATGATAATGCCAACACAATCTATTCCCATGGCGAAAGTAATTAAGCCTCCCTGTTCAGACGTCTCTTGCTCTCCATCAATTACCAGATCAGCAAGAAATCACATATTCCAACTGAGCCACCTGGATTATTGTAGAAAGCATCTATGCTTGTTTAACTGCAATGCTGGGAAGGAGGCAGGGCCAAGAATGTTCCACTGAAGCAAAAACAAACTTGCTCCTGATTTTACTTAGCAGCCTAATTCTGATGCAGTGAAGCCTGAAATACGTGGCATTTTTGTTTTATTGAAAATTCGCAAGAGAAGCAGGTGGGGTGACAGGTGAAATAAGTGAAGGGGATTATGTGGCACAAACCTTCAGTTATATAATATATCTTGGGGGTGTAATATACCACATAAGGAATAGGATGATAATATTGTAATAAATTTGTATGGGGACAGATGGTAACTAGACTTATCATGGTGATCATAATATATGCAAATGCCAAACCATTATGAAACTATACCTGAAACTAACACCATATTGTACAGCAACTATATTTCAATTAAAACTTTTTACATTAAATTAAAATAAAATGCAGGAGCATTCTTCATCTCAGAGTGCTGGTATGCTATGCTAACAACAGCCTCCTCATCAGGGTAAAACTAGAATATTCTTTATCCATAAGGTAACAGTGAAGAGCAGTCAAAATTTACTGAATACATACTGCATGTACATTATCTCATGCCTCAAATCAGTCTTATCAAGTAGGTTCTTATTATTTCCAGTTTTTTTGTCTTTTTTTTTTTTTTTGGTCTTTTTTGCTATTTCTTGGGCCGCTCCCGCGGCATATGGAGTTTCCCAGGCTAGGGGTCTAATCGGAGCTGTAGCTGCCAGCCTAGGCCAGAGCCACAGCAACTCGGGACCCAAGCCGCGTCTGCAACCTACACCACAGCTCACGGCAACGCTGGATGGTTAACCCACTGAGCAAGGGCAGGGATCGAACCCGCAACCTCATGGTTCCTAGTCGCATTCGTTAACCACTGCGCCACGATGGGAACTCCTTATTATTTCCATTTTTATAGACCAAGAAACTGAGGCTTAAGAAAGTTAAGTAACTTGTTTAGAGTCTAGCTTCAAACTCAGGTGTTTACTGGATTCAAGAGTGCTACGATAATATGTCATACAGGTTCTCTGTGTAGTATTTAAGGAAGGCCTTATCTCTCACCTTAATTTAGGGCAGGAAACCCAGGGAATAGCTTAAACACCGGGAGTTGCTTATTTCCCTCCACAAGCTATCAGGGGCCAGAATAACCCGAGGGTATTCTGAGGCTCTGCAAGCTATCTGGGGCCCAAATTCCATCCATATTTCCGCTTCATTATCATGGGTCAGTAGAGTGAGTAGAGTTGCCACAGGATGCCATGGAGGACACTCTCAGCACAAACAGTATCTTCCAGATGCTGAAAGAGGTGGGAGAAGGTTTCGCCACATACTCTCATTTTTACAGGAAGGAAAATCCTTCCCAGTAGTCTCTCGGGAGTTTTCTTGCTATCAAATTGGCCAGGGTGTAGTCCCTGAAGACTGGAGAGAAGCTCCATGAAGCATCTGTATTCCTAACACCAGAAGAAAATGGAAGTCTTGGGAGTTCCTCTGTGGCTCAACAGGTGAAGGATCTGGCATTGTCACTGATGTGGCTGTGGAGCCGGTTTGATCCTTGGCATGGGAACTTCCACATGGCAGGCATGGTGGAAAGGAAAGGAAAGGAAGGAAGGAAGGAAGGAAGGAAAGAAAGAGGAAGGAAGAAAGGAAGGAAAAGAAAGGGAGAAAGAAAAGGAAGGAAAGAAGGAAAGAAGGAAGAAAGGGAGAAAGAAAATTAAAGTCTTTAATGAAGGTGGTTTGTAGTGTGAGGCAGACAGAGCTGTGGAATATTTGACAATAGTTCTAATACTTCTACTCCTTTGGCAACCCAATACCATATGTGCCATTATTTATGCTAAAGATAGCAGCTTTGCACTGAAACAACATTCATTCTTCTATTTTCTAAATGGAATAAACCTCAAGGTTCACCCACCCAATATCTGGCTCCAGTTCTTGGACATCTTGGACATTCTGGATGCAGTTTTCTTGATGGGATCCATATTTGTAATCCTATGGTTAAAAGACCAGTTATCTACCCATGACATGAAAATGTACAGTGGGAGAAACAGGAGAAGATAACTGCCCCAGCAATGTCCATGTGGACAGGGTGGAAGGAGAGACAAAGCAGAGAGGTGCCAACTCATTCCTCCTCAGCTGGACAAGAAAAATGTGAACTCTGCCCAAGCTGCCCAGTCAGCCCCCAGGATAGCCAGTCATCTTCTGGGAGGATGTCCTTGTCCATCATTCTCAGTAGACTGGCTTCTGCCCTCTGGATGAATAGCCCTTGTCCCTTATCCTCTGTAGGCCTGGCTCATGCTCCCTGACTACGCCAGAGGTGGGCGACATGAGACAGCTTTTCCCAAGTCTACACAGATTTTCCTCCGCTTCTTGTTGGCTCAGGTTTAGAGGCCTGCAATTTCCCTTTGGGGTTAATCATTTCTAGTTTGTTCTTGGCCTAAAGAATCAGGTTTTCTTTAGCAACACAGTAATGCGCAAACATGGCAGTCACTTCTAGTCATTTTCACGGGTTAGTAACCACAGGTAAAATTTTTTAATTTGACATGGTCCCTAATTCTGGAATTTTTGTTTCCCACCCACCGTCTGTCCTTCACCTTTGTACTCTGACCTTGTTCCTCTCCTTGAGTTTAATGGCCTTTACCCTAATATTTTTGAAAAGAACCATCTTTGTTGGAGAAGCTCCCACCTTTATTCAATCTTTTCAGACAGCCTTTCCTCTTTAACTTAGAAATAATTAATAATGGGTGGTATTTGCTAAAGGCCTAAGGCACCAAACTTATTAATTTTATCTTCTGATAAGTCTCCTGTTTCCCTGCTGCTTCATAAACTAGCTTTAGCTTGGGGGGCAGAAACCGACTTTTCCAACCCTGTGGGACTTCAAATTAAAAGACTCTCAGTCAACTCAGTTTTCACCCTATAGGCATAAAACGCCTCTTTTGGCAAAGCCTATTTTCTTTTTCTTTGTTCTCACAGGGGCTACTTTCAGAAAATTTGTCTCTTTCTTATAGAACTTTAGTGAAAGAGTCTGAAGACAGCCAAGAAATCCCCATGCACTGAATTTTCCCTTCTGTTTCCTCTAGATGAGATCGAAATGTAGTCTTCATCCCAAGAAAAAACTGGTGGTTGGACCAAGTACTTTGTGACTGTGTAACAAGCCTCCAGCCTCCAGACTAGAGTGTTAACAGCCACCACTGGTCCTCTGCTCTGTCTGCTTCATTCAGCAAGTCCTATATTTTAGGGTCTGCTCCTTATTGTATTCTGGAACAAAATGTATATTGTATATTTTCTCTAAGCTTTAAATGGCAGGGTAGCTAATAAAAAGTAGTTTAAATTATATAAAGCCTATTATCTCAACAAATCCAGAGGCATGCTATTTCAAAGGTCATTTTAATCACTAGTAATGTTAACAAGAACCTATATTTCATCCATCCTTTTTTCCCATCATTCTCAACTACTCTGCTTATGCTTGAATATGGCTTTAGGAGCTCCAAGGATTTTTCTCCCCACACAGCTCCATCCACCAGCAAAGAAATTAAAAAAAAAAAAAAAAAGCATTGGAGAATTTCTCTCTTCAATCAAACTGAAATTCTTTCCCAAAAGTTTCACCATTTCGTCATATTGACCAGAGTGACATCTCATGTCTCTGTCTATCTTGTGAATGGAATTATAGTTACCAGTTGGGTCTAATCAATATTCATCTCCTTGAACTCAGGAAGGGCCCATAATACTGAGGAGTCTTTATTTAAAATGCAAGAAGCACAGTTGTGGGATAGGTAACCACATTTTTGAATACCCTAAGCTTTTATTTTAGAACAATGTTCCTCAAAGTATAATCCAGAGATCTAGAGTTCTGATTAATAGAAACATATGCCTGGTCCCCACTCAGATTTAAATTAGCAGATTCTCCAGGGTCAGGTCTGGAAACTTACATTTTAACAAGCTCATAGGTGATTCTTTCACACATTGAAATTCATGCTCTTATGTCATCTCTACAGAACACTGTACTTGGTAGATGCTTAATGGAGTTTAATTACTGTCATATTAAAGAACAGATGAACTTTTTTTTCTTTTGTTTTTGTTTTTGTTTTTGTTTATTTCCCGTAGGATTAAACACTTTTCCCATACACCATGGGAACTCAATAAATGCCATGTTAAAGGGTTGTGTTATTCTCTCTTCTACTAATTTTATTCCCTGAAAATCACTAAGAGGAAATGCTGTTAAAGACAAGGAAATAAAAACCCAGAAGGTAATCTAGAAATGAGAAATCAGTTTCTTGCCTTATTTTTATAAGGAAACCATTTTCTCTGGGCTCCCCCTGATGAAAATTGGACTAGAATCTAGACTGGGAGTAAAATGGAGGTAATAAATAACATTGTGAAATTTGGGGATTTTTTTTTTTTTTAGTGGCTTCACCCAAGGCATATGGAAGTCCAAGGTCAGGGATTGAATTTGACCTGCAGCTGCAACTATGCCAAAGCTATGGCAATGCCAGATCCTTTAACCCACTGTACCAGGCCAGGGATCGAACCCACTCCTCCACAGGGACCAGAGCAGCCAGAGTCAGATTCTTAACCCACTGCGCACAGCAGGAACTCCTGGCAATTTTTAAATGTTAGTTATTTGATGGTCACTTAGAACATTCTTTTCCAGGGAAGGCTAACATTTCCTGCTTCACTTGCCACCTACATCTATGCAAATTCTCATCCATTGTGGATGATTCATTCCATGTCATGGGGCAGAATTATAAGAAGACCTAATGATAATAAGTGCTAATATAGTATTTACCATGCACTGGGCACTGTTTAGGAGTTTTATTTTTATGAACTCATTTAATCTCATTCAAATAATTTGAGGCATGTATCCTCATTTATGTCATAAGCCTTGCTTTACAGGCAAGGGAACTGAGGCAAATTGATAACTTAATGCCTCATAAGTAGCAAGGTGGGTTTTGAATTCAAGGTTTGGTTACAAAGGTTACAAGAACCACAATGCTGTTAACACCTCTCAACAAAAGCACAAACCATTGTCATGATGTCTTGGTGGCCTGTGTTGAGTTCTTTAAATTTTGTCGTTAGTTTGAAGCATCTGAAATCAATAGACTACATTTTACAATTTTGAGTTCCAGCCTCTGTTGAAAATATCAGAAAGTCTGTGCTGGCAATATTAAGTCAGAAACACCCCAGAGCGACCACTAGCTGAATATAAGTAGAAGCTGTTCCCGGAGTTTCTGTTGTGGCTCAGTGGTTAACCAATCCGACTAGGAACCGTGAGGTTGTGGGTTCGATCCCTGACCTTGCTCAGTGGGTTAAGGATCTGGCGTTGCCGTGAGCTGTGGTGTGGGTCGCAGATGCAACTCAGATCCCACGTTGCTGTGGCTGTGATATAGGCCGGAGGCTACAGCTCCAATTAGACCCCTTGCCTGGGAACCTCCATATGCCTCGGGAGCAGCCCAAGAAATGGCAAAAAGACAAAAACAAAGAAGAAGCAGTTCCCCTCTGATGGATCATTCTCTTGTTGTCATAGTTCCTTCCACCTCTATTGCTTCCTGTCACTGAGACTGAGAGACTGTGCTATTTCTTTTATTACAGTAAAGGAAAGAAGCCACAGCTCTACAATAGACAATGTAGTATAGTGGTTAAGCACATTAATTCTGGAGCCAGTCTGTTTGAATTTGAACTCCAGATCCAACGTGTATTAGTTGTACAATCACAAGAAGTTACTTAACTTCTCTATGCCCTGGTTTCCTCATCTATAAAATGAATAGAATAAAACCCACTCAAAAAATTTTTATAAGATTTATTCAGTGAGTTAGTACCTATAAAATATTTATAACAGTATCTGGCACATACTTAGTACCATATAGTCACTTTCCCATTAGAAATAGAAAAATGAAAGATGGACAGGAGTGCCCTGTGCTTCATGGAAAATGGAAGAGAGCATATTGCTTCAGATAACCGAGGAATCTTCCTGTGTGATGCTCAATGTGCAAACAAGGCCAGTAGCCTGATGTAGGTAGACTGGGTCTCATCCTACTGCATGATCCCAGCTTAATGTCTAAAAGCAGGGAGCAAGAGGTACGTTTCCTTCATCAAGCTCCAAGAGTTCACAGTTAAAGAAGCATTATTATTATTTTTTTTTTGTCTTTTTTGTCTTTTTAGGATCGTACCCGTGGCATATGGAGGTTCCCAGGCTAGGGGTTGAATTAGACCTGGAGTTGCCAGCTTACACCACAGCCACAGCAACTTCGGATCTAAGCTGCATATGTGACCTACACCACAGCTCACAGCAATGCTGGATCCTTAACCCACTGAGCAAGGCCAGGGATCAAACCTGCGTCCTCATGGATACTAGTCAGGTTCATTAACCACTGAGCCACAACAGGAACTCCCAAGAAGCATTATTTCAATCCTGTTTTTACATCTGTGGAGCTTGAGGCCCAAGTCACCCTAAGATTCCACCAAAGGTAATACAGATCTGTGATGGCAGAGCCAGGACTTGTAACCTGGCCACTCACTCCAAAAGCCTCGCAGTCTCAAGTCCTACCACCTCTATGTATGTATTGTAAGTTGAATTTAATGCATTTGAATTCATCTTTGGTGCATTCCATGTTACTGGAACTCTAATTCACTTGTAAGTGGAAGAACCAGGGTAGTTTGTGTTATTTTATTCCTGGATCCATTTTTATATCAATAATTAAAGGTGAATTGATTTTTAGGGAGCAAGATAATTTTACTATGCCTTCAATTGTTATATGTTTTTTTCAGCTTCACTCAGATGTTTGAAACCTGCCTCAATTTCCACATGAAGATGCCATCAGCCCCAATGTTGAGGAAGGTCACAGATTCTCAAACTCAGAATCCACACGAAATGGGCGGAATGACATGTTTTTAGTGACTCTGACCCTAACGATGCAAATGATTTCAAAACCCAAAGGATTGTTACCAAAAAAGGTAGTAACAAGGAATGTTTTATTCATTTCCTTCTCCCAGCCCTAACACAGTGCTTTTGGCCTGAATTGTTGAATCTGTTGATTTGATCAACTTGTTTCAATCTCCATAGTAAAGTATGGAACCCTTGCCTAAGAGAAAGCATTTTTCCAGGGAGACTGATGCTCTTCAGAAGAGCAGAAGCCATGGTTGCCACATCCTAGATGCTTCTTTCATGCAACCACTGCAGGATATGGCCCATAATGTGTGTTTTTATACGTGTTCTTCTCATTCATTTATCTGGCTGGCTGAATCCGTACTGGCAGAGACCCTAAAATTTTGGACTGTTCACACCAAAACATTTGCACTGTAAACAAATATACCACCACTATTACAAATTCTTTGAAATGACACATATCAGTGGCTTTGGAGAAGTCTCCCACTGTCTCTTGACACATCTTCTCTCTTCCTTAATGACATTTAAAGGTGACAAGGAGACATGAGGAGGGATCCTGGCTTGCTGACAGTGCATTCAGTCATGAGCGTGTTGCTAAAATCCAGCTTTATCAAGTTACAACTAACAAGTAATTACCATGCAGCACATCACCTGGAGTGCCATTATGCAAATTTGCATATGGCTCAGCTGCACAATTTAGGCAAATATTTATCATCATCCTAAAGCCTGCCTTGCAAAGAGAAAACAGGCCAAGTGGTATTCTATCCTTGCACAGTCCCTATTTCTTTAAATCAGAAATGATCTAAACTGTTTTTATCTAGGACACTAAAACATTCTGGAGGAAATATCCTCTTATTAGTCTTTCCTGGAGGAAGAAAGTTCTAAGCAATCTTCGATTAACCTTAAAAAGAGACAATTCAGAGAAAACAAGAGCACTATTTTCAACTAGGCCATTGGGTAGAAGAGGGCACTAACTTGATTTATATCATTCTGAAAGGCAACGTTGGAATACACAGATTAGAATCTCGGAATTATAGGAGTTCCTGTCGTGGCTCAGTGGTTAATGAATCCGACTAGGAACCATGAGGTTGTGGGTTCGATCCCTGGCCTTGTTCAGTGGGTTAAGTATCCGGCGTTGCCGTGAGCTGTGGTGTAGGTTGCAGACGTGGCTCAGATCCTGCGTTGCTGTGGCTGTGATGTAGGCCAGGGGCTACAGCTCCGATTGTACCCCTAGCCTGGGAACCTCATATGCCGCGGTAGTGGCCCAAGAAATGGCAAAAAGACAAAAAAAAAAAAAAAGAATTTCAGAATTACAAAGAGACAGACCTCAACCCAATCTAAGGAGGAATTAAAAAATGGGGGTGGGGGGTGATTCTTGGAAAGTTAGATTCTTGTTTACTGGTTATGTACAAAGGGTTTACAGACATTAAATTTGTGGATTTGGGCATTTTTGTTTTTGTTTTGTTTGCCAAATGAATCAGACATACAATTGAATATGTGACTTTCAAAAATGTTACATTGGATGGTTATAAAGTCATTCCAGGGAGGCTGCCTTTGACCCGGAGAGTGATAGAATATCATTTTCTCCTGAAATGCCTTTGCAATGGCAAATCTTCCAGGTCTGATTCCTGAATCGGTCAAAAGGTACTCAGACCCATAGCTCACTCACAGATGAACTGATCAGTGGTGCTGATGACATTGTGAGGAATCAGAATGTCAAAATCAAAATAAAAGTGATAATTTAATATTTGAGATAGAGTCATTTAGGAGATATCTAAAAGGAATTCTTACCAAGAAGCCCCCACAGGCCTCCTTAACCCTGCTAATTCACTTAGAAGATAGAGGGTCAACTGTTTATCCAAGCAAAAAATTTCAATATGTCCTTCTCTCATGACTCTAACTGAGATGAAACAAAAGAACATGGTGTCGCATGTCAGAGATGCTCTAAGGGTTCCCAGGAATAGAAAGAGGTGAAACAGGACTACTGGACCTGGGTTCAAACCATAACTCTGCTACCACCAGCTGGTCACAGGGACCCATGACCTAACCTCCCCCAGAATGTTTCCTCACCTATGAAATCAGAAAGATGGCAAATACCTCAAAAGGTTATTGTGGGGATTTAAATATATAAATAAGTATGCAACGTAGTGCTAGGCCATATTCAGTTCCCAACACATTCTAGCTTCAATAATTATTATCGCCATTATTATTGTTATTTTCATTCCTAATCTTCCTTCTCATTGCACTTCCTACTTTACCTATTCTGCTTTGCATAATTTTAAAATTAGTTTGCATAAAACACATTTTAATTACCCTACCAATCTCCAGGCCCCTATAATCCTCTTTAGGGAACTTTGTCAAATTATATGTGACAGCATTTTTATATACAACATGGTTAGAAAGCAAAGCAGATTGTAAAAGTTTTACCATCCAATTATACACAGACTACACTGAGTTTTTCAGTATTACACAGTGTATAAGCTATTACAAATCTATAGAGAGATTTTTTTTAACGATTTGGGACAAGATTACTGTGTGTGCTGTGAACGCAAAAACCAAGAGTGCAGATAATGGTGCAGATGGCCTGGGGCAAAACCCTGTACTCGCTCACTAATATTGGCAAGTTGTTTAACCTCTGTGTGCCTGGATTGAGTAAAAACATTGTACTCATGAGTAAAACGCACTTAGGAGAATGCCTGACATATAGTGAGAGCTTGATGAGCACTGCTTATGTTTTTCATAGCACTGTTTTTCATAGTTCAGTGTAGCAGAGACATAGGGTTCAAAATTTTGGAAGAAAAAGATTAAATAATCAGAAGAATGGGTGGCAGGTATGATGTCATAGAAAATAGTGGTATCCTAATTAGTTCATTAAACTTTGCTGTCTTTGACTAACTGTGAAATACCACCCAAAGAGACAGACGGGCCTGCTAGAGCAGGTTATACACGAAGCAGACATGAAGGGAATGAAGATTCTTAGAACTCACAGCCAAGCCTTTAACATTACTTTTCAGTATTCATTAGATATTATATTAAACTTTTTTCACAAATTACATTTTTAAGTCTGAGGCAATGAAATTATATACATGGTTTAGTAATTAAAAACAACAACAACAACAAAAAAAAACACTGTGGATTTTTCGTTACAGCAAAGAACATGGTCACCCATTTATAAAAATGGAGAAAATGGTGACTAGAGGAAGTGTCTCCTATCCTGAGCTTAAACCCAAAGTCAACCAGGCATAATTGTGCAACCTTAGGCCAGTCACTTGTCTTTGGGCCTCAGTTTCCTCAAATGCTTAAAGAAAGAATAGATGTCTCAGGGTTCCTTAACTTTAGTCATCCATAAAAACCTTAAGATTATTGCTATATTAATCCTACACAACAATACATATTACATATTAATCCTCTACAACACTCTCTTTGAAATCATGGTTTTCTTGCACTAGTTAAAATTTTTATAATGTGCGTTAAATATTTTTAAAACAATTCCTCCTTGTACAAGCTAGAATCATACCGCATCCTGTACCTCTTTGGGAAACATTAGATTAGATGAGGTCCCTTACCATTCACAGATTCAGGCAGGCTATATCTGGAAAAAAAAAAAATAAGAGAGAAAGAAAGATTAGTGTGGAGATAAGCCATCTTTAGCTTTGCAGTCTTTGCATTATTTTTTACTTTTGGTTAGAGGAGACAGAACCAAGCAAACTGTTCTGTCTCTGCATGAAAGATTCCACCCAATCTCAAGGTCAGTTATCTGACCAGCATGTAATAGAGACTGTTAAATACAGCAAGATAATTGGACATCAAAACTACAGGACTATCAAGACAACTGAGTGACACCCATCAACCCAAATGAAGGGCAAGATAACAAGACTGAATGTCAACCTGGAAACGAGTCAAGACATAGGTCACAGAAAAAAGTAAGAGTTTCCACAGGAAGGGGCAAGGAAGATGTAATGCGAGGATGAGGGCAAAACAAAATGTTTGTTCCTTTGTGTTCTCCAACTTTTCCCTATTGTCATCTTTGTCACATAAAATTTACTGTCTCAAGTGAATCAGAACATCCTAGTAGGTTGTTAATGACCTTCATAAATCAGGTAAATTAGTTCTTTTTTTTTTCTTACCGTTTTTCTTCTTCAGTAATTTTCTGATCAATTTATGATGCCTCTCATTCAAGGGAGAAAGTTCAAGGCAAAGGCTAGTGAAAACTAAGGGATTCGCCTCTCCCAGTGGCTGCTTCTACTCTTTCTCACCTCAAGGCTCTCTCTGTCCAGGTAGGGAACTAGGCACAGGGCAGCAAGAGCCGGAGGAAGAACTCAATCTTCCATCTGAGGGCTGAGTCTGAGTCTGTCTCCTGTGAAAAGCATAGCGCAGCTTGGTGGGCTGTGCAAGAAGCAGGAGAGAAGGGAGGGCACTGTGCTTCCCTGAAGGGGCCTTAGTCTCTTTGCGCCCTTACAGTCTGTGTCTCTGAGCTTTTTTTTTTTTTTTTTTTTTTGGTCTTTTATTTGTGTGGTGTTTTGGGTGGGTTTTTTTTTTTTTTTTTGCTTTTTAGTGCTGAATATGTAGCATATGGAAGTCCCCAGCAACACAGGATCTAAGACTTGTTGTGACATACACCACAGCTCACAGCAACACCAGATCTTTAACCCACTGAGAGATCGAACCTGCATCTTCAAGGTTACTGGTCGAGATTGTTAGCCTGAGCCTCACTGAGACCTCCTCTCTGAGCATTGTTGAACGGGACCCTTGGATCCTCTGAGAATTACTTTGTTAGATTTTTTAAGAATACTTAAATTACTTATGGCAAGGAAATTATGGTGAAAAATGGCAAACTCTACCCCAAGGTCACAGAAAATCCAGGGAAAAACTCAACCCACAGCAGGAAAGAAAGATTTCATGGTTCATGGTTTCCCTCTCTCAATTCAGCTTCTTTTCTAAAGAAGCAATGGAGTATTCTTCACCTTGAGAGAACTGCTTCTTTTTTTTTTTTTTGGCCGCCCCACAGCATATGGAGTTCCTGGGCCAGGGATCAGATCCAGCCACAGTTGTAACCTATGCTACAGATGCAGCAATGCAGATACTTTTTAACCCACTGTGCCAGGCCAGGGATCGAACTTGCATCCTGGCATGACAGAGATACTGCTGATCCCATTGCACCACAAGGGGAACTTCAAGAATTGCTTATTCTTGAACGTGAAATTTTCTCCCTCCGAGTTGTGGATTACCTGTCCGTAAGACACGGTGAAGACTTGTATGTGTGTTTTCCTGGTGGTCTTCTTTTCTAAAATTAGTAACCCCAAATCCTCTGCGACTACATGTAAAAGGATAATACATATGCCCTAGATTCCCAAGAGACTCCAAACATTTTCCATATGTAGGGTTTCCCAACACTTTTGTGAGAGATGGAATTTATTTTCCCAGAGCCTCGAAGTATTCAGGTGAGTTTACATTCCAAAGCACACATGCACATACGGTGTTGGATCTGTGCATCTCAGAGACCAGAGTGATAACTCCCAGTCACCTTTCCCCACCCCCCCACTCCCCCCAGAAATGGGCTCCCAGGGAGGAAAATCAGTCTGCCGACGGTGGGCCCTTCACATTATACCCATTAGGCAGAGGGCAGTTGATGCTTTTGTCTTATTAACAGATAAAATCCGTCACTGAGTGAGGAGAGAATTCTCCAAACTCAACCTCACACAGAAGTTGCTTCTTACTCTTTGTAAACATCATGGTTCCCTCTGTCCGAGTACTCACCTCCCATAAGTACCACATAACTGTCATCAAATTCCACAGAACGCAAGAAACAAAAGGCTCCAACTAGGGGGAGAATAACACGATGAAGATAATGGCCATAAGCACATCAAGCTGATCACCATTTTCTAAACAGGGCCAGCTGCACCCTATGGCACTTTCCATATGCCACTCTTGTTGAAATTTTCTGTCTCTCTCCTTCCCCTTTGCTTGGAAGGCTCCTGCTCACCCTTCAGGACCCAACTCAAGTGTTTTCTCCAGGAAGCTTCTACTGACCTCCCCCTGGCTTCCACTATTAGTACAGCTACTGTAGCAGTCGTGGTACATTCGAGAACTCCGTAATGCTAAGGATGTTCAAGTTCTGTCATCACTAGAGGCACGCGGCAGACCCAAGACCTCACTGAGGAAACAGTTCCACACCGACAAGCCTTTCAACTCATGGTAATCTAGCAGGAAGAGGAAACAGTTTGTGCAAACGTGCTCAATTAGAAAACCAAATTATACATCATGTGGGATTTGTAAAGGGAATTGTCGTCAATCACCGCCCTCTTTCTCAAACAAGATTATATAAATGCATCCAGAGTGCTGGGGGAATATACTGTAGAATGTACGTTGATATTAACTAGACAAGGATGTAATGTACTGGGATTTTACACCTGAAAATGATTTTGGAGACCACTTCCACCTTTTTTTTACAGGAAGACCTCTCCACCGCTTTGATAATCAGACACAAACAACAGGTACAGTCTTCAATCTGTGAATACTAATGGGTCACATTATTATGTTATTTTCTGATCACCATACAGAGTGACTTGTGAAGCCTCTTTTTTCCTAGCTTGTGGCTTGGCAGTCATGAGCTCACCACCCTAGGAAAGAGCAGGCTACCTTTACACAAGTGTTGCTGTGTGTGGAATCACTAAGTAGGTGAGCTGCATCCAGTCAAAGAGATAAAGGTTTTTTTATGTGACTTCAGAGAATCAATGAAATGTTCCTTGGGGTAACAGGCCTAAGTTATGAGTGGGCATGATCCATGCCACCCTGATGGATGACTGCCCTGAGAGACCTTTAAGAAACACAGCAGGCCTATGAGCAATGCAGTGGAAGCCTGAGCACCACAGTGAAAGATGTAGCTTTCCCCCCTCGAGCTATCAGCATTAGGTCCTGCTGTGCTAATGGAGAGGCTGTAAAACCCAGGCTCTAACTACTGTGGGGAGGATGGTTTTCAGCAGTCATCACTCATACATAGGTAATTACCTTTCCTCTCCCTTCATTGTCCTGCTGCTTCTGCGGAAGTTCCGAGCAGAGGGAGTGGAGGCAGGTCGCCGTGTCCCATTGTGATGTACTGTGTTGTCCATTCTCCCCTCTCTGTGCTGCCAAAGGCCACCCTCACTGTTCCAGATGAAAGATCTTTCTATAATCATAGTAATTGGGGAAGCAATAGGATCATTAGCCAGCACATAATCCTAGACAAATAAGCTTGATGACACGCATAGTCACAAAAATTGTGGGCTCTTTGAGTTCACAATATAAGAAGCTATCCTGCTATGTTTCTTTGAAAGGCTTTTAAGATAATTTTCAAACAGCACTGTGGATAGTTTTCAAAAACATGTAGGTTGCCAACATCCTTTTGAATACAACTGTGAATGCAGCCTGATACAGTGGAAAAAACTTTAGAGTCAGCAATCCCAGCCCAGCCTCTTATTAAATCTATGACTTTTAATCATGTTAGTAATGACTCAGGCCTTGATCCCTCATCTATAAAACAGGGGTACCAATATCTATTTTCTAGGGCTACTGTGAAGATGATACACATAGGTTTTTGGCACAAAGTCAGCACACAATAAATGTGCTTATTAATGTAACTCAATTAGGTATATTATGATTATTACTTCCCTCTTCTTACCCTAATGTTAGACCTACATCTAACAAACCATGTCCTCTGTCACATCAGTCACAGCTGAGAGTGTTTGTAGAAACAGTTCTGAGAATTGTCCCTAACTTAGCTTTTAATTAAATCTTTAAAATAATAACAAATTTCATATACTTTGGAATTTGCAATGTTAAGGTCCTGCTTTCCTCACAATTTGGATGGTAAAAAATTAGCCCACAGACCACAAGGCAGAAGAGAGGAAGCTCACTGGAAGAAAGTTCTGCCAAGGTCATCGATCAAACAGAGACCAGAACAGGGAGTTGGAGCCAAGGCCCTGCTGGGAAAGCTCGTGGACTTTTCTCATGTTATAACGTAAGCGATATGGTAGAGATATTACATCAGCAAAAATTAGAGTTCCCACTGTGGCACAGTCAGTCAATGATATGATTTGTCTCTGTGGAGGTGCCGGTTTGATCCCTGGCCTGGTGCAGTGGATTAAGGATCTGGCAGTGCTGCCGCTGTGGCGTAGGTAGGAGCTCCAGCTTGGATTTGACTACTGACCTGGGAGTCCCCTCAGCTGGAAAAGAACACAACAATAATAACAAAAAAAACTTTCCTTGGAGTTCCTGCTGTGGCTCAGCGGGTTAAAAAACCCAACTAGTATCCGTAAGGATGTGGGTTCTATCCCTGGTCTCGCTCAGTGGGTTAAGAATTTGGCATTGCCACAAGTTGTGGCATAGGTCACAGATGTGGCTCAGATCTGGCGTTGCTATGGTTGTGGTGTAGGTCTACAGCTGCAGCTCTGATTCAACCCCTAGCCTGGAAACTTTGTATGCTGCAAATGTGCCCAAAAAAGAAGAAGGAAGGAAGGAAGGAAGAAAGGAAGGAAGGAAGGAAGGAAGGAAGGAAGGAAGGAAGGAAGGAAGGAAGGAAGGAAGGAAGGAAGGAGAGAGAGAGAAAGAAAGAAAGAAAGAAAGAAAGAAAGAAAGAAAGAAAGAAAGAAAGAAAGAAAGAAAGAAAGAAAGAAAGAAAGAAAGAAAGAAAGAAAGAAAGAAAGAAAAGAAAGAAAGAAGGAAAAAGAAAGAAGAGCAAAAAAATTGAGGTATGCTCACAGGATGGCAGGTTATTACTCTAGGTGCTGGAAATAATTAATAGAATTAATTTTCTGACTTTATAGATCTTTCCCTCTAGTTGAGGGAGGAGAGAGTGAATAAATAAATGCATAGATTTGTGAAGATGACAAAGTAAAGCAGCAAAATGGAGCAAGGAGTTTTCTTTCCATTGTTGGCAGGGGGAGGAATGAAACATGTCATTTTGAGATGAGCATTAAAATGGACAAGGAGGACTTCCCTGGTGGCTCAGCTGGTTAAGGATCCAGCATTATCACTGAAGTGGCTTAGGTCACTGCTCTGGTGAGGGTTCCATCCCTGGCCCAGGAACTTCTACATGCTGATGTGTGGCAAAAAAAAAAAAACAAAAAAACAAAAACAAAAAACAGGGGGAGCCTCACTAAAAGGTGGTACTTCAGCAGAGACTAAAGGAGTGAGGGAACCACCATTTGGATATCTGGAGGGAGAGGGAGTCAGGCAGAGTAGAAATACCTTTGGAAATTTTTGAAGGGAAGAATAAGATATGGCATATGTTTTTTTTTAAAAATCTCTCTAGATATTATATTGAGGGTAGCTTTTATATTAAGTTCAGAAACAAGGAGATCAATTGCAAAGGTAATCCAGGAGAAAGGGGACAGTGTCATTCCCATTGTACTCAGAAAGGTGTTACCATGTACACAGCCTGGATGTATTTTTTAATTGAAGTATAGGTGATTTACAATATTTTATTAGCTTCAGTTGTACATCATAGTGATTCAATATTTTTATAAGTTGTATTCCATTTAAAGTTATTACAAATTATCAGCTATATTTCCCTGTACTGTATAATATATCCTTGTTGCTCATTTATTTAATACATAATAGTTTGTATCCTCACCCCATATATCCCCTCCTACTTTCCCTCTCCCCACTGGTAATAGCTTCTTCTCTATATCTGTGAGTCTGTTTCTCTTTTGTTATATACATCCCTTTTTTTTTCACTTTTTAGATGCCATACATAAATAATATTATACAGTTTTCTTTATTTGTCTGACTTATTTCACTAAGGAAAATATCCTTTAGGTCCATCCATGTTATTGCAAATGGCAGCATTTCATTCCTTTTTATAGCTGATTAATATTCCTGTGTGTGTGTGTGTGTGTGTGTGTGTGTGATATAATCTAATATATAATGTCTTTATCCATTCATCTGCTGATGGACACTTAGGTGGCTTCCATTTTTCTTAATGTAAATAATTCTGCTATGAACATTGTGGTGCATATATCTTTTGAAAATGGTGTCTGGGGTTTTTTTGGATATATACCCAAGAGTGGAATTGCTGGATCATATAGTAGTTCTGTTATTTTTTTGAGAAACATCTATACTGTTTTCCATAGTGGTTGTACCAAGTTATATCTCATCCAACAGTGTACAAGCATTCCCTTTCTCCACATTCCCTTTCTCCACCTCCCATTTGACATTTGTTGCATGTAGTCTTTTTTGATGATAGCCATTCTGACAGGTGTGAGGTGACACCTTATTGTGGTTTGCATTTGTCATAATTAACAATATTGAGCCTCTTTTCATGTTTTTTTGGCCCTCTGTATGTGTTCTGTGGGAAAATGTCTATCAGATCTTCTAACCACTTTTTATTCTAGTTGGGGCTTGTTTTTTGTTTTTTGTTTTGGTATTGAGTTGTGTAAGTTGTTAATATATTTTGGACATTAACTCTTTTATAGTAATATCATTTGCAAATATTTTCTCCCATTCAGTAGGTTGTCTTTTTGTTATGTTGATGGTTTCCTTTGCTGTGAAAAAAGCTTTTACGTTTAATTAGGCTCATTTGAGTTTTGCTTTGTTTTGTTTTTATGGCTGTACTTGCAGCATATGGAAGTTCCCAGGCCAAGGGTTGAGTTGAAGCTGCAGCTGCTGGCCTACATCACAGCCACAGCAACTCCAGGTCCGAGATGCATCTGTGACCTGCGCCACAGCTTACAGCAATGCCTCCAACTTCCTTCTTTTTCTCTAGATTGCTGTGGTAATTTGAGACCTTTTGTGGTTTCATATAAATTGCAGGATGAGTGGTTCTAGTTTTGTGGGAAATAGGTGTTTTTACAAGGATTGCATTAAATGTGTAGATTACTTTGGGTAGTATGGACATTTTAACAATATTAATTCTACCAATCCAAGAATATGAGATATCTTTTCATTTCTTTGTATCATTTTCAAATATCTTCATCAATGTTTTATAGTTTTACCTCCTTAATTTAGTTTATTCCTGGATATTTTATTCTTTTCAGTATTATAGCCTGTATATACTATAAAGGAAGAGCAAGGCCAGAGAATTTCCCAATGGATTAGATGTGGGGTGTGAGAAAATCATGGATAATGGTAACATATTATGTGGAGTATCTGAAAGAATGAAGGTATCTTTAATGAGCTGAGGAAGACTGAGAAAAGAGTAGGTTTGGGAGAGTGAAGATAAGTATTTTCATTTTAGATATGTAAGTTTAAAAGACCTATTAGACACCCATGTGGAGATTTTGAGTAGGCAGCCTATTATTCAAGTCTAGAATCTAGGGGGATGACCTGGAATATAGGAACATATTTGGAGCCATGACTTTACAGATGGTATTTAAAACCCTGCTGCTAAATGAAATCACCAAGGGAGTGAACAGAGGATGACAAGGAAGAAATTTGAGGATTCAAACTTTGTTAAGCAGCCAAAGCAGAATGAAACAGAAGCCTGTTATAATTAGAGTATCCCTAAATACTATGTGATGTAGAAGGAGTTCCAGAATTTCTGCATGCTCTGGGACAGACTTGAAGAGTAGTTGATGATGCTGGCTTATGAACCACACTGGAAACAAGTGGTCTCAAGGCGAGGGCTACAGCAAGAGAGAGGAGAGGGGGATACTCAACCCAATCCAGGAACAAGGTGGGGACTGAATCTTTAGGCTTTGAGTCCACTAGGATCTGACTCAACCAAGAAAGAAAATCTCCCAAGTTCATGGGCTACAGACTTAATATCAGATGCCAGCAGGACACCACTGACTTGACTTTGTCTGAGTCTAGAGGAGCTAAGAAGATGCTCCAAGGACCTAGGCACTTAGATCTGGGACTGCTCCTCTTCCCTGCCTCCACAGGGTCACATAAGCTCCCTCCTCCCTATTCCCAGATCCATATTGGAGAGAAGCAGAAATTGGGAAAGCATAAAAACATATTTATCTAAAAGAGACTGAATTATATATCATATGGTATTTAGATTAGCAACTGAGTTTACTGAATTGGTCTAAATTTAGTACCCCCTTGCACCTGCTACCCAATAAGGAGGGGCTTCTTAAGATGATTAGGTGAATTATGAGAAGTACAGAAGCTGTAGTTTCTATGCATATTTGAATGTGGTATGCAAATTTATAATTGGGGAAATTTATAAAAGCATCTTGTCAACTGTGAAGTATTTAGTCTGAGAGATGTAGGAGGGTGGGGTAACTAGAGAAGCCCAAGAGTTTTAGAAGATTGGAACACAGGACACATACTCAGAAGTTACTCTAAACCAGTGATTAGGTAAAACTATTAAAATGTAAATTAGATTTCAGTGCCTGGGAAGATAATGGAATTGAAGTGGAAATAGTAAATATCTCCGGGAATTAACAGAGTCACATCAAATAGTATTATAAATTATATGATGTGCTTAGGGCTATTCTCTAAGAAGCAAAAATTAATTTACAGGCATCTCTTCAGTTCAATGAGCCTTTCTGGATCATCTTGATACTGTGTGACAGCAAGTAATCCAGCATTCTTACATGATAAGAAGGAAGGGATAGGCCAAATAGTTGATTTTTTCCCACTTTCCCATGAATCAAAGGGTGATAGAGTATGGTGGTCAGTCTCTTTTTCTTCCTTGCTCCAGTGTTACCCTGTTCATGCTGGGGAAATGCACAAGAATATGCTGATGGAACTCTGACCTGGAGGCTTTCCAAACCCAGCAGGATCTGATAGGGACAGAGTAAAGGGACAAAGTAGGTGATTAAATAGTTAATCCCAATAATGGCTCATAAATAGAAAAGATATGGGAATCCTCTGTAAATTAATGATCACACAAGAAAGCAGGCTTTCTTAATAACAAAACCAAGCAAGTTTGCCTAGCAACACAACCAAACAGGCTTACTTAGCAACAAAAGCCATGCAATAGTAGCACAAGACACACCCCCAAACAATAAAACCAAAGTAAAATGAGACCAACATCCTGCCCAGTGAGGTCGGTAAGTTAATGATTCCTAGGACAAGCTCCTCTGCACACCGAAAATCAAAACTATAGGGAAAGGTGACATTATACTGAAACCTGAGATGATTTACCATATTTTAGTATATTGTTACTATCTTTTTGCCCATTTCCATAGCACCATGATGTAACCATTTGACTATGCAGGGACAAGAAAACTCCCCTGCCCAATGTGGAGGAGGTGCTGATGATGGAAGCTTGACCTCTACTCAAAAATGAGGAAGAAGGTGGTCTTCTCCCCTCTCCCCATTTTCCATTGATTATGAAAGTGCCACCCACCCAGCTTTGGGGATGGCATCCTCTTGCCTGCCCACTTGTATTTTCTCATAAGCATCTTATACTAATAAATCCCTTCTTGCCTATTGCTTTGCCTCTTGTTGAATTCTCTCTGTGTTGAGGCAAATTCTACGATTTCAGACAAAGCAAGTGGTTTTAATTAAAAAACAGTGGATTCGAGTCCCTTCCTGAGTCAGAGAACATGGATTCAAGTAATTTGAAGTGTGGCTGGATCCAAGTACCATCCCATGGGTTCAAATCCCAATCAAGTGTGGCTGGGCTCAAGTCACATCTAAGGTGTGCGATTGCTGATCTGCACTGCTATTTAATGTTCACTTTAAACTTTTTAGGGATAAGTATGTTACGTGTATGTGAAGTTGTGTATCAGTTCTACATGCCACATGCATACACACACTCCTCCCTCACTTTTGCTCATTCTTTTACTTACAATTTCATTCAACAAATACTGAGGACCTACCCTGTGCCATCCGTTCACCACGATATCAGGTTCCAAGAGTAGAAAGATGCCTAGAATCTTACCTTAAGCGAGTCACTGTTTAATAAGAAGAGTCAGACACAGCAACTGAAGGTGATACATCCAAATGTGATGGGGACACACAGGAAAGAAACACTCATCTGCTTCATGTCCTGCCTTCCTGAGAGGTCAAGCCTGGACAACATTTTTTCTACCCATCAGCCTGTCCACACATTTGTAACCACCTCCAAATTTTCAATTTTATCCATCAACTATTCCTTCCTATTAAAATCGGCTTGCTTTCTTAACTTCCCTATTTCTGTCAGGATTATGACCATTCCACAAGTCAGAAAAATTGAATGCTTTGGGTCTTCTTAAACCTTTCATGTTTTAATCAGATTCGAACTAATTAAAGCAACGTAAGCCAAATTGGCAGACATTCCAGGATCTACTCTCCCTTGGGGACTGCCCAGAGGAACTTAGTCTGAAGGAGTGGCAAACTGTGACCTCGAACCTAGGCTGCTGACAGCAGTGCAGAGACCTGAGCAGGCACCTAAAGTATGGCTGGGCTCAAGTCACATCTAAGGTGTGCGATTTCTTTTTCTTTTTCTTTTTTTTTTTTTTGTCTTTTTGCCATTTCTTGGGCCGCTCCCGCGGCATATGGAAGTTCCCAGGCTAGGGGTTGAATCGGAGCTGTAGCTGCCAGCTTACGCCAGAGCCACAGCAACGTGGGATCCGAGCTGAGTCTGCAACCTACACCACAGCTCATGGCAACGCCGGATCGTCAACCCACTGAGCAAGGGCAGGGATCGAACCCGCAACCTCATGGTTCCTAGTTGGATTCGTTAACCACTGCGCCACGACGGGAACTCCCAAGGTGTGCGATTTTTGATTTGCACTGCTATTTAATGTTCACTTTAAACTTTTTAGGGATAAGTATGTTACATGTATGTGAAGTCGTGTATCAGTTCTACATGCCACACACACCTGCATGCACACACACACACTCCATTCCCAAACTGAGCTGAACGGTTCACAGATGTGACAAAATGCTCCCCTGCTCAGCAAAAGGTTCAACACATAATGTTCAAGCCCTACTATCAGCATACAATCAGCAGCACACAGAGCCTCAGTTTTCCTAAAGTGAAACTGATGTAGCGTAGTGGTTGACATAGTGTCTTGCCTGGATTTCCCCATTCTGGACCAAATCCCCTGATTTCTCCAGCTGTCCAGATTGTTGCCTGCTGAGGGCTCTCCACAGTATCCCTGCCCAGGGAGAAAGTGTCATTTTCTTAGTGTACGCACATTCCCCTGAGGTAAATTTCCCTCCTTGTTTTTTGTTTTGTTTTGTTTTGTTTTAAATTTGAGCAGAGTTGATTTACCATGTTGCATCAATTTCTGCTGTACAGGATAGTGAGGCAGTCACACATGTATACGTACTATCTTTCATCATGGTCTCTCCCAAGTGATGGGATGTAGTTCCTGGTGCTGTACAGTAGGACCTCATTGCTTATCCATTCTAAATGTAATAGTTTGCATCTACTAACCCCAAACTCCACATCCATCTCACTTCCTACCCCCCCACACCCACCCCGGACTGTTTGACCCCAGGAGAGATATGCAAAGGTGAACCCTCCAGGGCTAAATTCAGAACAGACGCTGAGGGGCAGTGCAGCTTTCAAGCTGCTGACAGTGGTAAGCTGCATCACAGTTCACCTCACTCTGGCCAGCCCTGTTGTTGGCCAGAGTGAGGCTCTTTTTCATGTGTTGTTTCATGGCCCAGGAACCCACCTGAACACAAATCTCCATCTCAGAGTGTTTCCTAGGCAAACCAACCCTGACAGGTGGGAAGTGATCTTTTGACTTTAAAAGATTTACCCCCCCCCCCACCAACCTCATGAATTAGTCCAGCTGAACCTCTCCAATCTTTGTACCTTGGTCATTTTCTCCCTTGAAACCTACCCATGAGAATGTAAAAGAATCAATTTACCAATCTGTCAACCACTTTTACTGAAATATAGCACAGGGAATGCCTTGGGGCATGGTGACTTTGTGTATAACCTCAGTGAGACTCATACTCTTCCAAAAAGTCTTTTATAATCACCAGTAGAAGTTTGTGCTGGCAAGATATGCTTATCTCTACAACTTTCTTTGATTCCTGTAAGAGGGAAATGATTGTCTCTTTTCTTGTAGGGCATAATTGGTCTATACCAATAATTTTACGAATGGTTTCACTACCTGTAGGTAATATTTTTTGGAAACCATGATAAAATTTCTAAAGTCATCCGTCTTCTCTAGGCACCTTTCTGCTTTTTGAGTCTCTAATGATTGCCATTATTTTTTCCCTCGTAATATACCTCTAATTTTTCTTATTGCTCTGTCGTTACTGGTGCATTGCTGTTTTTGTAAAGAAATTTTGAAAACTGCTATGCCCTACAAGTTTTGTTCTGATTTACATTCATTTTTGTGAAAGGCTACTAAAGCGGAATTAATTTAAAATTGGTTAATTCTAAGCATCCCAACTGTTAAAACTGAAACCGAGCCAAAGATTTCATTTAAACAACAGAAAAGAACAATATTTTCCATGTTCCATTAATGGAAATGCCAATGGATTAATTTTTCAGTTTTTCCACCATGACTCAAGGTAGCTGATATTCCTGGTTCAATTATATGGTTCAGTCTAAATTAAACACATGTCATACCAGATACTATTTGCCCACATAATAGCTATGCTCCCTTTGTTAATAACAAAGTGCAGTTACACTCTGGCAGGCATGTGTCTGTCTAAAAACTGCATTTCCCAGCTTCCTTTGCCACTAGAATAGCCATGTAGCCCAGTTTTGGACAAAGGGAAGTAAGTGATAGTTACTGGACAGGAATTCTGAGAAAGCTACTTAAAGTGTCGGCTGACAGATGGCTTACATATTTGCTCTCTATATTATCCCATCTTGCTTTATGGAGTCCAAGCATGGTGATAATTATAAAACAACTACCTTACGTTTATAATATATATATATAAAGCAAAGACGGAAAGAGGTTAGTCCCTGATGACACTGCAGAGCTGCCACATCAATGCTTGGCTGTTCATTTCTGGAGTTCTCGTTAGATGAGATAAACGAAAGAACTAATTTATTTCAGCTACTGTTTTTCAAGTTTGTTACACACAATTTAAAAATCAATTTGAGAAAAATTGCCATCTTAACAATGCTTAGTTCTCGGACTTCCTGTGTGGCTCACAACAACACTTGAGTTCTCCAATCCATAAACATGGAATGTCCCTTTTATTTGGATCTTTAATTTCCATCAGCAATATTTTGTAGTGTACGGTATACATGCCTTGTACTTATATTTGTTAAATTTATTTTTAAGTATTTTATTCTCTTTGACATGATAATGAATGGAATTACTTGCTTAATTTCAATTTTGGATTGCTCATTGAAGGAGATAGAAATACAATTGTTTTGTGTATATTTATCTATTAATACGATGTATTGCATTAATTGGTTTTCCAGGTGTTAAACCAACTATGGTGGACATAAGCTTAATGTGGTCCCTATGATCCCCGCATCCTGATATTAATCACGATCACAATCATATCCTTGTGTGATTTCCTCCCTTTGAGTATGGTCAAAACCAGAGACTTGCTTCTGATAAATAGTACAGTAAACATGACTCAATATATGATATTATATGATTACATAAGGTTTTAATGCCTAGAGTCTCTTTAGTCCTTGCTGGCTTTGAAGAAGTAAGGGGCTACATTGAGGAATTTGGTGTGGCAAGCTAATGCAGGTAGCTTCCAGAAGTTTAGGGTAGTCTTCAGCCTACAACCAGGGAGGAAGTGAAGTCCTACAGCCATAAGGAACTGCCAAAAACTTGAGTGAATTTCATCTTCATCTGAGCCTCAGATGAAGCTGTAGCCTTAGATGACATCTTGACTACAGCCTTGACAGATAATAAGCTGGGGGCCCAATTAAGCTGTGCCTTGGCTCCTGATCAGAAGACCTATGAGACAGTAAATTGAACTGATTTAAATAACTTGCATGATGTATTAAGCTGCTAAAATTATGGTAATATGGCTACACAGCAATAGATAACTAATATACTAACCTTGTGTTCTTGAGATAAATCATACTTCACCATGGTGTATGGTCCTTTTAATATATTTGCTAATACTTTGTTGAATATTTTTGTGTCTATATTTACAAGTATCAGTCTGTAGTTTTCTTGTGATGTCTTGTTTTGCTTTGTTATCAATGGCCTAATGAAATGAATTGGAAAGTTTCCCTCTTCTCTTTTTGGAAGAGTTTGTGAAGTATTGCTATGATTTATTCTTTAAGAGTGCAGTATAATTTACCAGTGAAACATCATTTAGGTTCGAACTTCTCTTTGTGCAAAGATTTGTAATTACTCATTCAGTTTCTTACTATTGATGTTTGGGATTTTTTTCTCCTTTTATCTTAAGAAAATTTTAATATTTTGTATATTTCTGGAAATTTCATCTAAGTTGATTGACTTAAGTTGTTCCTAATATTCCTTTATAATCATTTTAATTTTTGTGAGGTCAGTAATCATGCCTTCATTTCATTTCTGATTTTGAAAACTTGCGTGGTCTCTTTTTTCTTAGTCTTTCTAAAGTTTTGTCCATTTTTAAACTATTTCCAGAGAATCAACTTGTGGTTTAGTTTATTTTCTCCAATGTTTTTCTGTTTTCTATTTTGTTGATTTCTACTCAGGTCTATATTATTTCCTTCCTTTTGCTTGTTTGTGTTTCACTTGCTCTTTTTTTCTAGTTTCTTAAAGCAGAAGCTTAGATTATTGGTATGGGATCTTTCTTCTTTCCTAACATGGATGTTTAAAGCTAAAAATTTCCCTCTAATCATTGTTTTAGCTGCATCCCATAAACTGATTTTGTTTTCATTTTCAGTTAGTTTAAAATATTTTCTAATTGTAATTTCTTCTGATAGATAAAATATATTGTTCAATTTTCAAATATTTTTGGCGTTGCACAGATTTTATTCTGGCATTGATTTTTAATTTAATCCCACTATAGTCAGAGAATATACTTTGTATGTTTGCAATCCTTTTAAATTTATTGAGATTTTTTTTTCATTGCTTAGCATGTGGTCTAACCTGGAAAATGTTCTATGTATGTTTCAAAAGCATGTGAATTCTACTCTTGTTGAAAAGAATGTTCTATGAATGTCAATTGAGCCATTTTGGCTGAAAAAGTTGTTCAAGTTTTCTGTTTTTCTGTTGATCCTTCTTGGTTCTTTGAGCTTTGGGAATATGTAGATTAATGTTTTGTCAGATTTCAGAAGTTTTCAGCCATCATTTTACTGAATATTTCTCTGCAATTTCCCTCTCTCCTTTCCTTTTAGGATTGTCACTATGTACATGCTGGAATGCATAATAGTGGCTCCTGCTTCAGATTATGTTTCATCAGTCTTTTTCTCTGTGTTCTACACTTACATGGTCTTGACTGATATGTCTTCAAGTGTATTGATTCTTTCTTCTGTCATCTTAAATCTACTATAAAGCTCCTTTAGAAAATTTTTCATTTTGGTTAATTCAATTTTCAACAGCAGAATTTCTCTATGTTCCTTCTAAAAATAATATCTCTATTTTTTGATAGTCTCTATTTGATGGCTCATTGTAATAATACTTTTGTTTAATTTCCTTTAGTTCTTGGAACACATTTACTATATCTGCTTTGAAGTCTTTGCTGAGTTTAACATCAGAGGGAAATCAGAGATAATTTTTACTTTCTGCTTTTTTCCGGGGATACACTTTCATGGTTTTTTTTGCATGTCTCATAATATTATGTTGAAAACTGCACTTTTGGATAATATTGTAGCAACTATGGATTTTTATCACCTAGTGGATGGTTGGTTACTATTTTTTGTTTGCTTGTTTGGTGACTTGGCTTGATTCTCTAGATTCTCTCTTCCCCACTGTCTGTGGCCACTGAAGCCCACTGATCAGTTTTATTTAATTCTTTTTAAAATTTTAAGTCTGACGTCCAAGTGGTCACTATTGGGTCAGTCTAGCTTAGAGGCTAACAATGATTCATCAGTCAGATTTTGTGTATAAGTACCTTGAGCTTGTAAATCTTCCACTTGTCACTGGTAGATCTGTGTTTGGGTTGATACCTTCAAGTAATCCCTAGTTTTTATTTTTCCTGTGCTTAAGGCATCACATTCAGCTAGGAATACACAGGTATCTAGAGGCCTCTCCAGGCTCTCCTGCACATGCATGAAGCCTTGTGCATGTTTCAGCCTTCCAGGCCACAAGGATATATAAAACCTTATCAGATGTCAGAGTTTCCTGTTTAATTTTTAACTGGTCTTCAGTCTGCTGCTTGTCTCAAAAAGTGTAACAGTCTCAGGCTAGCTGCAATATGAGATGGCTCTGATTGCCACCTAAGATTGCTACTATTTTCAGTAATGACCCTGGACATTGGTTTCTTCCAAGTAGAGTGAGCACTGTTCAGCAGTGAAGCTATCAGTCCTCATGGCCTGCTCTTTCTTGGCTCAACTACTGCACCTGGAGCTGGGGCAGGCTATATGTGGATGGTAGCATCCTCAGCCGAAAGGCCATAGTTTCCCACTGTTCTTACCAAGGTTTACTGTTTTTTCCTAAATAAAGGCCTCTCAATTTGTTGTATGATTTAGTCAACATTCAGAGTCTTGAAATGATTATTTGTGACTATTCTGTTTTATCAGTGCTTTTTGGTGAGAAAATTTACAGAGCTCCTCCTTCAGCCAGTTCAGAAATTGTCATTTAATTTTCCCTCATATTACTAAAAGCTATTTGTCTATTGCACTACTTTTGGAGAGAATTCTTCAGCAGTATTTTCCAATATCTAGCCAGGTCTATTCTTTTTTTCACACTGTTTGGGTTGTTCTGTATGTATGAGTCTGGGGTGGGGTGGTAGGGTGGCAATTGTGTAATTGTGTGTGAAATTTCCAAGAGTTCTCTAGTGTTTTCCCTTTTGTGAAATCCTATTTTAATTGTATCATGAACTACCTTTTGAAACTCCCTAGGTGGAATTTTTAACTTCTCTACTTTTTTTTGTTTTTTGTGTTTTTTTTTTTTTTTTGGTCTTTTTGTCATTTAGGGCCTCACCCATGGCATATAGAGGTTCCCAGGCTAGGAGTGCAATCGGAGCTACAGCCGCCAGCCACAGCCACAGCCACAGCAACTCAGGATCTGAGCTGCATCTGCGACCTACACCATAGTTCATGGCAACACTGGATCTTTAACCCACTGAACAAGGCCAGGGATCGAATCCATGTCCTCATGGATTATAGTTGGTTTTGCTAACTGCTGAGCCACAATGGGAACTCCAACTTCTCTACTATCTTCTGCACTTTGTATCATTAGGGTTTTTGGCTTTTAGTTAATCTATTTGCTGCCTCTTTATTCCCACTGAGAACAGCACCTTTTCCAGTGGTAATAATACCAGTGCCTTACACCAGCTTCAAGGAAAGAATTCTGCTCTTCACTTACACATTCTTTATAAATCATGGCAACTGCTACTGCAGGAGCTATTCTGAAAGCATATAGAACAAGGACGGACTTCAGACGTAATTGCTGAGTGACTCCTTGCATAGGTCCATCTTTACAAAGCAGACATCAGTTATCTAACAGCTTCCTGAGTTCTCTTGGCATATTCCTTTCCCCTCAAGTATAAGTATAATTAGAAGATAGACTTTTTCAACTACATAATTAAAAGGAAGCGCAGGTGGTAATTTCCAGAATAAATGGAATAGTCTATTTTTGGAAGCAGAAATTTTTGTAGCATTTTTAAAGGTTTTATAGCTTTGAAAGTATTATGATTCAGTTTATTTGGGGTTAAAATATTATATAATTTTGTGACCTATTTTTAATGGACTACTTGGGCATTCAAAAAACTAGTATTCTGTGGAATATATTTTGGACAAAGTTGATATATGCAATATGTAGATATTACATTCATGATATAAAGAATATTACCAAGCATTAAATTAGTACTATTATTCCCAGTAGTCCTGATTAGATCAAAGGTGGCAAACTGTTCACCCTTCACCCCCACAAAAAAGATTGTGATTGGATAAAATAATGTTTCATGACATTGATATTGACTTGCAATTATAAATTCAAATATAAACTTTAGGTTTAGTAGAATGAGACAGTCTTAAGTCCTAATTTCTCAATGAAAAGAGAAAGCAATTTATAGCTTTGCTTGACAAAGGTACATTCCGATGATGCCTCTTAAAATGACTAACAATTATAAAGTTCCATGGTTTATAATTTAAATTATCCTTTCATACCTGCTTCAAGATTCCATAATTCCAGGAGGAAATAAAGCCTAATTTCAAAAATAAACTTTGCATTTTAAAGTGAAAGCATGCAAGCTTTTCCCTTGTGTAGATCAAGCTATTTCTAAACTGTAGTGAAATTAATCAGCTTGCCAAAGGGCAGCATTAACAGTCAATGCAAGACATTTGTTAAACAAATATCTACAGAGACCTCCTCTGTATGAGAACACTGACTTTAAGCATATAACAATCTTATCGGGAAGTTGCAAGCAAAAACTCAAGAAAGTTGTGGTAAATGCCATATGAGCAAGAGGAGCTTGAGGAAGAGTGTAAGAATATTCATCTAAAGTGAGTAGGAAGACTTCCTAGTCGAGAGAATATGTGGGAGCTCCCATTGTGGTTCAGTGGGTTAAGAACCCAACTGGTGTCCATGAGAATGCAAGTTCAATCCCTGCTCTGGGGGTTAAGGATCTGGTGTTGCCGCAAGCTGTGCTGTGATGTAGACTGAAGCTCTGTTTAGACCCCTAGTCTGAGAACTTCCATATGCCATAGGTGTAGCCATAAAAAAAGAGAGTTAGAGAGAGAGATAACATTTGGACTGAACTTTGAATCATGGCATCAAAGAATCGGAGCATCTTAGGTTTGAGGATCCTGAAGTGACAAGTTCAGATTCCAGGCAGAATGCTTAAATTAAAATTGCAAGCTAAAGCCAAAACAATTAGGGATGTTGGGACTGTGGGGAACAGTTGTGTGGTGCTTGCCCTGTCTAAAAGAAGCAATCTGTTCTTAGCAACACCAAAAGAGAATGTAGGCCCTGTGTTACCAAAATTTCTGAAAATTTTCCCTAAGAAAACATGAAATTTCAGATTTTTTATGTAAATCTTTTTTGGGGGGGTGTCATTTTCCTTTTCTAGGTCTGCTCCCGAGGCACATGGAGGTTCCCAGGCTAGGGGTCTAATCGGAGGTGTAGCCACTGACCTACGCCACAGCCAGAGCAACGCTGGATCCCTAACCCACTGAGCAAGGCGAGGGATCAAACTTGCAACCTCATGGTTCCTAGTTGGATTCATTAATCATCGAGCCACGACAGGCACTCTGATATTCTTTATGTAAATCTTACATAAATCTTGAACCATAAATATTGACGACTAAAGCAATCTGTTTTGTAGCATCATGTAAGCCAGATTGCCCGTGAGCTGCTAATTTGCTGTCTTCACTTTAAGATCATCTGGTTCAATCCTTGCTCACTTCAGAATCCTTGAATCTCCTCCATGACTTTTTCTCCAAGTTGTCATATGCCCTCTAATTTAACTATTCCGAAAACGGGAATCTCAGTTCCTGGCAAGGCAAGTTGACTACCAGAACTTTATTCCTTATATTCGTCCACCAAACTGTCCTAATTTTTCCTGTATACTACAGAGTTCTACATAGGGGCTTAAAGGATTTGAAAATAGCCGTTATGTTCCTCATAAATTTTGTCTTGTGCCTTCAACTTTTGCTCAACTGTCATGGTTTCAACTTTCTTACCACCTTGATTAACTTCATCTGGATAGACTTGATGATCTGTTTTTCTTGGGGCATAATACTCAGAACTAAATGAAGTGGTCTAAGCAGGCAAAGAATGAATAGTATCTTATATAATAGACAGGTATTATATAAGTCAGATATCAGTGCAAGAAACTAAACATCACCCTAGATATTTTAATACAAAGAGTTTTACGTAATACGAAATCATTAGACTTGCTGAAGGAGAGGCAGGGCTACCACTGGGCTTCAGGTATAAGGAACCGTCAAACTTTTCTAAAGCAAATACACCATTTTACATTCTGCAGCAATATATGAAAACTGATTTCTCTACATCCTCAACAACACTTGACATAGCCCACCTTTAATTTTAAATCTTATGTTGTTAACATATTTAAATATGTTTCATATAGATTCCACCATAGGAAGATAGATGGATACAACTTTTCTCTACTAATATTTTTCTGGGAATTAGTCAATATTTCATTGATCACATCATTACTATTACATAAAAAAAAAAAAGACAGTAACTTATTCCCTTTAAGCCACAGAGAAGTACCTCATTTGAGGTTTGGCCCTATCCAAAAGTTATCACATGGCTGGCTTATCTTAGTCTTCTTTCTGTAATCTGGAACAATTCTGTTGTCACCTCAGCAATGGTGTTCCCTCTAGGATTTCTTAGGGTCTCAGTTATGCTGGCATTGAAGATTAGCTTTTCCCTCAGCCCAAATCTGTTATTATTTCCTCAGAGATATAACTCCTGAAAGCACTGTCTAATCACCCTTCTATACAAAATTTTCCCTCTTGAAGTTTGTTTTCAGGAATGAAATCTAAAACAGCCTCTCTGGATTTTTGTCCTATGATCCATTGAAGTGGAGACAGTGAAATTTTATATTTTAAAGTCAATATAAGTGTATACTTGTCATTCCTCTGAACTCCTTTATAAGTTTAAGAGATTAGTAGTAAACCAATGTGTCTTTCTGCTGGCTGTGTGTGGTTCTCAAATCATGGCTTGGTATTGTGAGTTAATAAATGGAAAGCATCCTAAAAGAGTGAATTTCACATAATAACCATTAAGGATATATTTGTGATTCATTCTATTGCCCTTTAATCAAACAATCATCCCTATATACTAAATTGTTAGTTCAGGCTGGGTATGAGAATTTGGGGCTTGGACTGAATCGGATGGCTTTGTTTTGACAAGGTGTCAGAAGTGAGATCTGGGAGTTCCCGTCATGGCTCAGTGGTTACAAATCCAACTAGGAACCATGAGGTTGCGGGTTCCATCTCTGGACTTGCTCAGTGGGTAAAGGACCCAGCGTTGCTGTGAGCTGTGGCGTAGGTCCCAGGCGCAGCTCAGATCTGGCATTGCTGTGGCTCTGGCGTAGGCCGGTAGCTGCAGCTCTGATTGGACCCCTAGCCTGGGAACCTCCATATGCCATGGAAAGTGGCCCTAGAAAAGGCAAAAAGACAAAAAATAAATTAATTAAAAAAAAAAAAAGACATGAGATCTAACCCAGCTCTCCTTAGGAAGACATGATTCTCGTATGCGCAGTGGTCTCTGATCAACTGGTTTTCTGGGCCAACTCCTGCCATCTGTATATCTCTGTTCGAAGCTGAAATCTTTTAAAAAATGAAAATTTATCTCTGGTTTACTCTTAAGCCACAGTTATAGTGTCATCAGGGGCCATGGAAGAGAAGCAGGTGGTTTCAAAGTGCATTCATATCAGCATTTTGTCAGAAAATTTTATATGCTCATCATGCTCTCAGTGTTTCCAGGAGGAGCTGAGAATTGTTAACATTCTTTATTTACCACATGAAAACATTTAAAGTTTTTTGCAGAAAAGTTTGAAAATCAAAGATCTGGAAGTTGCCTCTTTAATGACTGATTTCCTGGACTTCACTAAGTAAAACTTTCCTGTTTCCTACAAAATAAAACATTCATTTTCACTTCATTGAGACTTGAATTTACACAGACAAAATTTCCTAAGATCAAGGCAACAATCTCTGACATGAATCATGTCTTGATCAGAAGACATGATTCATTAATCTTTGTTTTTAATTATGTGAACAGGAAAAAAATCCTCAATCAAAATGGGAAAAAAAAGAGCCTCTCCAAATTTAATGTTTGTCTCTAGCATTCAAGTAGAAGATATGCAGAAAGAAGTGATCTTGAGTATGTTTACTCTGCTTAGAAGTAGAGATCTTAATAATCAAATGTGTTTTTAGAAATATTAGTATCCTAAAGTACAAAGTAACTAAATATTTCAATTATACTTCTAAGTGTAAGATGTTCCATATTCTTTGAAAAAGGTCTGATTATTTTCTCCAAGAAAATTAATTTTTGAAGTTACAAAGTAATAAAACATTCTGCTCTGTATCCTCTTATCCATCGACCACACCAGTTCTAGAATATTTTGAAATCACTATAGGATTGTTTCATTGCCATTGTTTACTCCTTCGGCAACTCCACCTGTGACCCATATTACCTTGGTAGCATAGTAATAAGACATCAGAAAAATATTTTTGAAAGAAACAATGGATGGAATAGTGGAAAGAAAGATTATACCGGGAGTTCCCATCGTGGCGCAGTGGTTAACGAATCCGACTAGGAACCATGAGGTTGCGGGTTCGGTCCCTGCCCTTGCTCAGTGGATTAACGATCTGGCGTTGCTGTGAGCTGTAGTGTAGGTTGCAGACGCGGCTCGGATCCTGCGTTACTGTGGCTCTGGTGTAGGCCGGCGGCTACAGCTCCGATTCGACCCCTAGCCTGGGAACCTCCATATGCCGCGAAAGCGGTCCAAGAAATAGCAAAAAAAAAAGAAAGATTATACCGAATTTCTAAATTCCTTAGCATGGCTTATAAGAGCCTGTCTAGTCTCAAATCTCATTTCCAATCTACCTTCACCCTCCATGATGGTCAACCACACCGAATTATTGTTTTCCCCTAAACTGATGATGCTGCCACAAAACATATGGTGGTTGAATGAAGGTTGCCAAATAAACAGCTGCCTGGGCCCTGAAGCCCTGTGCTTCAGCTGTAGAGAATTGTCTGTGCATAAACTGGCTACCATGAAGAGTTTTCCTTTGGGCTGAGCTTCCTTATTCCGCTGAATTATGGGCCTTGCTCTGTAGTGCTAACACAGTACTTCTACGTATTGACTGTGTTTAAGAAGGTGAGAAATACTACTTTTTTATTTTTTATTCTTTTTATGGCCACACCTGTGGCATATGGAAGTTCCCAGGCTAGGGGTCAAATCAGAGTGGCAGCTGCTGGCCTATACTAGAGCCACTGCAATGCTAGATCTGAGCTGCATTTGTGTCTGGCGCCGCAGCTGGTGGCAATGCCAGATCCTTAAACCACTGAGCAAGACCAGCGATGGAATGCACATCCTCATGGATACTATGTCAGGTCCTTAACCCACTGAGCCATGACGGGAATTCCATAAATACTTTTTTTAGATGGAGAAATAATCATAATTAGAAGAGATGTGATTCCTAACTTCCGATTGAGGATTTGTGTAAAGATGTTGGGTGAAGACTCATATTTTCCACCCAAGAGTTGGAAACAAACAAACAAACAAACATAAGCTGGTTTCCCTCTTCTTTCCCTTCCTTCCTTTCCTCCTCTCCCTCCTTCTCCCCTCTCCTTCCTTCTTTCTAAGTTTTGTTTTGGAGTTGGCAGGCTGAAGAAAACACCTTACCATTACTTTTTAACTCCCAGATATGTCCAGAAAATGCTGCACAAGTAACAAATCCCTGGACACCCCACTACTTCATCCTCCTTTTGCACGTTGCTCCTCAGTCATTAGTATTCCAAACAGATTTCTCTTGCAGTTCATTATTCTTGGCCATAGCCAACCATCCCCCTGTGCCTGTCCACATTCATGAATAGAATGCATAGAGGCAAGCGATTTAATTATGTTCTCCTTTGAAATTTGACTTGGGGGGTGACTTTTACATTATTCCATGACACTACTATAAGACAAACTTCAGAAATTAACAGACTTGGGAGAACTCCATTTATGTCCATCACCAGAAAGGCTAGTAAGCTCAGCGGGGATTCATGTGACTGGTGTGGCTTTCCCTGGGCAGAAACCGACTGCAGGGCCAGAAGTTCTCAGAGGGGGCAAGAGCCTTTTCTCCCTCTCTCCTAAATGACCATGAATCGGACAAAGATTATAGCTTGATATCTAACCTATTTCTTTCTAATCCATGACCCTTTTTTTGGGAAAAAAAAAATCACAGGAGTCACCTTCTTTCCATGAGTCTGATGAACATGCTCCCACATCCCAGATCACACAGAGGAGGGGTCTTCACCTCCCCTTTCATGCTCACACTCAAGTCACTTGCTAAGGAAAATGCACAGTCTTGTCACCAAGGACTTGGAAAAAGAGGACAAGTCCGCTGTCCCTGATGACATGGCCCAGGGGCAGGAAATGTCCTATTATCTGTGGGTCTCAGTTCTACATTCCTATTGTGGGCCTCATTTCTAACAAGCACCCACCCACCACCAGCCCTCTGCAAACCAGTCTCCAGTTCCTGCTTCCCCTGACATCTTTTTCCTGGTTTCTCCTTCAGCAAAACATAAACATTAAGAATGCTTCTTCACCTAATGTGCACTGACTTGGCTTTTGCAATCAGAGCCTTCCTCTTATGTTTGGGAATTAAGGAGGCAAAGAGCAGGAGGGAATGGTTTATGCAAATTTCCAGAGTAAATTTAAGAATCTGCAAATTTTTAGTTTAAGTAAATATGCAGAATATAAGATTCACATCAAAGGAAGAGTGAAGAACAGGAGGCTTAATGCTTCCAATATGGCCTTATTTGTAGGAGAGTGGTGTTTGGAGAAAGAGTGTTATTTAATATAGCTTCTCAGAGATTCAGCAGAACCCTAGGACTCACAGCACAGTTGATAACGCTGGTGTAATCAGTGATGAACAGAGTCGAGCCCCATTGAGAGCAGAGGTAGGAAAATTGCTAATGTAATTGCTTTTCAGAACAATACCACCTAAGTGAAAATCCATATCTTTATTTACAGTAATGCTTCTGCCTCCAGACCCTATGAATATAGCCAGACTCTGCTGATACAGACTGGTGCAATTTCCTTTCTGACTAGCTTAGCAAGCACTCTGGCTGCTGCAGCTTCCAGCTCCTGGAAATCTGTTTTGACATTGCAGTTTCTGGTTTACAGTTTCAAGCTGCAGCTTCTAGCTCCTGGAATTCTGTTTTGACATTGCAGTTCACGGTTTACAGTTACGAGCTGTTCTTTTTAGCTGGAACTGAATAGTGTTCCAAATGCAATCTTGTTCTTTTCATGAAAGTACAATGTTAAAGCCTCTCTTACCTCTTCTGAGAAAGGAGGAAGAAATTTCTACAGCCAAGGGCACCTGGGGCAACATGCAAGTGAAAGGCTGCTTCAAGGATATTCCACAAGGGGGAAGAGAGACCACCAGGCTCTTTTCCTCAGAAGTTCTAACTCCAAGCAGTGCACCAGGAAGAGGCAGTGAGCAGGCACTCCCAGCCTCTGAAAGAACCACCCCCCGCCCCATGTCTCTCCACAATACCTCACTTCCTCCACTACTAGGTTCCTCTGTGGGCTGATAGGTTTTGTTTTTTAACTTCTGTTATGACTGTCCCATTGCCTCTCCGTATTTTCTATTATACCTAATTTATCCATGTCTGTGCTGTCCATCTGACACTGAAACTATTTTATTCACTCGTACATTCAATTTCTTTTTCAGAAAGTGATGGTCATTCTGGGAGTTCCCATCGTCATGGCTCAGAGGCAATGAATCTGACTGGCATCCATGAGGACACAGGTTTGACCTTTGGTTTCACTCAGTAGGTTAAGGATCCGTGTTGCCATGAGCTGTGTGTAGGTCGCAGACACGGCTCAGATCTAGCATTGCTATGGCTGTGGTGTAGCATGGCAGCTATAGCTCCAATTTGACCCCTAGCCTGGGAACCTCCATATGCCAAAGGTGCGGCCCTAAAAAGACAAAAAAAATAAATAAATAAATAAGAAAGTGATGGTCATTCAGAAAGCTGGACTATAATTTTCCAAAGGCAGGTTTTGTTCTGTTTTGCTTTCTGTGGCTCCCTGGTCAGGGTCAGGCTGACATGGATACAGGGGTATGTGGGTAAATTCACTTTCTGAAGGAAAAAAAAAAAGCCCTGATTTGTAGGGTGTGCCACTCTCTGTGGTATAAACAGCTAGATTGAAGTGTGATGTCATCGAGTGTGGACTGCGTGCATAGCCAGCTCTCCTAAGCCAGGGCCATCTGACTAGCACACACTATGTCTCACGGATACCCACCCCCTCCTTACAGTGGCATTCTGAGATTAAATTCTATTATATGACTGTAAAGGATTCAAATTCTAGGTGTCTTCCCAAACTGGATGCAACACTTTTCCCATTTCTTCATCCCTAGCCATTTTTCATGGGATGAGCAGGGATAGAAATGAAAGGAGAGGTTAACCATAAAAAAGGAAGTAACGGGGATTTTAAATAACTTTAGTTTGCCTTTTTTTTCTGTTAGAAACACACTCTTTTGGTGGTAGAGCTGAATCTTTAAAGTGATGGAGCAGCCTTCCTTCAACAACCCCCACCTCCCACCCTCTCCACTTCAAGTTCCTATTTTAAGCTCCAGTCAGGATATTAAAGAGAGCCATCATGCTGTCTACCTTCTTCCTGCTGAGACGTGGGATCTATGACTCCTCTCTTCTATAACTGCCTAACCATAGAAAATGATCAAAGTGAGGCTGTGCCTGTTTCTGAGCCTGAGCCTGAGCCTGAAGAAAATAACAGCCTCTGTTTCCCGTCTCTTGTGGATACTTGCTCTTAAATCCACCTGCCATGTTGTGAGTAAGCCCAAGCAGCCCCATAAGATAGATTTGTGTGAGAGGAACCAAGGCCTCTTGAATTGTTTAGTGATGTCCAAAGCTATGTCATACTTTCAATTAAATTCATTTTTTGAATTATCTGAAGTACAAACAAGAGATAAAATAATAAGAATGAAGAATTTATAGATCCTGAATGTTTCCAAATTCCATTTATGTCTGAGTAAATTTGAAGAATGAAATGGAAGGGGGTACAGTACACACTACCACCATTAAAATGAGTTCCCTTTGAGTGTCTCTGACAAAGGGCAGATCACAGAGCTGGGTTCTTTTTGCAATTCTTATGGAAACTGTCAAAGAGAATCACTCATAGTCCATGCCTGGCTTGCAAAATCATGTTGATTAATCAGCACCCTTGGCATAAAGTCAGTTTCAGATACTAATAAATAAATTTGGGTATTTGATAGAGCTTTGGATTCCATCACAATCATATAAAGCTCAAGCGGCCTTTTTTATGATTTAGGAATGACTTTTTTTTTTAATGTATGTATGTATGTATGTATGTATTTATTTATTTTTGCCTTTTCTAGGGCCGTTCCCGCGGCATATGGAGGTTCCCAGGCTAGGGGTCTGATCGGAGCTGTAGCCACTGGCCTACACCAGAGCCACAGCAACGCTGGATCTGAGCCACATCTGCAACCCACACCACAGCTCACGGCAACGCCAGATCCTTAACCCACTGAGCAAGGCCAGGGATCAAACCCGCAACCTCATGGTTCCTAGTCGGATTCGTTAACCACTGAGCCACAACGGGAACTCCAGGAATGACTTTTTAATTTATACTAAACATCTGTTTGTAGGCAGTATTATTTGTCTATACCAGGTTTTTAGTTTAGTTCAATAAAAAAACCCCAAATCAATCCTGGAAATGGTCTCCATAAAATCATGAGCACCAAATCTCAGGCCTATATCACTCTGAAATGAGAAAAGGGTATATATAAACTGCACGCACAAAGATAGTTTATAGTGAGTCATAAACGTGGCCCACTCTGTGCTAGATGCCATATCAGGCATAAAACGTGATTTGTGTCCTCAGGAGCTTTTGTGTTTGAATGAGATTACGGCATTTCTTCCTCCTTCTGCTTCATTTCACTTTACTTTTAGATTTCTATTTGAAGGATTTCAGAAAACCCTTTGAGCTGGAGCATACTTGGAAAACCATAAAGTCATGGTTGGTTATGATTCTGGGACCTGTGAACTAAAGCTGTTAGTTTTCTCATTTAAATTATTCCAGAATGAAGAACTGCCTATGCACCCACGTGCAGCCACTTACCAGCAACGCTCACTGTTCTTCATCTCCCAGTCCCCAAACCCAACCTGACTTGCCACAAGAGTAAAGCACAGGTGAGTTATGGTGCTGGTCCCCCCAGCTCACCGGGCACCGGGTCACTCTTGCTTAGTCTGACCTGAGATCAAGGTGTCCACTGAGTCCTCACTCTGATCCTGAGTTTCAAAGTGACCAGAAGGGAATTACCAGGTTCCGTTGCATTCTGCCCTGTATTTTCATTCACCCCCCCCCCCCCATCACACAGCTTACACACTTTCACACACATACACACACGCTCACCCTGGTTCACACACATACACTCATACATACCCTCAAGCACACATATACTCACATCACACCCTCCCTGCAGTGCTCTGGAGGCATGGACTTTTTTACTCAATGCTTCCACTTAGTGAGACCTCAGAAAGGTGTGCTAAGTCACTCATCCATGTAATGGACTCTCTACTCTAATGAGCCTTTGCAAGAATCCAAGAGGATAATGTGCGTAAAATGCTTGGCATTGTGGTCAGTACATGGTGAAGGTACAATAAATGGCAACTGTTATTAATAGGCTCTCTAGTCATACATGGGCCTCGAACAAGCCTGGCCCTTGCCCCCAGCAATGTGCCTTAGTTCTATAAATGAGTTTCTCATTCCTTTCCAAAAATTATTTCCTCATCCAGTATATGCTTGATTCCCCAGCTCCTTGATAAGGCCTGGAGCCCTACTCTTCCCTGGGACACCCTTCCTTTGTGGATATGCTTCTCATGTTCTCGGTCTGACTTAGCCTGCAAATGTCACCAGCCACCCCTGCCAGCAGCCCAACACCTATCACTCAGGAAAGAAGGCTAAGGACCTGGACCTGGTCTCTCCCAGCCTATGTAGCTTCTCTGGAGCAAGCCAGAAGCCATTAAGTTTTGTTCTTAATGGTCTAGTCAAAAGGAAACTACATGTGTAAGCTATCTTTTTATTTATGAGTAAATACAGGATCGACATGATTCAGGTGAACAAACATCAAGTACAGTAAGCTTCATTTTGTTCAGAGAGCTTGAAGAATGGGACACTCAGGGACATTCTTTTTTAGAGAGATTCCAGGCAAGCGAACTATAGATTCCTATCTTTCTAAGAATTACAGTGCATGAAAGATATTAAATCTAAAATTGTATTAAATACAACTGTATCAATTGTTAATGATTTAAGAGATAATTTGTGACATTAAAGTGACTGTTGCTCATCATCATTAACTTATAACGGAAATATTTAGCTCACTTGGACCTAAGCTGTACAAAAGATATTTGGTATTTCTCTGTGCAGTTTTTAGGATATTTACCTTATAATCAGGCAGACCTCCCTTCAGGTTCATTCAGTCTGGGCCTACTGCTTATGTAAAGTATTAAGAGAGCAGTCAGTCTAGTGACTGTTTTAATAAATCACTAAAATAAAATTTTGAAAGTATTTATTGTGTATTAACCCCACAGCCACACACATACGCGATTATGGTCTTCGGTCTCACCATTCCAACCTCATAACTACTTGTCCATACTTTTACTACTTGTAAATACTTTTAAACTACTTGTATATACTTTTAAACCATTAAGTCACCATTACTCATTGCAGAGTCAAATGGAATAAAAGAATATATATGGGAGTCATTTAGAAGGGAAAAAAAAAGGGAGTTCCCGTCGTGGCGCAGTGGTTAACGAATCTGACTAGGAACCATGAGGTTGCGGGTTCGGTCCCTGCCCTTGCTCAGTGGGTTAACCATCCGGCGTTGCTGTGAGCTGTGAGCTGTGGTGTAGGTTGCAGACGCGGCTCGGATCCAGCGTTGCTGTGGCTCTGGAGTAGGCTGGCAGCTACAGCTCCGATTGGACCCCTAGCCTGGGAACCTCCATATGCCGCGGGAGTGGCCCAAGAAATAGCAAAAAGACAAAAAAAAAAAAAAGAAGGAAAAAAAATAGAACTGATAACCTGAGGAATTAGTGAAAGGAATAAATTGAAGATGGAACTAAAGTTTCAAAATTGAGTTTAATAAGTATTAACTATGAGAAATATTTCTGACTCTGAGATTAAAAGCTGGAGAAAAATATGTTTATATCTCAATGAATCTGTAACATACTATTTCACAACAGTCACACAAAATGTCTATTATATCTGGCCAGAAAGACTAGATATTAAGGTTAATAATTTTAAGGCTGTAAATTTAATCCTTAGAACCTTAAAATTTGATGTGTTTAAGACACCTCCTTGAAAATCCCTGGTGTCAACATGTGTTTCTCTCCCAGATAATTCTAATTGCCTTTAATGGTAAAAATGTAGTGATGCTTTAATGTCATGACAGCCATGTGAGGGACCCCCACATGCAAGGATAGAAATTGATAGAAGGTGGATTTCATGATCACTCCCAGGATTGCTCTAACCTGAAGCCTAGCAGGTTTACTTATCAAGATAAGGAAAGTGACTTTTTTTTTTTTTTGTCTTTTTGCTATTTCTTTGGGCCGCTCCCGCGGCATATGGAGGTTCCCAGGCTAGGGGTCCAATCGGAGCTGTAGCCACTGGCCTACGCCAGAGCCACAGCAACGCTGGATCCGAGCCACGTATGCAATCTACACCACAGCTCACGGCAATGCCGGATCGTTAACCCACTGAGCAAGGGCAGGGATCGAACCTACAACCTCATGGTTCCTAGTCGGATTCGTTAACCACTGCACCACGACGGGAACTCCCCGGAAGGTGACTTTCTGATTTAAAGATGAAAGCTACTGAATTCAGCTGTTCTTCTGTGGTTCTTGCATTGTGTTGCCCTCTATGATGTCATAAGAAAACAAGCATGGAATCTCTCTACATGGAACAGGCTCGTGGTTTTTTTGTGGCCGAAAACAATGTGGAGGATAGCCATGCTCAGAATAGTAGCTCCAATAGCAGGGGGAACTGGTCATGTGCTTTAAGAAGGACTTTTAATTGTTGTCATTTTCGAGTTGTCTGGCCTATGGATTTGTAGATAGTTTATGAGAAAAAAATATTTCTGTCAATGTCAGAGGATTAGGATTCACTAGAGAAATGGAACTAATAGGATGTATAATACACAGAAAGAGATTTATTATGAGGAACTGGCTCACATGACTAGTGAAACTAACAAGTCTCAGGACCAGGAAAGCTGAGGTTTCAGTTCAAGTCCAAAGGCAGGAAAAATTGACATCTCAGCTCAAGGTGGTCAGGCAGGAGACAATTCCTTCCTCTATGGAAGAGTCAGCCTTTTGTTCTATTAGGCCTTCAACTCATTGGACAAGGCCTACTCACATGAGGGAGAACAATCTGTTTTATTCAACCTATTAATTCTGTTGACTTAAAAAATATGCACAACTTAGTTGAGAGTTAAGTTTTATTTGGGGAAATAGGAGGACTATAGCCTGAGAGGCAGCATTTCAGATAGCTCTGAGAAACCACTCCAAAGAGGTAGACGGGAATGTCAGTACAAATGTGATTTTGTTAAAGGGCGGAGGTACATGCAACCAAGCACACATTTTTACAAAAGGATTCTGCTAATCAAGAGAAGCAGACATCACTATGAGAGATTTCAGTGCTTTTCTAGATATGAGGATATGGAAGAATTGGGCTCATAAAATCTCCTGAAAATATCTAACTATTCAAAGACCTGTTCTGCCAGTTTACCCAGAGTACAAAGTGCCTCAGTCCTGATCTCCACCCTGAGCTCTTTTCAGGGGATGTTGAGGGTCAGCAGCTGCAGTGGCTCATGAGTCATTCTATGTAGAAGCAGATGGCAAGTGCCAATCTCCAGGTCACAAATTCAATATTAAACTCATTCTTAAACTCCATCACAAAACACTGACCAGATATCCAGACACCCTGTGGCCCGGTCAAGCAGATACAAAAACTTAACCACCCAAGTTAGTTTTCCCATATGATAAGTAATTTTGGTGACTAAACACTCTATCTTGTCAATGTCACAATCGCAATTGTCCCACTGGAACGCCTTCTGGAAGTGGGATCCATGATTACATTTGGTGAAGTTGACTGTTAGTGTCAATATTGTGATTAGGAAGAGCTAGGAACCCAAGACTTAAGAGAACCTGTAAGACTGGTGATGAAGGGAGAGACAGGGGAATTAGAGACTAGGACCCCAGAAAAAAAGGAAATCAATGTAGCCTCATCAAATTTTTTTTTTTTTTGTCTTTTTGCTATTTCTTGGGCCGTTCCCGCAGCATAAGAGGTTCCCAGGCTAGGGGTCTAATCGGAGCTGTAGCCACCGACCTATGTCAGAGCCACAGCAACGTGGGATCCGAGCCGCGTCTGCAACCTACACCACAGCTCACGGCAACGCCGGATCCTTAACCCACTGAGCAAGGCCAGGGATTGAACCTGCAACCTCATGGTTCCTAGTTGGATTCGTTAACCGCTGTGCCACGAAGGGAACTCCATCAAATTCTTAATTAAAAAGCCAAATTATGCAAAGGGATAAGAAGCCTTCCAAGTTTTATAGCCAAAATTACCTTTACAGAAAGGAGAATACAAATTACAAATTCCTACAACATAGAATTGACTTGAAATAGTCTCATCCTATACAGCACTTCACAAAACAGCATACTTTTATAGCCTTTATTGTGCATGTACTGAATGCAATATTGTATTGTGTCTTTAAGGAGATTTATAAGATATCAATACACCACAGTATCATCTTAAGGGATTTCTTCTCTCCAAACCAATAGGACCATAGTACCAATATGTCTATATTGTTTGCTAAGTACTTTGAATATCTCTTTGGCATGCAGAAAAAATAGGTGGTGACATCAGCTACTTATCTACAATGTGTTGTGCAAATGATGCTTCGCACCAAGCACAAAAATTAAGTTGTGATTTTTTTGAGACTAACTTTTAATCAAAAAGATGTACAAGACATTCTGATCTTTGATATGCAATATGTCCTTAAAATATATTTAAATAGTGACTTTTTGAAAATCAAAGGAAAAAATTTTGGGTGTGTGTCCGGAGGCAGAGATGGAGGTAAATTAATCCCATGAAACTAAACTTAAAAAGTCTTAATAATTTTTGCCTTATAGAATCAATCTTCGACAAATATTTCCAACATTTCACTTTTTCTAAATTTTAATTTTGTTCCTTTTTTCATAATTAATATAGTCAGCCAACTTAATTCATTAAGCATCTAATTGAGGCTAAAAAGTCACAGCTTCAGCTCATCTAATGATGATCTAAATTAGCTTATAAGTACTGTGCTGTTTAATGCTGGTGTATGCACTTTCACTTCCTCCACAATACACTTATTTTTATAAATGAATAAGAGAAAAAGGCATTGATATAGCCAAAAACCACAAAAAACACTACTAAACAAAGACAACCAACCATGTGATAGCTCAAAATGCTTATCCAACAAATTTCAACAAAAAGCATTTGGGTGTCAACGTGCATATATGAAAGGGCAGGTGTTCAAAAGCCTGTGACAGGGAGGACCCAGGGAGCTGCTCCATCCCCAGGCCATAATCAGCAGATCAGCCCCCGAGGCATGTATATCTGCTGTTGGAATGCTGGGTATTTTGACTTCAACAGGGCAAATCTCCTCCAGCCATAATTATTCTGAATGACAAACACACACTTTAAGAAAAATATCAAAGCTATATATATTCAGAATATAGTTTTCTAAAAGATTATATGTTAACACAGGAAAGACTAAACATAAAAGCTTACCATAGTATGAAATCCTGAACAACAAATTGTAAAAAAAAAAAAAAAAAAGTACCTGCATTGGATACCTTACTTATTAATCCATTGTGCCTCAAGTCAGGAGCTGTTGGGCTGCTAGGGGTAGGTTTGGGGTCACCCGCTTTGAAAGACATACCCAAACCACAAAGATGTAGGTTGAGAATGCATACTCTGAAACTGGTTATATGCTTTGCTTTTTTAGTCACACTGTCTAATTGGTTTTTTTAAACTTCAAATAATGTTATGAATGGAGTATTTTATGTTCTTCAAAATATTAAGAACTTAATAGTAAGAATTGCTGAGAGGCATTCCTGCTGTGACACAGTGGATTAAGAATCCAACTGCAGCTTGGGTCACTGCAGAGGTGTGGGTTTGATCCCTGGCCTGGTGCAGTGGGTTAAAGGATCTGGCATTGCCACAGCTGTGTCATAGTATGCAGCTACAGCTCGGAATCAGTCCCTGGCTCAGGAACTTCCATATGCCACGAGTGTAGCCTTAAAACAAAACAAAACAAAGCAACCGCTGAAAATACTGCTCTTCTCCTGTGTAAATATTATCAAACACGAGACCCTCTAGGGGTGTTTCTAAGTTGCATAGGATTTGATACAGGGACATTTTATGTAATATATTGTATAAGGGCAAGAATAAAACACAAGATGTCAAATAACCCTCTACTATAAATCTAGTTCTGTGGCCAGGCATACGCAGAGAGATTGTTTAAATGAACTTGTCTTCTTGCTCTTGACAGGCTTTGTCATGAAGATGGGAATTCAGGGGGGTACAACAATGAGAGGGAATCATCATAAAATCCATAGGTACTAGAATTATATTTAGACAAGAGTGCACTCTTTTCCTGCATTCCAAGCAAAGCTACTCTAATGAGCTGGTAGTGGGTTGGGAGTACGGAAGCCTCCATTGGTGTAAACATCACCCCAGAGTCATAACTATTAATGTCTGTCTCCTTCTTTTCCTGTCAGTCCATCCTGATTTTTCTCTTATTTTTAGACTTCCTTCTTCCAGCTTGTGAAACCACCTATTTTTAACTATTGACCTCATACCCCTTGCCCTCTCTCTGCTTTAGCTCTGCATTCCTCCACACTTAAGTTTCCCCTAGTGAAACACAAAGAGAGTCCATTATCCCTTTTTTTCCCTGACACATTTCAGAGAAGTTTCCCCTCTCTGATGGTCCTGGTCAATAGTCCTGGTCATGCCTCTCCAAGTGTTTACCTAGCTGGAGGCAGCACACACAAGACAGACTTGAGCAAAATAGTCCTGACCCTAACCTAATTATGCACCACACTTGAGCTACATTAGCAAAAACAGATGGTCTGGCTGCAAAGCCACAGATGCCAATCAGGTACACGGTTGGCACACACGCTCTTTAATCAGGCCCCTTTCAAATGGCATCTGCTACTCTCTCCCTGTAGGTATAGGTAATGACTCAAAACCTTCTGTACATTTCCTATTGCACTTGGGGGTCTAACGATACGCTTACAGAACATGATTCCCAGTTTAAGAAGGGCTGACTCACCTAGGCTGAGACAGAAAGGCAAGCAGCAGGACTTTAGCCCAGAATCTTATGAAGAGCCATATGTATTTGGCCTCTTCCTGAATGTATGGAGCTGGATCTGTGAAGAGATGGCATAGAGTAGAAAGGGGCAGCTACAGGACTGGACACTTTTGGTATCAAAGAGGCTGGTCCACCAGTTTAAGGGCAAGTCCAGCATTTTTGTGCTGAAAAAGAAATGAGAATATATCCATTCATATGATGTTTAAAAACATATGAAACTAATCAACAATTAGAAATCAGAAAGGTCGTTATTTATAGGGAGTAAAGTTTGACCAGAAGGGGGCATTAAGAACTTTCTGGGGTGGGAGTTCCTGTCGTGGCTCAGTGGTTAATGAATCCGACTAGGAACCATGGGGTTGCAGGTTCGATCCCTGGCCTTGCTCAGTGGGTTAAGGATCCAGTGTTGCCTTGAGCTGTGGTGTAGGTCACAGACGTGGCTTGGATCTGGGGTTGCTGTGGCTGTGGCACAGGCCGGCAGCTACAGCTCTGATTAGACCCCTAGCCTGGGGTCTAATGAACATATACCACGGGAGCGGCCCTAGAAAATGCCAAAAAAAAAAAAAAAAAGAATTTTCTGGGGTGATGAAAATGTTCTGTATCCTTATAGAGTTATGCTCAGACGGCTACATAAAATTACCAAGCTCATGAAAACAGACATTTAAGGCTGGTGCATTTCAATGTATGAACATATTAAGTATGATTCTTTTAATGTGAATATTTATAAAGAATTTTTAATCATACTAGGAACATCATACAACGTTAAGGAAAAAAGTCTGATAATTTCTTCATATTATTTTAATTGTATAAACAAACACAAATTTATTTTTTAAATCCTCAGAAAATTTTTGTGAAAAGTATAATGAATTATTTTTTCTGATTTTTTTTCAAAAACTTAAAGGTTTATTTAGGAATAATTGAGTGAAAAACCATCGCATATTTAAAGTGTATATGACTTGATAAGTTTTTACATATGTACACAACTGTGAAACCATCACCACTAACAAAACAGTGAACATATGCATTACATCCAAAAGCTTTCTCTCGCCCCTTAAAATCCATTCCTACATCACCCTACTATCATCCAAAGGCAACATAACTGTTTTATATCACAGATTGGTTTGTGTTTTCTAGACTTTTATGTAAATGGAATCACACAGACAAAACATTTTTGTCTGATTTCTTCAATTGGTATAATTATTTTGGGATTCATCCACGTTGTATGTATCAATTGTTCATTCCTATTTATTGCTGAGTATTATTCCATTGTATAGATATATCAGAATTTATTCATTCATTTGCTATTCAATGGACACTTTATTTCCAGTTTGGTCCTTATTACAAATGAAACTGCTATGAAAATGTGTGCAAGTCTATATGTGGACATGTGCTTTCATTTTTCTCAGATAAATACCTAGGAATGTAATGACTAGGTCTTTTGGCAGGTTTGTGTTGAACTTGTTAAGGGAAAATCAAAATGTTTTCCAAGACATTGTACCTTTATAAACCCTTACTAGCATTTTATAAGGATTTTAAGCAATCTTTAAAAACACTTGTTTGAGTAGTCTTTTTAAATTGAGACATTCTAATGTAGTGGTACCTCATTGTGGTCTTAATTATAATTCCCTTAATAACTAAGACGTGGAGTGTCTTTCCATGTACTTATTTGCTATCTATATACCTTAGTGAGATGTCTGTTCAAATATTTTATCTATTTTTATATTGGGTTTTTTTTTCATTATTGAGATATAAAAAGATTTTCTCGCATAATTTTTAAGTCCTTTGATTTATATTTTCCAAATGTTTTATCTAGGTCTTAGATCTCAGTTTGTCTTTCCATTTTTATAAGAGTGTTTCTGTTTTTTGTTTTTGGGGGTTTTTTTGCTTTTTTTAGGGCTGCACCAGAGGCATACAGAAGTTTCCAGGATAGGGGTCAAACCAGAGCCACAGCTGCTGGCCTACACTACAGCCACAGCAATGTGGGATGCGAGCTACAACTGCGACCTACACCACAGCTCATGGCCACACTGGATCCTTAACCCAATGAGCAAGGACAGAGATCGAACCAGCATCCTCATGAATACTAGTCCGGTTGGTAACATGCTAAGCCACAAAGGGAACTCTCAAGAGTGTCTCCTGAAAGTTTAAAATTTTTATGAAGTCCAATTTAAGATTTTTCTTTTACAGTTCAAGCTTTTTGTGTATTTTTATAAAATCTTTGCCACATACAAGGCAACTGGACATATCTTCTATTTATTTTCTCAGGCAGTTTTATAGTTTTAGCACTTACATTTAGGTGTATGATTTCTAGTTAATTTCTGTGTCTAAAGAGAGGTAAGGATCAATGCTCTTTTTTTCCCCTATGGGCTGTCCAATTGTCCCACACAATTCTTTGAAAAGATTTTTCTTTCCTTATTGAATGCCTTGATGACTTTGTAAAAAACTCTATTTGGCTACATTTCTATTTTTGGATCTGTAGTCTGTTCCAATGACCTATCTATACTATATATCATTTTATTCCATTATAATATTGGTTTTTTTGTTTTGTTTTGTTTTCAGTTTTTCTTTTTTTTAGGGAGAAGTGTCCATTAGCTTTATTAATTTTTATTTTTTCTTTCTTTTTTTATTACTCAATGAATTTATTACATTTGTAGTTGTACAATGACCAATATTGTTTTGATTATTATAGCTTCATAATAAGTTTTAAAGTGAAGTAATGCAAGAGTTCCAACATTGATGTTTTGTTTTTTAAATTTATTGAGACTTTTACAAGTCCTTTGATTTTCTACATAAGTTTTAGGATAGATAAGTTTTTAAAATTTCTATCAAAAAAAAAACCTCTACAGGCATTTTGATTAGGACTGCATTGTACCAGTTTAGGGAGAATTGACATTTTAATATAGTAAATCTTCCAAACCATAGACATTGAATTGTTCCATTTATTTGGGTCTTCAGTTTCTCTCAAGAATATTTTGCACGCCCATGAATGCACATATTTTGCACATATTTTGACCCCTAAACTATAAAACGGGGATTACAAAAGCCCACAACCCACAAAGTTGTACATTACGTAAGGGTATACATGTAATGTATGCACTATAAGCCCACAGTAACCTCACTATTAGCACCACCTGTCAAAAAACCAGAGGCTATCTTAAAATAAAGTAAAAATAACTCTGAAAGATGAGGTATTTATTCTAAGGACTAACCAAATAATGATTTAGGAGGTCTAGTTTGACTTCAAAACAACTTTCTTAACCACAATGCTAATCTGTTTCCCAATCAAAAACAGTGATGCTGGTTGTTTGCTGAGGGTTTCAATTCAGAATTTAACTTGAAAATATTTTTGAATAGGGTAAAAATAATCTTATTGGCTTCCCCACAGTCTCAGTTTAGAACTCCACCATCACTCATATCATTCACTATTTCACTTCCTCCCTCACACGACACAATGAGGTCATTTACATTTAAACTCTGTGCTTTTTACAATTACTCTTTCTTTCAAGGTAATTCTTTCCAAATGGAATTGCTAACATACATGATACCTTGTAGGACATTCAAGGGTCTAGAATGAAATACCTTCATTCCTTACACATGAAAAGGTTAAAATATGATTGATAGTACACTTTGCGTGATGAATTTCTAACAATATGCTCGTAACTTAGATAAATTACTTACCATCTTCTAAAGTAAAATAAGGCTCATTTAGAATAATATATTTAATACTCTTGATGTCATTCCATGAATAAAACATTCTATTCTTTCTTGTGGTACACATTTCCTCCCCTCTGTGGATTCACCAGGGTCAAGTCCAACAATGGTTTGTAGGCACATTTCTAAGGCATGGCTCAAATGCATGAGTCTCTATTTTGGAATCGTTTTAAAAAAATTTATCACTTGAATGTTATTTAAGTTATTTATATTGAATATTTCCCTGTGAAGCGGAAGGCAATCCATCCACTCCTGGTAGCTGACAAAGTTTCATGCATTGTTAAAATTAGGGCAATTTCTATTTTAACTATTTTCAAAGAAAAGCAATTGTTTCCTATTTTTCTTGGTATCTCCCTCAGCTTTCTCCAGTTTACTTTGCGAGTTTTCAGCCCTCGGGAAAGACAGACTGGGAGAAGGGAGAGGCCCTCAGTGCCCCACCTTGTAGCCTCTCTGAGGATGAAAGTTAAGCAAGCCCCCAAAGACATCGGGTGCCCCTAGAGTCCTCTGTCCTCTGGGGTTGCTGCCAGCAAGGCTTTAGAAGGCCTGTGGGTATGTCCATAGTGACAATACAGATCAGCAGAAGAAGGCACCAAAAATAATCTTTCTACAGAGTTCCCATTGTGGTTCAGTGGTAACGAACCAAATTAGTATCCATGAGGACGTGTTTCAATCCCTGGCCTCACTCATTGGGTTAAGGATCCGGCGTTGCCATGAGCTGTGATGTAGGTCACAGAGTGGCTCGGATCCTTTTTTTTGCTGTGGCTGTGGCATAGGCTGGCAGCTGCACCTCCAACTCAAACCCTAGCCTGGGAACTTCCATATGACACAAGTGTGGCCCTAAAAAGACAAAAAAGAAAGAAAAGAATCTTTCTCCAAAGGATTCAAACCTTGGCTCTTCGACCGTATAATACTGAGAGGCTAAGAAAATTGAAAAAGTTAAGTCTCAAGTAAGTTTGCCCCAGAAATCTTGCTTGCGTGCCAGAGACACACCACTTAAACACCACTGAGATAAAGAATGAGCTATGCATTCTCTTAATCCTTTCTCTTACATCTCCTTAAGTTTTCTAGAACTCTGAATCCAGCCAGAATTTACCTCACTCCACTTTTAATCATTCTCTCAGAAGGTTTGCTTTGGTATGTGCTAGAGGTTTAGAAACAAGTAAGGTAACATCTTAAGGCCGGCATTCACATCCTCGTCCTTGAGTCAGACTGCAATCAAACAATTCAGGCTTCGGGATCAGACAGTTGCTGGGTTTTTGCTCCCTTATTCATTAGCTATGTGACCTTGAGTAGGTTACTGGTCCAAAAGCCAAGTGAGAATCCCGAAGGGGGCTGTTTGAGGCTGTATCTCTGCATCATCCTATGTTGCCATATATTGGCAATTGCCACATATTGTCTCAAGCCTGTTTCCTCATGTGTAATATGGAGATAATGCATCACCTACTTCACAGTCTTATAGTAAGGATTAAAAGAGATCATGTAAAGAGAACACATAGTATTTCCATGAACTATTACCTATACAACAGAGGGCTAGATAGTTGGTTGAGGATATGTAACTGAGATCAAAGGTAACATCTGAACTGCAATGGCACAATTTTCACAGGTAGAGTAGAGGAGAAGGAAGAAATAGGCTTGGGGAGATATTGTTTCTTTAGGAATCTAGCAAAAAGGATGAAAGAGAGGGCGCTTGTACAAATGTCAATGGGAAGAGAAGTCAGAAGTCAGAGTGATGAAGGCTTTGAAAACTACAAAAAGGAATCTGTACTCAATTCATCAAGCAGTAGGACGCCATCAAAGGTTTCTAGGTGGAAAGAGGACACAGTGATATCCATGCTTAGAAAGTTGAAGCAGGGGACCATTTAGTAGGTTACTAGGAAACTGGTGAGGTAGGATAGAGACCTGAACAGAACAAGGAACATGGCAATAGAGAAGGGCACTAAACTCTGAAGGAGCAGCTAGAGTCAGGGCTGCCTGAGGGCAAGGATCCTGCTAATTCATCTGAACTGACATTGACTGGCAAATAGTAAGGATTTAGCATATGCATGTTGAATGAAGAAAAAAGGAAAAGCATACAAGAGAAATGAAAAATAATGAATATCTAGAAATAGTAGAGTGTATGGTGAACCAAACCGTTGAGTTAATTCAAAATTAGGATCCCTGATTTCCCACATCAGTAGGGAAAAACAAAATTTTCATTCATTTTCCTGCATTAGTCAGAGATGAGAGAGCTGGGGAAAGTTATATTTACATATAAACATATTTATATTTATAGTATGTGTGTACACGCGTGTGTGTGTGCACATGCACGTGTGTGCTAAACGCAGAGTTTGATTTACAATAACCAGGGAATGAATCTTTCTAAAGGTGATTTACAAATCACTCCTAGCTTCCTGGTGGCTAAACAGTTTAAGGATCCAGCATTGTCACCGTTGTGGTTTAGGTCATTAGTGTGACACAGGTCCCATCCCTAGCCCAGGAATTTACACATGACATGGGCATGGCCAAAAATTTTAAAAAAACAATAAAAAATTTTTAAAATAAAAATAAATTTCACTCCTACAAACTACGTTTTTGCAAAGACCCTATCACAGTCACCTGCAGGCCCCTCCCTTTTCTCCTAATAATCCCAGTGAGAATGCATTACCCACCAATTTTACACCCTGTCCCAATTCCAAGACCAAACCTGCAGGGAAGAAGGAGTGAGGTTTTTCCTTGGAGTATCTTACCAGCTGGGGTCCCTCAGAATGCAGCATCATATTGTGGTAAGGCTCTAGGCTTTATAGCATTAGAAAGACTTAGAACTTCAACACTCATGCTTATAATTTTGTGAGCATGACTAAATCGCTCATTTTTTTCCCTCTGGGAAGGGGATGAAAACCCCTGCCTTGCAGACGTGTTGTGAGAACAGATTGGGATGAGTATGTATAATGAAAAACATGACTAACCAAGGTTTCCCCACACCAGGCTGCATTCTGTGTGTTCCATACACTAATTCAAGGTTTTTTTTTTTTGTTTTTGTTTGTTTGTTTTTGTTTTGTCTTTTTACAACCACATCTGCAGCATGTGGAAGTTCCCAGGCTGGGGTCAAATCGGAGCTGCAACTGCAGTCCTACACCACAGCCACAGCAACACGGGATCCAAGCCACATCTTTAACCTTGGTTAAAGGTAAGAGAGTAAGGAAGGAGGCTATAGGCTGGCATGAGTAGCTATAAGCTCACACAAACTGCAGTGACACATTCCTGGAAAAATAAAAGCTATGCTCTAGGACAGCTCCAGGTATTATAAGAGAAGACAGTGTCAAGCCTGCTGAGATGGAAGGTGGGTGTAGAGCCGGGGATCCAGAAGCTTTCTGAGTCCAGAAACAGGAAAAGTCCTCATTCTGCAGGTTTGGGATTGGTAGATGCAAACTACTGCATTTAGAATAAGCAATGAGGTCCTGCTGTGTAGCACAGAGAACTGCATCAAATCAGTTGTGATAGAACATGGTGGAAGAGAATATGAGAAAAAGAATGTATACATTGTATAACTGGGTCACTTTGCTGCACAGCAGAATTGACAGAACATTGTACATCAACACTAATATAAAATTTTTAAAAAGAGTGAGTCTAATATAAAATTTTTAAAAAGAGTTCCCATTGTGGCTTAGCTGTAATAAACTCAACTAGTATCCTTGAGGACATGGGTTGGATCCCTGGCGCCACTCAGTGGGTTAAGGATCTGGCACTGCCATGAGTTGTGGTGTAGGTAGCAGACATGGCTCGGATCAGGTGTTGCTGTGCCTGTGACTATGGCCAGCAGCTGAAGCCCCAATTCAACTCCTAGCCTGGGAACTTCCATATGCTGCAGGTGTGGTCCTAAAAAAGAAGAAGAAAAAAAAAAAAAGAGCGAGTCCAACAACTGAAAACCATCAACACTATTCAAATGAAGCATCATTATTACTATAAGTTGGGCAGCAGAGATGGAATGAATATGAAAGGACTGAGCATGACCCAACCAGCACAATTTCACATAAGAAATGCTCAGAGCCTGAGGAGATGCTACAAATATTTTCACAAGTGTTTCTGGTTTGTGGTATTTCCTATGAGATAAAATAAGGGGAGATGTTTCAATGGCACTTGCCTTGTCTCAGCTGTCCTGGACAACACAATCTCTGGTACTTTAAGGGTTGTCACACTGGTTCTTTTCTCAAATATCTTTCCTGCCATGGAAACAGTGCCTTAGAGTGGTAATGTGATATCTATTATCCAAGGAGAAAGAGGATGAGCACTTCCATTTATGAGTTCTTCAGTAGTTTGCAAGCTCCTTGTCCACAATAGATGCTGAGAAAATCAATTTGGAATGAGACTAGGAAGGCAATTCTTTGCAGCTCAGTAAGGCGTTAACAAGACACATAGTTTGAAACAAAGCCTGGCAAGTTTATTATCAGCTAAGTCACTCAGTACTTGTTCATAGGCAAGTTACAAAGCCAGGGCAATGTAGATTCTGGGTACAACCACCTGTACAATTGAATCTACACACACCTCATTTGAGTTCTATGTTCAATGAAAACTTTAAACTTTGGATGAGGTCATGTGTATTTACCTTCGAAGGTAATGAATTTTCAAGTGTTGGACAAAATTATTAAGGATATCTAGGTGTGGCAGTTTTTGTAGGTTGAAGTATAACTCAGAGTAGACTTCAGATTTAATCAGAGTAGGGACAAAATGATTTTTCTTATTTTCACAAAACCAACACACTCGCCCACATACTTTCCTATATACTCTATGAATATAAGTGTCAGGGGAGCAGTGGGTGTTGTTGGGTGGTGAAGGCTGATGATACCCTGCTATGAGTGTAAGAAGTATCCTCTTTCTCTCTCTTGACACATGTTTGAAACAAAATATTTCTCTTCAAACCATATGACACCAATAACCTTGGTGGCAGCCTTTCCATTTCTGATGGAACATGAGGCCATGACACTTGATGGCACAGATCTCCACTGTCAATGTCCAGTTCCTGGGCTGCACAGATCTGGCATGCACTAATCTTCTTGGAGTGTCAAGGAAAACAAAGCTCAAGCCTTGACATGTGAATCTTCTGCCTGGAAAGCTCTCTGCTGGGCTCTGACGAATGCATAAAGAGCTGGCAGCTGAACGGAGTTTTGATTAACTGTGCTGGTGGATACCCACTCAAGCTTCAGTGAGACTGTGCATTGTCAATCAGCCATCTCCTGGGTCCTGAATTCTCATTTAAACTTTTATATTTAACAGGAAACGCAGAGTTTGCTCACACTCTGGAGTTTCAAATGAAGTTCAAATCAGATGCAATTTACAGTTTTATGAAGGCTATGTCATATTTTCTGTCTCTGTAAGTGGCTCAGAAATGAAATTGCCTTTAATGATTATAACTTCTCATTCTCAAATTTGAATTAATTGTGCTCCTTAACAAGTTAAAAACATTTCTCCACCAAATACATCCATATGGGGGTAATGCTTATTCACATTAGTGTTCCCAGGTATGGAGCTGCCACATTTTAGCTGCTGCGACTCAACTTCTGTTATTTTAACAGCAATTTGAATGCATGGGATTCACTGGAAACCAGATGCATTTCTCCTTATCCTTCAAAACAATCAGCAGTTAGATTACAACAGGCTGTGATTAATATGGGGCTTGCACAGAAATGCAAAGCAACATGTGCCGAGTTGTTTAATAACAAACACAGGCCCCATATAATGCTCTGAAAGTTAACATTCTCTTTAAAATTAAAATCAAATATTGCATTCTGGCCCTACAGAACACAAGTATCTAGCAGTCTACAGGTACTACAGTTTCCCTACAGATTAACCATGCTATTTGAAACCAGTAAGATTTTTTGTGGTGGTCTATAGATTTTAGCAAAGTCTTTAGAAAGTTTGCAGTGTTTCTAATCTTATGTATTCACTGGAATGTAGGGCCAATGCCACTTAACTGAGCATAATGTCTACCTCTGAGTAGAATAATTACTGTAGGGAAGATGCTAATAAAATGCTAAACTCTGAACTAGGTAAAAGCAAGACAGTATTTATATCCTACTTTTTAAACTTTTCTGAACATGTCTCCAAGTATAAATTTCTGGCTTTGATGTTTTTACCTTCTTTCCTTGAAAAACAAGTGAAAGCTACCTGGTAACAGGAGGGGTTACAGGAGACACTGCTATCCCTTTGTGTTTCAAAAGCAGTCCTATGAATTATGAATAACTGCCATCTGCCTCACAGACCTCATCCCTAGCAGCCACCCAGCACCAGGAGAGGGACTGTGATTATGCTGCTCCCAACACATGTTCTGGGTACATGTGAACTGCTACCACCCCTAAGAACTCCAGGACCAGGCATCTGCTACTGCAGCTACACACTGGCTGTTAAGGGGACAAAAACAGTAGACATTATGAGATGACAAAGAAGTAGCTTTCAGACAAAGGAACAAGACAGAGGCACACAAAAACCACTAAATGATGAAGAGATAGGCAATCTACCTGGAAAAGAATTCAGGGTGATAATAATAAAGATGATCCAAGATCATGGAAAAAGAATGGAGACACAGATGGAGAACTCAAAAGAAATTTTAACAAAGAGCTAGAGGATTTAAAGAGCGAGATGAATAGCACAATATCTGAAATGAAAATTACTCTAGAAGGAACCAATAGCAGGTTAATGGAGGCAGAAGAACAATTAAGTGAGGTGGAAGACAGAGTGGAGCCAATCACTGAATGGCAGAAAAAAAATAAGGAAAAAAGAATGAAAAGAATTGAGGAGAGTCTACAAGACCCATAGGACAACATTAAATGTACCAACATTCACATCACAGGGGTTCCACAAGGAACCAAAAAAAAAAAAAAAGCTTTTTCCTACATTATGATAAGCCAGCTCCATGTTTGCTTTAGGACTCTCCCCTCATTCTTTATTACTTCCTTGAAAATAAAGCTGATAGTTGTATTCTACGTAAATAATGTAATTCTTTTGTCAGCATCTATCAAAATGGGAAAAAAACTAAGGTATAAATCTTTTCACTACTCTGTGCTCTGGGAATCATATTAAATATATGCAAAGAAATCTATGGTAACACTCAAAGTTTAAATTTTATTTGGCCTTTTAAGCCTGCCAACTGCATAACTAATGGTCAACTGCACCAGACTCATAATGGAGGCAATAAAATTCCCAATCCAGAACTTAAGACAATGAAATGTGAGTTTCTATCATATAGCCCAAAACTAAATCTTAATAAGTGACTTTATTGGTAAAGGAAATAATAAATTTTTGACATGTGCTATACCTAATTGCAAATACATACTAATATATAAAAGTGTTTTGGTTAAATTTCTTGTCAACACATGGAAAAAAATATTTTCTCAAGTCTCTTTTTTGCTCAGGTGATAGTCTTAAGAAATAACATGTAGACACAGAATTTCCAAGCTTGTTGTAGCAAAATTGCAGAGGAGAATCTAGAAAATCTTTTCCAGGCAAGGGAAACAAAAGAAAAATAAACAATGGGACAATATCAAACCAAAAAGATTTGCACAGCCAAAGAAACTACCACCAAAACAAAAAGGCCACCTACTGAATGAGAGAATATATTTGAAAACAATATATATGATAAGGCATTAATATCCAAAATATACAAAAAACACATACAACTCAATATCAAATAAACAAACAACTCAATTAAAAATGGGCAGAGAATCTGAATACACATTTTTCCAGAGAAGATATACAGATGACCAAGATATACATGAAAAGATGCTCAGCATCACTAGTCATCAAGGAAATGCAAATTAAAAGCACATTGGTATATCACCTCATAACTGTCAGAATGGCTGTCATCAAAAAGAACATAAATAACAAGTGTTGGTGAGGATGTGGAAAAGAGAGACCCCTCCTGAACTAATGGTGGAAATGTAAATTAGTGCAGCCACTGTGGAAAACAGTAGGGCGGTTTCTCAGACGATTAAAATGGAACTACCATATGATCCAAAAATTCCAGTCCTGGGTATTTTTCTGAAGAAAACATAAACACTAATTTAAAAAAATATATGCACCTCTATATTCACTGCAGCACTCTGTACAATAACCAACATAGCAACCTAAGTGATCATCCAAAGCTGAATGGATAACGAAGACTCCAAGTCGGGAATATTACCCATAAAAAAATGAAATCTTGCCATTTGAGACAACCTTCATATCTATAAGGCATTATGCTAAGCAAAATAAGAGACAGGGAAAGTCAAGTATTATATGATTTTACTTAAATCTAAAAAACAAACAAATAAAACAAAAGAGAAATAGTCATGGATACAGAGAACAAACAGGTGGTTGCAAGAGGGGAGGAGGGATGGGGGAATGAGGGAGACTAAAAGGTACAAACTTACAGTTACAAAATAAATGCATCACTGGTATAAATCATACAGTGTATGAAATATGGTTAATAATAATGTAATATCTTTGTAGCGTGACAGATGGTAACTACTTACCGTGGTGAACATTTTATAATTTATAGAGTCACTATAAATCACTGAATCACTCTTGTGAACCAAACACCTAAAAAAGTGTTGTAGGTAAATTATACTTCAAAAACTTAAACAAACTTATAGAAAAAGATTAGATTTGTGGTTACCAGAGCTGGGGTGTGAAGGATGGGGAAATTGGATGAGGTGGTCAAAGGGTACAAACTTCCAGTTATAAGATAAATAAGCAGTAGAGAAGTAATGTATAACATGATTGATACGATTAATATTGTTGTATGTCTTAAATGAAAGTTATTTTAAAAGAGTAAATGCTAAGAGTTTTCATCACAAGGAAAAATATTTTTTTATTTTGTGTCTCTATTATATAAGTTCACTAAACTTATTGTGGTAATCATTTCCTGATGTAAGCAAGTCAAATCATTAGGCTGTACACCTCAAACTTATACAGTGCTGTATGTCAATTATATCTCATTAAAACTGGAAGAAAAAAGATTTTAACTGGTTAAAAAAAGTTTATAAATAGTATAATGATTGTAGATTTTATGTTAAGTGAAATAGGATGTAAAATAATATAAATGGGGTGACTATAACTACACAAGCATAACAAAAATAACCTCACAAAATGAATACAGGAAATACATACACCAATATGTTCATTGTAATTTTTTTGTTTGCAGTCTGAGTAGATTTGTAATTTTTTGTTTGTAAGTCTGAGTAGATTTTTTGCACTAATTTATAATCTACAACTACAAAAGTGAGCAAACCTCTTTTTTTTTTTTTTGCTTTTGTAGAGCTACACCTGCGGTATGTGGAAATTCCCATGCTAGGGGGTGAATTGGAGCTGCAGCTGCTGGATCTGAACCACAGCCACAGCAACACAGGACCTGAACCACATGTGTGACTTACACCACACCTCATGGCGATGCCAGATACTTAACTCACTGAGCAAGGCCAGGGATCAAACCCAAGTCCTCATGGATACTAGTCGGGTTCATTACCACTGGGCCATGAAGGGAACTCCACACATTTTTTTGTTAATTAAATTTTTTCAATAATTAGATAGATGATAGATAGAAGCCCTAAAGAATTGATTCAGAAAAGCTATTGTGTGAAAATAGAAGATTTGAGATACAAAAACACACATTACATACATTATATTTAAAGAATAAATAGATGAAAAGTTTCCAGAGCTAAAAAATTTGAGATTTCCAACTCAACACATCATAAGCAAAATAAGAGAATACCTACCTGGTGAAATTCATAAACTCCAAAGATAAAGAAAAACTTTTTGCAAGTTTCCAATCAGAGAGACTAGTTATTTTCAAAGGTAAGAGGATTAGAATAGCATCAAACTTCTCATCTACAACGCAGGAATCTGGGTTTCATTACACATTTACGGACTTTGGATGGGTTAGGTGAGATAGCTATTAAAATCAGGAATGGATGAGGCAAATTTTATTTTTGAAGTTTATGTGATTGTATATGGAACAAAATCCTGAACAGCTTACATAAAAACCTATTAGAGGGGGCATATCAAAGGAGATCGGAGTCAATATGAAACCTTCTAATGGCTAAAGTGGAACAATTTGAGCAACATAAAGAATAGCATTATAACCCAAAGCTAGAATAAATATCCATGAGTACATATTTATACAAGTAAATGATTGATTGAATGAATAAATAAACAAGAATAACCTACCTTACAGAACAATTTCAAATAAGATATGTAGACACTCTCTCCTTAAGAAGAGGAAAGCTTAAATATCTTCCTTCCCCTTGACTCTGGGCTGGACTTAGCGACCTCCCTCTAAAAAACAGAATACAAAAGGTCGGGAAGGGGAGGTAAATTTATAGTAGAAAAACCTGGCAAAGACTACCTCAGCCAGAAGATGGTGGTCAACATTAGCAGTGACATGGCATGTTGATAGCAACTACCTCCTCATGGGATATGATCAGAAGGGCACTAACCTCAAACTAATCCTGACAAAAACACCAGATGAATGCAAACTGATGAGCAGTCCAGAAAATACCTGACCAAGACTTCTCCAAACAAAAGAATGTGAAACAGTTACAGACCAGAAAACATATGGCGACTAAATACAATGTGTTTTTTTTTTTTTTGGATCAGATCCTAGAAGAGAAAAGGACATGAGTAGGAAAACTAGTGAAAGGGACATAAAGCCTGTACTTTGGTTAACAATAATGTACCTATATAATTCCTTTGTTGTGACAAAGTACCATGGTGATATGAGATATTCACAGTAGGAGAGACTGGGTGTGGGATGTATGTATTTTCGGTAAATCTGAAAGTATTCTAAAAGTCTACTTTTATAAAACCTATACGAACTAATAAAGAAAAACCTTGCTAAGATAGCTGAAAACAAGGGTATTTAAAAATCAAGAGTTTTAATAATATTTAGCAATAAAAATCAAATACACATACAATAGTGGAAATAACTACTAAAATGTCCAGGAAAAATTATGAAATCTAGGGTGTTCTTGGTAGTGCAGCAGGTTAAGGATTCAGTGTTTTCACTGCAGTGGCTCAGGTTGCAGCTGTGATGTGGATTGGTTCCCTGGCCTGGGAACTTCCACATACTGCAGGGACAGCCAAAAAAAAAAAAATTATATCTACGGAACAAGGAAGACCTGAAAATATTGAGTATTATCCATACTTCTGAATGGGAAGATTTAATATTAAATATTAAAAATTTATTTAACATTTCACAATTAATATATCAATTTAACTTAATTCTAAAAGATATAACTGTACAAAATGATAGTGGAATAGGTCACAATGTCCAGAAACAGATCTAGGTACCTTAACAAATGAAAAAAGATGACATTTTAGTTAAGTAGCTAATTAATTAATTAATTATTCAAGCCATCAAATGCTCAAGTCAACAAATACTTGTTGAGTGCCTACTAAGTGCAAGCTATGAGGATACAATAAGGAACATAGTGTAAGTGTGTCCTCATAGAATATCATTCTTTAGGTGAGAAAGATGATAAGCAAATATACAAATAGATATACAAAATACTACCAGCTAGTATTATGAAGAAAAATAGGGCATGTTAGGCAAATTGCATGTAGCAGAGGAGCCAGAAAGCCCTCTCCGAGAAAATGACATACAACAGATCTGAGGGAAAATAAATGTTAATCCTTGCAAATATTTGAGCAAGACATATTTTTGAAATAGAATAAAGTACTGTAACCCAGAAGGCATGAATCTCGTCATTCTCCAGGAAAAGAAAAAAGAACAGGCAAGAATCACAGAAAAGGAGATTGGAAAAATTGCCCAGAGTGAGAAAATGTCATGCTTTACTGGCTTTTACTCTGAGTGAGAAGGGACGCTTCTGGGGTGGTTTTAATAGAGGAGACTTGACTTATTTTGTTAAAGAATCACTCTAACAGCTCTATGGCAAATAGACCTTAGGAAGTCAAGAGTGGAAATGAGGAGCCCCGTCAGAAATCTGTTGCAACATTGCAGGAGCAAACGAGCTAACAGTGGCTTGGGCTGACTGTTAGTGATGGTGCAAAGTTGTTGGATTTACAATGTATTTTGGAGGCAGAGCCAACTGGACTTATTTATAGATTGGACATGATATTTGGGAGAAAGTGGAATCAGGATTGATTCCAAAGTTTTTGGCCTGAGCCACTGGGTGAATGATAGCATATTTTTCTCAGATGGAAAAAATAGGGGTAGAACAGATTTGTTGTTGTTTGTTTTTTAATTGATGTGGAGGAATTGGTGAGTGCAGTCAGAATCAGTTGCTCAATCTAAATTTGAGATGACCTTTAAACATTTGAGGCACATATTGAACAAACATTAAATATAAATCTGGAATTCCAGAAGAAGGATACCTATTTGAGAAGTTACCAGGTAAAGAGGAAGCCAGAGGACTAAGTCTGGTACTCCTACATTTAGAGGTTGAGAGGATAATGTACATTTATCAGCAGAGATTCAAGGGGTCAGCAAGGTGGGACAAGAGCCCAGAGCCTGTGATTTTTCTCAGGCCAAGCAAATGAAAGAAAAACGGAATGATTAATTTATTAAGTGCAGCCAAATGACTAGTCAAGATGTAAACTGAAGCTCAATCTTTGGATTCTGCAATGTTGAATATCTTTTTGTCAAATAACCCCAGCACAACCTGGAAATAAGACAAAGCTGAATTTATTACCTAGTGGGCAAAAGAGCATATATCATCTAGAAAAAATTAAATTAGGCATGTACTCCAAATCATATACAAAAATGTGATTATCTAATTGTGAAAAATTAAACTAAAATAGTATGATTTTTCTGTGATTATACCCCTGGGGGTTATAATTCCAAGGGAGGTGTAGAGGAAGAGTAGTCCTTAATTTATACAGGGAGCTCAGCAATTAAAAGGGACATTATTAATCTATTGATAGATTTCACCTAATAGAAATTAAAAATTTTCGTAGGGCAATAGATCAGTGAGTAAAACCAAAAACAAAGAATAAGAAAAAATGGTGGAAAACATATGACAGGCAAAGGGTTAATAGCACAGCTATACAATGAAGTCCTTCATATAAGTTAAAAAGACACAAAAGAAAAATCTAGTAAAAACCTGGCAAAATATTAGAAAAGAAAATCTAGTAAAAGAAGATTAAATGCAAATACCTAGTAAATATATGAAAATGCATTTAAACTCACTAACAGTCTTTTAATGCAAATTAAAACAATAATGACTGGTTGTTGTTATCTCCATATTTGCAACAGTTAAAAAGATGGATTACATCTAGTGCCAGTAAGGGTATAAGAAAATGAATCGTCTCATTTGCTTTTGGTGTAAGGGTGAATTGCTCTTTTCTTTTCATAAATTAATCTGGAAGCGTCTGTTAAAATTAAATAGGTACATATAATTTGGTCCAACAACTTTAGTTGTAGTTATTTAACTTAGAGAAGTAAAAACATGCAGTAATATTTATTAGATCATTGTTGGTAATAGTAAAAAAAAAAACTGGAAAAATATGAACCCATTAAAATAAGAATGGTAAAATAAATTAGACTAGTTGCAGACTATGGAAAGTTGTTTTGCAACTATAATGCACTAGTTTTGTATGTAATGATCTGTGAAATGTCCATGATGCATTTTCAACGGCTTTATTGATATATAATTAGTAAACCACAAAATTCACCCATTTAAAATGAACAGTTTAGTGGGGTTTAGGATATTTACTGACTTGTGCAACCACCATAGCTATTCCTAGAACATTTTTATCACCCTAAAAAGAAACTTTGTACCTATCAGCAGTCACTCTCCGTTTTCCTACCCTCCCACCACCACCAAACCCCAGGCAATTACTAATTTACTATGGTGCTATGGTCTGAATGCTGTTGCCACAAAATTCCCATGTTCAAATCTTAATGCCTAAGAAGTAGGGCCTTTGGGAGATGTTTAGGTCATGAGGGTGGAGCCCTATAAATGGGTTTTGTGTTCTTATCAAAGAGACCCCACCGAGTTCTCTAGCCGCTTTCACCACGTGAGGATACATCTAGAAGTCTGTGACCCTGAAAGGGCCATGCTAGCACTCTGACCTTGGACCGTAAGAAAGAAATTTCTGTTGTTTATAAGCTCCCCAGTCTGTGTATGTTGTCATACCAGCCCGAATGAACTAAGATCTATGGGGTTGTTGATTCTGGGCATTTCATGTAAATGGAATTGCATGATATGCGGTCTTTTGCGCCTGGCTTCTCTCACTTAACATGATGTCCTCAAAGTCCAGCCATGTAATAGCAGACAACAGTACTTGGTTCCTTTTTATTGCTGAATAATAATAGCCCATTGTACAGAAATACCACATTTTAAAAATCCATCCATCAGCTGACGGGTTGTTTACTTTTTGCCTATTATGAACATTTATGTACAAATTTTTATGTGAATTTTTTGGTCATTTCTCTTGGGGATATACCTGAGAATAGAATTGCTGGTCATATCACAATTCTATCGTAATATGTCGAGGAACTCTCAAATAGCTTCCAAAGTGTCTGCATGATGATACACTTGTAAAAATGAACATAAGGAATCTATTATATGTAGGCAAATCACATTTCATTGAGATGATGTAAATCCCTATACACAAATGTGCACGTGGGTTTACGTCTCTCTATCTAAACATACACATTTACAATGCTGGGGAGAGCTAGGATAGTCTACTCTACTGTAACATAAATTATAACGGGGAGGAAGTAGTCTTTGAACGGTTTGAATTGTTAATGAACAGATACTACTTTTACAATGAAAAACACTTCATAAAAAATTTCTTTTTCGTTTTTGGCTGCCCCACAGCATATGAAGTTCAGGGATCAGATCAGAACCATAGCGGTGACCTAACCTGGTCCTTAACCCACCATGCTGGCTGGGGAACAAACCTGCATCCCAGCGCTCCCAAGATACCACCAATCCCGTTGTGCCATAGCAGGAACTTATAAAATATTTTTGAGGAAGAAAAAAAAACAAAACTTTAAATATTACCTAAATACATACTGACCAAAGTTGTATCATTGTAAGCATCTAAGAGTTTTGTGTGTAGGTAGATACTGCTTGTAGTTTCAGTACAGGCTTAAAATAGATAGGAAGGATAGGATATTGACTAGGGATTCGATCGCATTGAAGCACAAACACCTATTGAGACCTATATCAAACACACAAGTAATCTCAGATCCATTCAACCCTGCCTGACTCTGTCCTGCTGTTCCAGATACTGCTACAGGTGCCAACTCTGAACACACTTCCTCTCCCTTCAAATGGCACAACTTGAGAGCAATTTGCAGTGAGCCACTCGCCTTCCTGCGAGGGATCTCGGTTGGACTCAAAAGTGAGACCCCTCAGGTCACGCTCAGTGCTCAGAAACTTCAAGCAGAGAGTCCAGAGCCGTTTACATCTTGAAGGATGTAATTCCTTACAGATAATTGACCACTGGGAGATGGGAGGTGGCTGACTAATACTTTCTCCTTTACCCCTTCCCTGGACAACCAGCAGCCTACCCTGAGAGGTAGCGGTTCAAATGGCCTTTGGCAGACCCCTGTATGGAGCAATCAGTGATCAATAGCGATGGGTGCCTCCTCAGGAATGCACCCTTTGTATTGTTCCCCTCCTGCCCTGCCTCACTCCTCGTACCTTCATCCCTGCTCCTCTAGAAGATACCAGCAAAGAAGCTTGAGCCTTGGCTTCTGCTTTGTGGAAACATCCAGCCTAAATCCTTTATCGGTTTTCTACGTTTGTGAAAGACACCGTCGCTAAGGTTAGTGTCTTAAAACGAGGTCCTGGGATGCTGTGGGTGGCCGCGTGCTCCAGTTTGAGAGAACTCACGAAGTTACATCAACCTGGCAGTTAAGCTGGGGCTGGATTCTATTAGTTCCTCTGAAACAGGGAAGGCTCTTTTGCCACTGGGTCTTTGTGATTTTTCTTCTAGGCAGAAAAAGGAAGTTAGCCAGGCTGTTCACAGGCAGCGGTGACGGAAAGGAGTGAAAAAGGAAACTTCTCAAGGCTTCGGTTTCAGAAGCTGCATGACATCACTTTTGTTGCATTCTATTAATCAAAACAAGTCACGAGGCCAGACCAGATTCAAGGAGAGGTGTGCGGATAGACTTTACCTCCTGATGGCAGGAGCAGCCAATCACATTGCAAAGGCGCATGGCACAAGGAAGCATGACTCCTTGAGGGACATCATACAAATGATCTAACCCAAATCCTCTCTCGCAAAATCAGTCTTTTGATGTAATTTCCCCTCTTATGTGGGAAAGTCACTCTCCACAAGTGAGTACACAGCTTCCGTAGGAACACGTGAAGCAGGATAAAAGGAAGGGTCACTTGCTTAAGTGTTTGGATCTGTCAAATCAACCCTGGCACTGGATGGGACGGCAGCTCTCATAACCACACAACTCACAGCTACATCCTCTAGGCTGATCTCAGGGAGATTTAACAAGGTGGCTGATATTTTTTATTTTCTTATTTAAAAAAATTATTGTAGTTATAGTGTTCTGTCAACTTCTGCTGTACAGCAAAATGACCCCGTTATACATATATATATACATTCTTTTTCTCACATCATCCTCCATCATATTCCATCACAAGTGATCAGATATAGTTCCCTGTGCTATATAGCAGGAGCTCATTGCTTATCCACTCAAAATACTCCTCACATTCTTATGAGACAACCATGGTAGAAAAGTGCTCCTCAAAGGAGCTTCTAATTTAAAATCTGCTAGGAAACACTTGATTGACAATTGAGGAGGTGACATGACTGGGAGTGAATAATCTTCTGCCATTACCTCTGGTCACTGCATCGCTACAAAGCTTGTAGGGCTGCCCAATCTAGAATGTGCAATCTGAAAGCGAATTACTGGAATCAGATTTTATTTTATTTATTTATTTATTTATTTATTTATTTATTTATTGTCTTTTTTTTGCCATTTCTTGGGCCGCTCCCGCTGCATATGGAGGTTCCCAGGCTAGGGGTCGAATCGGAGCTGCAGCTGCCAGCCTACGCCAGAGCCACAGCAACGCGGGATCCGAGCCGCGTCTGCAACCTACACCACAGCTCACGGCAACGCCGGATCGTTAACCCACTGAGCAAGGGCAAGGACCGAACCCGCAACCTCATGGTTCCTAGTCGGATTCGTTAACCACTGCGCCACGATGGGAACTCCTGGAATCAGATTTTAAAGGCTGTTTTCTATATGGCCAACAGGAGCCACTGCTAGTACTGTGAGAACTTGAGTATTTGTGACAATTAGGAAGATGTGCCTCTTTCTCCAGGAGCTACAGCTCCACCCAAGCACTGAGATGGGCAAGAAGGGTGCAAGGTGGATGCCAGGCCCCCTCACCTCTCAGCTAGCACAGGCAGGGGCAATAGCCCTGGCCAGATGGCCAAGGATGATCAATGCAAGTTAGAGGGAGAGTGAGCAAGGAAGGACAGCTGTGAGGAAGTGGCAGTCCAAAAAAACAGAAGATGGCAATAACAAATCTGTATTTTGACCAGTTCTAATCCATCATGTGTATGTTTTCATCTTGAAATAGAAGAATTGAAATATCTAATCTAATGAAAATATTTGTAATCTATTTTCAGGAAGATAGTAGATAGCAGCAAAGTTATGAAACAAGAAGGTATCAGGACAAATTCCCTGGTAAAAAAAAAATACTCATTAGAATATTGAGTAGTGGAATTAATGTTTCAGAAACAGATTAATGGAACAGAAAATAGATTCTGTAAACATATACAGACCGCGAGAGAAAATAACAGAAATGACAATTCAAAAGAGGATGACAAAATTATAGACGACAGTACATGAAGAAGCAACTCAAGATTAATTGAATTACCTAAAGGAGAATACAGAACAAATGGGAGAAATTTATCAAGAGTGTAATTGAAGAAAACTTTTTAGAACTTAAAAAAAAAAAACCATGAAAACTTAAAAACTTAAGATTGATATCTAGGTTCCAGAAGAAAAATAATAAGCAGACTTTAGCATCAGAGTACATTCTTGTGGCATTCTTAATCTTTAAGGAAAAAAATTCTTTTCTTTGAGCTAAAAGGAAGACAAAAAAGATTTGCAAAAGTGATTTTTTAAAAAGGTAAATTAAGATACTTAAATGGTTAAAAGAAACAGGTTGGACAGTTTTTAGGGGAGAGTGTGACACAACAATGGCATAGAAATTAAAATAATGAAATTTCTAAAAGCAGCAGAAAGACATGGGTTTGTAAAAATCTCAAAAAAATTACCCTTAATTTTTTTCTGGGAAAAATGTGAGTTACAATCTAGAAAGCATTTTAACATTTACCTCCACTGTTTGACAAAATTTGTTCTAAGGATTCAAATCTCTTAAATATAAAAGCCAGTGGTTAGTATTTAACTCTAGATTTTGACTTTTCGATGAAAATTTGACTTTTCTCTAGAATTTGAAAGCATTACTCACTTCTTTCTTGAAAATATTTTCTGCCTTGGATTCTGTAACACTTCTTTCTGCTGTGATGACAGTCATAAATATAGCCCAAGAAATTCATTAAGAATTAGATTCACTCCCAGAGCTTCTGATTCTAAACGGCTGCTCTGCACCTAGGAATCTGATCTTTCAAAGAAGCACCTCCAGTACATTTGAGACTGCAGACAGCTGTGACAAACATGCTGTACTAGTCTTTGTCCTGCTCCACTGCTGCTTCTCACTCCATGTCTTTCTTCAGCTTCTCTTACACCAGCTTCCTGAAAACAGGCTGTCTTTGAACTCAGCACTTACCTGCTGAGGCTCTCCACTCTCCCGTGGGGCTTCACCCACTCCTATGATATCAGCCGCCCCTGACTTGTCAAAGATGTCCAAAGTCTTCCTGAGCCCCGGGTCTGCCTTTCCTTTTGTATTTTGGACACTCACACAAAAATATCCTCCTGTATCCAAAGCCAGATTTAATCTCACAACCTTGAACTTGCTTCTCCTATCCAGCCCTTAACACACAAGCTAAAAACACACAACACACAAGCTAAAAACCTCAGCTTCCCCCACATCCAACAAAGCAGTCATCAAGTAAATTACTGTCTGCCATTGCTTAAGAGCTACAATGGACTGCGCATGTAGGAGAGGGTATGACATAAGCACTCTGAGAATGAGGGACTCTCAGGAAATATCTCACAAAGGAAGAGACATTGAGTGTCTGAGATACCTACCTATCCAATATGTCAGTGATTCTCAATCTTCAGTGCACATTAGAAGGAGTTACTGAGTTTTTAAGTTAGCTACCAATACCTGGGAACCATCTTCACTGATCTGAGATGGGAACAGGTACGGGCATATAGGACTTTTTAAAATGCTCTACAAGAGATTCTAATGTGCAAGAGGATCAAAGCAGCCAGCGTTCTCAGGACAGGGTATTAGAGAGAAGATAGTTGCTCAGAGAGAAACCTCCAGAGATCTCCAAAAAGTTGAGTTTTCAGCTGAGTACAGATCAGCTCATATGTGTGAAGAAACTTTCAAGGCAATGGGAAAAACATTCAAAAAATTAAAGGTCACAGGCCCTGGAATGGTGCTAGATCCCACCAACAAAACTGGAAAACCTGAAGATTCACAGAACATTTGGTAGAGTACAGAGTGTGTCCTGGCTGCAGGAGTGGGGAATAATTAACCTGAGAGTGAACCATGTTCTAGTCCTGCTCAGCAAATGCTAAAAGCAAGATCTGAAAACATCAAACTTTTTCCCAAGTGACCTAACTGAATCCTAAAGTGCAAGAATATTTATAGGAATTTTTAAAATACCAAAAATCCTAAAAGACAAAGCTTATGTTTGACATTTAATAAAAAATTTGAGGAGTTCCCGTCGTGGCGCAGTGGTTAACGAATCCGACTAGGAACCATGAGGTTGCGGGTTCGGTCCCTGCCCTCGCTCAGCGGGTTAACGATCCGGCGTTGCCGTGAGCTGTGGTGTAGGTTGCAGATGCGGCTCGGATCCCGCGTTGCTGTGGCTCTGGCGTAGGCCGGCAGCTATGGCTCCGATTCGACCCCTAGCCTGGGAACTCCCATATGCCGCGAGAGCGGCCCAAGAAATGGCAAAAAGACAAAAAAAAAAAAAAAAATTGAGAGTTCCTGTCATGGTGCAGTGGAAACGAATCTGACTAGGAAGCAGGTGGTTGAGGGTTCGATCCCTGGCATCGCTCAGTGGGTTAAGGATCCAGCGTTGCCGTGAGCTGTGGTGTAGGTTGCAGGCAGGGCTCAGATCTGGTGTTGCTGTGGCTCTGGCGTAGGCCGGTGGCAACAGCTCCAATTAGACCCCTAGCCTGGGAACCTCCATATGCCGCAGGTGTGGCCCTAAAAAAAAGACAAAAAGACAAAAATAAGTAAATAAATGAAAAATAAAAAATTACCAGGCATGCAAAAAAGCAGGAAAATATGATTCATAATCAGAAGTGATAGTAATAAAAATGACCCAGATTCGATACAGACGTTAGAATTTGCAGATAATTTTAAACAGTTATGACTGTACTCCATATGTTCGATAATTTAAGAAGAATTGTGAAAGACAATTTTTTGGAAAAAAACAACACATAGTGAATTAGATAATGTAGTGATCTTGAAAACATCATACTAGAAAATAGACAAAGTGAAAATAGAAAAATAATGAATGAGAAGGCCTTCAGTTTTTCCCCATTGAAAGCCTTCTCACTCAAATCTGGAACAAGACAGGGATGCCCACTCTCACCACTGCTCTTCAACATAGTTTTGGAAGTCCTAGCCACAGCAATTAGACAAACCAAAGAAATAAAAGGCATCCATATAGGAAGAGAAGAGATCAAACTGTCACTGTATGCAGATGACATGATACTATACATAGAAAACCCTAAGGACTCAACCCCAAAACTACTTGAACTGATTCATAAATTCAACAAAGTAGCAGGATATAAGATTAACATTCAGAAGTCAGTTGCATTTCTGTATACCAGCAATGAAATATTAGAAAAGGAACACAAAAACACAATACCTTTTAAAATTGCACCTCACAAAATCAAATACCTCGAATACACCTGACCAAGGAGGTAAAGGACCTATATGCCGAGAACTATAAAACTTTCATCAAAGAAATCAAAGAAGATGTAAAGAAATGGAAAGATATTCCATGTTCCTGGATTGGGAAAATCAATATTGTAAAAATGGCCATACTACCCAAAGCAATCTACAGATTCAATGCAATCCCTATCAAATTACCCATGACATTTTTCACAGAACTAGAACAAACAATCCAAACATTTATATGGAAAAACAAAAGACCCAGAATCACCAAAGCAATCCTGAGAAACAAAAACCAAGCAGGAGGCATAACTCTCCCAGACTTCAAGAAATACTACAAAGCCACAGTCATCAAAAACAGTGTGGTACTGGGATCAAAACAGATAGACAGACCAATGGAACAGAATAGAGAACCCGGAAATAAACCCTGACACCTATGGTCAATTAATCTTTGACAAGGGAGGCAAGAACATCAAATGGGAAAAAGAAAGTCTATTCAGCAAGCATTGCTGGGAAACCTGGACAGCTGCATGCAAAGCAATGAAACTAGAACACACCCTCACACCATGCACAAAAATAAACTCCAAATGGCTGAAAGACTTAAATATACGACAGGACACCATCAAACTCCTAGAAGAAAACATAGGCAAAACACTCTCTGACATCAACATCATGAATATTTTCTCAGGTCAGTCTCCCAAAGCAATCGAAATTAGAGCAAAAATAAACCCATGGGACCTCATCAAACTGAAAAGCTTTTGCACAGCAAAGGAAACCAAAAAGAAAACAAAAAGACAACTTTCAGAATGGGAGAAAATAGTTTCAAATGATGCAACCGACAAGGGCTTAATCTCTAGAATATATAAACAACTTATACAACCCAACAGCAAAAAAGCCAATCAATCAATGGAAAAGTGGGCAAAAGACCTGAATAGACATTTCTCCAAAGAAGATATACAGATGGCCAACAAACACATGAAAAAACGCTCAACATAGCTGGTTATAAGAGAAATGCAAATCAAAACTACCATGAGATATCACCTCACACCAGTCAGAATGGCCATCATTAATAAATCCACAAATAACAAGTGCTGGAGGGGCTGTGGAGAAAAGGGAACCCTCCTGCACTGTTGGTGGGAATGTAAATTGGTACAGCCACTATGGAGAACAGTTTGGAGATACCTTAGAAATCTATACATAGAACTTCCATATGACCCCGCAATCCCACTCTTGGGCATCTATCTGGACAAAACTCTACTTAAAAGAGACACATGCACCCGCATGTTCATTGCAGCACTATTCACAATAGCCAGGATATGGAAACAACCCAAATGTCCATCGACAGATGAGTGGATTTGGAAGAGGTGGTATATATACACAATGGAATACTACTCAGCCATAAAAATGAACGACATAATGCCATTTGCAGCAACATGGATGGAACTAGAGAACCTCATACTGAGTGAAATGAGTCAGAAAGACAAAGACAAATACCATATGATATCACTTATAACTGGAATCTAATATCCAGCACAAATGAACATCTCCTCAGAAAAGAAAATCATGGACTTGGAGAAGAGACTTGTGGCTGCCTGATGGGAGGGGGAGGGAGAGGGAGGGACGGGGGAGCTTGGGCTTATCAGACACAACTTAGAATAGATTTACAAGGAGATCCTGCTGAATAGCATTGAGAACTTTGTCTAGATACTCATGTTGCAACAGAAGAAAGGGTGGAGGAAAAATGTAATTGTAATGTATACATGTAAGGATAACCTGACCCCCTTGCTGTACAGTGGGAAAATAAAAAAATTATTTAAAAAAAAGAAAAATAATGAAAAAGACAAATTGAAAGGAGTGTGAGTGAACAGTGAGATAATTTCAAACAGCCTAACATACATGAAATTGAGTTCACAAAGGAGAGGAGAGGAGGAGAAAACATTTTTGAGAAACAATGGCCATTTTTTTTCTAAGTTTGATGAAACTTTTAATCCACAGATCCAAGAAGCTCAATGAACGCTAAGCACAAGAAACATGAAGAAACGAAAACCCAGACACATCGCAATACAAACACTCAAAATTAGTGACAAGGAGAAAATGTTAAGAGCAGCTAGAGATGAAAGACATTACATTCAGAGGAACAAAGAATGAGAGTGACAAGTTTCTCACAGACAACAATGCAAGTGAGAGATGGTGAAACCCATCTTGAAAGAACTGAAAGAAAAAAAATTATCAATATCCTTAGTGGGACTTTCTTTCAAAAATGAGGGTAAAAAAGAGTTTTTAGATACAATATTTCACATCTGTCACTTTGCCTGCCCAGGAATATCCTTTCCAGCATTGTTTTCCCTCCAGTACCAAATGAAGTTTAGAACACATGTTGTATCTATTTCCTGTGCTTCCTTTAACCTGGAACAGGTACCCAGCTTGCTCTGTCTTAGAAGACATTCATATTTTTGAAGAATACAGTCAGTGGGCTATTTTCTTATAACCTCTTCTTTTCATGTAGAAATTCTCTTTCCAGACCTTATCTTTGCTTAAACTTTATAGGCCGGAGTTCCCGTTGTGGCTCAGTGGTTAACGAATCCGACTGGGAACCAGGGGGTGGTAGGTTTGATCCCTGGCCTCGCTCAGTGGGTTATGGATCTGGAGTTGCCATGAACTGTGGTGTAGGTCGAAGACGCGGCTCGGATCTGGCATTGCTGTGGCTCTGGTATAGGCCGGTACCTACAGCTCCGATTACACCCCTAGTTTGGGAACCTCCATATGCAGTGGGTGTGGCACTAGAAAAGACAAAAAAATAAAAAATAAACTTTATAGGCCAATTAGGGTTGGAATCAAGCCATATATGTGAATGTCAGAAATGCTAAGATATACGGAGAAACTTTTCTGAACAGAAAGACCTCTGATAGTAAAGGCAGGGTGAATGGGCAAGGGGGCTGAAAAATTGCAAAGTCAGTCCTAAAAGAGAAGGTTATATATAAACACACACACAAGCCCCACACCCCTTTGAGAAAAGGCTTTTAGCACATTAAATAGTCTATCTATTCAACATTTTCTGCCTATTCAGTCCTATTCACTAAGCGCTGACTTTAATCTCTTCTTCCCATGAAGTCCTAGGTCCACAGTCTCAGGAAAATATCTGTTGCCAGAGCAAGTATTAGTAAACAGAGCTCTCAGAGGAAGGTTCCTAGCAAGGGGATCTGAGTCTGTCTGTCCATCCATAGGAATAAAAATATTCCTAGGCAATGGGAATTTCCCCCTGGGTGGCTGTGTAACAGAGAAGTATTTTAAGTTGATTTTAGAGGTGGAACTTTTGGGTCCTGAGTTTGAATGAGCTGTTTAACCTCTCCAAGTCTCAGAGTATTCCTCTAGTGTAACAATTGGCCTGCAGTCCTTGCAGCATTGTAATAATGTATGCAAAATCTCTTTACAAATGGCACAGCATGATACATATGTGACTACTTTTACTATTATTTTCATGGACTATTTGACCTTGAAAATGAATTCTTGAGGCTCTCATGTTTAAGACTGCACACATCTCTCCTTAAAGAGCCCCTCTGTTCAGCCTCCTGTAAGTTTTTGCTTATGCCACATGTAACCAAGTGCCCTATTTTTCCAACTTGGAGACACTGCCTCAAAAAAGGTGAGCTGGCACAGGACCTGCTTGCTCTTAGGAAAAAGGACTCATCTCATTCCCTTTCTCCCCTGTGCTCCTAGTTTTGTCTTGAGCTATGCAATTCCAGGGCCCCAAGTATAGTCTGAGTTCACATGAAAAGGAAACCCACAGGGAAGAGGATGTGAATGGAAGCCCCAGGGTGAGGGATAAAAGGAGCTTATGACCATCATCAAATTTGCCAGGTCCTCCTGCTCCACCTCCCCTCCTCCTGGCTGGAGCTTTCCTGGACAAGCACCATATGGAGAGTGGCTTTCAATGAAAGCCTAGACTATATGCATGCCCTTGCTCATGAATATAAGTTATACATACTACCTGCTTTACTATCTACAGATAAATCTGCACTTCAACCCTTAGACATGATTAGGTTTTTCACTTCTGCAGCTCTTAGCTACATGTATTTTCTGTACAACTCTGAAGTATTTGATACACAAGACACGTCAATTTCCTATTTAACAGTGATGACCATTTGAGATTGGTAGCCTCCTAAAATATCCAAATGTATGTTCTATCGATTACAACAGAAAGCCCTTTGAATGGACAAATCAAATACATAACAAAGAGAAAAAGCATCTACAGACACGTAGGTGTATGAGAGTTTGCAAGATAGATGGTGGTCAGGAAATCAAGCAATCATTTCTCAGAAGACTGACCAGAATTAGTAGCAAAACAAACTGTTAGTGAATTTATGATTATACAAAGCCTGTTACTTCACTGTACCTTTTAAATATATCCATTTATTCTAAGCCTAGTGTGAGCCTGAAGCGATTTATGGTTTTGGTTTTAAAACCCTGAACCAGAAATCTTCCCCCAAAGCCTATCCACATAAAACATCCACAGTATGTTTGCCGGAACATCCTACCCAGCAATTAAAATCCTGCCTAGAGCTCATTTTGTGTTAAAGTTTAAATTTCTTCATTAACAGAAATTAAGGGACTCATATTCTTTCATTTTCTTAGAATCATGTAACCATTACAAATATCAAAAATTACATGCAACTGAATTTTGGATTTGCACATGGCCTTATCTGACCTAAAGTTACTGTTTTGAGGTTATCTTATTAACAAAAAGCAACACTTTAAACTGTAAGGGAAAAAAATGTTATTTTAATGACCTTGTTCTGGGAAAACAAACCAGATGAAAGGTTGAAAAATTCTGTATTCCAGTAAAAAACTTTTATGCATCAAAATAAAAAATAAGACAATTCAATAGGCAAAATTGGGCAAAAGATGAAAACAGAATTTCAAAGAAGAAAAGCCACAGACAATAAACATAAGAAAAGTTGCCTAATTTTATTTATAAATAGGGAAATACAATTAAAACTACCATGTTATGCCATTTCATAGCTACCAGACATGCAGAAATGTAAAGTATTGATAAGAAAGCAGAATGACAAGAACTCTTATATACTACTGGTGGGTCTGTAAATTGGCTCAACGATATTCATAATTATAATAAAACTTGTTGTAGTCATTCTTTCAAGTGGCTTATAAATGTTAAGTATTTAATCACTTGGAAAGTCATTTGGCATCATCTTATTTTCCTATTAGAGACTCAGCCATTCTCCTACTAGGTATAAACCCTGGAAAAAGTCTTGCAAAGTCATGGCAGGAGACTTACTAAGAATGTTTATAGCAACGTAATTGGTAGCGGTTAGAAAAATAAAATAAAATGTTCCTCAAGAAGAGACTGGATAAGTAAATTTTGGTCAAGTCATACATTCATTCTGAAAAAAGAAAGGTCACAAAATAGATGACATTTGCATAAGAATGAATACCACGTAAAAGGGATGGGGTGTTGGGCTGCACCCTGCAGGCCTGCAAGCCTCGTAGTTGCCTCATCTTGAGACTGAAGAAAGAACCCCAAGACAGTGACAGAAACATCAACAGTTTATTGGGCAGGGGTCTTATATGGCTGAATCAAAGGGTCCTGGAGCAACACCCCACTGTAGATGGCAGATGATAGGCAGCAGTCTTGGCTACTCAGAGGAAAGGAGGCTACCATTTATAGGGGGCTCATCAGTGACCAGGGGTTAATAGAGCCCTATAATTAAGAGGATTGGATAGGCTTGTGAGCAAAGTGGGACTGGTTGTGCAGGGGATGAACGAGAGCAAAAGGACAGCCATCCTGAGTGGCCTGACCATACATGGGGTCAGTCAAAGATTAGAAGTAAGTATTTGTCAAGTTAAGCAGAAATAGAAAATATGGCTTAGGCATCATTTGTATTGAGAAAAACTATAAAGAGACTCAGGGAATTATAAAAACCAAAATTAGGATTGTCTTGGGAATAGAGTGGGAAATGAGACACTGAAAACATATTAAAGAGGTTAAATGGAATTAGTAAATGAGTAAGTGTTCTTAAGCTGTGTGTTAGTACAGGTGCTCATTCTATTATTCTTTACGCTGTATGTATAGGTGTGTTGACATACTTCACAGTGTTCTTTATGAGAAAAGTGGAAAAACATGGCCTTGATTTCATTACTGCTTTTATATCATGAAGGAGACAGTGTCGGAAAGCCCTCAAGGACCCTAAAACAGTACTGTGCATGCCGAGAACGCGCAGTCTTTAGGGTAAAGGAAGCAGAGGTTGATAGTTCTGAGAGCTAAGATCACAATTCGAAGCATTTTTCCTCCCATGTTCTCTTCCTAAATTTTATGGAGGTGACTGTTCAATAAAAATGTGTAATATAACAAGTGTTTTGACTGGACCTGTCAATTCATTTTATCTTCTTGCCAGAAACGCTGCTGTAGCAAATATTTGTCAAAATGAAGAACTGACCAACATGTGGTGCTGAAATAGCGCTTCTCATTCCTTTTAGCAAACTCAGTTCCAAGCAGATATTAGCCAGGGAATTCAGCTTTGCTGACTTTGTTCTTTCCTTGAGAGGAGGGAGAACTGAAAGAGTGAGTTTTCTCCCTTTGCCATTTTACCAGTTTTTTAGCTGAGCAAGTCACTTAACCTGGCCTTATTTTTCTCATTGGTAACGTGAATAACATAAATGGATGTAATTATCTATCTATCTATCTATCTATCTATCTATCTATCTATCTATCTATCATCATCTGTCCATCTATCATCCATCTATTTTGCTATCATCTATCAAGCACTTGGAACAGCGCTTAGCATGTAATTAGTGATATCTAAGCCTTAGTTGTTATTATTATTATGATGATGATATACTGGTCATATACAGACTGCTGGTTTTGAACAAAATGCTACAAATGACAGTATTTGATTAACTGTGGTTCATCTTGTGAAGTCAAAATGGATTTTTAACACTAGCAACATAATCACAAATAAGCCAGGTAGTATAAAACTTGAGAATGTTATAATCAAATCATTCTCAGCTTATTTCTAAATAGTGAAGTAAAGTTTTATATGAAACTAATTTGTAATTTGTCTCAGCATTTAAATTCATGTTCAGTCTCAAGGTGTTATAACAGTGACTTAAATTTAAATTTATACTAGTTAATGAAATGTTACCACATAATATTTCACTTGCTGTTGGAGTTCCTGCTGTGGCTCAGTGGTAGCAAACCCGACTAGAATCCACAAAGATGAGGGTTCGATCCTTGGCCTCGCTCAGGGGGTAAGGATCCAGCACTTCCGTGAGCTCTGGTGTGGGCCACAGACACGGCTCAGAACCTGCATTGCTATGGCTGTGGCATAGGCCAGAAGCTGGAGCTCTGATTCAACCTCTAGCTTGAGAACTTCCATATTCCACAGCCCTAAAAAGCAAAACAAACCAACCAAACAAAAACAAACATTTCATTTGTTCTTTATTTTTATTTTTTAAATTAATTTTTTTTTTTGGCTGTGCTCATAGCATGTGAAAGTTCCTGAGCCACAGCAGTGATAAAGCTGAATCCTTAACTTGTAGGCCACCAGGGGACTCCTTTGCTCTTTAAATCACACTTTGAAATAGGAATAGTGATCCACATCTCATAGATGAAGACCTCTAAGCTCAGAGGGATCAGACATCTAGGTAAAAGTGATGGGGCCACTGGCAGCCTAGTGTCCTAACTCCATGTCCTGGGCTTTTGTCACTCTGCAATTAAATATAAGCCTTTAAAACTGCCTTCAGTTTAACTTTCTCTTGACTCCCTAGTTTCTCCTTATTACAAATATTGAACTTTAAAATTACATATATGCTAAGGTAGAAAGATGTGGCACCTTTGTTTTTGATCTAAAATAATTTAATCAAATACCAGTTATATACAAATCTCAATGAACCCTTACTTGATGCTATGACTAAATTAATCAATAGCAACACATACTACAAATAGACTAGATATCTTGCCAATTAATGGACTTTGAAAGGAATGATCTCAGAATGTGAGAAGCTAACTTGTACACATTGTTTTTTTAAGTTTACAGTTCTATTTATTTCCTTTAAAAAATTAGTGTTTTAATTGTGAAGGCAATACATTCTCAAATATTTGAAAAATGTAAAAATATACCCAAGGTAAAGCAAAAAAATCACCTGTCATTCATTATTCTCTCCAGAGATAATCATCACTTAATATTTAAAAATACCTTCCTCTCAAATAAGAGATATGCCATATACATACATTTACACATGAAATTGTCCTGTATAACATATTTTATCTTTTTTCACTACCATTACATCACAAACATGTAATTATCATGAAGACCACATCCAATTTATTCTGGAGATGTTTAGCATAACCACCGTGGACAGTGAGGTGAGGCTGACCTGAAAGACTTTTACGGCCGAGATGAGTCAGTGATCACTTCTGCTCAAGTCGAGAATACATTTCCTACCACCTTACTTAATTGGATAACTCCCCTGAGAGAGAAAACTCTCCACAAGGAGCTTCTAAACAATGAAGCAGTTATCTTCCACCAAGTGACCAAAGGTACACTCATTTTGGAAAGATATCTGTAACTATCTGCTGTTTTACATACCTGCAGCTCTCTTATGGCCAAAGAGTGGCAGAAAGTTTTAGAGAGGGAGGCAGCTTAAAGCCTGATTTCCGCATGAGAAGTGCAGTCCCAAAAGTACAGCCAGTGTCTCTGGCAAGAGTTTTATTTAGTTGCTGCCTACCTCAGTCAGAAAGCATAGGTTAAATTGCTTCCAACTTAGGGCTCTAGTTCAGTTTGAATACTTGAGTCTAGTTGCTGTTTTTGGAGGCACTGTCTGAGGGCAGTCAGTCCTGTTCGGTTTATCCATACCACCAGCCAAGTGGCTTTTATATACCACATCTAGAGTTTGCAATCTCTTCTGTATAAATGAAGTAAGTGAAGTCCAGCGTTAAATGGTTCAGGGGAGGCATCTATGCTCCACAAAGAGAACCAATTCCTTCCATGTTGTTCCTCTGCCTTTTGTGGTCACAAATACATGGCCCAAGATGCCAAGGTCCCTGTACAAGGCAGCAGAATAGAGGAAGAGATGGAGAGAGAAAATGACATATCATGTCCTGTAAGAAGGCTCCTGGAAGCTGCTGTGTGTTATTGTGCTCACCATCTTTTGGCCAGAATTGAGTCACATGGTCACACTTGAATATAAGGGAAAGGAGGAATTGCAGTTTTTATTCTGAGTGCCTATTTAACCCAATTAAACATTGTTTTATTGTAGGGTAGAAGGATAAGTAGCAGTCTTCCGTGGAAAGAGTTGTGCTTTATATGCAGGGAAGTAACTTTAAAATTATAAACCAGTTAGGAACTGTAGCATTTTAAAGATAGAACTATTACATCAGAACTAGCTCTTTTCAAATAAATTCCTATTTTAATAACCATTTGTTATTTCAAATAGAAATAAAGCCAACTTTCAAATCACATGGGTGTCACTGACTTTAATAAATATTCCAAATTATACCTAGGCTATGATGTGATTCAATTATTTTTTGTGTGATTTTAGTTGGTATTTTCATTGCTTTGTGATCTTTCCACAAAACGTTCCACAAATTTTGTTTTATTCTTTACCCTTATTGTGTTAACCAATAACTTATCCACTTCTAAAGCAAGGAAATATCAGAGATCATCTATCCATCCACCTTCCTGTCTCTGCTTTTGCCTTTTTAATTTTCTATGGATTTAATCCCATTTGGTATGGTTCTCAGGAACCGGAAAAAAGGACAAAGGAGAAAAATAGGCATAGAATAAAGAGAATCAATAAGACCTATAGCATGGATGATACTTGTTTTTCCTTCTTCTTTTGTGAAGAAAAAAAAAAGCTGATTGCCATGTCTACATGTATGAAAAACATCAGCACAGGCAGAGACATTCTCAACAGGCTTGGCTTTTTTTTTTCTTTCTTTCTTTCAGCTGGATTTTATTTTATTTTTCTCCTGTCTTTCTACCAATGACTCAACTCTTTGCATATGTTCTTTTTTTTTTTTTTTTTTTCAGTGAGGAGATTTACAGTACTAATATTTGGAAGGGCTTCAGATAAACTAAGGAGGAGAGTTCCCTTGTGGTGCAAGAAATTAAGTATCCGGCCTTGTCACTGCTGGGCTTGGGTCGCTACTGTGGCACAAGTTCAATCCCTAGGAACTTCCACATGCCATGGCCATGGCCAAAACAAACAAACAAACAACAACAACAAAAAACACCGATAAACTAAAGAGGATAACTGATTTGAGCTTTTGGACCTTGACAGGATACCTCTACTCCTTATAACACAGATCCTCTGGTATGCATTATAAAATCTACCTTATTAATAAAAATATCATAATTTTCCCCCTGGTTGAAATGTAGAAAATTTCAGGTCCACAAGGAACAATAAAGTATTTAGGAAAGTATGACAATAAAGAAAAAACAAGACAATATTAAAAAAAATTCAGTCTCTACATCCTTTTCATTTCCAAAAGCTTTTAAGAACTGCACATCCCAAGTAGCTGTCTTCTTTAAGTTATCACATAGGGAAGATGACGCTCTCCTTAATCAGATATTTTTGGAACGTCTTTTAGATTTCCTTTAAGGACATTTGGATAGTCTTCAAGTATCCTTAATGATGGGAAATACACAGTCTTTGGGCATGGGGTTGATTTGGGGAAGAATCTAAAATAATTTGGAGACAGATCTGATGATTAAGTTGTCTGGAAGCAGTTTTAGTCATTGATTTGATAAATATTGAGTTCCATTATAAGCAAATACCAGAAATAAAAGCATGAAAAGTACACTTCCTGTTATCAAGATGCTTAATGGGTAAGAGGGTCAAAAATAAGGGGTAAAATGGCTAATCTTGAGTCTAATCTATTTCATTCTCTATTTTTCCTGTGTGTCCCCAGGGCCCACTGCAGTCTTGCTCTGGCCATGCTCTGGGGTCAGTTTCCTATGTGCTCACACTTTCCTGAGGACATGGGTGGGAGATAACTCAGCCACACTTTATTTTGACAGGTGGAAATAAGTGAAAAGAAGTCAAATAGAAAAGCTGTTCCCAGTGTCTGGAGTGATTTTGTCATTTCTGTTTTCGTATAATTAGTCTCCATCTTCTTTCAGGAGTTAGAGCAGAAAGTCTCAGAATGAAAAACAAAACCTCCAAAGAATTCTTGCTGAGAAATGCTTAAAGTGAGTTTAGTTTCTGCTCCTTAAATTTTCGTAAGTGCATGTGTTAAAGATTGCAAAAATTAGAAGATTAAAATCAGAAATTAAAAGGGCTGATGAGGGACTGAGTGCTAATGTCTTTTTCCTAAATATATTTTTCTCTTATTTGTTTTTGCTTTTCAGTTCTGCCTTTTTCTTGTCATCTTGTGCTGATTAGGATCCCTTAACAATGTTGAACAGAAGTGATAAACCTTGTCTTTCTCATTTTAAAAAGAATGCTTCTGGAGTGATTTTCCCCATTAAGAAAGATTTTTGTTATAGGTTTTTTCATATGTGTTCTCTATCCATCAAAAGAAATTCCCGTCTATTCCTGCTTTGCTGAGGTTTTTATTTTGAAAATCACTGTCCTGATTGGGTCATCCCAACATCTGTGTTTTGCTTCTACTGACTGAGAATCTCGGATAGTGAGTTGTTCTCAAATTTTAGGTAGTTTCCTGGAGTTCTCATTCATTCCAAAAAAAAAAAAAAAACCAAACAAACAAACAAAAAAACACCTCTCAGCACTAACGAGCCTGATTAGTATCCGTGAGGACGTGGGGTTCAATTCCTGGCCTTGCTCAGTGGGTTAAGGATCCAGCGTTGCCATGAGCTGTGGTGTAGGTCACAGACGCGGCTCAGATCCCTCGTTGCTGTGGCTGTGGTGTAGGCCAGTGGCTACAGCTCCAATTGGAACTAGCCAGGGAACTTCCATATGCTGCAGGTGTGGCTGTAAAAAGTAAAAAACAAAAGCAAAAATAACCCCAAACCTCTCCTATATTGTTTTTGGCCATATATTTTGCTATTATACTAATGGCCTGTGTACATAACATAGATGTTAGTTGGTGCCTCTGAAATGTAACTGCAGAAGGGAATAGGACAGGCTCTAACTTGTTTTGAAATTATTTAAAAATTTTAAAAATTTCTTTTAAAAAGCTAAACAGCATAGCATGCTACTACTTGTTCATTTTGGAAGACCAAAAAAATGTGTTTGTTACCCATTTGTAACTTAAATTTTCAAAGTCAGTTTTGTGAAAGAAAAAAGAAAGAAAGAAAGAAAGAAAGAAAGAAAGAAAGAAAGAAAGAAAGAAAGAAAGAAAGAAAGAAAGAAAGAAAGAAAAGATTAATTAACCCATTGCTGGTAAGCTTTGATTAAATAATACATATAGCAAGTAGAATTAGTCACACCATCCCTTTGCTAGTGTGTCATATAACTGATTTCACAGCCCTTTGCTAGTGTGTCATATAACTGATTTCATTGTACTATAACGTTTTTCTATATTTTCATGTATTGTTTCCTAAATTTAAAAAAAAAATTGTAACCAAAAGAAAAGCTGGTATAGCCATATTAATATCAGGAAAAAGAATTTACAGTGATACTATTTTCACTTGTCACTGTCCTATCAGTTCTTAAGTCTCAAGAGCAGAGAGTATGTTAATGCATCTTTGTACAACTGGGATGTGGCTAGTGTCTGGATCGTGTTATTTTACTGAATTTAAGCATTATAATTTACAAGCACAATGTTTAGAGTCAGAAGATCAATTAAAGGCCTTGTGGTTGTTTTCTATTTTTCAGTCATTTTATGCCTTTGTCCTGAAGGCAGTTTGGTAGTGGGCTCTTTGTCAGGTAGGGCTAGCCCCTCCATGCTTCCCTTCCTTGAGCACACAGCTAGACTACATTTCCCACTAACCTAGGCATTAGGTGTAGCCACGTAATTAAGCTCTCTCTGATGGAATGTAACATAAATGATGTGTGACATCTCCAGATACAGACCACAGACACCTTCCCCGAGTGTGCCTCTGTGCTTTTCCCTATTCTAGCTGACTGGCATGTCTATGCCAGGCCATATGTTTATTACTTTAATTTAATTCAGTTTAATTGTTTTTCTTTTTTGGCCACCCCACAGCATATGGAGTTCCCAGGCCAGGGATCAGATCCTAGCTGCAGTCATGACATAAGCTGCAGCAGTGGCAATGCTTGATCCTTAAACCCCTATGCCAGATCTGAATTCAGTCTGCGTTCCAGCATTCCCAAGATGGATCCCTTTGTGCCACACTGGGAATTCCCAGGCCATGTATTTCAGATGGCAGGACTAATATGAGTCTCTGTTCCTGAATGGTTGCATGAATGACAACTGACCCAACTATTCTACTACATGAGGAAAAATAACAAACTTCTATTTGTTAATATAATTAAAGGTAATTAGTATTTCTGAATCTAATTCAAATTGCTCAGAAACTTTAAAATTATGATATAAAATATAATATTTCAGTTTTGAGCAATTACAGAATTTTACTGTTTCATAGAACCACATGGTAAAGCCATGTGAAATTCTAACTTTTCATGATTTAATTATTCTATTTGTAAAATTCTTATCCTGGTTTCTGTGCTATAATTCCTCATTTCTTTTGCATTACTTTGAGATGCTGTATATTTTAACTACAATACAACACATTCTGGGGATTTCCTATTGTGGCTCAGCAGGTTAAGAACCCGACCAGGAACCATGAGGATGAAGGTTTGATCCCTGGCCTTGCTCAGTGGGTTAAGGATCCGGCATTGCCATGAGCTGTGGTGTAGATCGCAGATGTGGCTCAGATCTGGCATGGCTGTGGCTGTGGTGTAGGCAGGCAGCGGCAGCTCCAATTCAACCCCTAGCCTGGGAACCTCCATATGTCATGTGTGTGGCCCTGAAAAGCAAAAAAAAAAAAGAGTAGAACTAACACATCCTTCAATGTTTAAAAAAATATATATATACATAGATACATATGCGTATTATATATATACACATATATATAATCATGGAAGACTATCATTATTAATATGTTATATTAATTATGATATGAAAATGATAGCCAAAATAGTTATTACTGATTTCTTAAATATACTATTTTATTTTATTTTTGTCTTTTTGCCTTTTCTAGGGCTGCTCCTGAGGCATATGGAGGTTCCCAGGCTAGGGGTCTAATTGGAACTGCAGCTGCTGGCCTACGCCAGAGCCACAGCAACACCAGATCCGAGTCGCATCTTCGACCTACACCACAGCTCACGGCAATGCCAGAATCTTAACCATTGAGTGATGCCAGGGATCGAACCCGCAACCTCATGGTTCCTAGTTGGATTCGTTAACCACTGAGCCACGATGGGAACTCCTGATTCCTTAAATACACTATTTTAAATCTTTTACATAAAACAAAATTTTTGAGCCACTGGAAAAGTGACCTGCCTCACAGAAAAATTACACAGGAAACACTCCACCTTAACATTGACTCCATTAAGTTATTACTTCAAAAGGTATGAGATACTGTCATTACCCATTAAAATAAAAATGCAGAGTTCCTTTGTGGCTTAGTGGGTTAAGGATCTGGTGTTGTCACTGCAGCAGCTTGGGTTGCTGCTATGGAACAGGTTCTATCCCTGGCCCATAATTTTCACATATTGCTGGCTCAGCCAAAAAACAAAACAAAACAAAACAAAAACCTTTAAAAAACCCCAATGAGATAACACCGGACAACTATATGGTAATAATTTTGAACTAACACTTCAAATGTAGAAATGTAGACTGAACACATATTTTATTCAAAGCTTAAATAATAAATTTTACTTTTGCTAAGACAGTTCTTGTTGTCATTAGGGTCTACTGATTTTTTAGGAATAGAGCCGCTCCACACTGAATCCACTGGTCTTGGCTGCCCCCACATGGAATGTCGATATTGATCACTACACGATCCCTTTCAGCGCTCGTGTAAACCGGCAAAGATATGCACTCATCAGGGGAATATGGACCATACGCGTCCTGTTTGAAAAGAATTAACTTTGTTTTAAAATACAGCAATAGAAATCCTATAAAACTGGATTGTGATGATCATTGTACAACTATAAATGTAATAAATTCATTGAGTAATAACAAAATAAGATAAAATACAGCGATACACTACATTGAAATAGATCATTAGATAACCAAAGATACCAACACAAACCCTCCCAAATAATAAGACACTTTATTATGAAATGTTTTAAATAAAAACCTGCATAATATATCCCCATGATTCAGCTTCAATAATTATCAACTCATGACCAATGGTGTTTCATTTATAACCTTCCCCTAGCCCCCGATATTGGAGTATTTTGAATATTTTAGTTTTCTCTCTCTCTCTCTCTCTCCCTCTCTCTCTGTCTTTGGCCGTGGTGTGCAGCAGCTTGATGTGGGATCGCAGTTCCCAAACCAGGGATTGACCCCAGGCCGCAGCAGTGAAAACACCAAGTCTTAAACACTAGTGTTAAGCACTAGTCTTAAACACTAGACCACCAGGGAGCCCTGGATTATTCTGACCCAAGTCCTCTTCATTATAAAATTTCATCTATAAATATTTAAATATGTCTATAAATATAAAAATGCAATCACAATACTGTTATCAATAAAAACCTTCATTTCTCAATATCACTTTATTATTTTTTATTTTATTTTATTTTGCTTTTTAGGGCCACACTTATGGCATATGAAAGTTCCCAGGCTAGGGGTCTAATCAGAGCTACAGCTGCTGGCCTACACCACAGCCACAGCAACGTGGGATCCGGGCCGCGACTGTGACCTACACCACAGCTTATGGCAATACCTGCTCCTCAACCTGCTGAGCGAGGCCAGGGATCAAATCCGTGTCCTCATGGATCCTAGTCGGGATCGTTAACCGCTGAGCCACGAAGGGAACTTCCTCAATATCACTTTATAATCATTATTTCATTATCTCAAAATTTGTAAAACAGTTTTTTGTAAGAACCATTCATATAAAGCCCTTTATTTTGTGGTTTGTTGCTATGTCTCTTATGTCACCTAAATTTACAGGGTTTTTTGTAATTTTTTCCTTGCAATTTGTTTGCTATACCGAAGAGCTTCCCATACTCTGACTTCTGTTGGCCACATTCCCATGGCAGGATGTTCTTCTGTTCTCTTTACTCCTGTAAAGTGGATCTGGAGGCAAGTTCAGATTCAGATTCAATTTTTGGTTAAAAACACTGCAAAGGTACTAGGGTATACTTCCATCAAGAGGCATATAGTTCAATGGTCTCTCTTTTCAGATACTGGAAGCCACAGGTGATCATTACTTACACTCAAGATTACAAAATGATAATCTAATTCTATCATTCCTTCTTCTTTTCCAGGCAGATATATATTTATAAAGAGAAACTTCCATTTATCAATCATTTGATTACCATGAGGTTACAGTTCATATAGGAGAGACTGGATAAATGCTCCCTAATTCCCCTTTATTTGTGGGCTTTTAAAATAATGAATTTGCTCCCTAGTATGCTGTATAGGTGATTGATGACCACCCCCACCTCTTTTTAAGGTATCATTATGAACTGGTGGATTTAAACACACTCAATGTGCTTCAATGCAATACAATTACTATCTCATCAGTGTTCAAAGTGTCAATCTTTGTGCAGTGGGAACTCTGTAAGTTGGCTCCTGAGAGTTTTGGCTTTGTTTTATGTCCCTAGTTGCCTTCAATAGCTTTCTTACTTTCTAGCATGTAAAGATGTTATAAGTTCGTCTTATACATTTGCTGTCCTAGAAATAAGTCAGTCATTTCCCGGAGGATCCTCAGTACCAGAAATCAAAATAAACAAACCACCACTGTGGGATAGGTTAACCTAACAAGGATTAAAGGAGAGAATTAATCTTGAGTCTCAGAAAAAATATGGAATTTGGATTAAAAATAACTTTCAACCATATTAGTCACTGCCTAATCTCTACCCTCTTCTCTAATTCTTCTTAAATAGCAAAGCTTTAGGATTCAGAAATTCCTATAATTTTCATACCTCATTAGCCATTCCTAAAGTTAAAAACCTAGTGCAGCCTTTCTTTTCGTATTGCCTTTAAGTTCTTCAAGAGCAAACATTACATATTTGTTGGACTGAAATGATATGAATTATGGATGCCTATTTATAATCCCAGGAAAGGTCTTAAATTATCTTCCTCTGCCACCTGACATTTGCTTTGCTTCCCGTAACTTTTATGGTAAAAAATGAAAATAAAACATCACATCGATATGTTTTATAATGCTATTCCTTTCTATTCAGATGATTTTCTCCAGATCTCTTTGTTTTAATGGAAAGCAATTTTCCTTTTAAATTAGGAATTTAAGAGTAATGCAAAGTTGATTCTTTTGCATTTTTATTATCAGTTTACTAGTTTTTGTATATATTTCAAATCCTTCCAAACCTGTTTTCGGTTATAGGCTTTTCGCTGGTTTCAAAGTGACCATACGAATCTTTCAAGCAAAACCTATAGTGCTCTAAAAGCAAAGTACCACAGTTGCTTCTTAAAATTTTGCTTGTCATTGCTCTGAATCTCTTAAATGGTACAAGGTGTAACCTCCTATAATAGAAGTTAAGTGGACTTGCTCTTAGGTCACTAGTAAATAATCGAAATAGTGGAACTGACAAGTAAGTACCCTGGCATTCTCACTATTAGCACAATACTTTGTGCAGACAGAAGTTCTATAAAAATTATTTAATTGAATTAAATTCTTGACACTCTTCCCTCTTTTATATGTTTCTCTTAACAGACAAAGCATAAGACCTTGCTGGACTTAAATATTTGAATGAAATTAAAATTTTATTAATAACTATGCTAAGTGCTCAATTAAAGCAAAAAAGAGGATATATTAGGGAGATTTCAAATCATATAATATTACACGTAAACAAATTGGTTTGACAGAATTAAAAATCTATATATTGTGACTACTTATACTCATGCTCTTGTCCCAGGGAAAGTGACTTAAAAGTATACACGTACTGCACAAAGAAGGCAATATGCAAATATGTGAAAGAAGACATTTTACAAAGGCATATGGTGATATTCTGTTTCACTTAGCCAACAAATCAAAGAAAACTAACAAAAAAAAAACACCCGAAAACAAAGAAACCCAAAATTACCCAGGTTAATTGTATTAACTATTTGGCCAATATCGACTCAAATTTCATTTTAATAAGACATGTGAAGGCAAACCAACATATATTTCTCATCAGAAATATATTTTTTGCATAAAGTCCAACTAACTTAATTAACATGTGTTCAGAATGTTTATGAACCAAGTCAGTGAACAGGGTTTTTTTTTAAGAAAAGAAAACGTTTGTAAATCAGAGGTTGAGCATACATAAAAGTGGCACTACTAGTAATGCAATCCTGGAAAAAATAACTAGCTCAAAACAGGAAATAAAACAACTTGCCAACAATGAATATTTTGAAAGACTTTGTCCTGTCAAGAATGTCTAGATACTCTTTTAAAACATATTTTGATAGAGAAATACTTTCCTCAAATTTTTAAAATTATATGATGTTAGCAACATAGCTCTCAAAATAAGTCCTGGGGTGGGGTGGGGGGGTACTGTCACATAGGAAAAATATTTAGCAAATAATTATTATTTTTAAACCAGAGTGCATACAGGGCAGAGCTTTCAGCATATACATGTGAAAGTATTTTCATATAAAGAAGAGACTGTTCTTGTGAGTGGCTTGAGAAATCATTTTGCAATTGTAATTTCCCAGGGAATGAAACTGTTTCTGAAGTCGAACTGTCAATTCTGGCGCCTGTTGGAAGGTGTAGGCCTGTGGAGTTCAGACTGGTTCAGGATTTCTATGTTACAGTGGGGCTTATAAACTCTAAGTAATATTTTTTACTGAAAAGATAGACCAAAGGCAAACCAACTTCCTGTGGAATATCAGAACAGAGCATTATCTAAGACTGATCTACCTCAAAATGCAGCGCTTCCCAAACTATATTTATGTGGAACATTAGATCCGGATGGGGGTGGTGTTTAGGTGCATAAAAAGGGTAAATGAGTGTGAGGTAAATTTGGGGAGTTCTCAGAGTTTTTAATGTCCTCAAATATCTATGCTTTAGGTCATTCTCTTCTGCATTTATGCCCACTTAGTTATTCTCCAATGCTCTATTTTTACTGCTGGAGTTTCTCCTTAGTGAACCAGTTTATACATGTCCTACATTTTTTCCCTTCATCATTGAGGTCATTATATGGCTTTTAATTTTGTTTGCCAGAGATATTAACACTTCACATAATATGGATTCATTTGAATTCATCTCTGTTATCATATACAACTTTATATGTGTGGCTAAAATCCTTAGTAAATTTCAACCTTAACTTTTGCATATAACTTTCAATCTGGTTCATATACCTAATGTGTATCCTCCATAATTTACCAATTTTTGATACAAATTTCTTACATGAGTTAATAGCTGGGGTGAAATAAAGATTATTTCAACTTCTGATTCCTTCTCTAAGGAAAATGGAAAATGGAGCTAATATGGGAGGGGCAGAAGATGGAGAATTTCACATAAATGTATGTTCCTTTAGGTCAGAGATTGCTCTTGTGTCTCTTTGAACAATAACGGCTAATTACTGGTATAGCTTTATTAATTTTTATTTTAAAACAATTGCTCTGATGCTTTTGATTTTTTATTTTACAAAAAAGATTTATAATAATTGGAAAACACAACTCATTATTTCCCAACTAGAAAACTCATTTTTTCTTGTAGTAGGCAGTATATGAAATAGTTTTTATTGGTGATAGATATAGAATCAAAATTTTAAAGTTTACTGGCATACATTCATACTTACATTTTAAAATTTTACTGTTAAGTAAAAGTTATGTGCTTCATCTACAACTATGTCCTATTTTATTTTTATTTATTTATTTATTTTTGTCTTTTTGCCTTTTCTAGGGCTGCTCCCGCAGCATATGGAGGTTCCCAGGCTAGGGGTCTAACTGGAGCTGTAGCCGCTGGCCTACGCTAGAGCCACAGCAACAAGGGATCTGAGCCGCGTCTGCAACCTACACCACAGCTCACAGCAATGCCGGATCCTTAACCCACTGACTAAGGCCAGGGATCGAACCCGCAACCTCATGGTTCCTAGTCAGATTTGTTAACCACTGAGCCACGACAGGAATTCCCAAACTATGTCCTATTTTAAAGGCAAATATCCCCCCAGGTTCCACTGTTGAAAGTTCTTTCAAAAACTGAAGGCTTTAAAAGGGAAAACATTAACTGAATAAGTCTTTGTCAAGAGAGTTTCTTCACCTGTCAATCAGCAGCATCATGACATGGGACAATATAAAAGCCAGATGTGCATTAACATCTTGATGCCGTTGATTTCTGCATGCCTGTCTATGGGGAAGTCATTTAACTGATGTGAGCACACACTTCCTCAACTGAAAATAAGAAATAATAATATCCACCTTGCAGAACTAGGAAGAATATAGAAAGTATACAAAGCATTTAGCATATTGTTGAAAATAAGAGGAACATAATACGTGGTAGCTCATATTAAGGCTTTTTTTCTTATTAGGCTACAAATTATTTAGAAATTGAACAGTATAATGTTATTTTTTCCATAATAAAATGAAGGTTTTAAAATGTCCTATACATTTTAAAAACTATAAAGGATGAAATATTTTGACTTTAAATTTGTTCAAATGCAGGTGAGATCAGGAAGTAAACCAAAAATATATAGACCAAGAATATGTTACTGAAAAGATAATTTAAAAAATGAATTGACTAAATTACAACTTAGTCTTGTTAAAAAAGTATTACCTGTGGAATCCAGCCCATAAAACAAGGGAGAACTGATGATACACTAGGAGAATCATGCTGATTTTCAGAAAGCCGATTTCCATCAAAACTGCATCCTTCCAGTAATAAGCCACTGATCTGCCATGGAAACATGGTTTATCCATTAAACTATGGTTTATCCATTAATGGTTTATCCATTAAACTATGCATTAGAGCCTGAAACAGCAGAATTTACTATATTTTATCTTCAGAAGAAAGGTAACAACTTCTATTTTGACTATGTATTTCAAACACCGTGAAAATAAAAATCATGGTATTTTATTTAAGGATGATGAAGGTGAAGGCCTGGGCCAATGTTCACTATGAGCTTCCTTTGGGCTGAATTCTCAGTTTAAGCAAATATTTTAGAATAACAATACTTTATTTATTTATTTTTTTCTTTGCTATTTCTTTGGGCCGCTCCCGCGGCATATGGAGGTTCCCAGGCTAGGGGTCGAATCGGAGCTGGAGCCACCGGCCTATGCCAGAGCCACAGCAACACGGGATCCGAGCCGCGTCTGCAACCTACACCACAGCTCACGGCAATGCCGGATCGTTAACCCACTGAGCAAGGGCAGGGACCGAACCCTCAACCTCATGGTTCCTAGTCGGATTCGTTAACCACTGCGCCACGACGGGAACTCCAGAAAAACAATACTTTAAAATGTCATCATTCATATAACTGCATATGCCTTGGCATTAGATTAATAGAAATATAGTGACAAAAGCCAAAAAGTTATTATTCTTTTCCAGGAGAGGGAAAGAAAAGCATATCAGAGAACAGGAACACGTGTTCCCTACTTGTAATTCTAACATCCTTTTCTAAAGAATAGAAAAAATCAGAAAGTTTAATGAAAAAAAAAAAATCCTTGACATGCCATGCAAAGCTGAAAGAAGAATAAAAAAGGAGAGTTAATCAATATAATTATTTTGGTAATATTACTTTCATATTTCTTCTTTAAAAGTGTTCATTCTTTTAGTTTCTGTACTGTTAATCTACCCTGAGTTTATCTAAAGGCAACAAATGCAGAGTTGGCATTTTGCATTCGTACTTATATCAATATTCTCATGATTGGAAGCTGACAGAAAATATAAACAATCTTATAGATATAGTATCCTTTAGGTTGTAACATACTAAATGAAAGTACTATAGAATTTTAGGGTCAAGGAACACTTTAAGTTGGAAGAATTGAAATCATTTTTAGACTTTTAGTGAGAGAGTGGTTTAGGAGCAAAGAGGTACTAGCAGAGTACACCTTGACAAATAGTTTTGATAGCTAAATTTGCAGTACGGTTGCTGTACCATGAAAAGATAAGCAACTTCTCTGCCAGTGAAAGAGTTGGAATAAAAATAGAATTACTGAATCCCTAAGTTCAATATTCTCTCTTCTATACCACTGATATGATGTTATACAGGCCACTTCAAGAGTTACTGAAGTATGGCCTTGAAGAAATGTAAATTAAAATTTAAAGAGTACTTTGCTAATTTCAGTGCTAGAAACCCTGTAGGCAAGATCATTTTTCTAAGGTCTTTTCTAGAAGTTTCATTGAGTTTTGAGCTCAATTAGTGTCTGTAAGAATTTGTAAAAGTAGTCTCCACTGCCAGTGTCACAATTTAACTATGTAACATACATATACAGAGATATCAACTCATCATTTCCCCCTTCTAACCAAGGGGTGGGAGGGGTGAGAACTCTTATTCTCTGGAAGCTTATTTCAGTAATTGGCACTACTGACCATGTAGTTGCTTAAGCAGATGCCTCGAAGACATTCTTGGTTCCTTTTCCTGAACTTCTCACATGCCATCAATGACCAAGTCCTGTTACTACCAATAAACATTTTATAAATCTGTCCTTTCTCTCTACACCCTCTATCATTTCCCTACTTTGAAATTTTAAGTAAAGAAAATGAAAACATGAGGATGTCAAAAAGCAATATGCTCTTGTCTATACAATAAAATGACAATATATAAAGGATCAGAGTGGTCTCAACAAATGGCACTCTTGTTTCCACTGAGATTCTGTATCATTGGAAGGAGTGAAAGCAGAGAGGCCCCAAATGTTACCTTTATTACTGAAAAGACAGTTTGGAGGCTCTAACAGGTGTCCATGCAACGGACTTGCAAATACAAAGCTCTAGAATTAGGAAGGCTTCATTTCTAGTTGTAATAGTACAAACCTTAAGGAGACAGATGCACCAGATGCAGAGACTGCCTTGAAGGGGAGGAGCAGAATATATATATATGCAGAATATATATATATATACACGAAAGAAAAGCATAGGAAGGTACAGTATTCAGGCCTGGGCGCCAGACTCAAACTCATAGAAGCATAAAGTGATACCTTTCCTGGAAAGGGAGGGGTCAAGTAGAAGGTAGAGACTAGAGTATGAATATTAGTATGTAAATATCCCTTTACACAGGAAAAAAACAAAACAAAAACATGAGCAGGAGATTAAAAAAACTAACATTATAGTTAAAATAATTGGAAAATTGCCTGATATATAGTAAGTGTTCAATAAGTTTTAGCTATTACTGTTCATTTAATCTAATCCATCTTCTAAGTTCTAGACACTTAGAATTATTTTATATAAAGTGTATCCATTTAATTGAGGCAAAATAAAGTTTTGATTAAAAATAACCTGGATAATTTTACTCAAAAACTTCTGGACAGAGTACATAATTTTGCAAAATATTTTCCCAAATTTGTCCTAGATAGAGTCTTTTCTATCACTTCATTCCTACATCAAAGAGCTAGGTGACATGACAGAGCATGTTTTCTAATTTGATCAGTGCTGTACTTCCACTCTGTTTTTCACTCCCTTCAAATGATAAACCATGTTAAAATACTATGCGTGTCTGTCTGTGTGTGTGTATACATATATATATATATGTAAGTAAAATACTTATGGGGTATTTTCTTCCTTTTTACTAAAAGTTTGATAGAAGTCTATTGTAGTCATTAGTACCTTATTTTGCATGACACATATCCTTTGGATACAAAGAAATTATTGAGATTAGAGCTCATTTGTTTACATTATCTTAAAAGGATCACACTGTCAAAGGCTGCCTCTTGACATCTCTACAAAAGTATTGTGTGAGTTGTATGCAAATAATTAAGTGAAAGGCATCCAAATGTACATATCTTGTAATATCGTTTCCTCTCGCTATTCTTACTTCGCTTATAAATTCATAGCTTTCAACTTTACAGAATCAAAACAGAATAAAATCATTAAACCAAAAAGAAAAAAAATCTGTACTCTAGTGTTATTCACATTTGAATCTTTGATTAAAACATCTGAGAGGGAGTTCCCGTAGTGGCTCAGTGGTTAACGAACTTGACTAGGAACCATGAGGTTGTGGGTTCGATCCCTGGCCTCTCTCAGTGGGTTAAGGATTCGCGTTGCTTTGAGCTGTGGTGTAGGCTGCAGACGCGGCTCGGATCCCACGTTGCTGTGGCTGTGCTGTAGGCCAGCAGCTGCAGCTCCGATTGGACCTCTGGCCTGGGAACCTTCATATGCCACGGGTGCAGCCCTAAAAAGACAAAAGACAAAAAAACAAAAACAAAAACAGAACAACATCTGAGAGGAGGCAGTTGCAAAAGTATGAAACTTAAAAAGCCCACAAATATATGGCTTTGGTTATAGTCTCAAAACCGAACTTACTAAAGGTAGTGTGGATCAGGCTGAACACAATTATGTAAGTATATTCCAAATAACTATTACGACCCCAACCTATTTAGACAAAGCTAAATGTCTATTTAGGTCTTCTGTCCATTTTTTTATTGGGTTTTGTTCTTTCATTTTTAACAGCTGCATAACATTTTGTTATTATTAATGTAAAAAATTATTCTACTGATAAACATTTAAGTCATTTCTAATTTTTTACTACTATATCACTGCAATAAATATTGTGGTACATGTCTTCTTATATACATCTATATGAATTTCTCTAGGTATAGAGAGGAAATTGCTAGGTTGAAATTTATGCTCATTCTCAATTTACTTTAATATTGGCAAATTGTTCCCCAAGGTAAACTATACTCCTACTTGTCAATCTATATGCATATATCATGTACGAGAATTTATTTTATGCTATAACCTTGCCAGTACTTGGCCTGTTGAGATTTATAACTGATCAAATTTGAGATTTAATTTCACTTTCCTGATTACTAGTGGTAACAAGCATTTTATATTTATTAGTCATTTACGTTTACGCTTTAAGTTGCCTGTTGAAATCCTTTGCCTACTTCCCCTTTTCCCCATAACAGGATTTTTTTTTTTAAACTGAGTTGTAAAATTTTTTGTGTGTTTTAAGCACAAATCCTTTATCACTTACATAACATGCAAATATATTTAACCAGTCCATGGTCTATATATTTATTTTCTAAGGTGTCTTTTAATTTTAAAGTAGCATATTTATCAGCTTTTTCCTTTAAATCTTTTATTCCTGTGTGTATAAGGAAATCCCAAATAAAGATATTTTCCAGTGCTTTTGTTTCTGAAAGTCTTCTTTTTCAAAAAGAAGTTACATATCTATAACATAAATCATTCAGGCTAATTTTTGTTTATGATAGTAGGATGGTTCAAACTGTATCATTTTCCATACAAGCAACCAACTATCTCAGAAACATTTATCGAATAGTTCCTCAATGCCTTCTTTGATTTGTAATGACCATTACTTTTGCCTATTTTTTCCCTGCTTTTTAGGGCCGCACCCGCGGCATATCGAGGTTCCCAGGCTAGGGGTCAAATCAGAGCTACAGCTGTTGGCCTACACCACAGCCCAGCAATGCCAGATCCTTAACCCACTGAGTGAGGCCAGGGATTGAAACTGCAACCTCATGGTTCCTAGTCAGATTTACTGTATAGCACAGGGAACTACATTCACTATCGTATAATAACTTCTAATGGGAAATAATCTGAAAAAAATATATAACTAAATGACTTTGCTGTATACCTAAAATTAACTTAAAACTGTAAATCAACTAATACTTCAATTAAAAATTTATATTTATTGTTTTTAGTCATATATTGGGACTAACAGTTAGCATGTTGTTTTCCTCTTTATCTCTTTTTGTTTAATTTTTATCTTTTCTGCTATGGATTGAATATCTATTTTAAAGTATTTAGCCATATCTTGAATGAATAACTCTGACATTTTCTAATGAATTTTAAAGAATTCTTAAGTTATTCAGTACTTCTCCTGAACATGATACGGATTTTATTTTACCATGTTATTTTTAATCTACTTATTACTGTTTAGAGTTTTAGTTTTTGTTTAAACATAATAAAAATTTTATATTTTACAGTTGACATTACATACTAAATTAAATTATCTTCTAATTTTTAGGCTCCGTTTGAATTTTCATACATATTGCTTTCTCTCTGGCTTTCCTTTTTACATGTTTTAATACTTTTATTGAAGTTCTAAGAGTGGTAACCCTTGTGTTTGGCTTTCTGGAAATATCTTTTTATTATTCTCATTACTGAATGATATTTTAGATGAAAAGAAAATTTGAGGTTAACAATTATTTTCCTCATCAATTTGAATATATTACTCCATTGTCTTCTGGCATCTAGTGTGTTGATTAGAAATCTGTTTGAAGGTTTGTTTTGTTTTGGTAGAAATCTGACTTTTCTGTCTGACAACTTTTAAGATTTTTCTTGATATTGTATACATTCACTACAGTGTAACTCAACCTGAATTTGCTTCTACTTAATATTTTTGGTACTTCGCATGTGCTTTTCACCTAATAACTCATCATTTTCCAATTTTTGAAAATTCCTGCAACTACTGTTTCAAATTAGTTTTGCTTCTCTGTCATTCTGTCTGTTCTATATATATATATTTCTAAAAATCCTTTTAGAAGTAGGTCAGAATGTCAAACTATCATATCTCATAATATCTCTTTCATAATTTTAATACTTTACCTCTGTGACCAGTTCTGAGTTAATTCCTTCTAACTTCTAATTAATTATGTCTTCTTCAACTGCATCTAATATAGAGTATATTTTATCTATCAAATTTTTCATTTAAAGATTATAGTTTTCATTTCCAAGATTACTGATTGGTTTTCACATTCAACTACATATAACTGTATTATCTCTGCCTGCTTCTATTCTGTTAAATTCTGTAATTTTTAAGTGAAAGTTATTCTTTCATGTAATTATTTAAGGAAACTAAAGTAAATATTTTAACATTTTTGTGAGATTTTTCCCCCTAAATTAATAAACCAAATGACTAGATTTTGATTGGCCTAATGATTTTGTTAATTTTCCTTTCAAGGATTAGATTTTTCTCCCTGTTTATTATGGATTTTGGTTTCTAGATTCATCTTTTTTTTTTAAATATATATGATAGGCACTTTATTTTGTTTTGTTTTGTCTTTGTCTTTTTTTTGCCATTTCTAGGGCCGCTCCCATGGTATATGGAGGTTCCCAGGCCAGGGGTCTAATCAGAGCTGTAGCCACTGGCCTATGCCAGAGCCACAGCAACGCAGGATCCGAGCCACGTCTGCGACCTACACCACAGCTCACGGCAACATCAGATCCTTAACCCACTGAGCAAGGCCAGAGATCGAACCCGCAACCTCATGGTTCCCAGTCGGATTTGTTAACCACTGCGAAACCACAGGCACTCCAAACTTTTTTTTTTTTTTTGGTCTTTTTGCCATTTCTTGGGCCTCTTTCACGGCAAATGGAGGTTCCCAGGCTAGGGGTCGAATTGGAGCTGTAGCTGCCGGCCTACGCCACAGCAACAGCAACTCGGGATCCGAGCCGCGTCTGCAACCTACACCACAGCTCATGGCAACGCCAGATCCTAAACCCACTGAGCAAGGCCAGGGATCATGGTTCCTAGTGGGATAAGTTAACCACTGCACCACGATGGGAACTCCTCTAGGTTCATCTTGAAGGGTATTTTATTTTTTTCCCACATACCTCAGTAATGACCTTCCCACATCTACATAGCTAAAAAATTTATAATGCCAGTTTGGGGGTTCTGTTTTGCAGATGTTGGGGATATTGCAGTACTAAGCAATTGATCTGGTGGGTAGTGTGGTTCAGTATCTAATGTTAAATCTATGACTTTGTCTTTCAGCTTCCTTGGGCCTACAGCTTTCTACAGTGCCACAGACACTACTGGTGATCCTACAATAGTTTTATTCATTCTCCTTTTATTGGAGAGCTAGAGAGCCTAAGCTCACTCCTGGATTTAAGCAATGAACCTTATTTCAGCCTCCGTCTCAGATACAGCACTATTAATTCCTTTTACTCTGCTGGGGCATATTGTTCATTGCTTCCTACTTCTAGACTTGGAGCTCAATAGACCTCTGTTTTTCAGACTTAGTCACAAATTTATTTTGTCCTGTTTCTGATGCAATGAAATACTTATCTTGTAGTTGAAGCCAGATTATGTTTGTAGTTTCATTTTTTAAAATATTTTATCTATCATTATATATCTATCTGGAGCTGAGACGATTAACCATGACAGACCTGACCCATCTTTATAAGAAGTTCTCAACTGTTTAAAATAAAAAATACATTAGAGAGTAAAAAAAATGAGTAGACAAACATCTAGGTAGTATCTCAAATACATCCTTTTTTTTTCTTTTTCTATGTTATATATTTTTAGTTGAAGTATAGTTAATTTACAATGTGTTGCATATGTATATTACATACATCATATACAATGAAAAAATAAAGTTTGTACTGAATATGCTAGGTCCATTTAATTATAAAAAGTTTTGAGGAAAAATACCCTAAAATACTAAGATTAATCTGCATAATGGTTTCATTTGTCTGTTTATCAAAAAGTTTATAAAGTTATATTCTTAAGATTTGTGCAGCTTGTTGTATGATATTATACTTCACTATAAAATTTTACCAAAAATAAGATGCAGAGGTCAGGGAGTTCCCATTGTGGCTCAGAGAGTTAAAAACCTGACATAGTCTCTGTGAAGATGTGGGTTCAATCCCTGGCCTTGCTCAGTGGGTTAAGGTTCTGGCATTGCCACAAGCTATAGTGTAGGTCACAGATGCAGTTCAGATCTGGTTCAGATCTGGTGTTGCTGTGGCTGTGGGGTAGGCCAGCAGCTGTAGCTCTGAGTCAACCACTAGCCTGGAAACTTCAATATGCTACAGGTGCCTCCCTAAAAAAGAAAAAAAAAGATACAGAGATCAACATGAAGAAACTTTATGTAATCCAAAGACCAGGGATATTGCACATGAAAAAGAACAAATGCACTTTATCAAAACACATTAAATACATCAGAAGTTCACATTGATATCTAAAAACAAAGAAGAAATGTCATTGGACACTGCAGAAAATAATGTATCAACACCATATTCTGAATAGCACTAGTTTAAATATTTTTTTTAAAGAAAAGCATTTTCTCTTTATTTTCTACATAAAATGTATTCCATGTTATCTAGGTAAACACATAGACCTAGTTGATGGGGCTTTTTTGCAGAATTTCAGTTAATAAATGTAGAAGGAATAACAAATTTAGAAAAATTAGTTTCCTCTAGAACTAACTTCCATTTTACAGGAAATGAGGGACAGAGGAAGTAAAGTTACATAGTATCATAAGGAAGCAAAGAGGTGAATACAGAATGTAGATCATTATACAGGAGAAGTGATTCTGATTCTGTAACAAACAGTGGTATGAAATAAAAAGAGGAGCCTGATCTCGATGTGAAAAGACATAAGGTACATAATAACCAAACAATGTCTGGACCTTGATCCTGATTTGAAGAAACTATTGGAAAAGTTTTTCTCTTTTTTTTTCTTTTGAGACAAAGTAGTAAATATTGTTATGAACCGAGTATTAAATGATGCCAAGGAATTATTGTTAATTTTTATATGTGTGATAATATACTGTGTTGATTTAAGAATATACTGATTTTTCTGAGAAATGGATGGGTAAAATAAAACAATGTCTGGATTGCTTCAACAAAGACAAAAGAGAAAAAGGAATGTCTCTAAATCTTGGAAATTTTGAATATACAGGTTCATTTTACTATTCTCTCTCTGTACTAGATTGAAATTATTTAATAAGAAAAACACTAAAAGTGATTAGAAAAACTTGAAAACCAGAGGATATTTAAATTTTCTCCAGATAACTGCCTTTTCTGTCTAGAGCTACTATCCTATCTGTTAGTAGCCATGGCCACATGCGTGTGGTGCACTTGAGATTTTGCTAGTCTGAATTGAAATGTGCTATAAATATGGACTATATGATGGGTTTCAAGGACTCTGTGCAACAAAAAGGAAAATAAATTATATCATTCTTATTTCAAAATTATTTATTACATGTTGAAGCAACAATATCTTGTATATATGTGATTAAATAAAATGTTAAAATTAGTTATATTGATTTAATTTTAATGTAACTACTAGAAAATATAAATCCACATATATGGATTGTTATAGGTTGAAGAAAGGAGAGCATGTGAGAGAAAATACATATTCCAGGTGAAATATATAGAGGTTTCTTAGTTTTGAAAGCTGTGGAAGGACTCGGACAGTTGATAGAACTTAGTACATAATCCCAGCACACAGATTTTTTTTTCAATACAGTGTCAAAGTCAGAATGTCTTGTAGAGTGAGTTCCCACTGTGGAGCATGGGGTTAAGGATCTGGTGTTGTCTCTGTGGCAGCTTGGGGCTCTTTTGAAGCACGGGTTAGGTCCCTGGCCTGTTAACTTCCATATGCCACAGATGTGGCCAAAAAAAAAACCCCACAAACAGAATGTTTCACAGTAGAGAGACTTCTAAAACAGGAAATTTGAGCCAGTTCTCAGCCTTCTGCGATATTTGAAGAGCATGAGAAGATAGTATGAAATTGGCAAAGTTACTAAACAGTAGTCAACTAAGAATTAAAAATCCTTTAAACTGGTGGAAATATAGTAAGACATTCAAAAGAATTTAACGCTATAAGAACATCAAAACATTTAAAACCTTTGGTTACTGCAGTCACTTAAGTTCTTAAGAAAAATCATTTTTGTTGAATTGGTTTTATATTGTATGTATTCATATGTACCAAATCATTTTAGAGACTGACTCTTACGGAAAGTTACCTTACTAAGCACTCCTACAGTTCCCATGAATTAAAAACAATCTCTACTTAATAATGACTATAAGCATATTTGCATTAAGTGCTCAGCTTTAAAAATGAAAACTACCAGAAATAGATGTCTTAATCTGAATTATTTAAAGTTTTTTTATATTTTTGGTAGATTTTCCACTGCTGGACTGCTAAGCTACAACTGGCAGCTCAGACTAAGTGGGAAGGATGTATCTAAAGCACGTAACTCCTAGATCTGATGAGCCCATTCTCCTTATGAAACCCCAAATGTCTAAATGTCTAATTTCCTCACTGTTTTAACTTCTATTTCCTGGTCAGCCCAATGAGGAAGGAATTAAAATATGAATAGTAAAATAACCACTTGGTACATGGGCAGACTCCAGCCTCCCATGAAGCAGCCTAAATGAACTGGCAAGCATACACGGCTGTATGACTCTACCAGGTCCCACAGGAGCAGCAGCTTTCAGGCATCCAAGAGAACTATGCATTACTAACAGGACTATAATGTTTTTAATAAGCCTGACTTGCCAAGGTAGAAGACTTGTTTATGCCTTTTGTGTATGGCGGCACCAAGTCAAGGAGGGAGCTGGAAGGTGCCCGGATTTGCCAGAGCAATACTTGCACAGCCTGGGCAAGATCGAGCATGCAGGTTGAACAGGAGCTTGATTTATGCCTTTGCCAGTACTAAGTTTCACAACTGCTGTTTAACAAATAATAAATCAATAGTGGCAGTGAGGACATTTTAGAGGGCCACATTCAGGATCTGAAAAATCAATATACATACGTGTTCTCTTAAGTAGTAGGTCTAGAAGGTTGGAGATATTGATTGGTTTGTGAACTACAGCCCTGCTTGAACATTTCACTGGTTTAATGCAGTCTAGGTGGTAGATATTGATAAAAAAATTCAAAACCAATTAAATTCTAAAGTGACAAATGAATTCAAATCTAAAATTCTCCTATTGAAATAATTCTTTTGTTGAAAAATTTGATTAAAAGAAACCTAAATGAATTATTCAGCTTACTGATTTTGCCAAGTGGAAATGGTAAGGGGCTTACAAAAACTTATTATCTGATAAATATTTCTGGAAACTGTAGCTAAGAAATTAAGAAATGTGCTTCTATAGCTCACATAAATGAGGGGACATAGAGTTGAAAAATTCTGTTGAATTACCTTAAATCTCATGTGAGAGATGGCTGCTTTTACTTAAAGTTGTAAGACATAATTGTATCAAAATTGTAACATTCCTAAATATATTTACCAATGAATATTTTGGTTTTTAATGATAAAGTTTATGAAGGACAAATGACCAATGGATAAAAGTAAAAAACTTTATATTAATTAAAGATTAATTTAAACTTCATATAAAATTTATTTCTAATTAAAAAATAAATTATTGCCTACTAAAAACTATTCCAGATCAAATTATGAGATATAATAACACATACAAAGGTTTTCAGAGACACTTGTAATAAACATGTCAAGGAAGGTATTCCTTAAATCCACTGATAAGTGAGACAACAAAGGTTCAGATGTCTCTATTAATTGTTTTAAAAAGTCACATGACTGTTTTGGAGAACTAAGATTAGAATCTTATTTTACTAACTGTCAGCATTTTTTCCTCATCTATAAAACAACATATTTTGTAGATTTTACTTTCATTGTTTAAGAACAGGAACAAAACAGGTCTGGAAATATTAATACACCTTGAAACAGAATAAAACTTGTTTCCCTTATTTTTTATATGAGTATATCTAAATAATGATACTAAATAATATGTGTGTAGTTTACAGCTGACAGAGACCACACAACCAGGTAAGCGTGTGGTTCCTGGATTAAATATCATGTGTCCCCTGCCTCTCCTTAGCAACTAGGCTACAGCTTATATGCACCAGTACTAGCTAAGGTAGTTATTATAGGCTAGAGGCTAAGGTTAAAATAAAATTTAATTTTTATAATTAATCTTAATTAATTTAATTAATAAAATTTCTTCAGCTTCAAGGGAATTTTGTAACAATCTATAGATCCAAAAGAGAAAGACCTAGCTTATTGTTAATGATCAAATTTCTGGCACACTAAACCATTATTGCTGATGTAATAACACTTACTATAGTGCCTCTCCTATTGTAGGCCCTCAACTCAACAATTCAACAAAGGTTTAATTAAGTGCTTATTATGTATGAGGTATTGTTTGAGGTATCTGAGATATTAAAAAAAATGGAAAAAAATGATTACTCTCATGGGACTTGCATTTCAGTAGAGTAAAAGAGACAAGAAAGAACAAATACAATAAAAAAAAAATTATATGGTATGTTAGAAAGCAGTAGTGACATGAAAAGAAAATTGTTGACCTGGGAACTAGAATTATATAAATAGAACTTCTAAAAAGTTAGGTGCCTAAGGTTAATTAAGTTAAAGAACTATAGTCTTACTTCCAATTTATTTTAAAAATTGAATTATATATAATACACTGAACTAGGTACTGGGGATCTGAAGTTGGGTAAGACAAGTCTTTGTCTTCAATGATGTTACAGTTTCACGTGACAGACCAGTATAGATATAAGGAGATAATCATACTGCAACATGCAACATGTCATTTTAACAGTTAAATAAAGTTAAGAGGGCAATTTTAGGAGTGGAATTAAGAAAGAAGAATGGTAAAGAATGCTACTGGCATGGAAGTAGGTTGGAACTGTTGCAGAAGGATTTCATTACAGTCTTTTAATTAGTTTTGTTATAATATTTGTTCCTTTTTTTTTTTTGGCTGCATACGTGGCACGAAGTGCCCACACCAGGGATCGAACATGTACTCCAGCTATGACTCCAGCCACAGCAGTGACAATGCCAGATCCTTAACCTACTGAGCCCTCAGGGAACTCCTTGTTAATATTTGAATGGTTATCTAATATTACGTATTATTGCAAAAGTAATAGATTTTTAGCAGGAAAGCTATCTAGGAAAATTTATACCGAAAAAGATGTATTTTTTTTCACATAGTTGGCTTGATTTTGAGAGTGAACTAATGTACTCACAAATTGTGAACTCCCTAAGTACAAGATTTGTCTAAACTTTACATACACATTTTATACATACTTTATCATATAGCAAACATTTATGATTTGAATGTTAGGACAGGCAACTGAATAGAACTTCAAGATTTATACCATTTTTTTTACCAAAGTTATATTTTTGAATATGTTGCATCTCTAAGATTCTTATTACTGTAGTAGAACAGGTTGTATTTTGTACAGGTTGTTTTATGTTAAATCTTAGCTCAATTTGATTTTTTACATAGATAATATAATTTATATATATTATATTTAATATATCTTCTGATCTTACACTACAAATGTAGGTGACTTTGAGATTAGAGCAATATCTCTTTATCACAGTTGGTAACTACAAAATTTTTGACCCAGATAAACATCTAAAATTAGTCTAGTACCTTAATCTGCAGCTTTGCTTCTTGCAGTCGACCTTTCCATGAGGCCACAAATTTAAGGCTATCCACCGAACAGACCATAGCCCTGTAAAAGTAACACATCAAATGTCAGAAAGCATTAATCCTCAGGAATTAAAATATGAAGAGCTATGGAAGATATATACATTCCTACTTATTTAAAATTGGAATATTCACAATGTGCAAGTAATCAGATATCTTAAACTGTGCACAATACCTAAGATTTCACACTAAGTTTTTAAAGTTTTATGTCAGTCACCTGTTCAAGGTTGTGTAACACCTTGAGGATAGGGTCTTTTTATTTTTACATCCTCCATTTTAACCATCACCCTCAAATGCAGGCCATGGTGAGTGTTCAATAAATGTTTACTAGCGAAACTGAAATACTGATATTTATAATATTGAAAATCCCCCAAATAACTAAACATCTGAATTTTTCCAGTATATTTTAGGAACTGTCCCTTTCATTACATTCTAACTTCTTAAAAATTACAGACTATATATGATATGATAAATTTTTAAAACAAATTTGTTTTAAAAAAAGTGTTTGATCTTAACCTTCAAATACTGTTTTCCACCAAGAAAACTTAGTCAGAATTGTCCAACAGAATTGTCTAGAGATAAAAATGTTTTCATGCAAAATCATGGACTTAGAGAATAGACTTGTGGTTGCCAAGGGGGAGGGGGAGGGAGTGGGGTGGTTGGGGAGCTTGGGGTTAATAGATGCAAACTAATGCTTTTGGAATGGATTAGCAATGAGATCTTGCTGTGTAGCTCTGGGAACTATGTCTAGTCACTTATGGTGGAGCATGATAATGTGAGAAAATAGAATGTGTACATGTATGTGTGACTGGGTCACCAGGCTGTACAGTAGAAAAAAAATTGTATTGGGGAAATAACAATAAAAAAAATTAAAACAAAAAAAAATGTTTTCATGCAGTTCAAAATGGTAGCCACTTGCCCACATGTGGCTACTGAGGACTCTAAATGTGGATAGAATACTGAAAAATTACATCTTTTTGGCTGCATCCAGGGCCTGGGATCAAACTCACACCATAGCAGCAACCCAAGCTGCTCCAGTGACAATGCTGGATCCTTAATCTGCTGAGCCACAGAGGAATCCCTAATTTTACTTAACTTTTTAAAAAGTTTAATAAGCAGGTGGTGTTCTTTTCTTTCTGATACAGACCAGGGTTTTTCCATCTGGACCTTTCAGCAGGACCACTTGGATTTGGGTGGAGTGAGCAGAACGGAAATAGGGGAAATGGTTCAAGGGGGAAATATGCTCTCATACAAATCACATATGAAGGGAGTTTTGAAGTCATTATTGTTATTGCTTCAGGATGTGTGAACTGTATTTTTCAAGGTCTTGATTTGCCTGATGAGCATTTCCTAGGGTTGCTGCTCCAGGCATGATGTCTTTGTTGTCATGGGGTCCAGCCTGGTCTAAAAGGAATTTTAATCAAAGTATAGTTGATTTAGAATATTATATTAGTTTCAGGTGATTCACAATTTTTAAAGGTTACACTCCATTAAAAGTTATTAAAAGATAATGGCTGTGATTCTCTGTGCTACACAATGTGTCTTGCTTAGCTATCTTACACATAGCAGTTTGCATCTCTTAATCACATGCTTAATTTGTCCCTCATCCCATTCCTCCTCCCTTTGGTAACTGCTAGTTTGTTTTCTATATCTGTGAGTCTGTTTCTGCTCTGTATGTACATTCATTCATATTATTTTTTTAGATCCCACATTTAAGTAATATACAATAATTGTCTTTGTCTGACTTAATTCATTAAGCATAGTATTCTCTAGGTTCATCTATGTTGTTACAAATGGCAGACTTTCATCCTTTTATGGCTGAGTAATATTCCACTGTGTGTGTGTTCTATATCTATATCTATATCTGTGTCTATATTCCACATCTTTATTCATTTGCTTGATTATGGATACTTCGGTAGCTTCTATGTCTTGGCTATTATAAATAGTGCTGCTGTGAACATTGAGGTGTGTGCATCTTTTTGAATTAGTGTTTTTGTTTTTTTCCAGATATACATCCAGGAATGGAATTGCTGAATCATACTGTAGTCCTATTTTTAGTTTTTTGAGGAATCTCTATAATGTTTTTCATAGTGGCTATGCAAATTTACATTCCCGCCAACAATGCACAGGGGTTTCCTTTTCTCCACATCTTCTCTCACATTCACTGTTTGTAGGCTTCTTGATGATAGCCTTCTGACAGGTGTGTAGTGATATCTCATTGTGGTTTTGATTGGCATTTCTCTAATAATTAGTGATGTTGAACATTTTTTCATGTGTCATCTGTGGCCATTTGAATTTTTCTTTGGAAAAATGTCTATTTAGGACCTTGCACATTTTTTGATGGGGTTGTTTGTTTCTTTAGATATTGAGTTGTATGAGTTTGTATATTTTGGATATTAACCCCTTGTAGGTTGTACTGTTTGCAAATACCTTCTCTCATTCTGTAGGTTTTCTTCATTTTGTTGACAAACAAAATACTGTGCAGAAGATTTTTAGTTTAATTAGGTCTCATTTGTTTACTTTTCTTTATATCTTTTGCCTTAGGAGAAAGATCCAAAAAATATTGCTACAATTTATGACAAAGAGTGTTTGGCCTATGTTCTCTTCTAGGAGTTTTATGGTTTTAGGTCTTAAGTTAGGTTTTTGAGCCTTTCTGAGTTTATTTTGTATATTGTTTTACACATAGGTGCCCAGCTTCCCCAGCACCACCTTTTGAAGAGAATTTTCTTCATTGTATATCCTTGCCTCCTTTGAGGTATATTAATTGAGGGATTTATTTCTGGGCTGCCTAATCTGTTTCTATTTCAGATAGTTCATTATCATCTTATAGAAACACAATAGATTTCTATACGATAATTTTATATCCTGAAAATTTGCTGAATTCATTTAATAGTTCCAATAGTTTGGAGGCGAAGACTTTTGGGTTTTCTATATAAAGTATCATGTCATGTGCAAACAGTGAAATTTTTACCACTTCCTTTCTAATGTGTATGTCTTTTATTTGTCTTTCTCATCTTACTGCTGTGGCTAAGGCTTCCAATAATATGCTAAATAAAAGTGACATAAGAGTGGGCATCCTTTTCTTGTTCCTGAATTTAGAGGAAGGCTTCTTTCTTTAAAACATAGAAAAGATGCTGGCTGTAGGTTTGTCATAAGTGGCCTTTATGATGTTGAGATATGTTCCCTCCATACCCACTTTGATGAGAGTTTTTATCATGAATGGATGTTGAATTCTGTCAAATGCTTTTTCTTCATCTACTGAGATGATCATGTGATTTGTGCCTTTTCTTATGGTAATGTGGTATATTACATTGATTTGCAAATGTTGAGCCATCCTTGGGACTCTAATAAATCCCATTTGATCATAGGATATTATCCTTTTTATATATTGTTGGATTCAATTTGCTAAGTTTTTTGAGGATTTTTACATCTATAATCATTATTTCCCTGTAATTTTCCTTTTCTTTTGGCATCAGGGAAATGGTGGCCTTGTGGAATGAATTTAGGAATATTCCATCCTCGTAAATTTTGGGGAATAGGTTTAGAAGAATAGATATTAGTTCTTCTTTATACGTTTGGTAGAATTCCCCCTGTGAAGCTGCCCAGATTTAGACTTTTATTGGTTGGGAATATTTTCATTAAAAATTCAGTTTCACTACTAGTGATTGGTCTGTATCAATGATCTATTTCTTCTTAATTCAGTCTTAGTAGGCTGTAGACTTCTCAAAATTTATCCTTTTCTTCCAGGTTGTCCAATAACTGTTGGTAGTATTTCTTACCATTTTATCTCTATGCTTTGGGCTGTTATTTCTTTTACATTTCTTATTTTGTTTGTTTGTGTCCTCTCTTTTTTCTTTTTGGTGAACCTGGCTAAAGCTTTATCAATTTTGTTTATCTTTTAGGAAAAAAACAGCTCATGGCTTCATTCATGTTTTCTATTGTTTTTTAATTTCTATTTTATTAATTTTTCATATGATCTTTATTATTTCCTTTCTTCTGCTGACATTGGCCTTTGTTAGTTCTCTTTCTGATTATTTTAGGTGGTATGCTCATTTGCTATTTTGAGATTTTTCTTGTTTCTTATGGAAGCTTTCTAGTTTCATACAGCTGTGGTTGGGAAAAATGCTTGATGTAATTTCTGTCCTCTTAAATTTCGATACCTAGAATGTATCTCTGTCCTGGAGAACATCCCATATGCACTTCGAAAAAATGTGTACTCTACTGCTTTGGGGTGTAATGTCCTGTGGACATCAATCATGTCCAAATGGACCAGTGTGTCATTTAAGACTTCTGTTGTCCTACTGATTTTCTGTCTGGATGATCAGTCAGTTAGTCCTTGTCTTTTGTGATAGACTTTGTTTTAGTCTATATTGTCTGATACGAGTATTGCTATCTCTAATTTTCTGTCACTTCTATTTGCATGAAATACCTTTCCGCCTGGTCTCTTTCAGTCTGCGTATATCTTTAGCCGTAATTATTATGCATCATGGAGTAGGTCTGTTTGGGTTCATCTTGTTTGAGACCTTCTGTGCTTGCTGTATGGGATACCTATTTCCTACCTCTGGTTTGAGAAGTTTTCAAGTATAATTTCTTCAAATAGATTTTTGTTCTCCTTGTCTTTCTCTTCTTCTTCTGGAACTACTATAATAGGAATGTTGGGGCACAATATTATGTAAGAGATCTTTTCTTAACTGCTTTTTTAAAAATTTGCTTTTCTTTCAGATGTCTTCTGACTGGATGATTTCCACTAATCTGTCTTCCAGATTGCTTATGCCTTCTTCTGTATCACTTAGTCTGGTAATCATTCTTTCTAATGTCTTTCTTTCTTTTTCTTTTTTTGTCTTTTTGTATTTTCAGGGCTACACCCGCAGCTATGGAGATTCTAGGTTAAGGGTCCAATCAGAAATGTAGCCGCTGGCCTACGCCAGAGCCACAGCAACATGGGATCCAAGCCATGTCCGTGACCTGCACCACAGCTCATGGCAATGCTGGGTCCTTAACCCCTTGAGTGAGGCCAGGGATTGAACTTGTGTCCTCATGGGTTTGCTAACCACTGAGCCATGATGGGACCTCTGCTAATGTATTTCTTATTTCAGCTATTGAGTTATTTATTTTTGACTGGTCTTCATATTTTCTAGTTCCTTGTTAAAATGTTTAAAATGGCTTTTTTTTTCTTTTTGTCTTTTGTCTTTAGTCTTTTCAGGGCCACACCCAAGGCATATGGAGGTTCCCAGGCTAGGGGTCTAATGGGAGCTACAGCTGCCAGCCTACGCCAGAGCCACAGCAACACCATATCCAAGCCGTGTCTGCAATCTATATCATAGTTCACAGCAACGCTGGATCCTTAACTCACTGAGCAAAGCCAGGGGTTGAACCCACAACCTCATGGTTCCTAGTCAGATTCGTTCCTGCTGCACCATGATGGGAACTCTAAAATGTTCATTTTTTAAATTAATTCTTTTTTAAAAAAAATTTCAGTTAACATTTTCAGTACCAATTAATTCTTTTTTATTTTTTCCTTTAACAGCCCACTTGCGGCATATGGAAGTTCCTAGGCTAGGCATCAAATCAGAGCTGAGCTGAGGCCTATGCCACAGCCACAGCAACACCAGATCCAAGCTGTATGTGCAACCTACACTGCAGCTTATACCAATGCTGGATCCTTAAACCATGGGGTTAGGCCAGGGATTGAATCTGCACCCTCACAGAGACAGCATTGGGGTCTCAACCTGCTGAGCCACAATGGGAACTCCCCAATTGTTTTTAATTTTTTATCTGGTAAATTGCCTATTTCTCTTTCTGAGAAGAAATAGATTTTTTTTCCAGTGGTTTTCTCTTATTCTTTCAATTGAGAGTAGTTTCTCTTTCTTTTCATTTTACTTAACTTTTTTTGCCTCTGTGAATTTAGGTGAAACACTTAGCTCCTATGATCTTGAAGGAGTGGTTCTTATGTGGGGGTGTCTCTATGCAGACGATAGGTGCCCAGTTCCTTTGGTGGGAGAGCTGGATTTGATGTGAATGCCAGAGGCAAGACCCCTTTGTCTCTCACTGCTGACCTCCAGTCTCCTCTGTGCTCCGCAGGGGAGGTGGGCCCATGTAGTTTCTCTCTGTTTATTGGGGTAGGAGGGTGGATTGAGCTGTGGTGTAGAGCAGCTGCTGTCAGAAATCTGGGCTGCTTCTGGGGCACCACTGGGTAAGCATCAACAGCCCCCATAACTCCACCCAGGCTCCACCCCAGGACTGAGTCACATCTGCATCCCAAGGTCAAGTCTCTTCCCTGTTCCTGGCCACCTTAGATTCAGTATAATCTTGTGGCATGGAATGAGCAGGGCCAGAGCATTTGCTTGGCTCAGGCTGGAGTGCATGATGAATCAGTCATGGGAAACCCAGAAGCTATTAAAACAGACCTCTTTCAGTCCTGCCCCAAGGGCTAGCCAGTGTGTACACATTCCTCCTGAGTGGAGTCCAGGCTTCTTCATCTGTCCCAGCAGTCCTCCAGCTAGCAAAGGGTGGCTTTTCTCCTCCATGTAGGATCTTAGGACTGGGACATCCAGTCTGTGGCTTGATTCATTCATTCATTCCCCAAGGCATGGGTCCACGTGTATAATCACACTTTTCCTCCAAGTCCCCTTCACAGGGTCACCCAGCTTGATCAGTTTTTCTCCCCTTCATACCCAATTATATGTATATTTTTTCTAAAGCCTTGATTATAAAGGAGTCCTACCAGTTTCCAGTTAGTTTTTAGTGAGAATTTTTCTGCATGTAGATGTATTTTTTATGTGTTCATGTGGTAAGGTGAGCTCCACATCCTTTTACTCCACCGCCTTGGTCTCCTAAATCCTATTTAACTTTAAATCATTCACATTTAAATAGCCCCATTTGACTTCTCCCTACCATATTGAACACAACAGGTCTAGATAAACAAATGATCAAAACTTTAAAAATTAAAATCTGCCTTTTGTCTAATAAAAATATATCATAATTGAAAGCACTGCTTTCTAAACTAAAAGTTGACTGTTATTAAATGTCAAGTATTAAGAAATAGCACAACTATCCAGATTCAACAATGAATTCATTTCTTGACCACCAAGGGAATGTTATCAGAAATGAATAAATCATTACCCTCTGAGACAAATAAGTATTTCATTTTATTTACCTTGCAGTTTCCTGGCGAAGAGCATTAAGAAATGTGTCTGGATGGAAGAGTTCTGATAGGTCAAGTGTGTCAGTGAGAAGAGTTTGCTTTTCAGCTCTCTCTACCCAGCTCTAGACGGGGAGAACACACATTAAAAAAGTTTTAAACACGATAGAAATCCATTAAAGAATAATTATGTGTAAGTTATTTTCAGTGAGGAAGTTATACAGTTTCTAAATGCTTTGAAATGATGTCTGGGGTAAAAAAAGATTTCCACTGTATGTTGTGAAATCTGTTATAGTGTTTTGAAATAATGTCCATCTATCACAAAAAAAAGCGTCTCTGTACAACCTTTTGTTAGTAGAGATCTACTCTAAAGAGTCTAAAATATGAAATTGAATCTCACATATGGCATTTACAGGAGATGCTGAGCATCTGGGTCTAATTCTATAGACCCAAGGTCACCCATTCTTGCCAATGCAAACTGAACCTGGGTTCCAGATTCAACAGTGAATTTGCTGTCTTACTGAATCAAGTATTACTGTGGAGGGTAAAGTCCTGGAAAAAATATTTTTTTGTTAAAAGGTGTTTTTTTAAAATAATCTTTTCTATTTATCTGCCATTTTATAAATCAATTTATGCTTCATTTGTAGAAAGATAGATCATGTTTGAGGAATATAATAAAAAATTGCCATTTGGCACAAATAACAAAGACAACAAAATGCTGTGCAAAACTTACTGTGTGCTTTTCATGTATTAACCAATTTTATGCTACTAAATCCTGAAAGTTGGTATTAACATCCCCATTTTACAATCAGAAAATGGAGGCATGGTGAGTTTAAGGATCTTTCCCAAGGTCACAGAGCTAGTGTTGGAGCCAAGGAATAAACTTGGGCAGCCCTAAGTGATTTGGCTTCTCTGTAATATTTCCTGTGGGTGCCAATGTGCCTTAAGAGATACATATACTGACTGATGATTTCTGGATCAGTCTGTTTTTTCAGTTGGTACGCAGAGGTAGTACCACAGTAATGATTATTAAAAACTTTCAGAATTCTCATTTACTCAGTAATTCATTTTGGATGATTTATAAAGCCTAGGAAAAATTTGTTTATTAATTTATCATTGTACAGAAAGGCTGTGTTTTGCAGCCAAAATATTTCTATGTCCTTCCTATGAATTGATAAAATATCTCTTTAACAAAGCATAATTATTTCTTCTTTGACACTCTCCCTTTAATAGTAACACTTCATAAAGTATGTATTTTCAATTAAATAACTTAAAGTTATACAGAGCAAATATTGTATATCAAATATTTTATATCTATCTTCTATTTTCATTACCTAACCATAGTCAACAAATTAGGCTTCCATGACCTTTTTTTATTGTAAATAATATCTATCCCTGTTATTTTAAAACAACCATTTAAAAATATGATTTACTCTATAAATACATCAATATATCAATCAAATATAAATATATCAATTGTACTATTGTTTCAAAAAATCCTTAACATTAATTTTCAATCCAAAAACTCCAAAAGAGTTGCCAGGAAAGGATGTGCATATGTTCAAATTAATTAAAAATTAGAATGTGGCTGGTAATCAGAGTTTTACTTCATTAAACTTTGAAATAACATAATTAGTTAAGGAGAAAAAGCTTCTTTAGTAAAATTGTTTTTGTTAGTCCATTGTCAAAAATAACGTGTTAGTCTATTAAGATTAAAGGTAGACTACAGAAAAGGTATATTTGATAAGGTAAAGTTTAAATAACAAAGATTAATAATATACAATGTATATAATATCTTGAACAGCAAACTTCACAATAAAGAAACCAAAAGCACATTTTAAAAATTAAAAAAAAATACATTTAAACTTGTCCATGGATGTTTATAGTCGCTTTATTCATAATTGCCAAAATTTGGAAGCAACCAAGATACCTACCCCTCAGTAGGTGAACAGAAAATAAACTAGGGTACATCGTGACAATGGAATATTATTCGGGCTAAAAATAAATGAGCTACTGAGCCATGAAAAGACATGGAGGAACTTTAAATGCATGTAACTAAGTAAAAGAAGTCATTCTAAAAAGGCTACATACTATATGATTTCAATTATTTGACATTCTGGAAAAGGCCAAAGTATGGAGAGAGTCAAAAGATCAGTCTTTGTCAAGGATGGGGGAGGAGGGAGAGATGAGGATAGAGCAGAAGATTTTTAGGGTGGTTAAAATACTCTATATGCTATTATAATGATAGATTTATGTCATACATTTGTCCAAATTCATAGAATGTTAAAAGCCAAGAGTGAACCCTAAGGTAAATTATGGACATGGGTGACTATGATGTGTCAATATAGATTCATCCTTGATAAAAATGTACCATTCTGGTGAGTGATATTGATAATGGGGGAGGCTATGCATGTTCTGGGCCAGGGAGTATATGGGAAATCACAGTAACTTCCTCTCAATTTTGTTGTAACCTAAAATTGCTCCAAGAAATAAAATCTTTTTTAAAAAATACTAATTTAAAAGAACAGAAATAAAGACACTTAAATAGCATAATCTTTAATAAGCAGCATCATGCATATATGGACTGGGCTGTCAACAAAATTGTAGGCATATTAGCTGGCAGTTTATTGTTCAGTAAAGGTTTTTTTCTTTACTCTACTCCTGGTTACAGGCCATGCATGCTCTTTTTAAAGGACAAGGTTTTAGCCCAAATATAAGACGTATGCCTCTCCTGTGATTATGAGACTATATAGCTATAATTCTTCAAATGATATGTAATTAAGAAAATAAGCAAATAAAACCTAATAGAATTGAACAACTTAATGAGTTACACAATTTCTTAAATACTATAAAGAAACACATTTAGAATCATAGGCAGTAAAACCTCTAAACTAGAATAAACCATAGAGATCATCTAGTATAGTTTCCTTACTATAACATTAATAAAATGCTTTTTCCCAGGAGACACAGAACAGTTTTAAGATGCTGAAAATTTTATTTTAAAAAGGCTAGTAAAGAAATAGAACATATGAATAGAAATGCTTTCATTCACTCATTCAGAAGCACTGACTAAAGGCAAAGAACTTATCTAGTTAGGGGAGATCAGAGATGTAGAAATAACTGTGGTAAAAGGTATTAAGTGGAAAATCACATAAGAAATGAATAATGTCTCAAGAGTGTTCTACTTTTATGTGGACCAATAGATAGATAATTTTGAAGGAAAAGGCTGTTCTCTCAAGAATTGAATATCAAGTTAACTTACCATTCATTTGTGAATATAACTTAGTATCATTTTTTAGGCCAGAGTTCAAAAAATAAATAAACCACACCTCTGTTTCTTCTTTTAAACGTTAATCAAATATGTTCTTCAGGGAGTTCCCATCGTGGCTCAGTGGAAACGAATCCAACTAGGAACCATGAGGTTGTAGGTTCTATCCCTGGCTTCATTTAGTGAGTTGGGGATCTGGCGTTGCTGTGCAGGTAGCAGACACCTGGCGTTACTGTGGCTGTGGTGTAGGCTGGCAGCTGTAGCTCCAATTCTACCCCTAGCTTGGGAACCTTCATATGCCGGCCCTCAAAAGACAAAAAAAAAAAAAAAAATTCATCACATTTTAGAACATATGACTCAAAACCAAGATTTTTGAGGATGTAGGAGTCAGTTAAATCAATTAAACACAGAATTGATTATTGCAATGAAATTAAATGCACATAATAAATGCAAAATTAAATGTATATAATAAAAAACCTTTTGAAAAACTCAAAGGGCCCTGAAGCATAAAAACAGAAATAACTAAATCAAAGAATGGAGTAAATCAAATTGTATTAGTTATACTTCTCAGAGAAAAAGCTTTTCCTTTCATGTGTTCATACATATTATGAAATGTATCTTGTATCCAGACAGAGAAGAAAACAAGCCTCAATCTTTTATCATAATGAAACAATAATATAAGAATTTAAAATATTATAAAGGTGGCATCATAGATTACTGGGGGATAGAAAAGATGTTCAATAAATGGTGCTAGGGGAAAATGGTCAACTTTCTGGGAAAAAAAGTTTAATATTCAATTAATATCCAGCCTAGAATTATGCTAATTAGTATTCAGAGTTAAAAGATACTCCATGGATTAATGTTGAAAAGAATAAAACTAATTCAAGTCAAGGGAAAAAAGATTAGGTCTAATTAGAATGGTAAACATTTTTTTAGAGAAAAAAATGGAGTTTCCTTGTGGTGCCGTGGGGTAAGATCCAGAGTTATCAGAACAGCAACTCAGGTCGCTGCTACTGCACAGGTTCAATCCCTGGCCCAGGAACTTCCTGTACATGCCATGGGTTCAACCAAAACCAAAACAAAACAAATAACTAACAAAAAGGTGAATCTGATAGAAGATCCATTAAAGAATGGAAAATCAGCATGCAATTATCATTGACAATGGAAAAAATGTGGTTTGTCTATGACTGATTTAGGAATCAAAAATCACAATGTTTTGTACACAACTTTCCATTATGTTTTCAGAAATAATACCAATTTGATAGGACAGACTTACTGACTGTAACAGAAAAACTTTCAACTACTTTTATTGTTCTTCTTTATTCAAAGATAAAGTTGTATGACATAAAACACAATTTGCAATTGTCTATTTAGATACTAATAAATTATGTTGAAACAAGATGTAATAGAAGCCTTTAAATGGCAAAAACGGTTTGCATGAACCAAGGAAAGCCTTGAAACACTGTTTTGGAAATAAAGGTACCAACAGAGCAGATACTACTATCACTGGTTACTTGCAGGGAAAGTAATTTATTTGCTAGGACCTGCTGATTCTTCGAGAAACCAAACTTATCTTAAGAGTTTAAATTCTCTGCATGTTTTCTGCTGTAAAGATCTTCTTACTGTGATACTCCAGGAAGCTGCTGAAATTGGTATGCATGTGATAAAAGCTGAGATACAGATAAAAATTCAAGGAAGATTTTGGTATCTTGAAAGCCAATTATGTTGCTATATTGTCACACTTCTAGAACCAAGATTTATCTTCTGCAAGCAGTACAAATAGCATGGTTTATAGAATTGTTTCTATAAAGCTGCAGATCATCATAGACCATAGATTCCTGCTTAGTATTCCAAATGTGCAAGACAGTTGACTATAGGCAGAATTTATCAGTTGACAGTACTGAGAAATTACTGTCCCTGTACAAAATTTGACTCCTAAAATTCTGTAATACTATCACTATATTTTATTGGATAAAATTTCATATTGCACTATACTCCAAGTTTACTCTCTCATGGTGATAATATGATTTAAAGTTTGGCAGTATATTAATCTTAAATCTCGGGATTTGGGCCAATATGTATTTTTCTATGCAATTCTAATTTAACATATGTATTTATTATATATCTCTTTCACTGAATGTAGAGATTGCTGGTGGTAGGAATTTCATGTTTTCCTCACAACTGTGTATTTATAGGACTTAGAACAGTGACGAGCACACAGTAAAAGCTCAATAAATGTTCACTGAGTGATGAATAAATTGATGAATATATACAAATAAAAAACATCCATAAGGTAGCTCTCCTAGCTGAGTAGAGTACATAAAATAGGGATGCTAGAGGTTTTAGACCACATACAAACTACTTTCAATTTTGTTTATATAAGTTTCTATAAGAATAATTTTATTGAGTACCTACTACGTGTAAAACACTGCAGTAACAACTGTTGAAGTTACTAAGATGAGTTAGGACAACAAAGACCTTCCCTTTTCAAGAGTGCAAAGTACTGGAAAGCATTCCAACATATATTTAGACACCAGGAAATGAATGAAAGGTAGACAATGTCATTTTAATAAGATTATTTTCAAAGTTTGGGATCTTAAGAGAAAATGAAACGAGTCTCCAAATATTAGATGGTGGAGTAGAGTGTAAAGTTAAACTGTAGTGTTTATTAAGTAAATTTAGATAGAAGCTAAAATCTCAGAAATATATACAAAATACATCTCAGGAAGCCAAGTCATAATGACTGGGAAACATGAAAGAGATTTATGTCAGTTTGCTGTCCTGGCTTGAGAATTGATCAGAATCCTTGACCAGGGTGGAAGCAGGACTAGTCAGGTGGCGGCTGCGCTAATAATGACTTCAATCAAGGTAGCAGCAGTGCAAATGGTGAGAGGTGTCTCTGAATATATTTTAAACATACAGTCAAGATAATTTTTCTGACGGAATGGATGCATAGCATGAGAGGAGAAGAGTTAACAATGATCCTAAGACTTTGGGCCTTTGCCACAAGGAGGATGGAGCTGACATTTACTATTATGGAAATGATGGTGGGTAGCACAGGTTTTTCAGTAAAGGGTGGGAGTTCAATTTTGAAGATGCTAAGTTTGAGATGTTTATTAAACATCCAAGTGAAAATACTGAGTATACACTAGAGTGAGGAGAGAATACTGGGTTGGAGCTATAAATTTAAGAATAACCAAAGTTTAGCTGGGAAGCAAAGTCATGAGATCACTACAGGCAGAATGCAGACAGAAAAGGGTGGAGGACTGTGCTCTAGGGAATTCAAGTAGAGATGAGGGAGAAGAAAAGCCAGAGGATTGACAGATAAGAAGAAAACAGAAGTGTGTGGTGATCTGGAGGCCAACTTATAAAAAGCTTTCAATGGGGATAGAGTGACCAACTTTTCAAAACGTTGCTGATAGGTATGGTCCAGAACTCTGGCATGTTATCATAGAAAGGGCACTCCATGGTGAGTTCTGTCATTTACCATATAACTTTTGTAAACTATGTTAACTATTCTTGACTTGGGGGTTTTACTTCTCCCATCTTTAAAAAAGGAAATAATAATATCCACCTCATATGTTACAATATTACAAGATTCCATGTAAAGCACATGTATGCCTGACATCCAAAATGCGTTTTCTTATATTCTTTTTCTTTTCTATCCTTTATTGGTTATTTAAAAAGTTTGAATATATGTTTGAAGTGGTGCACTGAAAGAAAGTGACCTAAAAGCTCATATATAGGTAACTGATACATTTTATTGCTAGAGAAGTGAGAAGAGTTACTTAGATTAAACCCAAAATGGTGTAATGAGACACATTTCTAGATCTAGAAATGTCCCTTGGACTTATTAGTGACAGGGTAAAGGGGGAAGAAATAAGAGGTTGATGATCACAGATTTTTTCAATGAAGAGTTAGTTTTCTTAAAGTGGGCAATAGAAGTAAAATGCAATGTAAGAAGTTCATGTAATCTAGGTGGCCAAGGTAACAGCAAGCATCTTTGCAGACATGCTAGAAACTGTGTGTCTGAATATACGAACAAAAAATACGAAGCAGCATCTAAAAAGAATCTCAGGAAAACACAGAGTGAGGGAGGTATAGGGGCTTATACCCACACTAGGGAAAAAATCTGCTTCCCAGCATTCTGTGGTGGGAGGGATTGGAAGGAAGCAACGTAACATTAGCCTCTGCTGGTGTAAAGGGTACTTTGGCACTACATAGTGCTTAATTAAGGCCTAGCAGATTTAATTCAGGCCATTGCAGGAGCAGAGATGGCACTAAGTGATTCTAGGTTGCAGTGCATCTACTGTTCACTCCTAGAGCACTGTACTTCCTTCATCACTTTGATTGTTTTTCCTAAATCCTAAGAATAATTTATACGTCATGCAGAATGGCATTTATTAATAATAAAAAAATAACAACTAATTTTTTTTATGGCTTAGATCTCCCCAGATTTCAAGGTCCCTAATAGCCGATATAAACAAAATTCTGTCAGAAGAAGGAAGGGTGGCAGGATTTGGTAGTATATGAGTCTACCAGTCACTAGTTTGAATGAGGCAAAAAAAAAATTGGTAAAGTTCAAGAAGTCATTATAAATTTTATTTTCTTATTTATTTATTGCTTTTTATGGCCAAACCTGCAGCATACAGGAAGTTCCCAAGCCAGGGGTCTAATTGGAGCTGCAGCTGCCAGCCTATGCCACAGCCACACCAGATCTGAGCCACATCTGTGACCTATACTGCAGTTCATAGCAGTGCTGGATCATTAACCCACTGAGCAAAGCCAGGGATCGAACTCACAACCTCATGGATACTAGTTAGATTCTTAATCTGATGAGCCACAATAAGAACTCCACTATAAATTTTAAAACTAAAGACACAAAACCTAAGAAGTAGCCCAGTCCTAAAAACTAAGCATGGAAACTTGCCTTTGATACATGCACTCCCAGTTGATTAGCAGTAGCAGTATAAAGCGGAGACATTCAGGAATGCATTAAACATGTTTAGAATACTGGGTCTGTTTAGCATATGCAAGCCTAACTGGGTAACAGAGATGAAAGTCTGTATATCTTCAGAGAGAATCAGTTTATGAGCTATGCTGGAACTAAAATTGTGGATGGAGTCAAGGGATCCAACTGTCAGAAGTTGAAAATATGAAGACAGAGGAACAAAGGCAAATGCTGGCCCCACAGACTTATGGACTGGGTAGAGAACATGCTGGAATTCAACATGATCAACACCAAAAAACCAGAATAACCTGGGGAGACATTCTGCAGACGTAGGAGAAAACAAAGAATGGAAATCAGGAATAAAAGAAACTCTCAGAAGATTTTACTTCTGACAAAAAGGCAGAAAAACATGAAGTCAGGAAAGTAACTCTAGGGTCTTAATAGGAAATTACCTATCTAGTCCATTCATCTGTTCATTCATTTATTCAGCAGACACTATGCTATGTATTAGAAACACAGTGGAATTATGAGTTAAAAAAATAGTCCTTGTTCTAAGGGATCTTAGAAAGTAGAGACCAGAGGATAAATGCTAAGATTCCTGCATGACTCTCTTTGGTTGAGATTCTTTGGTTGAGAACTAAGTAAGGGTCCTCTGGCTCTCTCTAAATTACCAGCATTTGGAGAAACATCTTAAACCCATGACATCTGGTAGACTGTCTCTCTCCATATTGCAAAATGACTCCTCTAAAACATAATCTGATTTCCCTCTTGCATATCCTGTAGTGGTTCCCTTTTGCCCTTATGATCAAATATAATTCCTTAAAACAGTGACATGACATGGCCCTTCCTGTTCCTCCAGCCTAATCAGTGGACACCCTGCCTTGTGCTCTATGCTCTGTTTTTAGTTACTTGAAAGCACAAGACTTACTCTTGACTCTGACCTTCCTCTTATCTGGCACATTCTTTCTTCTCCTCCTTGCTTGGTCTCTCCCTACTAAGTTTTTAGCTTAAGCATTACTTCCCTGTTCCCGTGTTAGGTACTCCTGCTATTTGCTCCCATAGCACTACCTTTGTCACTCTTACTGAGTGGTTTATTTATTTCTGATAAATTCTAAGGATAGTCCCCTGGGACACAATGTATGTCTACTTGTTTACAATTTTACTTTCAGCAATCTCAGCACAATGTATGGCACCAAGATAGAATTTTTAATTGTTAAATGAATGAAGACATTTAAATTCTGTGAGTCAGAAATTATATCAGTTTACTAACCATTGTATCTCCAGTACTTCACTTCGAGGCTCAGAGCTGAGCATAAAGTTGCTCTTACAATATGTTTCGCTGACTAAATAAATGAATGCCACCTTGACCCCAGTCGGTTTCACCTTATTTGCACAAAACCCCTGTAATGAGCAGGCACTATATATAACACTCTCAGCAGCTTATTCTGTTTCCTTATACGTTATGCCATAAAAGACAAGGCTTTGGGATTTTACACTATGGCTGGAACTGGGCTCAACCTGCTGCATACATGTTTGGAATCAGCCTGATCATTACACTTTCATAAAAAACCCAAAAGCTGCCATTTTCACAGATCTCTGAAAACAGTACTTCTAATTCTCCCTGTCCATTCAATATTCTCAACCTCTTCTTCCCCACCTAGGTAGCCACATTGTTCCTCTAAACTTCATAAGCCACTCTGGTTATCTGTGAAACATAAAAGCCACATATGAAATCAAAGGACTTAGCTGACCATTGACTGGCTGGAATGTTAATCCCAAACATTAAAGATTATCCTAGGGAAGTTTATATCTTTGTATGTATTTTGAAAAAAATATTAAGGCAGGAAAACAATTTTTAAAAATCCTTTTTTTTTTCTTCTTTTTATGGCTGCACTTGTGGTACATGAAAATTCCCAGGCCAAGGACCGAATCTGAGCCACAGCTGAAACCTGAGCTATAGCTATGCAAAAATACATAGTAAGTGGTGATATAAATGATGAATTATTGCATATTCCCTGGTTGGAAAGAGAAGATCAACTATGGTCAAGCCTTAAAATTATCCTTAAATATCCTTAAAATAGCCTTAAAAACTCCTATCCTGGGTTAGGAGAGTATTTTTTCATGATAATTAAGGCTAAATGCCGAGAAAGTTCTTAAGAAAATTACGCAGTGAAAAAGTTTTCAGATTTGATGACCAGTATACAATATACTCAGTATGAATAATCACACCAGAAAATTGTAATAATTTACGTAAAATTGATTTAAATGATACTAATTTCAGGATCAATAATACATTTATTGTTATATGCATATAGCATAATTATTAAGTATACTTACACACATAGTATAATAAAAGCTACTCATTTGCAGCTAATAAAAAAAGTTTCTGCTGTTTATAAAAGTAACCTATATAAATAATACTGACAAATACACGAAGTGATAAATTATCACAGCCATGCAAGTATAACATACTAAGAACTTCAGACCATTTCAACATTTTTCTAAGAACACTGATGGACTATCTGTTCTTCCTCTTCTGCCTTCTCCATCCTTCCTTCCCTCTACTCTACTGGCATTTACTGAGAGTTTATGTCCAGACATTAACAGAGCAGATATTAAGATTAGTAAATCTGAGCCCCTGCCTTGTTCTTCTCTACCTGCTAATTTTAACTTCATTTTCAGGTCCAGTAATTTCTTCTCTAGTAATTCTACAATGGAGAGACTGATTATACTAGAAGCCAAACATTCAGCTGAGTCCTGGTCCCTTCAAAGGAGCACCATTTGTAGGCTGGCAGATCAGAGTAAGAAGAGAGGAAAAGATGAAAATACAGAACAAGGCAAGGCCCCCCCTAGAGGACATGTCTAAAGAGATGAGAGCAAATATACCACTCTAGGGCTCAGCTGTCAACAGCAGGTCACCTTCTTTTGAATTAGAACAAAGATGAGGAAGGTGTGGGTTTGGACAAATTTGTAGGTGAGAGGTAAGCATAAGCATTTTCAAGGGATCATACTTTATATCTTGAACTTTCTCTGTAAAGTAAAGGGCCCATGTTCTGCTAAAGGAAAAATTAAATATTTGCACAGGTATGTAAACTCCAAAAGAAAAAAAAGAAAAAAGAAAAAAAGGAGTTCCCGTCATGGCTTAGTGGTTAACGAATCCAACTAGGAACCATGAGTTTGCGGGTTCGATCCCTGGCCTTGCTCAGTGGGTTAAGGATCTGGCGTTGCCGTGAGCTGTAGTGTAAGTTGCAGACGCGGCTCGGATCCTGCGTTGCTGTGGCTCTGGCGTAGGCTGGTGGCTACAGCTCCAATTCGACCCCTAGCCTGGGAACCTCCATATGCTGCAGGAGCAGCCCAAGATATGGCAAAAAGACAAAAAACAAAACAAAACAAAACAAAAAAAAGAATGACAACTGCTGTATCTAGAAGGGCACTGATCAAGTTACTCATAATAAGTTGATGTGATGAAGGTTATTTGTGAAGGAGCGTAACAAGCAGAGGAAGAAGGTAGTAAGATAGCATAAATATCACACAGGAAAAGTGGTACATAGCATGCACCAACTCACATATCATTTGCTATTCCTTAAAAAAAAAAATCACTCTTTCTCTATCATTCCTTATTCTATTTCATTTTCATTCAGTTACCTAACTGGGTTGCTCTGAAAAAAACCTTATCGATTAAAAAGGAAAAACAGAAAAAAGCTGCTCCCTATAGGGGGGCACAACTTAAAGCAAATTAGTCACAGTTATGAATGAGTTTCAGTCACCATCTGTATGATCCAACCATGTTAAAACTGTAGATATTTCTCTATGAAAAACCACACTATGTAGAAAGCACATAGTTTTTTTCTTTAAAGAGTGATAATATCAAATCACAGATGACCAAATAAGAAATGAGTATATGGTGCTTTATGTTCAAAATCATAATATTCTCGCTAGTTGCTGCCAAAATGGTTAACAATATGCATGTTTATAGTACAATAGCCATACAGTCATAAAACACAAGACTAAATCATTTCATCTTACCTGTATTGCAAGGGCACGAGCTACGAGACCTCTAAGGTACTGTAAGGGATCTTCTGGGCCTTCCCACTTGCTTTGCCATGTGAGAGGACACTGCAATTTTAAAAGGGTCCAAGTTAGGTTTATGTGTGTGATATCGCATATAAAGGACCTTTTAAAATTGGTGTGATGGGGAAAATACTTTAGCATAATTCACACTGTGTGTATCATAAATTCATCTCATTAAGATACGTCTTTTTCTTTGACCTTAATAAAATTGAATGATAGAGTCGGAATGAATTAATCTATTTCTCTAAAAGGAAATATTTTTAAATAAAAATTCTTGAAAGAATAAACAAATGAATATAAACCAGTATATGAAAAGTAACGTTTTCTTGAAATGGTGTTTAATGCATAATGATATCAAATTAAATTTGACAAATTCATTTTATAAGTGGTAAAGACTTAAAAAACAACAAGTCTTGGTCCCTATTGAAATTCTTTAAACTATAAATAGAGCAGTGTAATGGAAATTTTTACCTCCCAAACTATACTGAGATATATGATAAAAAAAAACAAGGATAAAAAAGAAAATAAATGCTCAATTAAAATTAAATAAGTACAACTTTTCTGTAAAAGTTATCTGTTTAATATCTGACCTTCTTTCAATAGACAGTCTCCATTAATACATTCATTATAATGTTTTATCTCTTCTCTTAGGGTTTTCTGGATTTTCCAATTATGTTATTATCATTCAAACTTAATCCTTATTTTTCTGAAGTGGAGTAATAAGGAGAGACCATCAACCTCTTAACCAAAAATACTTTCTGATTACATAGCTGAGAAACTACTCTGGGCTAGAGTATACGAACAATGCATGGAAAATGAAAATTCTAAGATAATAAAATTTAAAGTGAAAAAGGACCTTAGGAAAATATCAATTACTATAGATGAGTGAAGTAAGCCTTCTTAGAAATGTGGTAGCTAATTTTGTTCTTTTTTATGGCTGAGTAGTATTCCATTGTGTATATATACTACATCTTCTTAATCCATTCATCTGTCAATGGCCATTTAGGTTGTTTCCATGTCTTTGGCTATTGTGAATAATGCTGCAATGAACATAGATATGCATGTACCTTTTTGAATAAAAGTTTTGTCTGGATATATGCCCAGGAGTGAGACTGCTGGATCATATGGCAGTTCTATATTTAGTTTTCTGAGGTACCTCCATACTGTTTTCCATAGCGTATGTACCAATTTATATTCCCACCAACAGTGAAGGAGGGTACCCTTTTCTCCACACCCTCTCCAGCACTTGTTATTTGTTGACTTGTTAATGAAGGCCATTCTGACTGGTGTGAGATGGTACCTCACTGTAGTTTTGATTTGCATTTCTCTGATAATAGTGATGTTGAACATTTTTTTCATGTGCCTGTTGGCTATCTGTATACCTTCTTTGGAGAAATGTTTATTCAGGTCTTCTGCCCATTTTTTTTCAATTGGGTTGTTGATTTTTTTGCTGTTGAGTTGTGTAAGTTATTTATACATTTTAGAGATTAAGCCCTTGTCAGTTGCATTGTATGACATTTGCAGCAGCATGGATGGAATTAGAGATTCTCATACAAAGTGAAGTAAGTCATAAAGAGAAAGACAAATACCATATGCTACCACTTATATCTGGAATCTAATATATGGCACAAATGAACCTATCTACAGAAAAACATGGAAAACAGACTTGTAGCTGCCAAGGGGGAGGAGGAGGGAGTGGGATGGACTGGGAGTTTGGGGTTAATAGATGCAAACTATTCCATTTGGAGTGGATAAGCAATGAGATCCTGCTACATAGCACAGGGAAATATATACAATCATGGAACATGATGTAAGAAAAATAATGCATATATAGATATGTATATGAATGACTGGGTCGGTTTGCTGTATAGCAGAAATTGACAGAACATTGTAAATCAACAATAATACAAAAAATAAAAATCTTAAAAAAAATGTGGTAGCTAAGTGCTAGCACTGTGCTGAGAATAGAATCAGGTGTGATGATTTTAAAACATGATCCCCAAATCCTTTGACACTTCTTTTTTTTTTTTTGTCTTTTTGCTATTTCTTTGGGCTGCTTCCATGGCATATGGAGGTTCCCAGGCTAGGGGTCGAATCGGAGCTGTAGCCACCGGCCTACGCCAGAGCCACAGCAACGCTGGATCCGAGCCGCGTCTGCAATCTACACCACAGCTCACGGCAACGCCGGATCGTTAACCCACTGAGCAAGGGCAGGGACCGAACCCGCAACCTCATGGTTCCTAGTTGGATTCGTTAACCACTGCGCCACGACGGGAACTCCCCTTTGACACTTCTCCTGTGAAGATTTGAAATCTGCTTTCTCTTTAAATAAAGGTCCTGTGGGTGGACCTAGAGATTATCATACTAAGCAAAGTACATCTGACAGAGAAAGACAAACATCATATGATATCACTTATAAGTAGAATTTAATTAAAGTGATACAAATGAACTTACTGACAAAACGGAAACAGACACACAGATCTGAAAACTAAACTCACGGTTACCAAAGGTTACCAAAGGGTAACCAAAGGTGGTGGGAAGGTATAAATTAGAAGGTTTGGATTAACATACACATACTACTACTATACATAAAATAGATAACCAATGAGAAAAGAATCTGCAATAAGCATATATATTTACATATATGTATATACATATAATATATACATATAAAACAGAATCACTTTAAATCAACTATATTCCAATAACACTGTAAATCAACTATATTCCAACAAAATTTTTAAAAGATAAGGGTCCTATGAATACAGCAGAAGCAATGGGGTGCCAGTTTCCAGGTTCAAGTCTTAAGAAGTTAGTTGCTTGTATTTCCTGTGTTTTGAGACTCTTGATCTTGGAACTCATCCAACATATTGTGAAGTCCAATTTTTGGAGAGGCCCACATGGAGAGGAGCTAATTTTTAAGCATTGATAATTTACCTATTGCAGTGACCCTGTCCTACCATTTTATATTGGGTTTGTAGGAGACAGATAACTTAACTCTGCAGTTCATGGGCCTTTGATTAAGAACCACACTTGAGAAACTGTTTTTGAGGAAACAAACCCAAGAAGCCTCCCTCATACCTGATTTAGATGATAACAGCTGGCCTGAGCCTGAGGTTGTAATGGCATAAGACACTTGTGGGAAACTTGGAAGGACAGCACTGCATTTTACATGTGGGAGAAATGCCCAGAGAGCAGACTGTGGTAGCTTTCAAACATGGTCCCCAAATTATCTGACACTCTTCCCATAGAGAGTTGAGGTCCACGTAGCCTCCCTTTGACAATCTGACCAACAGTGATGCAGTGAAGAGATGCAGTAATGCTGCATCAGTTTTCAGATCTAGGCCTTAACAAATTAATAACTTGCATTTTCTCTTTTTTGGGGGTATACACTCTAAGAACCAAGACACCATGTTGTGATGAAGCCAAGTAGGCCATATAGAGAGGCCCATGTGGAGACAGCTAGAGAGCAAGCAGGCCTCTAGCTATCAGTCCTAACAAACTATCAGTCAATAATCAGCACCAGTTAGCCAGCTGTGACTGAGTGTTTTCAAGTAGATCTTCCAGCTCTTAGCTGAGGTGACTCAGCTGGTGTTATACTGAGTGGAGAGACACCCTCCCCACCAGACCCTGCCCAAACTACACACTCATGAGTTAAACGACTGCTCTTGTTTTCAGCCATTAAGTTTAGGGTAGTTTATTATGTAGCAACAGTTATATGTAGCTGACATATCAGGTTTTCACATTCTCAGTTTTATGCTTTTCCTGCTGTAGAAAGATAGCTCCTTCACATAGTGTTTATCACATAAAATAAATTAGTGTGGTAGACAGCCTTTACAATGCTCCCAGTGATCCCTGCCACTTGGTATTCATGCCTGTCCTAGTGCAATCCCCTCATCTTGGGTATAAACTGGTTCTAGGGACTTGCTTCTATGAAAGAATATGGTAAAAGTGATGAGAAGCCACTTCTGAGAGTGGGTTACAATATTGTGAATTCTGTCTAGCTCACTTTCTCTTCATCTCTTCCTCGTTCACTCTAAGTGGAAAAAGTTGCATGGTGTGAGCTGCCTTATAGAGATGCCCATGTAGTGAGAAGCTGGTATGTTCAGTCAGCAATCACTTGAGGACCTGTGGGCTGCCAACAGCCATCCCGTAAGTGTTCTGAGAGGAGGTAGTAACTGCAGCCCTGGTGACATTTGACTTCTGACTTGTAGGAGACCCTAAGACCCTAAGAACACCCAGCTAAGCCACACCTGGATTCCTGATCCACAGACACTGTGATGTGATAGATTTTTGTGGCTTTGTGTCACTAATATCAGGGGAACTTATTACGCAGCAACAGATAACCAAGAGAGCTACCAATATTAGTGTCAGATGTCATACATTCATTCAATAAATATTTAAGTCCTTATTATCCATCCATTCAGCAATTACTGAGAGCCAATAACGTGCAGACACTGACTGTATGGCCCTTACTATTATGGAGCTTACATTTTACTGGAGATAAAGGAAAAAAATATACTGTTATAAGAGAAGATTACATAGTGTAAAATCCTATGGAGAGAATTATAACATGGTATCTGATATGATAGAAGTGATATGATATGACAGTGATACGATAGAAAACCATGGGGAATAAAAGATGAATAAAATATATTTTTAACCCCAAAGAACATTAGAAACCAATAAAGAAGATACACAGCTAAGGTCCCTGATGGTGTTTTAAGAGTGACTTATTTCACGTTTCTGGAGCTTTGTGGAAAATGATTTAATCAACAAAGTCTCAAGAAAGGAAGTATATAGTAAGCCTTGAAAGTTGTGCTGAATTTTGACAAAGTAGACATAACTGAAGGGGGCTTTTAAGCTAATGTTTATTGGGTTCCTAATATGTATCAGTAACTATGTTGAGTGCTGAATATGCACCATTTCATATATTCCTCACAATATTCTTCAGAATCAGCTGCTATTTTAATTTCCATTTCACAGAAAGGAAAATGCAGACATGAGGATAACCATCCAAAATCACAGAGCTGGGAAATAGCAAGTCCAAGATGTGAACCTAGGTAGCCTAACTCTACAGTCTGTCTGTCAGTATCAATACCACCCTTCAATATATTTTCCATTTCCATAGGGTTTTATTACATACATTACATCTTTTGAGATTCAACATAAGACAATTCTGTCTTGGGAATTAAAATTATAATGGTGAGGAAACAAAGTTTAGGGTAGGTTTATTTAACTAAACTTTTTTTTTTTTTAAACAAGATGGTAGCTTGAATCCAGGTCTAAGGGTTATATTTAACCTTTTTGTTATCCCATGCTTTTCCTGAAAGAAGCTGAAAAGCAAACCTAGATAAGAAAAAAATTGTTTATTTCCTGATTCACTCTCTTCAAGCATCAATTAATTAACTAATTACTTAGCAATCATCTGTTAAATAACTGCTATTTGCCAGTCATTTGGTAGGTCCTGGGGATACAGAGTTATAACACAATCCCTGTTCATAAAAGCTTGTGCTACAGGGGGAAATAGAAGATAGAAGAAGACAGCTGCAGACAATATAGTCAGTTCCCTGATAATGCCAAGCACCATGCTCACAACACAGAAATAAGATACACCAAATCCAAAGTGCACACAGGGGCAAGAGTCAGGAAAGGCTTTCTGGTGGAGATAACATTTGAGAGGAGTCTCAAAAGATAAACAGCTTACAATGAAGTAAAGAAAGACAGCAGGAAAAGGAAGTGGCATTAATAAAAAAAGACATGGGAGAACTGGTCTGATGGCCAGACCAGGAAGCTTTTAACTGTTCATACTGAGGAGCTTAATCTGGGAAGTAATGATAAAACTAAATTAAACATTAGGGAAGTGACACAATCACATTTGGATTTTAGAAAGATTATTTTAGTAGAAATAGGGAGAACAGACATTAATGTGATGAAACTGTAGTCAGGGAGGTGAAGCTACTGTAAATCAAGCATGAGTCCATGGAGACCCTCAAGAAAATTGGAAGGGTAACAACAGAAACACTTCTGCAGCACTAACCCATACAGGCACTGTTCTCAGCAATTCATTTACATTAACACTTTACACTTCACGTCAGCCTTCTGGGATGGATACAATTATTATTCCCCTTACAAACATGAGAAACTAAGGCAGAGAAAGTTTAAGTGACTTGCACCAGAAAACACACTAGTATAATCCTGGATGTTTTAATTTCCATTCCACAACCTTAATATGTTTACTACATGAACTTTAAAAAAGGACCACTTTTAGTAACTCTTTTCCCTTTTCCATTTAATAATGTAATTATCCATACTACTGACAAACACCACTATTCCACTAGTAAAAATGATGTGCTGCTTCTCAGACACAAGTGAAACACTGGTCATCCATTATCTGCGCACTGCTGAAGTTAAACCAACTTCAGTTTTTGGACATGAATAAACTTTCATTTGATTTAAGCTTACTACAGTGCCTTAAACAGGCAGACAGCATTGTAATTGCTATTTAAGTACTAGGAGTTGCACTGGGATTTCAGAGTATGAGGGTAAAAAAAAAAAATTTCAGGGAATTCCCGTCGTGGCGCAGTGGTTAACGAATCCGTTTAGGAACCATGAGGTTGTGGGTTTGGTCCCTGCCCTTGCTCAGTGGGTTAATGATCCGGCGTTGCAGTGAGCTGTGGTGTAGGTTGCAGACGCGGCTCGGATCCTGCGTTGCTGTGGCTCTGGCGTAGGCCGGTGGCTACAGCTCCAATTCGACCCCTAGCCTGGGAACCTCCATATGCCATGGAAGCGGCCCAAAGAAATAGCAAAAAGTCAAAAAAAAAAAAGAAAAAAAAATTTCAGTTTATAGTTTTTTTGTTTTTTTTCCCGCTGTACAGCATGGGGATCAAGTTACTCTTACATGTACACATTTTTAAAAATTTTTTTTTATGGGAAAAAGGGAAAAAAAGGAAAAAGAAAAAAATATATAGTTTACTATAATTTCAATTTCACATGAAGTGATTAGCAATAGGTACAGTTTACAAATTATAACTAACTCCTACACTAGCCATAATTTACAACTGTATTTAACTAATTAAATTAGTTACAACTATACAAACATATACACCATTAGAGAATTATATTTCAGAATGATAAAGATAGCTTCAGAGTAAAACAATTTAATGATAAAGCCCTTACCATCTATACATAAGAAGAATTACAACTCTGAAGATCATAATTTGTGAGAAAAGTTAGAATGGATTCCAACTTAATTTTACTAAGATCTTTACTTAGCTCCCAAAGATTTCAATTTTCTTATCAGTTCAGAGAAATAATTTTTAAAAGCACCAGACAAACTAAGGACTTTCAGATTCGAGAGATTTATTTTTCTTTTAAAATATGAATCTTATTTTAAAAATCTTTTTATTCTGTGTTTTCTCTTTGAAGAGACTCATATTATTTGCTTTCTCAGGACATGTAACTTCAGTTTTCCATTGAAAACTTAAAAAATATGTTTTTTTTTTTTTTTTGGCTGCACTGGCAGCATGCAGAAGTTTCTGGGCCAGGGACAAAACATATGCCATAGCAATAATCCGAGCCACAGCAATGACAATGCCAAATCCTTAACCACTAGTTCACCAGGGACCCCCCCCCCCAAATTTATAGAATACTTATTAAGAGATTACACTAAATTATAAAAAGGTGGAAAGCGAGAAGCAATCCATTGATGGATGAACGGATAAGTAAAATGTGATACAGATCTTTCTCAACTTACAATGAGGGTATGTCCAGATAAATCCATTGCAAATTGAAAATATTGTAAGTCAAAAATGCATGAAATACACCTAACCTACTGAACATCACAGCTTAGCCTACCTTAAACGTGTTCGGAACAAGTACATTAGCCTATGGTTGGGCAAAATCGTTCAACACAAAGCCCATTTTATAATAAAGTGTTGAATGGCTTATGTAACTTATTAAATACTGCACTGAAAGTGAAAAACAGAATGGCTGTGTGGATACAAGATGATTGCAGTCTATCAGTTGTTCAGCTTCATGATTGCGTGGCTTAGATCTGCAGCTAACTGCTACTGCTGCTCAGCATTTTGAGTGTAAACTACCATATACTGCTAGCCAGGGGGAAAAATCAAAATTCAAAATTTGAAGGATGATTTCTGCTGAATGCATATCACTTCTGCACCAGCATGTGTGGAAAAATCCTAAATTGAATCATTCTAAGTCAGAGACCACCTGCATATACATAACAATGTTAAATTATTCAGCATCAAAAAGAAAGGAAATACTGACACATGCTACAACAGGGATGAACCTTGAGGACATTATGCTTAGTGAGACAAACCGATCAGGAAAAGACAAACACTGCTTGATTCCATTTACAGGAGGTAACTAGAATAGTCAAATTCATAGAGATAGAAAGTAAAATGGTGGTTGCTGGGGGCTGGGTAGAGTGGGATGGGAAGCTGTCTAATGAAGAGAACTTCAGTTTTGTAAAATGGAAAGAGTTCTGGAGATTGGTTGCCCAATAATGTGACGTACTAATTGTACACTTAAAATGATAAATTTTGTGTTACTGTATATTGCCACAATTTTAAAAACTTTATTGGAAAAATGTGAGAAAGGAAAAAAAGAAACTAGTTTCCTGATTTCTTCAGCATCTATTCCATCAGCATTGTGTACTGAATAATTTTTTTGCTACCCATATATTGAGCTCATTGAATACAGAGACTGTGTACTATGCATTTTTTTCTACATCTAGGGCCTGGCATGGTATAGAGAGTCCATGGTAAAAGATCCATAAATATTTGCTGAATTTTATATCATCCAATTACTAGCTTTTAAAAAATTACAACTCCCCTCCATCTTTGTTAGAAAAAAGATGCCTATATATTCAATTTGCCTAATGATGCCTGTTGTCCAGAGTTCTAAACATTTTTCATCTATTAAAATCTAATAAAACAGTGAGTGTATATTTACTTCTGTGAAATTTATTTCAGAATAATGTTCAATAACAAATTTCTATGCTTTTGCAGTCCTTGAGATTTTAAGAATTTGTGGATCATTTCTGCATTAATTTCTACGATAAATTCATTTAGGCCAATATCATGTTGGCATAATTAAATATATGTATGTTTATACATATGATGTAAGCATGTTGAGGTTAAAATAATTTGTATCAATATTATATCATAGATTTTTAACTGAACTCACATCAAGAGCAGAGTTAAATATGCTGAGGGTTTATATTAAAATTTGACTTATAAACACTATAAAAATAATACTGAGTTTTGATTTCCTAAGTTTGACAACCCTGACAATACTGAGCTTTAATAATTTGCTGTATTAATCATGTTAAAATTAATCATACCTAAAATTTTTAAATTATGACTTCTTGTTCAGATTTTTAAGCTAGAAATGACTACTTACTATTGTAAAATGGTATAGTAGTTTCAAAAGTAGTTGTTTATACCCTCATGGTATAAGTGATTCATTAATATAAATTAGAATAACATTAAATAATTACTGGGCCAATGTTAGTAACTTCTGATTACTAATGCAACTAGTCAACCAATTGCTTCAGGTGAAACAAAAGAACTTGAGTTTAGTCTGTTAGTTTGTTAAACCTTTAATATCAAATTAAACAGCTATTAACTAAAACAAAGTAGATAATCATTAGTTTGTTTATGTGCATATATGTTTAAAAATCTTAAATATATTCTTTCAAATGACATTAAATCTTGGTAAATAATTTAATTAAAAATAATATATTCACTTTAGGCTCTAAATAGTATTTAAACTTGTATAGGGTGAATTCAAAATGTAACCAAAAATCACTGACAATATTTTCATCTTCAAAAGTTTTCTTGTTTCCCTTTATAATCCAGGCCTACCTCAACAGCCTAATTTCCAGGCAAGTGCTGATTTGCTATAAACATATACTAGTTTGAATTTGTCAACTGTATGAAAATAAAGCTGAAAAATATTAGAATTTTTTGAATTGCAAAATCAATTAAATTATACATTATTCATCTTATTTTTTATTGCCATGTATAATTATCTTGAGACTATATTTAGTGATATAACAGAACCATCTTGTAAAGATTCATAAGAGCTGATTTTAAAATTTTTATGAATTATGTAATCCAGTAGTTAAACAGCCTTTATTGTAAAATAACTATTTGAAGTTACTAGATAAAATTTTATTTAAAACAGTTACCAAATATCTAAAATTCATCACTTTCCAGTTATGTTATGGCTTTTATTACTACCTATGTGCTTGAGATTACTTATATCTATGTATCTATATGGTGGGAATACTATTATTAGTGCAGGGCATCTCTTCCCAACTGCATTCAGTGACTTAAATTGGTAATCTGAAATCAGCCTCAGGAGGAATATTTACACTATGGAAATCAGCAAATGTTTTATATCAGGGCTTCATTGCTGGATGACCAGTTGTTAAACATTTACTAGCATAACAATGGATTCATCTATTTTATTACGTAAATCTGTATTCATTTTTTCATTGCTGATTAGCTTCCCATTTTATGTAGACATTACAGTTTATCATTTCATCTGTTGAATATTTCAGCTGTTTTCAGTTTTTGATTATTAAAAATAAAGCTATTATGAACATTTACAAATATTTGTAAGGGCATATGCATTTATTTTTCTTGGATAAATACCCATGAGTGGTACAGTGGCCTCACATGTCTTATTAATAAAAAGTCCAACTATCAGAGTATATAAGAGTTTCAGTTATTTCTCACCCAGGCCAACACTTGACATGATTAGTTCTAATTTAAGCCATTCTAGAGGGTGAGCAGTGTTGTCTCATTGTGATTTTTTAAAATTTCTTTTTTATTGAAACAATTCACATGAGATAAAATCTATACTTTCAAAGTGTACAACTTAGTGGGTTTTATGAGATTCATAAGGTTCTGCACCCAAAACCACAATTTAACTACAGAATATTTTCATCATTCCCTAGAAATAGTTTGTACCCACACAGTCACTTCTCCATTTCCCTGTGGAAAAAAAGTGTGACTTTTCATTTATTTTATTTTTCTTTCAATTTCTTTCAATGATGTTTTGTAGTTTTCAATGTATAAGTCTTGCTCTTTTTTTGGTTAAATTTATTCCCATGCATTTCTTCTTTTCAATACTATTGAAAGTGGAATTGCTTTCTTAATTTCATTTTGGATACTATAAATGCTGTAGACCAGCATTCATTACTATTCTAAAGAAATACAACAGATTTTTATATATTGATATTCTCATTGTGATTTTAATTTTCATCTCCCTAAAGACTAATGATACTGAGTGCTTTCTCATGTGCTTTTTGACATCTGTGTATTTTTTGTTAGACTGTCTATTCAAATCTTCTTCACATTTTTAAAATTGGGATGTTTGTCTTTGCATTACTGAATTGATTTTTTCCTTATTTCTTTTATTTATTTATTTGCTTTTTAGGGCCACATTTCCAGCATATGGAAGTTCTCAGGCCAGGAGTCAAATTGGAGCTACAGCTGCTGGCCTACACCACAGCTCATGGAAACGTTGGATTCTTAACCCACTGAGTAAGGCTAGGGATTGAACCTGTATCCTCATGGATACTAATCAGGATTGCTACCACTGTGGAATGCAGTCTTCTCAAAGCTGGTTAACTGCCTCTTGCAACATAGACTACCATTTAGTTTCATGATCAAATTAACAATTTTCCATGAAAGATGAAGTAGAAAGAACACTGATCTAGGAAATACAACATCAAGACTGCAGTATAGATTTTGACACTTTACCAGGAGAATAACTCCTTTCAGCTTTAATTTCCTAGTCTAAGTAAAAGGGAGATGACAACAGCTGAAAATTAGATGAGGGCTACACAACTGGTAAGGTTATTATAGGAAACATAAGTTACTACTTTATTCTAATGGAAAAAATGCAAACTATTTAAAATTAATAATTATCATTTGGTAAAATAGTTTGAGTATGACTTTTCTAAGAACTTATTTGCATGAAGGTGGATAAATTTTTTAAAAAGCTAAGAAAAGATAAGATCACCAACCAATTTATGAGAAAGGGCCTCTATTCTTCTTCCCCAAACACATGAAAATCAATGACAGAGATGGCATGAGATGTTGACAAAAGTAGACTGGGGATGGCAAAAAGGTGATGTGGGAACTGCTATTGCTTTTTGATGAGACTTCTGACTACAGAAGAGAATTTTTCAAACCTTAGCATGCATTAGAACAACCTCAAGGGATTGACAAAACACAGATTGCAGGGCAACACACTTAGAGTTTATATAATCAAATAGTCTGGGGTGGGGCCTGAGAATTTCACTTCTACTTAGTTCTCTGGGATGCTAATGGTCTGAAGATGGTATTTTGAGAAACACAACTGTAAAGAAGGCCATGACAGAAAGGAGTGAAAGAAAAAAAATCTGACTATCAGAGTACATCTTAACTCTTAGTATCCTGAAGTCATAAAAAAGCTCTGTGTATATGTGTATACATACGCAGATATACATATTTGAAGAGAGTGCATCTCTTTCCTTCAATTTTCAAAAGTATCAGTGATCCAAACAAGTTTAACCACAGGTGTTTGGAAACTTAGAGTCAGGATACACTAGCAATTTTGCTATATTTTTGAGTGATACCCTGATTTAAAAAAATTAAAAAGCCATTTAATGTTACGACCATGTTAGGCTTAGGGTAAACTGAAATAAACAGGCAATTCTCACATTAGCTTTAAAAAGGATACTATATTAAAATAATTTTATAAAAAGTAACACTATCTATTAATTTCTATAAAATGTTAATTCCCTTAGTGATTAGTCAGCAAGAAAGATGAAGAGATACAGTGTTGTATTTTTTCAATTTTTATCTTTTCAATTGATTTAAAGCCTATATCCTAATATGTAAAAGAAGAATAACAGGATTTTACAATATCATTGTCCTTAACAAACAAATTATAATTATTGTGACTTTTTACAAAAAAAGTTTCAGTAAGTCACCAGAAACTATCAAGGAAATAAAAGTCATAATTCTCTCTAGGAAAATTCTTACTCCATTCATTTCAGATACAGTAAAGAAAATGTGAAGTACTGAACTATTTCCTAAATTACATTAAATTATGTCACATAATTCAGGACATGTCACATGTAAATGTAGTAAAACATTAAATTTTTATCCAGAAATAAATGGGATAGTACTAGATTCATATTTTGGGGGAAACTCATTAGAAAGTAAATGTCAGAAACTATTTTACTGATTATATCTTGGTGAAAGTCAGCCTACTCTCATTTGAGTTTCCCCAAACCCTGAAATATTTCCAAAAACACTATTGGTGATATAATTTAAATGTGCTTTGTAAAATACTTTTTAGAAATTCACTTCCATGCGAATTATCAAAATATTTCAAAAACTGATATTTCAGAAGCTTTATTTCTTAAATTATAATAAAGAATACTTAATTTAATAAAATGAGATTGCATAATCTTACATAAACAGTTTTAGGAAATAAGTCATCAGGTCCTACTGCTACGCCAAATAAGGAAACACTTAGCAGATCTTAGTGGGTTAAGGGAAAAGGAAAATGCAATAAAGAATTAAAAATCTATGATCCTTTTCTAAAACACCATTCTTTGGTTTTCTTGTCTTTTATTTTTTGCCCACACTAGTGGCATATGGAAGTTCCCAGGCCAGACAGAGCACAGCAGTCACCTACACCACAGCTGCAGCAACGCTGGATGGTTAACTCACTGCACTGAGTTGGGGATTGAAACTGTGCCTTCAGCAGTGACTTGAGCTGCTGGAGCCTTAAACTGCTGCACACAGAGGGAACTCCTCATTCTTTGGTCTTACTCAAGGAAAATGTTTCATATAATAAAGCCTATTTAGTTTTCTTCTTCCATTTTTAAAAATTATATTGAAGTAGAGCTGGTTTACAATGTTGTATTAATTTCCGCTGTACAACAGAGGGATTCAGTTACACATATACATATATCCATTCTTTTTCAGATTCTTTTCCCATATGGGTTCTCTGTGCTATACAGCAGGTCCCCATTGGCCATCCATTCCATATACAATAGTGTACACATGACAATCCCAAACTCCCAATCTATCTCTCCCTCCCACCTGTCCCCTTTAGTAACCATAAGTTTCATTTCAAAGTCTGTGAATCTGTTTTGAAAATAAGTTCATTTGAATCATTTTTTTAAGATTAAACATATAAGTGATATCATATGACTCAGTGATAACATATTCTTTTTACAGTTAAATAAGATTCTATTATGTACATGTACCACATCTTTATTCATTTCTCTATCTATGGACATTTAGGTTGCTTCTATGTTTTGGCTACTGTAAATAGTGCTGCCATGAACATGGGGGTGCATGTATCTCTCTGAATTACGGTTTTCTTCAGATTTATGCCCAGGAATGGGATTTGTGGATCACATGGTAATTCTATTTTTAGTTTTATGAAGAAAATCTGTACAGTTTTCCATAATGGTTGTACCAATTTACATTCCCACCAACAATGTAGGAGGGCTCCCTTTTGTTTGTGCCCTCTCCAGCATTTATTGCCTGTGGACTTTTTTCACATATGCACTGCATATTTATTCTTTTTTTCCCACAACTTATCATTTTAGCTACTTTAAAAAAATTTTTTATTAAAGTACAATTTACAATATGTCAGTTTCTGCCATACAGCAGAGTGACAAAGTTATACACACACACACACACACACACACACATTCCCTTTCTTACATCTTCCATAATTGTCTATGCCAAGAGACTGGATATAGTTCACTGTGCTATAGAGTGGGACTTCATTGCTTATCCATTCTAAATGTAAAAGTTTGCACCTACTAACCCCAAACACTCAGCAATCCCACTCCTTCCCCCCTCTCCTTTGACAACCACAAGTCTGTTATCTATGTTTGTGAGTCTGTTTCTGTTTTGTGGATAGGTTCATTTGTGCCATATTTTAGATCCCACATATAAGTGATACACAGTATTTGTCTTTCTCTTTCTGGCTTATTTTACTTAGCATGAGACTCTTTAGTTGCATTCATGTTGCTGCAAATGGTATTATTTCATTCTTTTTTATGGCTGAGTAGTATTCCACTGTATATGTGTACTTCATCTTCTTAATCTACTCATCTATTGTTTGCAGACTTTTTGATGATAGACTACATAACCTGCATGAGGTGATACCACATTGCAATTCTGATTTGCATTTCTCTATTAATTAGTAATGCTGAACATTTTTTCATGTGCTTTTTGGCCATCTTCCTGTCTTCTACTGAGAAATATCTATTTAGATCTTTTGCCCATTTTTTGAGATTGAATTGTATGGGATGTTTGTATCTTTTGCAGATTAATCCCTTGTCAGTCACTTCATTTGTGAATATTTTTTTCCCATTCTATGGATGGCCTTTTTGTTTTGTTTATGGTTTCCTTTGCTATGCAAAAGCTTTTAAGTTAACTGGATCTCATTTGTTTATTTTTGTTTTTATTTTTATTATTCTAGGACGTGGATGTGAAAAGATATTACTGTGAACTATGTCAAACAGTGTTCTGCCTCTTTTCCTCTAAGAGTATTATAGTATCTGGTCTTAAATTTAGATTTTAATCCACTTTTTTTTTTTGGAGGTTCTCAACTGAGGTTTACCATATTAAAAATACATCATTGGGCTGCAGGCGCCCAAGGCTCAAACCCACTTTTATGACTCAGCATTTGTCTTATATATTGAGGTGCTCCTATGTTGGGTGTATATATATTTACAATTGTTATGTTTTCATCTTGGATTGATCCCTTGATCACTATGTCTGTCTCTTGTGGAAATCTTTATTTTAAAGTCTATTTTGTCTGAAATGAGATTTGCTACTCCAGTTTTCTTTTATTTACATTTTCATGGAATAACTTTTTCCATCCCTTCACTTTCAGTCTGTATGTGTCCCTAGATCTGAAGTGGGTCTCTTGCCGAGAGCAGATAATATGGGTCTCATTTTTGTATCCATTTAGCCAGTCTATGTCTTTTGGTTGGAGCATTTATTCCATTTACATTTAATGTAAGTATCAATATGTATATTCTTTTGCCATTTTGGTAATTGTTTTGGGATTGTTTCTATAGGTATTTTTTCTTTCCTTTATTATCTTACAGTAAGATCTATTGTAAGTCATGTTCTATTACTGTCATAAAATAATTTAAATTTTTCTTTTTTTTTCAAGTGTTTATGGCAACGATTACCCAGATGGTTAACAAGAGGAGAAAAAAAAAGAAGAAAAGTTTGCTATTACCTGTCATATTTTTCATCAATATCATCTTCTTGAACTACCATACTTTATGCCCTACTCACCTCTTTCTGAGATGAATAAACAGTAACCTACCTGTATCCCTACTTTTATAAACTCATTTTGCACCATGTTATTACACGAATGTTCCAAAAGCTATTTTTCACATAACGAAATTCTCTTAAAGTAACAATGTCAAAATAACTAACATCTAGAGTGTACTTCCTACAAGCCATGAACTTTCCTCATGATATAATTTAACTTTCATAACAATCTCATGAGGTAGGTCCCTTTATTATTCTCATTTGACAAATGAGAAAGGTAAAGTTTAGAGAAGTTTAAGTGACCTGCCCAAGGTCAGCTACTAAATGGTAGAATAGGACAAACTAGGCATATCTATTTTGTAGGCCACATTCTTAGCCATTTTGCTACATTATTTCTACATGAAAATATTCTCACTACCTACAAAATTCAATCCAAACTCCTTTCTTTGGCTTTAAAGACCTCAAAATCTGACATAACCTCAGTTTTACTATACTTCATTAGAGACTTACTGTTCTCTTCTACATACGTCATGTTTCATTTTTATTCTTCTTCTACTCTTAATGCAAGTATACCTAGTCTATACCATACATTTTGCTCTTATACAGCATGTAGTTGGATTTTAAAGAAATACACTCTCATGAGTATTTCCCTTTTCATAAATAAATTTAAGTCATTTACATTTATTATGACAATCAGATCTGTCTAGATTCAAATCCCAATTTTGTAAAATATTCACTGTGTGACATAGGTCAAGTTATTCAACACTGCTCTGTCTCAGGTTCCTCACAATAAAATGGATATAACAGTAGTGTAGTGTTAATGTGGTGATTAAATGTTAATTAATGTAATTTCAAAGTTTTTTAGAACACTTTCCCACTTGTTCCTTCACTGTGTCATGTACTTTTCATGACTGATAATGTATCTACTTCAAATTAAAAAAAATTAGTTATAATTTATAGTAAAATACAATACTACAGTATTCTGATAATTACAGTTGAATAACATAGACAGTAATCTATATATAAAGAAACAATGCAAAGCTGAGATTCTTTTTCAGGGTAAAAGAAAAAGTAACAAATTTGCTGGGAAGTTCTTTTTGTATATGTGAAAAAGAATTGGATATTGCAATGGATTGAAAATTTGTATCCCCCAAAAATTCATATGTTCTAATGTGAAGATATTTGGAGATGAGGCTTTGCTGAAGTAATTAGTTCACAGAGTGGAGGCCTTATGATTGAATTTGTGCCCTTATAAGAAGAGAGAGGAGAGACTTTGCTTTCTCTCTCATTCTTCTCTGCCATGTGAAGACACAACAAGAAGACAGTCATCAGGAAACCAGGAATCAGTTCTTACTGGCCTTACACTTCCCTGCCTTCAGAATTGTGAGAAAGAAATATTTGTTGTTTAAGTCATCCATTCTACGTTAATTTGTTACAGCAGCTTGAATTAAAATAGAAATCTTTTTTTATGTTTAAGAGTAAGATATAGGAAGTTCTAGGAAGCCTACCTTTTATATTCCAATAAAGAGACTTTTAGGTTATCAGAGGTTTCTCTATATTGAGGGTAAACAGCAGGGAAAAAACAAATGAACAACCAAAAAAACTCTTTCCTTTCTATATTCCTGTACAGCCTTAGTGAAATCTTTTTCAGACGCCAAATTCTGTAAGGTTTATACTTTCCAAATAGCAAATGTAAATCTATGTAAGACATGCCAAAATTTTTGTTTCTATTCAATAGATCTGAAATAAATGGATTTTAATGTCATTTAAAATGGTTCAATTATTTTGCAAATGACATGTTGATTTCCTTTTGTTTAGTTTATGATTTTCTACTATGTAACCATCCTTCTCTTACTTGTAGTGTGTGTTACAAATGGAAGTGAATCTATCCCCAGTTCCTGGGATAGGCATTTGGTTGAAGCCCTAGCCAGTGACAGCTCTGCACACTTTGCCCACAGAACTAGAATGGAACTAGGCACAAAACACAAGCCAATTAGTTTGGATCAATGTTAATTCCAAGATTTTTGCTTGAGTTGCCAGGAAACAGGTGTTCTTTCTGTTGGACTTAGGGCTCAGGTGCTATAAGACTCGGATGGTTGGGCAACAACATGTGTAGAGGACATGCCCAAAAATGAAACTAATATGGAGGAGGCGTGCGTGCACACACACATACACACGCACGCATGCACGCAAGCACACTCACACAATATGAATACAAAGGTACAGAAATAACACAAGCTGAGAAATTGATGACCATTTTAAGCCTAATAACACAATCTGACAGCCAATGACTTAATGCTAGCTACCCACGGATCCTTCAGTTACAGCTGATTAATTCCTATATAGTTTATTTTCACTTGGATTTTCTGTTACTATAAATTGTAAAACTCCTGAAAAATATATACATGATGGAAGAGCCACTTACACTAATGAATCAAAACCTATATTTAGCATTGGCTTACCTTTTGGTTTAATAAAGCACTTGCCAATTTTTGCACTTCTGAACTCAATAAGGTAGTTCCTCTGACGACTTTGCTGAGAGCAGCAAGAGACTGATGAACACTTTGCACTAAGCGAATGGCATTAAATTGTTCAAGAATAATGAATGATAATATTGGAGATCCTTGTCGATCATTAGGAGGCAACAGTTTCTGATGAATCAGGTTTGAGTTCTAAAAGAATAATACATCATATCATATTCACTGAAAAGTAACACAAATCACTGATATACTAAAACATTCAAAAAGTATTAAAACCTTTTGTTGGTCTATCTTGTTTTGAAATATACTTTATTATGAATGATCAAATTTATTAAACCTGTAAATACATAGGAAGGGAATTCTGGAGTTCATGAACAGGATGGGTTTGAGAAAGAGGAGCCAGGCTGAGAAATAGTAGTCATAGAGTAGCAAAGTGGTAAGAATGGCATACTGTAAGCCAATGCAAAAAAAAGAAAAGCTATGTTACCACTACCATTGTAAGGAGAGGAGAAGGAATTGTAGCTTTGAAAAAAATGTGAATGAACATTTAATTCAGTTTGAAAATTACCCTATATGTATATTTGAGAAATAGCACTAAAGATCTTATACCAGTGAATATTATATCGTAGTATTTATCTCTACATTTATACATTAACAGGCCTGATGTAAGGAACTTCTAGGGCTTTTCAAATTATTAAGAAAAACTCAAGGAATGCCAGCTGTTTCTAAACAGCTTATGTGTAAAAGAAAAAAAAAAATCACCTTCGAAAGTATTCTAAAAGCCTCAAAGAACTGTCAAGAGATAAATCTGGCAAGTCCTATACTCTTACTTCCCACCCATTATCCCAACTTTCTCTATGTATTTTGCTTATAGTCCTAGGTTAAAGATCCCCTCTTTTTGTTCTAATGGCTATCACATTCATATGTTCTATGAAAGTTTTTTCTTGTAATGTGTATGATAATTTAATATTTTAATGTCATGATCTAATATGGCTACTTTCATCGAAAAATAATCATGAAATAAATTTTATTGGCATAAGATCATTCCTGAAGGTAAATTTAGGCTATGAGTTCAAATTTAGGTACTTTATTTCTATTAGTGTTATGTTTAAAATATTAAAGCTGCTGAAATCATTTTTGATAGAGACAAAAATGTACAACTATGTACCTACTTAAATAAATAAATGGTGAACTCAAAACTAAAACTAGAAGAGAAAATGAGTATAATATTAAGAAAATTAATTAGAATTATTACCCCCTAGATTGAGATTAACTTAACCATTTGAACCAGAACATGCAATAAATAATACTTGAAACACAACTCAATTTATAAAACTGATATAAAATTTAGGTTATAGACTTTGCTTGATTCCTTATATTAAAAGCCATCTCTGAAAGTAAATACAATGGAGTACTTAAATCTTTACCACTCTTATACTAAGATTGGCAAAGATTAGCAAATAGTTTAGTTTATGAATTTTCAGCCATTATATTAAGTTGATGAGACAAATCTGCACCATTTGCACTGTTATTTTATAGAATAACACTCAAACGCAGATCATTCAAGCAAGATTCTACTCATTTATAATGCAAGACAACAGAAAACTTACTGTAGTAAACTTTTAAAAAGGCTGATTTAGGAAAGTAACTACCAAAAATACCTAAAATTCAAATACAGTACAATTGAGAACTGTGGTCTAGAGATGTGCAGTTAACTGTAAAATACAACTGAATTTCAAAGACAAAATGAATAAAGGACATAAAATGCCACATTAATAATTTTCATACTGATACCAGTTGAAATGCTAATATTTTGGATGTATCAGATTAAATAAAATATATTATTATAATTAATTTTACCTGTTTCTTTGTACTTATTTAAATATGGCTACTAGAAAATTTAAAATTATGGCTTTCATTTGTCTTTACCATTATTTCTATTGCAGAGTGATGGTCTAGAAAAAACTACAGTAAAATGATGTAAGTTCAGCAGTAGGAACAGAAGAACAGAGACAAAACCAGCATACAGTAGGTACTCAGAAAGTATTTGGTTATGAAAGATGAAAGAATATAAGCTGTGTACATCAAATGAGTAGGAAAAATTAGCAGCAGTAGACTAATATCCATTTTCTACAGGCATTTACAAAATTTTAATTAAAAATTAATGTAAAATAATACTAACTCTAAAAATAAATGTGGATATTTTATACATTCTAAAAGATTGACGTATAGAGAACACTTAGAGCAGTGGTGACATGTTAGAGGGCTACATAATCTCAAAACAAAAAACCTCAAATTAAGTATTATTTATAATTCAAATAGCCAAAATCACCATGAGTAAATTACAACATTGCTATAATATGCTTTTTAGTGAAACTATTGAGGGGTGATAATCATATACTCAGTCAACTGATTATGAAAAAAAGCTTGTTTTACGAGTAAATATAATTGATTGAATCATGTACTTTTGAAAGATGGCTTTGACATTTTAAAGTTCGTCTTGTCATTAAAAAGCTAAGTGTATTCAGAAAAAATCATTATCAAATTATGGAGCTGTTGGAGGAGAAAAGATTACGGATACATTAAAACTTAAATATTAAGCAAGAAATATCCTTTGGGCAAGAAAAATGCTAGTCTAATTTGGTGCAATTTAGGTATTAATCCAGAATTTTTTTTTTAATTAGAATAGATTCCTAAGTGAGATATAATTTTGACTAAGTAAAATGGATGTCACATGAAAGTATTACAATTTCTGTTTCTGGTTTTTTTTTTTTAATATTTAGAGGTTTTTGAAACTGGTTCTCATTCAGAAAGAATTTTTATCCCTAAAGGAAATTCAAGAAATGACTAAACTAAAGGCGAGGAAGTTTTTCTATAAAGGTTCAGATAACAACTATGTTAGGCTTTGTGGGTTGCAAGATCTCTGTCATAACAACTCGGCTCTGGCTGTTGTAGTGTATAAGCAGACAGACAACATTAAAACAAACCAGCATGGCTGGGTTTCAGTAAAACTATATACAGAAACTGGTGGCTGATCAGATTTGGCCCATGAGCCATTGTTTACCAACCTCTCAGGTACACTACCACTTATTCAAAAGCATTATGGAGATTCATATATTGATCTAGATAACATCAGAGTCTTTTCCCAATCTGTGATCTGCAATTCTCTGAAATTAGTAAGATGTGAATTATAGTCTCTATGTGTATATTTACCCATGGCTTATAAAACAGTAATCAACAATTAGAAGGTTTTTTCCCTTGTCATATGATCATGTCTTTGTTCAATATATGTTTTCTATGGTAAGAAAGATATTAAAAGACTCAATGCTATCATTTTAAAAAAGTAAAAATGGAAATGAGAAATATTAGAAACAAAGGTGAAGTGGCTCTATGAATTATGGAAACGGGGGTAATAGCTTCATTTCCACATGCTAGAAATTTTACTTTGTCCTCCAGTAACCTTTTATTCTTCTTCAGATAATAATTTCTTAATATCTCTCTGAGAAAAACAAACCTTTCCCAAGTCTAAGTCCATATAGTTCTGGTGGAGTTGACGCAACTCAATTGCAGAAGCTAGTATGTGACTTTGAGTTTAACTAATCAAGCGTTCCACAGCAACTGGCTGAGATGGGGGCAGATTACCAAAGATAACAAAATGCAATAAAAATCTTGCATGGGTCTTCAGGTAAAGAGATAACTTTTCCTTTTCACTAGATTTGAACCTAAAAGATCATAAGGTAGAGAATAAGTGCATTATTTTGTGACAATAAAGAGAGAGGCCGTATGAAAAATGGAGTATATACAAACACACACACATACACATATAAACACACATATATATCATATAAGCTTCAGTGCATCAGGTCTTTCAATATATATAAAAAACAATTATATATAAGAGACATGTATATATGATATCACTGGTCCTGATGACATCCTTTCAAGTTCTTTGTAACAAATGTGAAACTAATTTAACACTTTTTCAGTGATGGGAACCATAAATTCTACTTTTTCATCCTCAGCCAGTTTGGGCTTTTTTTTTTTTTGGTCTTTTTAGGGCTGCACCCATGGCATATGGAAGTTCCCAGGGTAGGGGTTGAATCAGAGCTGTAGCTGCTAGCCTGCATCACAGCCACAGCAACACCAGATCTGAGCTGTGTCTGCAAACTATACCACAGCTCATGGCAATGCTAAATCCTTAACCTACTGAGTGAGGCCAGGGATCGAACCCATGTCTTCATGGATACTAGTTGGGTTTGTTACTGTTGAGCCACAATGGGAACTCCCATCCTTGCCCAGTTTGAACTGAGTTTTCCATCACTTGCAACCCAAAGAGTGTTAAATGATTAATTCAAGTTCAACAAACTCCTGTTCTAAGCATTCATAATCAGAGAAGCCAAAAGTTTGACATATCTGCATTAAATTATATCCATCCAGGAGTGGATTTCTGACAAGCTTGTGGAAAGGAAATGGAAGGGAAAGAAAAACAAAAAAAAGGTGAAAAAACCAGTAGTATGAGTTTAGTAAGCTCAAAGAGTTAAAAGATCTACAAAATTTCTCTGGCAGCCCATTTCCTAGGATAGCTGGTTGTTTTATTATTTCAGTTATTAGTAAACAAAGAGAGCTTAGATTTCTAAACCTGGTAATAACTATTTCTTTTCATACTAAATTATTGGGTGGATCAAAAGAAACCCAAGCAGTCATGTTTTAATGTTCATTTCATATAGTTTAGTTGCAATTAAAGATTTATTACTTAAGTAAGCAGAACCCAACCAGGAAAGTGTGTGCTAATTTTCTAATACGTTGTTTAAACCAAAAGTGCTGAAGAACTAAAATAGAAGGCAAAATTGCTGGTGACTAGTATAGCAAGTAAGGCCAAGGCTGAAATACAGAACAGGGGTGTATTTTGAGTTGATGCACTAAAGCTGATATTGTAAGCTGTTACATTTTTCTAAAAGAAAAATCAAGAGGAAGCTAGGGATGCTAATAGAAAAGAGCTCTTGTTTTAAATAAGGAAGGTCATGGAATTTGAAAATGTATACATCTTTAGAGGAAACAATAGGAGGACATTTTGTGGAAAATGAACCTGCAATGAATAATTTATCTTTTCTTTCATGCCCTCCTAACAAATGATGTATTTTTTTCATGACAACAAAATGCTTTCTGGTATGATTAATATGTACAACTGACTCTTAGAAAGACAGTAAGACAGCACAAAATGCTTTTATGTGTGTGCATGTACGTGTGTGTTGTTTTAAAGTTTGAGAAGTGCCCAACTGTCCTAACATAGTGAGAGCACTGGTTCATAACTTTGAGAACTGAAAGGAAGAGTCAGCATTTCAAGATCAGTGCACAGATTCACTGAGAAAAATTTTTAAAAGATCCAACACTGCATAATATTACTTAATAGAAAAACAGAGTCTATAAACAAAGCCTAATCATTTAGGAGTCACATGTAACTTATAATTTTTTAAAATAAGAAACAGAGAATTTTAGCTTCTATTTTTAGCCAGAGATAGATCCTGCTGAAAGCAAATAAGTATGTTGAAAAAATTTGAAAGCAATTTCTTAATTACACCCAAATTCAACCATGATCTGAGAAGAAGGCAAGACATAATTTTTCAAATAGTTGAGTACTGGATTTTCAGTGTTCACTTTTACTAATTTCATTTTGAATGTTAACACAAAATATTCTGGATTAGAGATATTTATTACTTGACAGTAAATAATGTGTTGCTCCTACTCCTTTGCTCCAGGATGTACCTTTGGGGTGACTGGATGATAGCCAGATTGATTATCCTATGCAGGTAGCCAGATATTCTCTTGGCAAGGTATGCAAGGGATGGGAGAACTGGTTATTCTCTACTTATAAAGAGAAACAAGGTAACTGTTGTCCTCCCCTCCAAAGAAGATGTTTTAGGAAATGTAATGGGCTTAAATTTTAACCAGTCCCACAGATTTACATATAAAATATTTCAAGAAGCCCAATGATCTAGAGATGTTTCCAGGATTGGGCTTTATCCCTTACATCATGGAAACACGTAGGAAGATAATACCCTAGTCTTTCTTACTCATCATGTAACCTTCTCTGACTTTCTCTCAGCGTAACTGATCAACCCCTCACCTGGACTCCCAAAGAACATTATAATACTTATATTTTTGTGTATTGCTATCATCTCTTAAAAAAATCAGCATCTACAATAATGCCAAGCATGTAGCCAGCACATCAATAGATATATGATGAACGAATGAGTAAATGAATAAATGAATGCAGAGAAGAGATATTATACCTTTTTTTACATGAGAAAAAATTCAGAAATGATTCAGCTAAGATCCTCTAGGGAGAGACAAGACGGCAAAGTAGAAGGGCTCAAGCTCACCTCCTCTCACAAAAACACCAAAATTACAACTAACTGCTAAACAACCATTAACAAAATAGACTGGAAACTACCAAAAAAGATATCCTAAAGACAAAGAAGATGCCATATTGAGATGGTAGGGGGGACACTTTTATGATATAAGCAATCCTATATTTGCCAGGTGAGCAACCCACAGACTGGAAAATAGCTATATCACAGAGGTTCTCCTATAGGAGTGAGAGTTACAAACCCCACATCAGGTTTCCCAGCCTGGAGCATTTGGCAAAGCAAGCCAGTGGGGCTTAAGTGCAAGAGCTCCACAGGACTGGGAGAAACAGAGACCCCTCTCTTGGAGGATGCACACAGTTTCTTGTGCAGTGGGTTTCAGGGAAAAGCAGACACTCCATAAGAATCTGGGTCAGACCTACCTAAGAAATCATGGGGCAGCTGTGGCTCGCTGTAGGGGAAGGACATTGGAGTTAGAGGTCTCAGGAAGTAATCAACAGTGTGAATTCCCCTGGAGGGCTGCCCCTTTGGAAAAATCTGGCCCCACTGGTCAGGGCTGAGAAGCCCCAGACCAAACAACAAACAGGGTGGGAACAGAGCCCTTCCCATCAGCAAACAGCCTGCCCAAAGTCCTCTTAGGCACATAGCCACCTCTAATCACATCCAGAAACAAAGCCCCATCAATCAGAGGGACAAGACTAAGCTCTACCTACTGATGGGGTGGCACCAGTCCCTCCCATCAGGAAGCTTGCCAAAACCCCTGTATCAACTTCACCCACAAGGGGGAAGACTCTAGAAATAAGAGAGGGTACAACCCTGGAGCCTGAAAAAAATGAGACCACACAAAAATCTATACAAAATGAAAAGGCAAAGAAATATGAGCCAGATGACAGAACAAAATGAAACTTCTAGAAAACGGCTATATGAGGTGGAGATAACCTACATTAAAATGACTTTAGAGTAATGATAGTAAGGATGATCCAAGATCTCAGGAAAAAAAAAAATGGAGGCAAAGATCAATAAATTACAAAAAATCTTTAACAAAGAAATAGATTTAAAGATTAAACAAACAGAGGTGAAAAACACAATGACTTAAATAAAAAATTCACTAGAAGGAATCTAGAGCAGAATACAGGAGGCAGAAGAATGAATAGTGAGGTGGAAGACATACTGGCGAAAACAGAATAAAGAAAAAAGAATAAAAAGAAATGAGGACAGTCTAAGAGAACTCTGGGACAACTCTGAATGCACCAACACTCACATTATAGGAGTGCCAGAAGAAGAAGAGAGAGAAAGCGGCAGAAAAAATATTTGAAGAGATAATAATTGAAAACTTCCCTAACATGGGAAACGAATCACCACTCAAATCCGGGAAGCAAAATGAATATCATATAGAGTAAATCCAAGGAGGAACATTCCAAGACACATTAATCAAACAGTCCAAAATTAAAGATGAAAAAATATTGAAAGTTCCTAGAGAAAAGCAGCAAATAACATACAAGAGAATCCTAAGTGTATCAGCTGATTTTTCAGCAGAAACTCTGCAGGCCAGAAGGGAGTGGCATGGTACATTTAAAGTGATGAAAGGAAAAAAAATTCTGACCAAGAATACTCTACCCAACAAGGCTCTCATTCAGTTTTGAAGGAGAAATCAAAAGCTTTACAGATAAGCAAAAGCTAAGAAAATTCAGCACCAACAAAACAGCTTTACAAAAAATATTAAGAAACTCCTCTAGGTATAAAAGAAAAGGTCTTTACAACTAGAAACAAGAAAACTACAAATGAGAAGGCTCATCAGTAAAGGCAAACATATAGTAAAGATAGGAAGTCATCCACACACAAATATGATATCAAAATTAGCAACTGTGAGAAGAGGAGGGTACAAATGGAGGATACTGGAGATGAATTTGTAATTAAGAGACCAGCAATGTAAAACAATTTTGTATCTATATATAGACTGCTATATCAAAACCTCATGGTAACCACAAGCCAAAAACCTTACAATAGAAACACACACAAATAAGAAAAAGCAATCCAAACACAACACTACAGATTGTCATCAAATCAGAACAGAAGAGAACAAGAGAAGAAGAAAAAAGACCAACAATTAAGATAATGGCAATAAGAATGTACATATCAATAATTACCTTAAATGTGAATGGATTAAAAGTCCCAACCAAAAGACTGACTGAATGGTTACAAAAACAAGACCTATATGTATGCTGTCTACAAGAGATCCACTTTAGTTCTAGGGACAAATACAAACTGAAAGAGGCAGGAAGCAGTCATTCCATGCAAATGGAAATCAAGAAAAAGCTAGAGTAGCAATACTCATATCAAAAAAAAAAAAAGACTTCAAAATAAAGAATGTTACAAGAGACAAAGGATATTACATAATGATCAAAGGATCAATTCAAGAAGATATAACAATTATAAATATATGTGCACCCAGCATAGGAGAACCTCAATATATAAGGTAATTGCTAATGGCCTTAACAGAAGAAATTGATAATAACATGATAATGGTGGGGGACTTTAACACTCCACTTCCAACAATGGATAGATCATCCAGACAGAAAGTCAACAAGGAAACACAGGCCTTAAATGATGCATTACCAGGTTGACTTAATAGGTACTTATAGAACATTCCATTCTAAAGCAGCAGAATACACAGTCTTCTCAAGAGCACATGGAACATTCTCTAAAATACACCACATTTTGGACCACCAATCAAGGCTCAGTAAATTTAAGAAAACTGAAATCATACTGACCACAACCTATAAGACTTGAAATCCATAAAAAGAAAAAGCTGCAAAATAACAGAAACACATGGAGGAGTTACCACTGTGGCGCAGTGGAAATGAATCTGACTAGGAACCATGAGGTTGTGGGTTCGATCCCTGGCCTCACTCAGTGGGTTAAGGATACAGCGTTGCCATGAGCCGTGGTGTAGGTCACAGATGCAGCTCAGATCTGATGTTGCTGTGGGTGTGGTGTAGGCCAGCAGCTTTAGTTCTGAGTAGACCCCTAGCCTGGGAACCTCCATATGCCGCAGGTGCGGCCCTGAAAAGCAAAAAAAAAGCCAAAACAAAACAGAAACCACAAACACATGGAGACTAAACACTATGCTACTAAACAACCAATGGATTACTGAAGAACTCAAAGAGGAAATAAAAAAATACCTAGGGACAAATGACAAGGAAGACACAATGATCCAAAGCCTTTGGGATGCAGCAAAAGCAGTTCTAAGAGTGAAGCCTACTTCAAGAAACAAGAAAAAGTCTCAAATAAACAACCTGACCTTACTCCTAAAGCAACTAGAGAAAGAAGAACAAATTCCAAAGTGAGTGGAAGGAAAAATCAGGGCAGAAATGAAGGAAATATAAACAAGGAAAAGAGTAGAAAAGATCAATGAAACAAAAGCTGGTTCTTTGAAAAGATCAACAAAATTGATAAACCATTATTAGGTTTGTCAGACCAGACTCATCAAGAAAAAAAAAGAAGAGTGCTCAAATCAATAAAATTAGAAATGGAAAAGGAGAAGTTACAACGAACGTCACAGAAATACAAAGGATCATAAGAGACTACTACAAGCAACTATATGTCAACAAAGTGGACAACCTAAATGAAATGGACAAATTCTTAGAAAGGTACAATCTTCTAAAGACTGAACCAGGATGAAATAAAAAGACGAACTAAGGTCCTCTAGCTATTTAATGGGAAAGATTAGGACCTGGTTGACTTCCCATTATTTACTCTTCATCAAAAATTTATTTTCATTGCTTAAGCAGAATTATTGCTTTAAATTTAGCTAGTAATTAACTATAACCTGACAAAAATAATGATAGAAAAACTGTAAAAAGAAATGAGGCACTAAATTATTTTATCTGAAACATTTATATGAATAAATTTTAAAGCTACCCCAAAATAAAAGAATTCCTATGCCTTAAGGCCATATCTTAAATTGCTTGGTTTAGAATATGACTTTTATGGGAATTATTATGTAATTTATAAGTCTGTACTATAGAAATATGAAAAGTAACAGCTAAGAAGGCTTCTGGAAGATGGTGGGACTTTATCTGCTCATTACTGGTTTAGCACAGCTATGAGATTCTAGGAGAATTAAATAGCATTTGGTAAGTCCTCACAGACAGAACCACTGAGATCTGCCTTATTATGGAGAAGGCTTATCAGTGAGGTTGGATATGGAGCTATTTGGTGAAAAACTATTTACTTTAGAAAAATTAATGTGATGATCTGAAATATGACTTCGAAATATGCTATGATGAGAGTCAAACTGGAGTTTTCTGCAATAATAATTGGGAAGGAAATGGGAGAAGTAAGAAAAAAAACAATAGGATGAAGTATAAGATATCTGATAGATTAATTTGGCTATTCTGAATATAATGATAATCTTTTAATGAATCTATATCTATGTTATAAGTAAAAGTTAAAATAAAGTTTAAAAAGTTTTGCTTGTTTCTGGACAAAAATGACAAACTATCTCCCGCTTTTGAATCCTGTCTTTGGGAAAACAAGACACAAAGAAAACAACACAAAGGATGGCACAAAAAAACATCTTGGAGACAGAAAGGGTTTGGGTACTTGTAAGCGGGAGGATATGGTAACTTACAGCTGAAGAGGGACTGGTGCCAAGGCTGGGGCCAGGCCAGGGAGAGTTTTTGATTGTAAACTTAATATTTTTATATTGCCCTGAATGGAACAGTGTCAATGTCACAATTTTAGGTCTAAAAATAGCAATATCAAGCACCCACCGTTGATAGCAGGTTACTTGATATTTCACAGCATGCAGCCCCACTAGAGTGAGAAACAGACTGAAATAGCCATGTCTTGAAAGGCTGGCTTTTGAAATTGCAAAGTCTCAGAGTATCAAACAGAATAGATGTAAAACAAAACAAAATCCACAACTCTATTCATTTACTATTCTTTTTTCCAAGGTCACACCTGCAGCATATGTAAGTTTCTGGACTAGGGACTGAATTGGCACTGCAGCTGCCAGTCTATGCCACAGCAACATGGAATCTAAGCTGCATCTGTTACCCACACCAGAGCTTGTAGCAATGTCAGATCTTTAATCCACTGAACGAGGCGAGGGTTTAAACCCCATCCTCACAGAGTTCATTATGAACTGATATGAAGAATGGAAATTAGGGCCATGACTTCATAGTCAGGAATCTCTACAATATGATTACTTGCATGACTCAGGCATCAGCAGAGAGCATGGGTTTAGGATGCCAAGGTTCATAGCATTTCTTTTCATTCTTTTATTTTCCCTCAGGCTAGCTATATAAAGCTTTATCAATCTGATGGTCTAAATACAGTGGCAATTCCAGTTAGTTGAGATCATTGTTTCTTCAGACTCCCAACAATCATCAATTGTTGAGACTAAGCCATTATACTCAAAATTACAATGTTCTGAAACAAGGCTAATTTGAATTCTCCTATTGAAGAAGACCATCTGTTATATAGGGATTTTTATAGTATTATTAAACATATGAATTGTAAAATTATATTTTTTTAATTCTAGAAAGTCCTTATTCAATTATAATAGGAATCATAATACTGTAATGGTTTTTCCTAGTGAGCAAGCAAACATCTATAATGTATAACTATTTTACAGTATATAAATAAGTCAATTCCAGCTGATGAATTGCTTTTCCTTAGTACTTGGATTCCTTTGAAAAATTTCAACCTTAATAGCAGTCACTGACTTTATAGAAAGAGAAGAGAGAAGGCAAGGAGTGAGCAAAATATAATAGCAGGCATAGAGGATGACATAGTACATTACCAAGATAGAATAAATTATTACTGCTTCATGGGCTGATCTACTTCTCTTACTATTATTTCCATCATTTTCCAGGATGCCATATACATTAAGGTTAGATCAATGCAAAAATTTACCAACATGGACAATTTGGAGATCACATTGGAAAAAAAAAGGATAGGGAGAAAAAAGGAAAACAAAAAAAGTCTACTACTAACCTGGTTTAGTTTCTTCCAAAGATTGAGGACAGGAGAAAGTTCATTAGACCAGATTTCTCTATCAAATTTGCAACCAGCTGTTACTGATCTGCCCAAGATCTTCAACTGTGAAATAACCTGAAAGAAGAAAATAATAAGTAGCTATAAATGAAAATGACTTCATTCAGAGGGAAATAGCATAGATATAAAAATAGCCACATTTAGCTTATAAAAATAAAAACTGAATATATATATTTCAAGTTTTAATCCCGTTATCTCTGTTCAATTGAATTAATATTTTACTGATTTATTTAAGCAGTTAAAAGGCAAAAAAAGAAGAGTTGAGAGAAATCACTATAAAAATTAATGGTTCTTAATTTGACAAGGTGCTTCTTTAGCCAGAAAGCTCTAATTATCCATTATTAATAACTTCTCTATTTGCTCATTTCTGAAATCCAAAACATTTTTTAGTTTGAATGATCTAAATTGCATAATTTCAGAATTTTGATAAATTAAAGACAGGTTTTTTTTTGTTTTATTTTATAGTATTTTATTTTTTGCTTTTTAGGCCATACCCGTGGCATATGGAAGTTCCTAAGCTAGTTCCTAAGCTAACTGGAGATACAGCTGCTGGCCAATAGCACAGCTACAGCAATGTGGGATCTAAGCCGTGTCTGCAACCCATACCACAGCTCACAGAAACACCAGATCCCTGACCCACTGAGTGAGGCCAGGGATCTAACCCACATCCTCATGGATACTAGTCAATTTGTTTCCACTGTACCACATTAGGGAACTCCTTAAATACAGCCTTTATTGAAAGATGAAATGATGGGAAAGAGAGTGAAATAACATAACAAAATATCTAAAATAGTAAGATAATTTTAAGTAATTATTGGTTGGTAAAAAAAAAGTGATAAATCTAAGTTTTAAAGTTCTATACTAATTTTAAGTTGTCATCAACCTTCCTTCTACATGACTCAAATGAAAGAAATACAGATCACTTTGTTAAAATCAGGCAAAGTAAATTCTTCTTCCCTTTTTAGAGTTTTCACTTCTGCAACTTGTTATCAGCTTCTTTATCATCATTTTCATCAAAATCAATTCATTTACATTTCTTTTCTAAAATAGTGTTTAATGCCTTCCATTTCAATAACACCAGTCTTCTCAATCATTTGCTAAGAATGATCCAGAATATTGCTGAATATGCTACATATTATATTATATATATTTGGAGTAGGTATATAAAATCAGTGAGATATCTACTATTGTACTTCATAAATGTTTCAACTAAGTATTAAAATTGTGCTGATTGCTCATCTGACAAACAAAATAGGTTTTCCTAATCTAGTATTTTGAACACCAACATTTGCTGCAGCATGTCGACTATTTTTCTATTTTACTTTTTGGGAAATGTTGTTTTTCCTTTTTAACAGATTGGCCTATATTTAATATTTTGGGTGTTCTTATATTAGCAAAATTCACAATAAAATAAGGATTATAAATATTTCAAAATAGTTATACTACATAATTGTTGTACATATACAATCCTGCTGTTAAACTCAAGTTACTTACAAAGCTTTTGATTGATTCTCTAATCTAGAAAAAATTGTGGTGATTCAGTGTTTCATTTTCTGTGTTTTTCTGATAAATTATTTTCATTTGCTCTAGCTGAACCCTACCACAGCACCTAATTTATCAGCTCTGCTAGACTACAAAACATCACTAGTTTGTAGTCAGAAGAAGTGCTATTTTGACTCTGGTAACATTTGCTATCACTTATTTGTGTTTTAAATTTGTCAAACATGACAGAAAACAAATAAGAATGCAGAGATGTCTAGAGGAAAAAGGTTCAAATATTTTTAACACCTGATGTTAAAAACTATTTTAAAAATAAAATGTTTACCAGCCCAAAAAATGTTTTCTTCCCAGAAAAATAACTTTTGAGGCTTGTATTTCATAACAATACTATCATGATACATTATAATCTTTAATAAACAGAGAGTAATGAAAAGGGAGCTCACATGCATAATAAAATATTTTATAATGATGATAGGGCTCTAACAATGGACCACCTTTTGTTTTCATAAAATCTTACATACTTATCTATTTACAAAGTACAGATGATAAAATGACTTTCCATTATTCATGTTTAAAACCAAATAAATTTTTTTTCAATAATACCCTTTTAAAACAATGTCAAAGGGGATGAAATTTCCCATGAAAAACACACATACATCACTTCCTCCATGTTCTAACCATACTGAACATCTTTCGTGATGCCACTGGCATGCTTTGGGGAATCTATGAGGTTGTAGGGAAGCTACAAAAGATGCTGTCACTCATTCCACCTGTTCTCATTCCAAAGAACAATGAGAGATATTTTAGGAATACCTACATATCTCCTGAGCAACTGGTGTGTTTTTATTGCAGCATACTAAATCTTACACACAAATGTATTTCTCTTTTCTTTTGGATGGTATAAAGCACAAAGAATAATTTCTAATCTAACAACATCAACTTTCTATATAGAAATTTAAGCATGAGCTTTGTTTCGTCTTCTTTTAGCATAAACTGTTTCCATAGTTTTCTTTTTTTTTCCTTTCCTAATTTTATTTTGATTTCCTTAACTGTTGTTTTTAAACTAATAGGTAATTTACATTTTTATAAATCACCTCCAGTATAATCTTTCTTGGAATGTGAAGGGGTGTAGATTTTAACATTAAACCCTCATTCTCAATTTACAGATGTGAAAATGGATTGTCAAGGAAATTAAGTTAATTATACTTAATTTCACTTTGTTTCAGAGAGTACAGCAGACTAAATGTCTGGAGAAAAATTTTAATACAGTACATTAAAAAGTTGTGCATAAATAACATCATTATCAACAACAAAGAACTTACATAATCATAATGTAATTATCAAAACCAGGAAATTAATACTAAAGTACTATTAGCTAAACTACTATAGGCCTTATTCAAATTTTATCAATTTTTCCACAAACATTTTCTTTTTGTTTCAGGAGACCACCATATTATGTTTAATTGTTGTCTATCACAGTCTTACCCCAAACTGTCACAGTCTTTTTTTTTCCTTCATGGTCTTCACACTTTTGAAGAATTCTGGTCAGTTACTTTGTAAAATATCCCTCATTTGAGTTCATAAGGTCCACATTTCCAAAGATAGAAAACAGAAGTCCAGAATTCTCAAAGAGCACCCAACAAGTTAACTGGAAAACAAACTGCCTGGCAGAAGGAAAGACTAGGGACACTTGCTGTTTTCTGCTTGGCTTCTGGGTGATGATGTGATCTGTTTGAAACACTATGATCATCAAAACTCACCCCACATAATTACAATCATGAAAATTCCACATATCAAAACTTATGGAACTACAGTGAAGGAGATTTTTAGAGGAAATTATAACAGAAAATGCTGTGTTCAAAGATAATACTGGAGTTCCCATTGTGGCACAGCAGAAACACATCCAATTAGGAACCATGAGGTTGCGGGTTCAATCCCTGGTCTCACTCAGTGGGTTAAGGATTTGGTGTTGCCGTGAGCTATGGCGTAGGTCGCAGATGTGGCTCGGATCTGGCATTGCTGTGGCTGTGTCATAGGCGGGCAGCTGTAGCTCCAATTGGACCCCTAGCCTGGGAACCACCATATGTCGTGGAGGCAGCCCTAAAAAGAAAAAAAAAAAAAAAAAGATAATACTAAAAATGTCTCGACTTGAAAAATTATAAATATGAATAAAATAATAAGAACAACAAAATTAATAAAATAGAAAATCAATATAAAAGAGAGCTGATAAAACTGACAAAAAATCAGTTTGTTGAAGAGACTAATAAAATTATGAGACTTCTGATTAGGTTCAATGGTACATAGTTAGATGATAAATAAGACAAGGCAAAAATTTATTTTATTTTATCTTATTGTGTATTATAGTTTATTTACAATATTGTTTTATTTTCAGGTTTACATCAAAATGATTCACATACACACACACACACACATGTGTATGTATATGTGTGTTTTTAAGGCCACACCCATGGCATAAGGAAGTTCCCAGGCTAGGGGTCGAACTGGAGCTACAGCTGTCAGTCCACACCACAGCCTCAGCAACTTGAGATCCAAGCCACGTCTGCGACCTTTACCACAGCTCACAGCAACACTGGATCCCCAACCCACTGAGCAAGGCCAGGGATCGAACCCATATTCTCATGGATACTAGTTAGCTAAGTTTCAGCTGCCCCATGACAGGAACTCCCTATTGTATTTTTTATCAGATTCTCTTCCCTTATATGTTATTAAAAAATAGTGAATATAATTCCCCGTTCTATATAGTAGGTCCTTGTTGGTTACCGATTTTAATTCTAATTTTACAAGGACTATAATACAGATATTGAAAAGACTAAAAGACAATATGAGATTATTTTGAATAGCTTTATGCCATAAAAGGTTGCAAATTTGACCAATTGAGAAATGTCTAAGAACATATAAATTAATAAAACAGTCTCTAGAAGAAATAGAAAAATTAAATCAGGTTATTATAGTTATTTAAAAAATTAAATGAGGGGTGAAAATACTATCTGAAAGTACATCTCAGACACAAGAAATTAACATAAAAGTTCTGTTCACATTTCTTGAATAGAAATTCAAATCTAGTACCAAGCATTTCAGAGACTAGAAAATAAGGCAAAATTCCTCAAATCAAGCAGCAGAAGCAAGTAAAAAACACTGTGTGAAAGATAATGGGGCATTCATAGATCAATCTTACTCCTGAACACAGATGCAAAAAAATAAACAAATATCAAGCAAACATTAAAAAAAGACATAAATGATGACTCTGAATATGGTTCAATCATAGAAAATATAGTTCATCACATAAACAGATTAGAGAGAAAATAATATTAATATTTCAACACTGGGCGAAAACATGATCAATGAAATTGACCAACACATTCTTGACAAACTATTCATAGGAAACATAGCAAAGATGTGTAAGACTGTCATAACAGTTTTGGGAATTTATGCCTCACTGTAATCATACATGTTTGCAAAGTAATATTTCACTTCTCAGATATCAAGATAAATCTATTTCTCCATCTCCTTGAAGCTGGGCTGGTCTTATGACTTGTTTGACTAATAGAACGTGGCAAAACTGAGAGCAATTTTCAAAGCCTAGACTTTAAGAGAACTTGCAGTTTTTGCTCTATCCTTTCCACCATGCTAGATGCTGTAGATGAAAGGCCATGTGGTTGCAAACCAGGTTACCCCAGCCAAGAGATAATGTCATCTGCAAATATGTGTAACACCATCTTGATACTTCCAGTCAACTATTTAAATGAAAGCAGCCTTACATGTGAACCCAGATGAAACCAAAGAGAACTAACCCAGCCGAACCACATAATCATAAGAGAATCATAAAACATTATTGTTTCAAGTCACTAAGTTTTGGGATGATTTGCTACGCAACAAAGATGAATAGAAGCACCAGGAATAGCAGAAAACTTTAACATGTATTAGGGATCTAATGTTTGTGTCCCCTCAACCCCAAATCCTATGTTGAAGCTCTAACTCTCCATAATGGCTGTATTTGGAGATGGGGCCTCTAAGGAAGTAATTAAGATTAAGTGAGGTCATGAGGGTGGGGCCTTAATCAGATAGGATTGGTGTCCTTTTAAGAAGAAAAAAGATGTCCTGTTTCTCTCATTCTCTCTTTCTTTCTCTCTCTCTGCAAACATGCACAGAGGAAAAACCATGTGAGAACATAGTGAGAAGATGGTCAAGCTAGAAACAGTCTTCATCAGAGACGGACCACACTGACTCCTTGATCTCAGACTTCCAACCTCCAAGACTGTGAGAAAATAAATTTGTTATTTAAGCTATCCAATCTGTAGTATTTTGTTATGGCAATCCAAGCAGATTAATACAACCTTAAAAATGGTATCTACAAAGCATAGTAAATATTATAATCCATAATAAAATATTAGAAAATATTCCCTTTAAAATCAGAGCAAGATAAGACTATCACAATTTTATTCAACATTTACACACAAAGATCTAGATATTCCAAAGCACAAGAAAAGGCAATTAAATGTATACAGATTGAAAAAGGAAAAAAAGCGAAATCATCTTTTGTCTCAAATAAAGATGTACAGAAAAAGAATTTATAATACTTTTCATATAATACATGACATATCCACTATGTATTTTTCTATTTGTATTTGAAATAAATACAAATTCACTATGTATTTTTCTATTTGTATTTGAAATAAATACAAATTCATTACACACTATTATTTAACTTCACGTCAAGTATTATTTCATTTTTCAAGAGTTATTTTGGATTCCTTAAAAGGTTACTTAGTTCATATTCTCTCATCACTCACCCTCTAACATTTTCACACGCCCTATGGGTGCTTGGCCAGATACAGTATGTTTGTTTAACTATGTTACCAAACATATCAGGATAAAACAAACTACATCCACATACTGTAAAAATGAAACAGCACACTAACATGTTAAAGTGAGAAATAGGAGAATATCTAGAGGTTTCTCTCCTTAATGTTAATATATGCAAGATAATGAGGGGCAGGGAATCTTTCTCCACACCTCTCACGCCTTCTATGAAAATATTTATGCCAGTCACATGCAGGAACAAGCTGTAATTTATGTTGGTGATTTGAGAAATAAGATTTTACTCAAGATCTAAAGTGTATCTAAGAACTCATATCATCATTTTTTCAAGGCAATATGTTATTAAAGACTGGAAATAAATCTCAGGAGAACTTCTACCTTGTACAATTTTAACAATTACATTAAGAATAAATTTCTCATCAAAAGATGTTTAAGTTTTGCTAAGACTAGTGAAAATACCAGTGTTCAAGTATTGAGGTATATATCATTTGAAGAGATAGGCTGAACACTTCATTATAAAACATACATATTAATGTTTTATGCATAATTCTGGTTAATACTAAATAACTCAAACCTGGAATTAATCACTAAGTTATGTGAAATGCTTGGATCCACGTCTGCCTAGAGGAGATTTAATCATGATTCTTTTGTTGAATCATAATTTTTTGTATAATCATACATTTTTGTGTAATTTGTGACTAATAATTCTACTTGCTGAAGGTAAATTTATATTTTGGTTTTTATGGAAGTACATTTTAGACAAACAAAATACATAAACACATTTTATATATAATACATACAGATATATTAGACCTCATGTCTCTTAATAGTTTTATATATTTATTTTTAAAAATGTATTACATAACCTATTTAAAAACTGCTTGGCAGTTAATTGAAAATTAAACCTGTACCTGTCATATGACCCAGCCATTTGCCCCTAATTATTTGTCCCAAAGGTAAAATCATATGCTCATACAAAAACATAGTATATTCAATGTTCATAGTAACTTAATTTTAGTAGTTTCAAATTCAAAATAATATAAATGACCTTCAGTGCACGAATGGATAAGTAAGTTATTGTGGTACATTCCCATAAGGTGGTGATGGTCTCTCTGGTGTATCATATGTCAAACCTTATCAAATCATACACTCTAAATATGTGCAGTTTATTAAATGTCAATTAACCACCATGATAATTATAAATACAATGTTTGGTAGTTCACAGAATAACCAGGAAGTAAAGTGGGCTTTAGAACCAGTAAAAAAAACTGGCTATCATGGTTGGAATAAGTAAGGAGAAGTTGATTTTTCCAGATAAACGAAGAGGCTGTGTGGCCTTGGCACTGGATACTACCGAGGAACTAGAACTTGCTTCAAGTACCACTGCTGGTGCTGGGCCTGTCCTGCCTGTGCTCTAACTGTGAAGGAGGCTCAGAAAGTATTTTTTTCCAACCTCCTCCATGGGAGTGACGTGCTGCCTCCCACCAAGAAATTTTTGGAAATAAGTACTAAAAGCTGTCCACATTTAATTTGCTTACAAGTCAAGAAGATGCATAAATAGCCATCACATTTATTTTAACTTTGTAAAATTAATTTTACTGTGGACATTATCAAAGATATCGAAAAGTTGACTTTTATTAAAGACCATTTTCAAAGATACATAAATATACCCATCAGGATTCAACCATGGTCAAGATTTTCCTGAACTTGCTTCCACCATCTCTAATCTCTTTTATTTTGTTAATATTTCATAAGCGTTTTAAAACAAATCCCAGATCATGTTATTTAACTCTGTATACTAAGTATATATCTCAAAAAAATGGACATAACCACAATACTATTCTTCCAACTTAACATTAATAAATATTCATTGGTATTATATAATACACAGCCTAATATTCAAATTTCCCTCATTGGTCTCAAAATTGGTTTAAATTGGATTGTTTCAATCAGTATGTGTAGAATAGTCAGGCAGCTAATACATTTTAAGTCTCTTTTATGGAGAGCAGAGTCTCTGCCTTTCCTTTGTTGCATGCCATTAACCTGTGGATAAAACCGAGTCAGTTATCTTGCAGAATGTCTCACATTCTAGATCACGTGGTGTGGTTTAATTTGTTCCACCAATAATTCACCAAGGAAAGGTTAGATTCACTTTCCCTTTAATTGCCATTTTTTTTTTCAAGCTAAGGGATATTTTTGTTTTTTAACAAGTTTTTTTAAAAAATCAGTTACGGAAGTAAAAAATCAAGTTAACAATACTAGTGAATTTAGTATTTCCTTGTAATCATTCTAAAGTAATAAATATAAGCTCATTGTGGGACCTACAAAATTAAGCAGATTACTGAAGTCTTCCACTCCACTTGCTTTTGTCTGAAATGGTCATAAAATTCAAAATGTGACAAGTATTCAAACTCAGATTTGCTTACAGTTAAAAGCTAGAATTCAATACATGGTGTAAAAAAGTACACATATCACCTTTTTTGCTGATGATGTTTTTGGCAAAGTCATAACTAATAAATACGTTCCTAAAATACAAATTAATATATTTAAGTAGAAGGATATCTGATAGAAAAGAGGATCTGAAGCTTCCTAATTTCAAAAAGTGAATTTACCAGGAACTTGTGACTTCTCTAATAACTGATGCAAAACCATTTGAGTCAGGATAACTGCAGCTGCTGAGGCTGAGTAACCACAGCTGCTGAGTTCATAAAAGCCATTCAATGCAATGTTGCTAAAATTACTACACTAGCAATTAATCTTCAAATCTTTGGCAACAGAAAAGCCATCATCATTTTAAGAATAAATATAACACATTTTAAGAATTTTGCTCTGAAATTGCTATTGAATCTATGAAAAAAAGAATAAAGTTTTTGGAACTTCAAAGCATGTTTTTTAGGAAAAAATAAGTGAATATGTAGCTTTTATAGAAAAATAAATGTTACTCTTATAGAACTTCTTTTTTTACAGAAAAATTAAAGCTAATAAGGAATATGATCAATATTAATTACTTCCAGAAACCTGCTACCATTTTTGAGCAATATATTAGCCTCTCTGCTTCACGCCATTGTCAACTCTCTATAAAGCATATGCCACCAGGATGATCTAGTTATGACCACAGCTCCCTTGTGAGGCTCAATGTTATCTAGTGCCCCCTACTACCTCCTGGCCTCATATCCCAACATCCATCCTCTCCCTCACTGTGGTTTAGCCACATCTTTCTTTGTTATCCCTCCAATTAAAAAAAGCAAGGATGACCTATAAACATATAAAAGGATGTCCAGTCCCATCAGTGATCAAAAATGCAAATTCATGCCACAATTAGATTCCATTTTAATCTACTAGATTGGTAAATATGAAGCCATCCCAAAATACCATAACTGGTGGGAATAAAAGGATGTCAATATTACATACTTCTGATGAGAGAAGAAATCAGTACGATAGCCGAAGACAGTTTGATACAATTCTATTCCTAAGTACATATCCTAAAGAAACTCTTGTACAGACATTCCAGGAGAAAAGTACACGAATGTTCATATGATAAACAGATAAACAAATTAGGTTACATTTACCTGATGAAATATTATACAGCAACAAGAATGAGTGAAACTATAGCTAATCCAATAACATGAATAAATCTTAGAAAAATACTGTGGAATGAAAGAAGTCTTAGAACACCATATATAATAAAAATTCAAAAAAAATAAACCAATATATTTTTAGGCACAAATGTGTGTGTATGTGTGTGTATAAATGCATGCATGTAACACAACTATTTTAAAAAGTATAAAACTATTAAAAAGTCAAAAACAACAACAACAAATAAATAAACAACAACAAAAAGAGGAGTTTTTATTGTGGCGCAGCAGAAACGAATCTGACAAGGAACCATGAGGTTGTAGGTTCGATCCCTGGCCTCTCTCAGTGGATTAAGGATCTGGTGTTGCCATGAGCTGTGGTGTAGGTCCCAGACACAGCTCAGATCCTGTGTTGCTGTGGCTGTGGCATAGGTTGGCGGCTGTAGCTCCAATTTGACCTGTAGCCCAGGAACCTCCGTATGCTGCAGGTGTGGCCCTAAAAAGCAAAAAATAAAATAATAAAATAAAATAAATAAAACTATTAAAAAATTATAAACAAAACAGTCTGCTCCATTAGCAGAAAGGCAGGAGGATGAGTAGAAGAGCATCTTTAAAGTTGATACAGGAGATGGGATTAAGATGGTGGAATAGAAGGACTGGAGCTCAACTTCTCTCCTAAAAACAACAAAACTTACAACTAAATGCTGAGCAGTCTTCAAGCAAATGGACCAAAAACTTTCAAAAAGATATCCTACTCCAGAAGACAAAGAGGAGTCCACATCAAGAGGTAGGAGGGGCAATTATGCAATATAAGCAACCCCATACCTCCCAGGTGGGAAGCCCCACAAACTGGAAAGTAACTGGTTCACAGAGACTCACCTACAGGAGTGAGAGTTCTGAGCCCCACATCAAAATTCCATGTGTGGGGATCTGGCACTGGGAGAAAGAGCCCCTGGAGCATCTGGCATTGAAGGCCAGTGGGCCTTGTGTGCAGGAGCTCCACAGAACTGGGTGAAATGGAGACCCCATTCTTAAAAGGCACACACAGAATTTCATGTGCACTGGGTCCCAGGGCAAAGCAAAGTCTCCATAGGAATCTGGGTCAAACCTGACTTCAGTTCTTGGAGGACATCCTGGGAAAACAGGAGTGAATGTGGCTTGTAGGGGAAGGACACTGGGAGCAAAACTCTCCAGAATATTCAGCAGTGTGCCTTTCTCTGGAGGTGGCCATTTTGGGGAAATCTGGCCCCACCCATCAGTGCTGAGAAGCCCCAGGGCAAGCAACAATCCTGGTGGGATCACAGCCCCTCCCATGAGTAAACAGGCTGCAAAAAGACCTCCCAGGCACACAGCCACCACTGATCTCATCCAGAGACAAAGCCCCACCCACCAGAGGGATAGAAATCAGCTCCACCTACCAGTGGGCAGGCATCAGTCCCTCCCATCAGAGAGCCAAAAGCAAGCCCCCAAAACAACTTCAATCACAAGGAGGGCAAACACCTTGTGATTGAAGGTGTAAGGAGAGGCTACAACTCTATTATCTGTAAAAAGGTCACCACACCAAAAACCTATAAAAATGAAAAGACAGAGAGCTATAACTCAGATGAGGGAGAAAGGAAAAACCCCAGAAAATCAGCTAAGTGATCAGGAGATTCTCAGCCTTCAGGAAAAAGACTTTAGACTGTCGCTGCCAAAGATGATGCAAGACACTGGAAATAAACTGGAGGCAAAGATGCATAATTTACAGGAAACGCTGAGCAAAGACGTACAAGATATAAAACTTAAACAAGAAGAGATGCAAAATACAATAACCGAAATAAAAAAACTCACTAGAAGCAGCCAACACCAGAATGCAGGAGGCAGAAGAACAAATAAGCGAAATGGAGGACAGACTACTGGAAATTATGGATGTGGAACAGAATAGAGAAAAAAGATTGAAAACAAATGAAGAGAGTCTCAGAGAACTCTGGGACAATTTAAACGCACCAACATCTGTATTATGGGTACCAGAAGGAGAAGAGAGAGAGAAGGAGACAGAAAAAATATTCCAAGAGATAATAGCCAAAAACGTCCCTAACATGGGAAAGGAACCACTCACTCAAATCCAGGAAGCACAACGAGTACCATATAAAATAAACCCAAGGAGGAACACTCTGAGACACATATTAATCAAACTGACCAAAATTAAAGACAAAAAGAAAATCTTGAAAGCAGCTAGGGAAAAGAAACAAATAGCATACAAGGGGACCCCGATAAGGTTATCAACAGATTTTTCAGCAGAAACTCTGCAGGCCAGAAGGGAGTGGAATGATATACTTAACGTGATAAAAAGAAAAAACCTCCAACCAAGATTACTTCACCAGCAAGGCTCTCATTGAGATTTAAGGAGAAATCAAAAGCTTCACAAATAAGCAAAAGCTAAGAGAACTCAGCAACACTAAACCAGCTTTATGACAAATACTAAAGAAACTTCTCTAGGCAGAAAAGAAAAGGCTGCAACCAGAAACAAAAATACCACAAATGACAAGGCTCACCAGTAAAGGCTCATACAGTAAAGATACAAAATCATCCACACATAATTATGCCACCAAAATCAGAAACCATGAGAAGAGGTGGGTACAAATGCAGGACACTGGAGATGCACTTGCAATTAAGAGACAAACAATGTAAAACAATCTCATATATATATATATATATATAGACTCATATCAAAACTTCAGAATAACTGCAAACCAAAAATCTACAATTGATACACAAACAAGTAAGAAAAATCAACTCAAATACAACACTAAAGATAGTCATCAAACCACAAGAGGAGAGTATAAGAGAAGAAGGGAAGAAAAAAGAGCAACAACAACAAAAAAACAAATACAAAGCAATTAATAAAGTGGCAATAAGAACATACATATCAATAATTACCCTAAATGTTAATGGACTAAACACCCCAACCAAAAGACAGAGACTGGCTGAATGGATACATAAACAAGATCCATATATATGCTGTCTTCAAGAGACCCACTTCACTTCTAGGGACACACACAAATTGAAAGTGAGAGGATGGAAGAAAATATTCCATGCGTACAGGAATCAAAAGAAAGCTGGAGTAGCAATACTCATAACAGACAAAATAGACTTTAAAATGAAGCATATTTTAAGGGACAAGGAAGGTCACTACATAATGATCAAAGGATCAATCCAAGAAGAAGATATAACAATTTTAAATATCTACACACCCAACTTAGGTTCACCACAATATATAAGGCAACTGTTAACAACCTTAAAAGGACAAATCGACAATAAGACAGTAATAGTGGGGGGCTTCAACACTCCATTTACAGCAATGGACAGATCATCCAGACAGAATATCCATAAGGAAACAAAGGCCCTGAATGAAGCATTGGACCAGATGTACTTAATAGATATTTACAGGACATTCCATCCAAAAGCAACAGAATGCACATTCTTCTCAAGTGCACATGGAACATTCTCTAATATTGATCATATCCTGGGCTACAAATAAAACCCAGGTAACTTTAAGAAAACTGAAATCATATCAAGCAACTTCTATGACCACAACACTATATAACTGGAAATCAACAACTAGAAAAAAAACTGCAAAAAACCACAAACACATAGAGACTAAATAACATGCTACTAAACAACCTATAGATCACGGAAGAAATCAAAGAGGAAATTAAAAAATACCTAGCAGCAAATGACAACAAAGATATGACACTCCAAAACCTATGGGATGCAGCAAAAGCCATTCTAAGAGGAAAGTTTAAGCAATACAAGCCCACCTCAGGAAACAAGAAAAAGCTCAAATAAACAAGCTAACTTTACATCTAAAGCAGCTCGAGAGAGAAGAACAGACAAGACCTAAAGTTAGTAGGAGGAAAGAAATCATAAAGATCAGAGCAGAAATCAATGAAATAGAAACAAAGAAAACCGTAGAAAAGATCAATGAAATGAAAAGCTGGTTCTTTGAAAAGATCAACAAAATTGATAAACCCTTGGCCAGACTTATCAAGAAAAAAAGAGAGAGGACTCAAATCAATAAAATTAGAAATGAAAAAGGAGAAGTAACAACGTACATCACAGAAATACAAAGGATCATAAGAGACTTCTATATGCAACTATATGCCAATAAAATGGAAAACCTAGAAGAAATGGACAAATTCTTAGAAAGGTACAATCTTCCAAGACTAAACCAAGATGAAATAGAAAAGATGAATGGACCCATCACAAGAACTGAAATTGAAACTGTGATTAAAAAACATCCAACAAACAAAAATCCAGGACCACACGGCTTCACAGGAGAATTTTATCAAACATTTAGAGAAGAGCTTATACCTATCCTTCAGAAACTATCCCAAAAGATTGCAGAGGAAGACTCACTCCCAAACTCATTCTATGAGGCCACCATCACCCTGATACCAAAACCAGACAAAGATACCACAAAAAAAGAAAACTATAGGCCAATGTCACTGATGAACACCAATGCAAAACTCCTCAACAAAATACTAGCAAACCACATCCAACAATACATTAAAAGGATTGTACATCATGATCAAGTGGGATTTATCCCAGGGACACAAGGTTTTTTCAATATCTGCAAATCAATGTGTGATACACCCATTAACAAACTGGAGAATAAAAACCATATGATCCTCTCAACAGATGCAGAAAAAGCCTTTGACAAAATCCAACACCCATTTCTGATAAAAACCCTTCAGAAAGCGGGCAGAGAGGGAACCTACCTCAACATAATAAAGGCCATGTAAGACAAACCCACAACTAACATCATTCTCAATGGTGAAAAGCTGAAAGAATTCCTGCTGAGATCAGCAGGACAAAGATCTCCTCTCTCTGCCACTACTCTTCAACATAGTTTTAGAAGTCCTAGCCACAGCAATCAGAGATGTAAAAGAAATAAAAGGAATCCAAATTGGAAAGGAAGAAGTAAAACTATCACTATTTGCAGACGATGTGATACTATACCTAGAGAATCCTAAAGAGTCTACCAGAAAACTATTAGAGCTCATCCATGAATTTGGCGAAGTCACAGGATACAAAATTAATACACAGAAATCGAGGGCATTTCTATATACTAACAATGAAAGATCAGAAAGAGAAATTAGGGAAGCAATCCCGTTTACCATCACATCCAAAAGAATAAAATACCTAGGAGTAAACCTATCTAAAGAGACAAAAGACCTGTACTCTGAAAACTATGAGACGCTGATGAAAGAAATCAAAGATGACACAAATAGAGAGAAAGACATACCATGCTCTTGGATTGGAAGAGTTAATATTATCAAAATGACTATACTACCTAAGGCAATCTACAGATTCAATGCAATCCCTATCATATTACAAAGGACATTTTTCACAGAAATCAAACAAAATATTTTAAAGTTGGTTTGGAAGCACAAAAGACCCAGAATAGCCAAACCCATCCTGAAAAAGAAAAATGGAGCTGGAGGAATCAGGCTCCCAGACTTCAGACTATACTACAAAGCAACAATCATCAAAACTGTCATGGTACTGGCACAAAGACAGAAATATAGATCAGTGGAAAAGGGTAGAAAGCCCAGAATTAAACCCACGCACCTACAGCCAACTCATCTATGACAAAGGAGGCAAGGCTATACAATGGAGAGAAGACAGCCTGTTCAATAAGTGGTGCTGGGAAAAGTGGACAGCCACATGGAAAAAAATGAAATGAGAACACTCCCTAACACCATACACAAAAATAAACTCCAAATGGATGAAAGACCTAGATATAAGACCAGACACTATAAAACTCTTAAAGGAAAACACAGGCCAAACACTCTCTGACATAAACGACAGAAACATCTTCTCAGATCCACCTCTTAGAGTAACGACAATAAAAACAAAAATAAACAAATGGGACCTAATTAAACTTAAAAGTTTCTGAACAGCAAAGGAAACCCTAAACAAAATGAAAAGACAACCACAGAATGGGAGAAAATCTTTGCAAACGAATTGACTGACAAGGGATTAATCTCCAAAATTTATAAACACCTTCTACGGCTCAATACCAAAAAAACAAACAACCCCATCCAAAAATGGGCAGAAGATCTAAACAGACAGTTCTCCAAAGAAGACATATAGATGGCCAAAAAACACATGAAAAGATGTTCAACATCACTCATTAGTAGAGAAATGCAAATCAAAACCACTATGAGGCACCACCTTACACCAGCCAGAATGGCCATCATCAAAACGTCTACAAACATAAGTGCTGGAGAGGGTGTGGAAAAAAAGGAACATGATTACACTGTTGGTGGGGTTGTAAATTGGTGCAACCACTGTGGAACACAGTATGGAGATTCCTCAGAAAACTAAAAATAGAACTCCCATTTGATCCAGCAATCCCACTCCTGGGCATCTATCCAGAGAAAACCATGACTCACAAAGACACATGTACTCTGATGTTCATTGCAGCACTATTTTCAATAGCCAAAACATGGAAACAACCTAAGTGTCTATTCACAGAGGAGTGGATCAAGAAGATGTGTACATATACACAATGGAATATTACCCAGGCATTAAAAGGAACGAAATACAAGCATTTTCAGTAACATGGATGGACCTAGAAATTATCATGCTAAGTGAAGTCAGTCATACGATGAGACACCAACATCAAATGCTTTCACGAACATGTGGAATCTGAAAAAAGGACACAATGAACTTCTTTGCAGAACAGATACTGACTCACAGAGTTTGAAAAAATTATAGTTTCCAAATGAGACAGTTGAGGGGGTGGGGGATGCACTGGGGTTGTAGGATGGAAATCCTATAAAACTGGATTGTAATGATCACTGTACAACTGTAAATGTAATAAATTGAGTAATTAAAAAAATAAAGTTGATACAAGTTTCTGGTAATATCCTGGTGCTTGGGTTGTTTTTGGCTCATAGGTTTCATTATATCATCATCCTCTTGTTTTATTTATATACATTAATATATTAATATTACACATATAGTCTTTTATAAGTATCAAGGATTATGTTTTGAAAAGAAGTAAAAAATTCAAAATTAGAGAAATATGAAGAAGTCCTATAGAAACATAAGTCTTATGAAAGAAAGCTGGTTAAAGGGAAAAAGCAATACTGAGCATGGAGGGAAGTGGCTATTTTGTATAAGTGGTCAAGAAAAGCCTGTTTGATAAGTTAACATTTAGAGACCTGAAAGGAGTTAAAGAGTAAGCCATGTAGATATTCTAGGGGATGAATGCTCCAGGCAAAGGAAACAGAAAATGCAAAGACTCTTAGGCAGAAACTCAAACAAGTGTGACAAGTTTGGCTCAGCCAGAGTGAGCAAGGATCAGAGGATCAGAGGACAAGAGAAACAGTAGAAGGCCTGAGCATGCAAGTGCTGGTGGATGTTTGTAATGAATGTTTTTAACAACTGAGCTGGCTGGAAAGGGATTGTAGGAAAATGACTGTTGCTATTACCATCTAGAGAATATGAAAATGTGCATTCTTTTGTTAGAAGATCTTATTTCCTGGAGAGAGTTGGGCTGGCCTAAGAATAAGGAAGTCTCTTTCCAGAAGCCAAGCCTTATTTCACCATACCTAAAATCTCTATAGGAAGATTACGGGCTTGCGTAGATGTGGATTCAAATAAATTTTAGACCTTTTTTTTTTTTCCTGAATCTTATAGTCTATTGAATATATGTACAAAAGTTAGAAGTATTCACACCAAAATTTCATACAATCATCTCAGGCTGTTCTAGGGATGCATTGATTTCTAAAGAAAGTGATGGAGTGGTTTCGCTAAAGACTATTTTGAGAATTGCACTTTACCATTTCTCTGAGTTTATTAATTCCATAAATCACAGTTTGAGATTGTTGAAGTGAAAAGTCTTAAATATCATATTCAATTATATGACTTTTTTTTCCTTATAGCCATGGGACCAAATCACAAAGCCGGAATAAAGAAAATAATTTTTGTTTGTTTGTTTGTTTTAAACAGAAGAACAAATATGGCATTTACCAAATTTAGGAATTCCTAGGTTAAAAACAGTCATTTGAGAAAAAAAAAAATCTTGAAGACTTTGGAGAAAGAATTTTCCCCTATAGGAGCAATGTAATAATTCAAGAAGCCTAAATTATACTGCTGAGTATACTGCTTATCAGTGTTTGACAACAGGAACTCAGTACCTCTCTAAATAAAGTTTTGAATAGATTAATTCTAAAGTCTGTTCTAAAGCATAATTCCTTAGCAGCTAAGGTTTTTTTTTAATTGTTTTTTATTCTGAGCTTATAGTCAAGCAATAAATGTGACTTTGTTTTGACCAGTTTGTAAATAAGAATCTGATATGCAGATTTCATGTCATTTAGAATACCAAAATAATCATAAGACTACCCAACAAAGAAGAAGAGAAGGAAACTTTCTCAATCTGATAAAGGACATCTATGAAAAATCCTCAGCTAACCTCCTATCTAATGACCAGAATGCTTTTATCTGATAAAAGATTTGAACAAGCCAAAGCATCTTCTTCCTATTCAACATTTACTGGAGATCCTAGCCACATTTAAAGGCCAGAAAAATAAATTAAACAGATACAGATTGTAAAGAAAGAAGTAAAACTATCCTTATTTTTAGACAACGTAATCGTTTAAATAGAAAAGCCTAAGGAAGCTACAAAAAAGGTTATTAGAATGAGTGATTTAATTTAGCAAGGTCACAGAACAACAATACCATTTAAAATCACATCAGAAAAGTAATTCAAAAATATCACAGAAATACATTTTAGAAGACCTAAAAATTGAAAGATTCTACATATATAGTTCAGCAAACCCAATACTGATAATATTTCAATTCTCCCCCAATTGATCTCTAGTTTCAATGTAAGGCCAATCAAAACCCCAGTAAGGTTTTTTTTGTGTGTGGAAATTGACAAACTACTTCTAAAATTTATATAAAAGGTCCTAAAATAGCCAAAATAACATTGAAAAAGAAGAAAAAATTTAGGGAAATTTAGATTATCAGATTTAAAGACTCAACAAAATTACAACAATTGAGACTTTTTTTTTAACATACCAATAGACATATAGATCAATTGAACAATATAGTAGTAAGTCCATTAAATATGTGGTCAACTGAATTTTTACAAAAGAGCTGAAGTATATTAATGTGGGAAACAATAAAGAACACCTACAACTTAAGAGAGCCAATAACTGAATTCTTTTAAATGTGCAAAAGATTTGATCACTTTAAAAAGATATAGAAATGACCAATAAGCACACTGAAAGTTGCTCAATATTATTATTATTATTACCATTATTTCCTTTTTTGGGCTGTACCCATGGCATATGGAGGTTCCCAGGCTAGGGGTCGAATCGGAGCTACAGCTGCCAGCCTAAGCCAGAGCCACAGCAACACCAGATCCAAGCTGCATCTGCGACCTACACCACAGCTCATGGCAATGCTGGATCCTTAACCCACTGAGCAAGGCCAGGGATTGAACCCGCAATCTCATGGTTTCTAGTTGGATTTGTTTCTGCTGCTCCACGATGGGATTCCACTCAATATTATTATTAATCAGAAAAATACAGATTAAAAATACAACTAAATCTCATTTAACTTATTAGAACAGCAAATATTAAAAAGACTGATAATACTAATATTTTTGGAGATGAAATTTTTATAAACCTCAGTAGCAAGTTAATTCACATGAGCACTAAAACTGTATAAGTATAAAATTAAAGCTAAGTACAATAAAAAACAGAGAATATCTTTAACAACCTTTAAGTTCTAGAAAGAAACATGATGTTACCAACAACTAGAAAATAATTAGACGCTGAAGAAAGGAAGTAGGATAAGACATTTCCTTACAAATGCATGCCATCCATTCTCATTGAGCATGATCTGGTGCATCACTAACTGATTCCTTGTGACAAACTCCAACCACAGAGACTTATTTAAACTTTTCTCACTTTCTTAAACTTTTGAACTCACCCTTTAATGAGAAGATCCAGAAAACCAAGGGCACGAGAGCTTCAAATTTTCTTCTCTGTTTCAAAATAACTCTTTTGGTTACTTGTGTACTTTTTTCATCTCATCTCTAAGGAACAATTACCCTTTCTGCTTTTACGAGGCTAACATACCTGCCCAAGTCTCCTTGTCTGGATAAATCACCCCCATTTCCTGCATATCCAATCTCCACCTCTACACTGGTTGCTTTATCTCAGTCATCAAACATGTTCAAGTCACCGAGAACCTTAAATTTGGTCCTAAACCCATGGTTTACTCAAGACACATTCACCACTAAGATTAACAAGAGTACTGATGGTGTTCAGGACTCACTATCCCTAAATACGGCACTTTGGCATATTGTATGTTTTAAGCTAAAGGAATGTAAGAATAGTAGGTGCAGGAAGGATTCTTTGATCTTCTCCTGAATCAGGTGATAAGACCCTCAGGTAAGGAGTACCCTCACTATAATCTGGAGAAAAGGAGCAAGCATCCCGATCTCTGCAGACAGAAGGACACTAGGAAATCTTAACTAAGTTTCCCCCAGCTTGCTGTTCTTAGTTCATACCACTTTGTCCTATCACATCTCCCATGAATTTCCACTCTCCATCAAATCTGGCATAAAAATGTTCAGGTTTAACAATTACTTTGGACCTTCATTTCCTTATGAAGGCTCCCAATGTCATACAAATCTTAAGTAAATCTTTGCACTTTTCTCTTGTTAACCTGTCTTTTCTCCAGGAAAAGCCCCAGCTAAGAATCTAAAAGCATAGGGAAAAAAAGGGTTTTTTTCCCTCCCCTACACTATTATACATGCAGTTGATTCTATATAGCACATTATTTGAACTCTGAATAAAAATATTCTTTCCTCAAAGGTCATAAAATATACTGATGCCCAATTCTAATCCCCATTGAACATTTTTACTATTTCAATTTATCTCCACACTCGTTATTTATAATTTCTTAAAAAAATAGTAGTTGTCTGATGGTTTATAGTATACCTCTTTAATTAATCAGTCAATCTTCATATATTATTGTACCATTCCACTATTCTATAAGGATCTTACAACAGCATACTCCAACTTCCCTCCTTCTAACTTTTGTGCTATAGCTTTTGTTCACTTTATTTTCACATATTCTATCAATATGTAGGAGATTGCAATGATTTTTTTTTTTGTTTTGGGCAGTTATCTTTCAAAGAAATTAACATAAATATTTAGTTTAATTAACTTTTTTCCATCCCCAAGCTCTACATTTGTTTGTGTAGATTCAATAATCTGTTTGGTATTATAGCTCTCTTGCCTGAAAAACTTCCTAAAACATTCTTGTACAGTAAATCTGCTGGCAATAAGTTCTGTTTTTATTTGCTTACGAAAGATTTTATTTCTTCATTTTTGAAAGCTGTTTTGCTAGGTATAGAATTCAGGGTTTAAATCTTTTTTTTTTTTTAGCACTTTAAAGTTACCATTCTAGTGTCTTCTGACTTGAATGACTCTAAGGAGACGGCAGCTCTAATACTTATCTTTGCTCCTTTGTATGTAGTGTGTCTTTTCCCCCTTTTAGCTGCTTTCGGTATTTTAATCTTTTGCTTTTGACAGTTTAAATACATCATATTGGTGGGCTTATTTTTCTTGGGGTGGGAAGGGTGGAGATTTATCCTGCACGATGTTTTTTGAAATTCGTGGATTTGGGATTCCAACTACATAACTGTTAGACTGTTTGATACTCTTCCACAATACTCAATGCTTTGTTCCATTTTTTTCCACTTTTTTTCTCCTCTGTTTCAGTCTGAGTAGCTTCTATTGATTTATCTTCAACTTCGTTGACTCTCTCCTTGGCTGTTTCAAATCTAATGATTAGCATATCAAAGATATTCTTCATCTGTTAATATATATTTTATTTCTAGCACTTTCATTTCATTCATTATATAGTTTCTATATCGCAGCTGAAATTAACCTTCTGATCTTGCATATTGTTTACCTTTTCCACCAGAATCTTTAGCATATAAATGGGAATTATTTTAAATTGGCTCTTAGTTCCAAAATCTGTCATAGGTCTATTAACCTAAGTCTAGGTCTATTGATTATTTTTGATTCTTTTTTTTTTGTCTTTTTTCATCTTTTCTATGGCTGCACCCACGGCATATGGAGGTTCCCAGGCTAGGGGTCCAATTGGAACCGTAGCTGCCAGCCTACGCCAGAGCCACAGCAATGCAGGATCTGAGCTACATCTGTGACCTACACCACAGTTCACAGCAACACTGGATCCTTAACCCACTGAGCAAGGCCAGGGATCGAACCTGCAACCTCATGGTTCCTAGTCAGATTTGTTAACCACTGAGCCATGATGGGAACTCCCTTACTTTATCTCTTAAGAGAAAAAACTTCTAAGAGAGTATGTTATCTTTTATTGCACTTTCATATGCTGTATGTTTTGTTAGAGCTGAACATCTTGTGCAGAGTGGTAGAGACTTAGTTAGTTTTAATGCTTGGAAGTGGGCATTCCTTTCCTTCTGTTAAGCCTTTAGAGTGGGAGTCTTTGTGCACTGAGTTTTCTTCAGTACCTTAAGGGCAACAGTGGATTTTATCTTTGTTGTTTTGTTTTGGTTTGGTTTTGCCTCTCCCCACAGATTAAGGAGTTGTTGTTGTTTTTTTTTTTTTGCCTTTTTTTTTTTAAAGGGCCGTACCTGCGGCAATATGGAGGTTCATTCCCAGGCTAGAGGTCAAATCAGAGCTACAGCTGCCAGCCTATGCCACAGCCACAGCAACACCAGATCCAAGCCGCATCTGCGACCTACACCACAGCTCATGCAATGCCGGATCCTTAATCCACTGAGCAAGGCCAGGGACCTCATGGTTGGAATTGTTTCCCCTAAGCCGTGACAGGAACCCCAGATTAAAGTTTTTTGCTCCATAAAGCAGATAGGGACAGAGTTTTACGCCTCTCCTCCTCCCAAACTGACATTATTTCCTTCCCTCAGCCACTACCACAAAGGAAGCTTTTAAGTACTCTCATCAAGTAAGGGTCCATGGAGAAAAAGCCCTTAAAAGGGTGAGAACTCACCCTATATCTGTGGCTTTCATTCTCCAGCAGCCTGCACTTGGCCTTGAATAATTCATTAAGCGTAATTCTTACCAGTGCCTGGCTGCATCTGCTCCAGGTAGAAAAAAAAACAAATGCTTCTATCTTTTAACCACCTGCAGATACTTGTCTCTCCTTAGATTTTCGCTAATTGTTCCATGATCTCAGCTCTCTGATAGGTTCAAGAAAAGTCATGAACTTGGTTTGGCTTCTTCTGTCATTGTAAGAGGTTAACTTATTATTGACCCTTCTTTCACCCCAAGTATGGCCACAATCAAGACAGAGTTCTAATATTCCATTTATCTAACCCAATGAAAAGTGTACCTTTTTGATCTTGGTATCTGAATATTAATCCAGGGGAGAAATCTGAGTGACTTTGCTACTTTGCCAAAGAGATAAGAGTGCTGTTTTGGTTCAAGGGGAGAAGGGATGTGAAAGAGATGGAGGAGATTGGCATTATCATTAAGGATTTTTACCAGAACCAAACAAAATAATGGGGACTACTATTTCTTGAGTGTTATTTTAAGTATTTCATATATCTGGGCAAACAAAAATCAACATGTGTCACCTACAGAAGATAGTGCTTCTTCTCAGTCAACAAAGATACATGCTAATGATAACAGTTTGGAGCTTAAAGAACATGATTTTAAGTATTAAATTTAATTATGTTTAGCTTTCATTTCCCCAAAGTTTTGTTTAACAAAATAAGCTGTACAAACTAGAACTTTCTTTTTATTATAAAAAGGGTAAAATTTCAAACATTCATATATTTGAAATTGTAAGAGTGGTACAATTTCTGCCTTAAAGATTTCTCTAGTAGGGCTTCACTTAGCTTAATTTTAAAGTGTTCTCATAGATTCAAATTCTGTGTCATAATTGCACAAATTATGTGCAAACATAAAAAATTACCTAATTCATTCAAAAATTTCTTTAGCAGGTCAGTGAAAAGTACATATACTCACTGAGATACAAATTCACAGGATCCATACTTAAATAACTAGAATACATGCTTCTATTTTATCCTTTATATTGTAGGGGCTCTTTTTCATACATCTTCCCCCCCTGGACTGAATTCCTTCAAAAGAGGGACTATTTTTATTCATCTCTACATTTTCAAAACCTATTTCATTGCCAAGTTACAGAGGAGCAGTTAATGTTGGACAGCTGAACATATATAAAAGTGAAAAATATCAAAGGATCAATACATGAAGAGGGCTACTTTGGACAGGGTACTGAACAAAACATTTACATGAGCAAAAAGTGGTGTCAGTGTCAAGGCCAGTTCCAACAAAAATGAGGTAAACAAAGGAATTTTGAAATATCTTTATCCAGAAGCTAATAGAAATATTTTAAAGCATTTTGTTTACAAATCAACTGAAACAATATTTATGGTTGCTTTAAATATAAAATATTTTTAAAACTCTCCTGATTGTCTCACTTTCTGACTGCAGTTTACTCTTGCTAAAATCTTTCAAACATATATTAAATATGAGCATTTCCCAGGGTTCTTCTCTTCCGGCTCTATAAATGTTTCCTAATAATCTCTGACTTTCATGGCTTCATCTCCCATAGATGTGCTGTTGTTTGTCAAACCCTTTAAAAAAATCAATATATATCTGAATTCTCTCCAATGTTTATTTAGTCAAAATTCCTACTAGACATTTCCCACTGGATATGACATGGACACCTCAAACACTATTCATTTACACTTTAATAAATCAAGTTGATCTCTTTCCCTTGCTATCATCAAAAATAGAACCTAAACTTTCTTCCTTTTGACATTTGCATTTTGACTAATACAATATCATCAATACAACGTTTCTAACGCAGTGGAAGAGTTGAAGGAAAAGGGATAGTGTAACAGCCGATATGGATGAAACACCTCTGGTGTGTATATTATAAAAGATTTCTCTTTCTTTTTTCATTTTTTAGTGGCCATACCTGTGTTATATGGAAGTTCCTGAGCCAGGGGTCCTACTGGAGCTGCAGCTGCCGGCCTACGCCACAGTCACAGCGATGCTGGATCTTTAACACACTGTGGGACCAGGTATTGAACTCACATCCTCACGTAGGACTACAATGGGTTCGTAACTCACTGAGCCACAACAGAAACTCCTACAAAAGATTTTTTAAGAAGCAGGAGTATGGGAGTTCCTGTCATGGCGCAGTGGAAACGAATCCGACTAGGAACCATGAGGTTGCGGATTCAATCCCTGGCCTCACTCAGAGGGTTAAGGATCCAGCGTTGCTGTGAGCTGCAGTATAGGTCTCAGACGTGGCTTGGATCTGGCGTTACTGTGGCTCTGGCAGAGGCCGATGGCAACAGCTTGGATTAGACCCCTAGCCTGGGAACCTCCGTATGCCCCAGGTGTGGCCCTAAAAAAACAAAAGACAAAAACAACAAAAAGAAGCAGGAGTGTGGCCATCAGCCTCAGGGCAGTGTGAGTCATTTCTTTTTTCTCTTCTTTTCGATTTAAATAACTGAACACCCCTAACTGAGAAAAAGCACCTATGCACATCATACAGGACACCTGAGAAATCCATATATATACATATGCAACTGAAAGTGAGTGGACTGGCCCATGGAGGACACAGTAGAACAGGGGTAGTGGCTGTAGAGCAAGAGGTGGCAGTGGCATGCCCAGCAGAGGGACAGCACCAACTTTTCTGGCAGAGTAGGTGGAAGGTGAAGACAGTGAGGGAAGTTTTGCATGACCACATGTTCTGCAGCAGGAGGGACCCATTGCTCTCTCTGAGGAGAAACTGCAGTGACTGGAGGAAGGGAAAGGAATGGGAAGTAGGCACACAAAGAGATCTAAAGGAAGTGTTTTCTGCTGTCTGCCCCAGGGTCTGGCCCATGGATTTCTCAGAGCCCCCAGCTGGAGGATACATCTTCTGGGCCATGGGCACACCCAGTGTCTTAGGTTCTAAGCACACATTTCTTCCAACTCTGCTGCCACCCTTTTAAACTTTTTTTTTTGCGAGGTTTTTGTTTCGTTTTGTTTTGTTTTTTAATGCATGCACTTGTTCCCTACCTTAACAACAGCTAGTCATCCCTGATAAGAAAAACCAGAAACTTGGCTTATAGTGCCATCTTCTGGAAAACAAAAAGGCTCCCAAATACCAACCTACTGAACTGTTAGAAACAAAGTAAACAGTCTTGCCTAAATGAGAAAGGTGTTCTTTAATTCAAATGTGATGGCTAAGGCACTTGTTATAAAACACCATGAAAAATCACACTTACACAGCATCACAAAAAGAAAATGACAATTTTTTAAGCAACCAAACTCAAAGACAGGAAATACTGCAACATAACTGATAAAGAATTTAAAACAGCTGTTATGAAGAAATTCAATGAGCTATATAAGAAAATCAAATGGCAATACAATGACCTCAGGAATAAAATTAATAAACAGAAGGAGTACTCTATCAAAGAGACTGAAATTCTAAAAAAGGAACCAAACAGTATTTTATTTGCACAAAAATACACAAAATGACCAATGGAACAGAATAGAAAAAATCCCAGAATTAAATTCTAGTATACAGAGTCGACTAATATATTCCAGTAAATAGAGTCAAGGAAGCCAAGGATACCCAATGGGGAAAAGATAGTCTCTTCAACAAACTATGCTAGGAAAACTAGAGAAATACATGCAGAGCAATGAAACTAGACCCCTATCTCATGTCACTCCCAAAAATTAACTCAAAATGGATCAAAGATAAATGTAAGACCAGGTACCATAAAGCTTCTAAAAGAAAACATAGGGAAGAAGCAATGTCTTGGCAATAATTTTTTAAATAAGATACCAAAAGGACAAAAACTAAAAGCAAAAATCAACAAATGTGACTACACCACTGTCAAAAGCTTTAGCACACCAAAACAATTAACAAAATGAAAAGACAACCTACAGAATGGGAGAAAACTTTTGCAAATATATATCAGATAAGGAGTTAACATCTAAAATATATAAAGAGTTCAGTCAACTGTATCACAGACACAAAAAAAAATCCGATTAAAAAAATGGGCAGAACAGGAGACATTTCTCCAAAGAGTACATCAAAATGGCCAAAAGACACATGGAAAAGTGCTCAACACCATTAATGATCAGAGAAATGCAAATGAACTCTACAGTGAGATACTACCTTATACCTGTCAAAATGGTTATCAATCAAAAGACAAGAAACAACAAGTGCTGGCAAGGATATGGAGAAAAGGGAACCTTCGTGTACTGTTGGTAGGAGTGTAAACTGGAGCAGCCACTATGGAAAACAGTATGGAATTTCCTCATAAAATTAAAAATAGATCTATTATATGATCTAGAAATTCCACTGCTAGGCATATATTCAGAGGAAATGAAAACAGGATTTCAAAAAGATATATGAACTCCCATGTTTATTGCAGCATTATTCCTAACAGCCCAGATATGAAAACAACCCATGTCCATCAATGAATGAATGGACAAAAAAGATGTAGAATATATGCACAATGGAACATTAGTCAACCATGAGAAAGCAGGATATCCTTCCATTTATGACAACATGGATGGACCTTAATTAAGCACATTATGCTAAGCAAGTCAGAGAAAAACAAATATTGAATCTAAAAAGTTAAACATGTAAAAAAACAGTAAAATGATGGTCACTAGGGGATGGGACGGTGGTAGTTGTGTTTAAGGGTACAAACTTACAGCAAGTAGTAAATAATCCACAGACATGCCTAGTATAATGAATACAAGCAATAATATTGTACTATAATTATGGAATGTGATAAATACCGCTACATCAGCAAAAAAAAAAAACCCATGAAAACTAGTAACTGCTGACTCATAGTACTTGTAAATAAGTATCATTAAACTGCAGTAAACACCACTTGTGGTAAATGCCTAGTATGGATACACTCAATTCATTTTAAAATGTCAAATCATCAAATACCTGCTTCAACATCAGTTTCACATCCCTGAACTAGTATATGATCAATAATGTTTTTTGAAAATCTACTCAGCATAATTCAGACTGCTTTGTATCTGAACATTCACTTTCAAAGATGGGCAAGCATTCTAAATGTGGCTTCAAATGTGACTTGGAGTGAAAAGCCCTAAATATGCTCTAAATATACAAATTTTATCACTTTAACTACGTATAAATGTTAATCGTAATTTTAAAATGTTGCAGTAATTGATGCACTCTGAAAACTATTTAGGTATAAACATGATAATTAAGAACAGTTAAACAGCTAAGTAAATTAACAGTAAAACAGACTGACAGTTAAAATATAAAGAGAGTATGTATTACCAGAAAACTTTAAGGAAGAATATGTTATCCTCTTTTCATTCAATAAATATTTATAAAAATTTAAATACTAAGGCAAGACAAAATAGTGGGATTAGATCATAATAAAATAACTTTTGAAGAATTATTTGGTATGCTAAATAGAATAACTGAAAAGTAAATATGAATCCAGGTTGTCTCAGGACTATCTAGAAAAATAACATTGGATTCTTATCTTCCTACAGTACTACTTCTCTAGAAATGACAGACTTAAGCTAAATGTAAAATGTTTGTTTGCCTCGTTTGCTCTGAAACCCCTGATCCCTGAGGTTCCACTTAGACTAGGGAACTTCATGGTAGCACAGCATGCACACCCTGGACTATGTGACTAAGGCTATGACTACCCAGCACCAAGAGGGTCCTCACACTCTGGGCTCTTATCAATGGCCAACATACACGGTCCAGAAACAAAAGAAGGTGGTAGGTGGGCCTCTCTATAAAACAAAGATGCTCAGTATTCTGCATTTCGTGTGTTATATCCTTCCCTGAAGTCTCTAAGGCTGCATCTACTCTAGGTTACTCTTTTCCCATCATGAGACATTTGATCCAAGCTGTGCTGAGATTCTCTCAGAAGCTGAATAAAACTGAGATTAGATAGAAAGCCAGGTTATGCTATTAACAGAACTTTAAAGACAGACTTTGATCTTCTACTGATAAGGTTCCCAAAGTAAATACTCTCTTGGATTCTATGGAATAAACTTTTATTTCTTTTTTTTTTTTTTGTCTTTTTGCCATTTCTTGGGCCGCTCTCGAGGCATATGGAGGTTCCCAGGCTAGGGGTCTAATCGGAGCTGTAGTCTCTGGCCTACCCCAGAGCCACAGCAATGCGGGATCTGAGCCGCATCTGCAACCTACACCACAGCTCACGGCAACGCCCGATCGTTAACCCACTGAGCAAGGCCAGGGATCGAACCCACAACCTCATGGTTCCTAGTCAGATTCGTTAACTACTGCGCCATGGCGGGAACTCCAACTTTTATTTCTTAAATAACCTTCTTTTAACCTTTTTTTTGCTTAAACATTGTTGTAAAATTATACACACATACAAGACACACCTCATATACACACATGTATGCACATATGTATATACACAATTCTTATATGTTATTGGGGCTAATTGAAAAATAATTATTTCAGGTCAACAAAAAGCATGAAGAGAAATGACTAGAGTGTAATCATATATGTTATGAAGCTGAGGGACATGTATGTTTATATTCTTTCACGAACTCTCTGACTTAAAGCTTTGTGTGAGAAAAGGAAAAAGAACTACAGAGTGTTTTGAGCTAGCACAGATGAAGAGAGGTTGTTAAGATCTTATTTGTTCCAGAGAACACTTACACTTATTTATATATTATGCAAATGAGCATATATTTATATACTCACTTTTTTTACAAAGATGTGAGAATGATCATTAAAACTGCATAATGATGAGTTCCTGTCATGGTGCAGCAGAAATGAATCCGACTAGAAACCATGATGTTGTGGGTTAGATCCCTGGTCTTGTTCAGTGAGTTGAGGATCCAGGGTTGCTGTGAGCTGTGGTGTAGGTCACAGATGCAGCTCGGATCTGGTGTTGCTGTGGCTGTGGCATAGGCCAGCAGCTGTAGCTCTGATTTGACCCCTAGCCTGGGAAGGAACCTCCATAATATGCCACAGGTGCATTCCCCCCAAAAAAGTGAGTAATGAAAAATTTAATGAACAATAAAGAGAGAAAACATTATCAGTTTTATAAATGTTGGCTAAAAGAGTGAGAAATACAAAACTGTACAGGTATATAAGATAATGCCATCTAGATAGAATGCCTATAAATTATTAATAGTAAATTGTTAAGCGCTCTAAGAGTTTTCCATACACTGATACATAGTGAAACTTCTGTAATAGTTCACAATCTGGAGCACATAGCTTAGCAGTACATTTATGCTTGAAGAGCAGCTGCAGTTCATGGTTCAGAGGCCATGCCTTTACTCAGACAGACTGAATTTAAATACAGGTTCTGTCTCTTATTGGCTCCATGATCTTGGGTAAATAACTTAACTCTCTCCATTTCATTTTCCTCACATATCAAGAAGGAAAAATAATAGATCTTACCAGATAGAGTTTATGGAGACTAAAGTTTCTGAGTATAAGGTAGTTAAAACACTTCTAGGTACAAAGTTAAAGGTCAATATATGTTAGCTCTTCTTAATTATTTGGTCTCAATAGAAGCCAGAATATACAATGTTCATGGCTAATGTTTTTCTAGGTAGGTCTCAGTAATTTCAAAATCCATACTTACTCCAATGTTTTGTAACATTCAGTCATGAGTGAAATCACATGAAACACTAAATATTTACCTTTTATAAAATAACATACAAATGTAAATTATACATGTATATCTAGTATTTTTTATGAAAACATAAAATTTAGAGATATATTCAATTGCATAAATTAAATATAAAGTAGCTTTAATAAAATAAAAATATATTTTGGATAAAATTGATAGTGTTCAGTGCTATTTTACTAATTTTAACAAATGTATTAAGATAGAATGCTTTTGCTCATTTAAATTTTATTTAAGGTAAGACTGGAATCTATTGTGTTAAATAAAGTAAAACTTTTAAAATAACGGCAGGTGGATCTGTAGTACGAAATAAAATGTAATGTTCCCTTCAGGCCTAGTAGCAACATTTTTTCTAACACTTAGATCTTCTTTTAGGTTACCTGAGAACTGATCATACGCTGAGATGAGCGAGCGATATTGGCAGGCAGACCAAAGAAAATAGGTTTGTCATCTTCCGGAAGTTTTTCAATGACAGCACGGTAGTCCTAAAAACAAAGAAGTAAAAAACAGTTTTTCAGTAAAGATTGAAGTTACAATCATTGAATTAAGAAAGAACCAGAATATCATGAATTTTTGAACTATTAGTAATTCATGTTACCTTTTCCAGGTACATCTCACTTTCAGTCTGTATAACATTAACTCAGTTATCTAACAGAAATTTCTTTTGTCATTACTTCTTCAAACTTAAATTATTTGATACCATACTTTCTTATCCTGTACATCTCACATTCAAACAAACACTGAATTGATTAAAACAAACATATTTCAAACAAACATATTTCAGGAATTCCCATGTTGTGGCTCAATGGAAATGAATCTGACTAGCATCCATGGGGATGCAGGTTTGATCCCTGGTCTCGCTCAGTGGGTTAAGAATCTGGAGTTGCTGTGAGCTGTGGTGTAGGTCACAGACACAGCTCGGGTCAGGCGTTGCTGTGGCTGTGGCGTAGGCCGGTGGCTACAGCTCCGATTAGATCCCTAGCCTGGGAACTTCCATATGCCATGGGTGTGGCCCTAAAACATCAAAATACAAAAATAAATAAATAAAGTAAAACAAACATATTTCAGTGGCTATGCCTACTATGTATAATTATTTTTCCTATAACTAACCAAAGACTAATTGGCAGAGTGCAGCTCTACTTACAATGAGATAAATATTCCAGCCATCTTTTTAAAAACTTGTTAGAACTCCCCCAGAAACCTATAAGGTGTGATAAAATGCACCAATTCATCCTATCATTTCATCCGAAGAATTACTATAAGCACTGCAAAGGCTTGATTTGTCAATCACTCATCTGATTTTAGATGGGAAATTAAGTGTAGATCAAAAGGATTTATTCGGTTTGGCCCAAAGATGGGAATTCTTTTGTTTATTTTCATGAGGAGACAAGTTATTTTAAGGCACGCATTGTACATGCATCTAAACTGTTCTTCCTGAAGTAGAAGAAACTTTTTGGTGAAGGAGACTCATCTTCTGCCTCCACCTCTGTCATCCTTTCTCATTATTGGCAGCTGCCTCTGAAGCATTTCCAAGATACAGGTCCTGGGCTTCCTGGAGCCCAGCTGTAAGGACCTGTATATCAAATTTTGGAAAGAATGCCGTTCTTTGAAATTTTTCCACTCCTATAGCTTAGTAAACTTCCTTAAGGTGTTCAATCACAATGTAGGTATGTGTAAGTATATATGTATATGTGTGTGTGTATATATATATATGTATATATGAGTGTAAACATGTATATATGTACACATTTACGTGTGCGCATGTGCGTGTGTGTTCTCATCTCCTGGGAAACTTTTGCCTTCCTCCTTTTATCTAACTCAATTAGAAAGGAAGCTAAATATTGACTCCCATAAGTCATGCCATAATTTTAAAACTATTATTCTTTGTCTTTATATACTTTGATCATTTTAAAATGTCTGTGAAATTTGCTTGTCTAGACTGGCTAGAGTCTTCTACCTAGGACTATACACTGACATGTTTCCTAAATAACATACAACTACATACCCAGGCTGATTTATCCTCACTTGGATACAAAAGAATATATGCCAGATCATATCATTTACATGAAACACAAACACAGGCAAAACTAATACATGCTGTTAGAAGTTAGGATGATGTATCCTTTGTTGGGGGGGGGGGTAGTAATGAGAAAGGAACTTGAGAAGGATGTCTGGGGAGCTGCTAATGTTCTGTTTCTTGATCCCAGTGCTGGTTATACTCCTATGTTCAATGTATAAAAATGCATTTCATTGTACATTTATGATATATACTTTTCTGTACAAATTTGATTTTTTAATTTAAACCTCAAACAATAGAGACAAAAGATTTGTCAGCATACACTATCTGAAATAAATATATAATAAATTGGAGTTCCCCTTGTGGCTCAGTAGTAATGAACCTGACTGGTATCCAAAGGACGTGGGTTCAATCCCTGGCGTCACTAGGTGGGTTAAGGATCCGGCGTTGCCATGAGCTATAGTGTAGGTTGCAGATGTGGCTTGGATCCTGCATTGTTGTGGCTGTGGCATAGGCTGGCAACTGCAGCTCTGATTCAACTCCTAGCCTGGGAACTTCCATATACCACAGGTGTGGCCCTAAAAAGATAAATAAATAAATAAATAAATAAATAAGTAAGTAATATTTCTGTTTGCTCATTCACTCTAAGGTTCTCCCACTAGAAAGTAAACTCCACAGATGCATCAAGAGATACACAAACTCTGGTACAGTGTTATCACTGAACAGATGTTTAATGTGTCTTACTGAATGAATGAGTAAATGAATGGAAGATATTGAAAAAACAAAACAATACTAATTACATAATAGATGATATTTAATAGAGCAATATTTTTAATATGGTTTTTAAGCTTTATATTTTAACTTATGTTACTAAATCAATTTTCCTGAAAAATATTTGAATGAGAGAAAAAGGCACAATACTGAGAAAACTATATGACTGAATATATATATATTTTGTAATTCATGAAGAAATGTCTAATTCTAATATTATATGTAATAAAAAACATTATTTAGGCATTACACAAATACAAGTTTGTGGAAAAATAAACTAGAATTGAAATCTTTGGGCTACACTTAGTACTATTTTCTCGAAAAGATCATTGCATTCTAGGAGGCTTTATATGACGACTCAAAGCAAAAAGCTATAGCTGGATAAAATAAATACACATAAATAAAAATGCTGCTATGAAATCTAGATAAAGTGAATCTTTTCATTTAGAACTACTTCAAATTTATAAGCTGGAGAATGAAGACAGACATTTGTTAAATAATATTTGCTTTCTTTTCTTTTTTTTTTAGGTGTGCAGCATAATGATTTAATATATGTATACATTTTGAAGTAGTTACCACGACAAATTTCATTATCATCCATTACCACACAATTACGATATTTCCCCCCTTTTTATAAGGATACCAGTCACATGGTTGTTAGGACCCACCCTACTCCAGTATGACCTCAACTTAACTAATTGTACGTGTAACGACTCTATTTCCAAATAAGGTCACATATTTAGTTTGCTTTCTTTCAAATTTAATATATCTGAGCACTCTCATGCCTATGAGGAAGTAGCATATTCTCCCACTCCAGATCGCCACAGCAGCCCAACAATTAAAAATTCTCCTTGACCACCCCTTTCAAGATTTACTTACATACTATATCCTATTATCATCAATCAATAATCAGTAGGTATCCAAAAGTATACAGGAAAGCCAACTATAGTTTAGAGAATCAGGCTGCATATTGGCATAACAAATAATAATCCATATTTGTGAATGATAATTACTTGAAATATTATTATTTGAAAAGAAAGAACACAAATTTAACAAAATAAGAAATGATTCAAGTTTCATCTGGTAATAAATTAATAATAGTTAATTTTACCTACCAAAATGCTGCAGGATTTTGGTAGAGATATGGAATACGGAAATATACTTTTCTTGTTCCTTTGGTTTAATACATCAATTATTGAAGAATTAAAAAACTGTTTCAGGTATGACTGAAGAACTCGAAGGTCAAAATAGTTATCTATACGTCCTCCATAAATAGCATTTTCAAGCAAGCCGTGTACAAATTCCCACTGTACATCTTTGGTACCTATAATTAAAAAAATATTATTTTATTTCTAAGATATTAGAAATGTTCTAAAAAGTATTCTAAAATATTAACTAAATTCCTGACTCTGGTAATATTTATAGGAAATAACAATACATAAACTATAAATAATATATAACTATAACTATAAATAACAATATTTATAGTAAATAACAATACATATTTAATTCCTTAAAATGCTTAATATTAATATAATGCTCCTTAATAAGTGTTCATTAATATTAGTAATATTAACATAATCACAGAAGACCTATTCCAGGAAAGGAACTATCATCATAGATACTACAGTATGAACTAGCTGTGACAGACAGGAAGGAACCTGGTAAAGTCTGTTAAAATTCTTGTGTCTTAATCCTCTGCATGGCCCAGCAATTTGTCTACCAAACATCTGCTTTTTGCCATCTCCATATAAACTGCCTTCCTCCCCTTTGAAGTCCAAAACCATTACCCCCAACACTTTTTTTTCTCTTTAGTTGAAGATGGCATGTAAGGTGAGGGTTTCAGCCATTTTTGCAAGTTAGGTAGTCTTCCTGGGTCTTTCTCATGTATATATGTTATTAATTTTTGTTTGGTCTTTTCTTGTCAATCTGTTTCATGTCAATTTATTTCTTAGACCAGCCAGAAGAACTTAGAAAGGTAGAGGAAAACTTCCTCCTTCCCAATAGCATGAAATATAGGAAACACAACTTTAATCCAGCTAGTTAGCATCACTGCTAGCCTTTCTAATTTAGTTCTATTTCATTACTATAAAATTTTATGATAATGACTGATGACAGTGTTACTGTATGCCCTGGGACACAGTGATTTAGGTTGCCTCCTGCAGAAAAGGACATCTTTGGGTAGAGTGGAGGACTAAGGTCATTCCATGCTTGTATCTTACTACTACCAAGTGGCTAAGTAGCTATAACAAGAGACCAAAAGTACTCATAAATTTTCAAAAATTCCACCTTGATCTTCACTAAATAGTATATTAGTAATGGATATATCATTTATTCTTAAGCAGGTCACCAGGGCATATAGAAGCATTAAGATACTTTTTATAATGTAATTACAAAACTTTATAAGACACAAGCAGCCATAATGTGAAATATTACAGAATTTCTATAAGAAAATCTTATTTTTCTTCTTATACTCATTGTTCTCAAGACAAGTTTTATTTTGTTTAAGAAAGAAGAAACCAAACAGAACTTAAATTAAAACACAGCAATACTAGTAAAAGTCAAGAATTATTGCTAGCTTACTCAATATATTAAACGTGTTAAATACTTCATGTTGCTTTTCTCAAACTTCTTCAAAAATCAAACCAGTTTAGGTAATATCTACTACAATTCCTATTTTACATACAGGTCAGCCTTAAAGGTTAAAAAGCTTGCTCTAGTTCTCACAGTTAGATAATCTCTATACCAACTGCTTCCTATAATTAGAACTTTTCCCTTTTTTACATTTAATTCTCCATGTGTGGTGGTTCCTTAATATCAGGAAATTTTGTAATCATAAGATCATATAGTTAGACTTTTGTCATGAGGTTCAATATCATTTTAAAGCATCATCCTCTTAACCACAATTCAATTGTGTGATATATGTAAAAATCATATCATGCTATTAATTAATCCCATCAAAAGCTTGAAACACAATAAATCATTCAAACCATGCTTTCATCTCCTCATATTAAAAGGACACTAATATTTGCTTCAGAAGTTCCCATTGTGGCTCAGTGTGTTAAGAACATAACAAAGTATCCACGAGGATGCAGGTTCTATCCCTGGCCTCACTCAGTGGGTTAAGGATCTGATGTTGCCACAAGCTGTGGCACAGGTCACAGATGTGGCTTGGATCCAGCGTTGCTGTGGCTGTGGCATAGGGTGGTAGCTGCAACTCTGTTTCAACCCCTGGCCTGGGAACTACTATATGCTACAGGCACAGCTATAAAAAATTAATAATAATAATAATAATACTTTCTTCATGGTGATATTATAAAAATCAAAGAAATGTGAATTCAAAATCATTTTGGAAAAATAACCAAGTTTCTAAGCAAGCTAAAGTATTAGTATATATACCCCAAATTTTATATATATAAAACCAATAGAAATACATTAAAATATTCACCCAAAGATAGAGCAGCTTTATATCACAATCACCCCAAACTACCCACAAAACATCAAGAAAAAATTTGAAAACTACCCACCAAGAGAAGAAATACAATCACAGAATGGCACACTACATAGCATTGAGAATAATAACATGGAACCATATAGATGAATATCTCAAATACAATGTTAACTGCAGTTCCTATAGTGGCTCAGCAGAAACAAATCTGACTAGTATCCATGAGGATGCAGGTTCAATCCCTGGCCTTGCTCAATAGATTAAGGATCTAGTGTTGCCATGAGCTGTGGTGTAAATTGCAGGTGCAACTCAGATCTGGCATTGCTGTGGCTGTGGCATAGGCTGGCAGCTATAGCTCTGATTCAACTCCTAGCCTGGGAACCTCCATATGACGCAGGTACGGCCCTAAAAAGACAAAAAAAAATTTGAAAATACATAATTTTAACTGAAAGAATCTAAAGACTAAAGACTATGTGACATATGATTCCAGCTTTATAAAAAATAGGCAAAACAAATCTCTTTACCATGAGAATAGAGGTGGGGGATTTTGAAAGACAGTAGTAACTGGAAAGCAGCATTATAGTAAAATGCTGTAATGATCTGTTTCTTGATTAAGATGCTGGATAAATGAGTATGTCCACTTTGTGGAAATTTCTTATAAGTACTTTTGTACATATATTATACATACATCATTTAAAAGTAAATTAAAATGGGATTCAAACATAACTCAACATAATTAAAGCCATATATGACAAACCTATAGCTAACTCCATACTCAGTGATGAAAAGCTGAAAGCACTCCCTCTAAGATCAGGAACAAGACAAGGATGCCCACTCTTGCCACCTTTACTCAACATAGTTTTGGAAGTCCTAGCCACAGCAATCAGAGAAGAAAAAGAAAAAAGGAATCCAAACTGGAAAGGAAGAAGTAAAACTGTTACTATCTGCAGATACGATAGTATACATGGAAAATCCTAAAGGCACCACAGAAAAATGCTAGAGCTCATAAATGAATTGAGCAAAGTTGTAAAGGATACAAAATTAATATATAGAAATCTGTGGCATTTCTACACACTGACAATGAAAGATCAGAGAGAGAAATCAAGGAAACAGTCCCATTTGCGATTGTATAAAAAAGAATAAAATACCCAGGGATAAACCTACATAAGGAAGTAAAAGACCTGTACTCCAAGAACACTAATGAAAGGAATTGAAGATGACACAAACAGATGAAAAGATATACTATGTTACTGAATTGGAATAATCAATATTATAAAAATGACTGTGCTACCCAAGGCAATCTACAGATTCAACACAATCCTTATCAAACTACCAAGGGTATTTTTCACAGACCTGGAATAAAAAAATTTAAGTTTTGTGTAGAAACAAAAAAAGACTTCAAATAGCCAAAGCAATCTTGAGAAAGAAAAACAGAGCCAGAAGGATAACACTCCCTTTACAGTAAAGTTCAGACTTTACTATAAAGCTACAGTCTTCAAAACAGCATGATACTGACACAAAAAACAGAAATACAGACCAGTGGAACAGGCTAGAAAGCCCAGAAAGAAACCCACTCACTGATGTTCAATTAATTTACAACAAAGGAGGCAAGAACATACAATGGATAAAAGACAATCTCTTTAATAAGCGGTGCTGGGAAAATTGGACAGCTCCATGTAAAAGAATAAAATTATAACATTCTCAAACACCATACATAAAAATAAACTCAAAATAAATTAAAGACATAAATGTAAAACCAGATACCATAAAACTCCTAGAGGAAAACATAGGCGGGACACTTTTTGGAGCAATATCATTTTGGATCTATCTGCTAAAGTAATGGAAAAAATAAAATAAATAAACAAATGGGACCTAATTAAACTCAGAAGCTTTAGTACAGCAAAGGAAATCTAAACAAAATGGAAAGGCAATCTATGGAATGGGAGAAAAATATGGCAAACAATGTGACCCAAAATGGATTAATCTCCAAAATATACAAACAGCCCATATGGCTCAATATCAAAAATATCCAAAAACAAACAACCCAATAAAAAAATGGGCAGAAGACCTAAGTAGACAATTCTCCAAAGGAGGCATCCAGATGGTCAACAAGCACATGAAAAGATGCTCACCATCACTAAATGAATGAACATTATAATGAGCTATCACTTCACACCAGTCAGAATGGCCATCACCAAAAAGTCTACAAATAATAAATGCTGGAGAGTGTATGGAGAAAAGGGAACTCTTCTACACTCTTGGTGGGAATGTAAATTGGTGCAGCTACTATGGAAAACAATAACAACTCTCTTTAAAAACTAAAAATAGAGTTACCATGTGATCCATAATCCCCCTCCTGGGCATATATCCAGAAAAAATGAAAACGCCAATTCAAAAAGACACATGTACCTTTTATATATAAAAGAATGACATAATGACATTTGCAGCAACATAGGTGGACCGGAAGGTTATCGTACTAAGTGAAGTTAGCCAGAGAAAGACAAGAACCATAGGATATCACTTATATGTGGAATCTTTAAAAAATGATTCAATTGAACTTATTTACAAAAGAGAAATAAACTCACAGATGTAGAAAATAAACTTATGGTTAGCAAAGGGGAAAGGGAGAGGGGAAGATAAATTTGGAATATGGCATTAACATATACACACTACTACATATAAAACAGATAAATAACAAGGATCTACTGTATAGCTCAGGGAACTACATTCAAAATCTTATAATAACCTACAGTGGAAAAGAATCTGAAGATGAACAGATATGTATATATGTATAACTGAATCACTCTGCTATATACCTGAAAAGTTATAAATCAACTCTACTTCAATTAAAAAGTAAAATTTTTTAAAAAACTACCAAAAAATGTGACTTGACCACATCCTAGATGTCTATCCTATCATTGCAGAAAACAAGTTACAGAATAAATTCTAATGTCATTAATTAAACAAACAATAACAGTGCCTACTATGGTGGGCTAGGCCCTGCTACATATGTTAAGAACAGATACAGTAAACAAAACAATCAAAGACCTTGCTTTAATGTACATTATACTCTAGTGGGAGGAGACGAACAAAATTTTTAAAAAATGAGTAAATAAGCAAGAAAATATCAGGTACAAGCAATAAAACAGAACAAGAGGGTAGAGAACAATTAGAAAATTACTTTAGATTTGGTGGTAATAAAAAACTTCTGAAGATGATACATCTAAGAAGAGATATGAATGTCGAAAGAAGAAAATCATATAAAAGTTTAGGAGAAAAGCATTTCAGAAGGAAGAGCACCTACCAAAGCCTTCAGGTGGAAAAAGAAAGAAGATAAACGTGGCTGGGAGTTTTAAAAGGGAATTATATGCTTTACTTTTCTAAAAAAAAAAAAAAATGTGTTTTCTGTGTGGAGAATTTCTGAAAGAAGCTCTTGCTTGGATATTAAGGCACTGATGAAGCTGAACGAAGTGAAAACAATCTTGATGTGTTTGGACACGGAGGGGACAGAAACTGTCAAAGCACTGGATGTCTGAGGCTAAGAAAAAGAAAAGACTCCAGGGTTATTCATAGTTTTTGAACCTGAACGGTACGGCCACCATTTACTGTAATGGAACAGACTCAGGGAAGAGTGGATGGACAAGGTTGCAGGGTTAGAGAGAGAGACAAGAATCTAGAGTTCTGTTTGGGGCAGTATTAAGGTTGAGATTTTTATGAATACACTCTCCACTCTAATCCATCATTGCTCTAAACTCTAGCATCCCCTTGCGTTGGCCCTGAACAATAACCTTCACGGATTAGACCAATTTCTGTCTTCAGGAAGCAGAGAATTAGACATTCTACATGGTCTTGCTAGTTGCCCTATTTAGTCTATTATTTGCATCTTGGTTCCTAATTTCTGCGTAATCATATAATTAGGACTGTAAAAATCCTCAGCCTATCATACTCCTGAATTTTAACAGGGCCCTTAAAAGAGATTTGAATAAATAAATTGAAGCCTGAAATTTCTGAAGGCCACAAAGTAAAGCCAAGGTCTTTCTACCTTTTTGCTTCCTGAGAGCTATAGAGCAACAAGAAATCTAATGGGTTATATCAAAACCAATGACCACAATGTATAATATAAGAACTTTCACAGTCAGAACATAAAATACGAAACAAAAAGCAAAAACATAAATATAATAGGAAGGAAGTCAAGACACTCTTAAAAAAAAAACATTTTTAATAAGACCTCAAAAAGTTTTTTCATTAACACCAGGGGTAAAAGTCTTCATTGTCAGAACTTACCATCAAAGAGTCTGTCAATAACGTTGTACCCAGCCCGAAGATCTGATAAAGAAAACTCATAAAACTTGGTCCAACCCTATTAAAGCAAATTTTTAAAATATTAAAGAACTAAAAGCAGTGTTCAAAGATATATATGCACATATTATTGCCCTAAAAATCTTAAAAAGAGCAGTTCAATATAGGCTAAATTAAAAAAAAGACAACTCGAGAATTTTTAATAAAAACAATAAAACAACACATCCAAAGTAATTATGTGACAATAGAGTCATTTATAGGAAGAAAAATTGGCGCAGCAAATTATTGAGTCAATGTAGGATGTACATATTTAGAGATTTCCTATAATTTGGTCCATCAAAATTGAGAATATTCTCTACAAACATGAAAATAGAAATACTACAAAATTTTTATTTTTGTACATTTGACCCACAAAGCATTTATACTGGAACTAAATAAAATTATAAACCTACAGCTAATAGCTCCCATGCTTGTGTAAAAAGAACAAAAAGATGTATGTTGAAGAGAATCATATAAAATAATTTAAAATAATTTCTATAGGGCTTTCATTAACTATACCTAACAATTATTTTTATTCAATAAAATAAGCTCAAAATAAAATCTATACTTGAATAGTATTTTGAGATACAAATTTAACTTATTCATTCATTATTCAAAAATATTTATTAAATGCAAATTATATGTCAAGCTCTGGGAAAAAAAGAATGAGCCAAAACATATATAATCCCTGCTGTCATGTAGCTTTCATTCAAATGTCAGGGGAGGGATGGGGATACAATCAATCACTCAAATACATGTGCAAGGACAAACTGTAATGCATTTAAGAAAAAGAAACATACTTGGTATATATAAGAAAGAGCTCTGACCCAATGGAAGAAGTAAGGGAAAGTCACCCTGGAGGGGAAGGGATTGAGAAATAGAAAGACAAAAGTAGATAGACAGAACAGTGATATAAAAGAATTTTTGTACTGGATTGTAATGGAGGGTGAAGATAACAAAAAGGAGGGGCTAAGTACAACAAAATGCCATTTGATAGATACTAAGCAGAGCAGTGAAGTAATCGAAACTACATATTAGAAAAATAATTCAGGCTCCTAAATAGAAAACGCAGGAAGAAGAATTGGAAAAGTAGTTCAGGTGAGAGGTGATAATGCTTGGAAAAAATGATAAAGAGAAATGCACAGATTTGAATTACATTTTATAAGTAGAATCAATAAGACTTGAACATGAATTGAGTAGAGAGGGTAAAAAGAAAAGTATATCAAGAACAATTCCTTCTAACTTAAGGAAGTAAATGGATATCAATGTCTATTACTGAGCAGGATATACTAAAGGAAAAACAGGTATGGGAAATTCAGTTTTTGAACTCTGAGACATCTCTGAGATATTAACCATAAAAATGATACCTAACAATGATGGCTTATGATGGGTCACACATCGTTCTAAACACTTTAATTCAAAAATATATGAATAAGGAGTTCCCATCATGGCTCAGTGGTTAACGAATCTGACTAGGAACCATGAGGTTGCAGGTTCGATCTCTGGCCTTGCTCAGCAGGTTAAAGATCCAGCATTGCCATGAGCTGTGGTGTAGGTTGCAGATGCGGCTCGGATCTGGCATTGCTGTGGCTCTGGTGTAGGCCAGCAGAAACAGCTCCGATTAGACTCCTAGCCTGTGAACCTCCACATGCCACGGGTACAGCCCTAGAAAAGACAGAAAGACAAAAAAAAAAAAAAAAAAGAAAAAAAGAATAAGAGTTTCTCCTGTGATTTGGTGTGGTAAGGAGCTGATTGTCTATGTGAAGATGTGGATTCAATCCCTGGCCTTGCTCAGTGGGTTAAGGATCCAGCATTGCAGCAAGCTATGGGATAGACTGCAGGTGTGGCCCAGATCTGGTTTTGCTATGGCTGTGGCACAGGCCACAGCTGCAGCTCCAATTTGACCTGTGGCCTATGAACTTCCATATGCCGCAGATGTGGCCCTAAAAAGAAAAAAAAAAAAAGTTATGAACTAGATAACTATATGTAATCCAGAGGATTAACAGAGAAGATGGAATTAGGTATATTAATTAATGAATCATGAATCAAATTAAGAAGTAATCCTAGTCATCTATACTAAATTGTAAAAATATTCTAATATTTAAAATCTACATACCTTAGAATAACCAAGGTATGTTTTTTTACTTACCTGTGGAATGTAATTTCTTCTTTCTTGACATGCAGCATGAAACCATGCAAAACTGAAGAGAGCATGAGCACGATGTATATTATCTTTTTTGCTAATTTGCTCAGGAGTCCAAGATTCATAAGTACGCAATAAATTTTTCTTTAAACCTGGAGGTGACTAAAGAAAAACAATAGTTTAAAATCTTACAAATCAAAAATAAATCAGTATTTAAGAAATTTAAGAACATATTTTAATGAAACTTTTCATCATTACCAAGTTTGACTTAAACACTTATTATTATATACCTCAAAATGTATAACACTAGTTTAAACTCCTTATACCTAATAGCTCAACTCAATTATAAATCCAAAATAAATTTTTAATTAAAAAAATCCTACACAACCAACAATATTCAAAATAACCAAATAAGCTTGCCATGATCATTGAAATATCTTACTGAAACTAAATCAATATGAATATGATACTGATTATTATAGGGCAGAGGTTTTTGACTTCAATAATCCAGTTCTTCCTCTTCAGAAATATTTGAACTTCCATAAGGACTTCAAATTACTATTTACATATAATGTTAACTAACCTGCTTTGTTCACTTTACTTAAGGTAAAATTATCAGAGATTGTTAGGCTTAAAACATAAATTCAAACCCAGAAACTGAAATTGTACATTTGACTAGTACAAGTTAAAAAACACTTACCTACATATCCATCTATTTATATTATATTTTAAAATTATCAAATAAAAGAAGAAAAATCAGAATTGTTGGAAAAAGAGCAAAATAAACCCATTTCAAAAATTAGCTTGTTTTTAAGATGTTCCCATCCTAGCTCAGTGGGAACAAATCCAACTAGTATCCATGAGGATGCAGGTTCAATTCCTCACTTAATGGGTTAAGGGTCTGGCATTGCCGTGAGCTGTGGCGTAGGTCAGAGATGTGGCTCAGATCCCTCATTGCTGTGGCAGTGGCACAGACTAGTGGCTACGGCTCTGATTTGACCCCTAGCCTGGGAATTTCCATATATTAGCAGGTGTGGCCCTAAAAAGACAAAAAAAAAAAGCTTATTTTAAAACTAATTTTTTTTTCCTCCAAAATGGTTTCTAACATTAAGCGAAAAAATTTCAGGCCAGTCCTTTAAGAATGCCTGCTACCTTTCCACAGAAAAGAAAATCATGGACTTGGAGAATAGACTTGTGGTTGCCAAGGGGGAAGGGGAAGGAGTAGGAGGGACTGGGAGCTTGGGGTAAACAGATGCAGAATTTTGCCTTCTGGATGGATTAGCAATGCGATCCTGCTGTGTAGCACTGGGAACTCTGTCTAGTCAATTATGATGGAACACATAATGTGAGAAAAAAGAATGTATACATGTATGTGTAACTGGGTCACCATGCTGTGCAGTAGAAAAAAAAAATAGAGAAATATAAAAAAAAAAGAATGCCTGTTACAAAAAAATAGTAATTCCCTTTGCAAATCTTCTCATTGTTTTCTCTTAAATAAAAATTCTGCTCAAAATTAAAAAAATAGCTAAGTATTAATTAATTACATACCCAAATGTACACTTTTACAATAAAAATATTTTGATTATGAAATATTTATTAAAAAATTCTCACAGGATAGACCAAATTTTCTGAGCACTATTCAATAAAACATGACAATTAATAGAAAAATGGACAAGAGATTTTTTTTTTAGGCCCTATACTAAAGCCTATGCAAAATGAATAAATCATATACAATTACAGAGAATGTCATACACAAATAAAAACTACTGCAAAATAACAAAATGGAAATACTAATATGCCAAATTGTGAGCTAAGATAAAGGATATACTTAATCAAAAATTCACAGACTTAAAATAATCTCAAGATTAATTCAAGTAAATATATATCAGGTAAGCATTCAACATGAGAAATCAAGACAAACAGAAGCCAGTACAAATCTAAGGAAAACATAAGGAAGAAAGAAATAAAGGAAAAAGCAAGAAATTCAGTAAACAGAAAAGAATTGACAAGAAAAAAGTAAATCAGTAAGTATGACACTGGTTATTTCTTTTTTTTTTTGTCTTTTTGCCTTTTCTTGGGCTGCTCCCGTGGCATATGGAAGTTCCCAGGCTAGGGGTCCAATCCGAGCTGTAGCTGCCGGCCTACACCAGAGCCACAGCAACGTGGGATCCGAGCCGCATCTGCAACCTACACCACAGCTCATGGCAACGCTGGATCCTTAACCCACTGAGCGAGGCCAGGGATCGAACCTGCAACCTCATGGTTCCTAGTTGGATTCATTAACCACTGCGCCACAACGGGAACGACACTGGTTATTTCTAATAAATTTTTTAATAACATTTTTTGGCAACTTCAAAAAAAGAAACAAATGATACAATGAAGGCTTAATAATTTTAAATAAAATAACACATCTATCTGTACATGTGTACATATATGCACATAATGTAATAACAATTCTGAACATAATGAACTACACTATTTCTTCAGATAGTTAAAATTATTTACATTGTTTTAAGACATAGAAAACAAATTCACCAATAATTTAAATGAAATGGAAAATTTCCATTAAAATGTAATTAAATTACTTCCTAAAAAAGGACCCTGGAAAAGTCTGTACATTAAATTAAAATATTCAAGGAACAGTTCGCCTGATATATTAACTCATCATTTATTGAAATACTACTGTGTTCTTCCTACACGCTAGGTATTAAAAAAGGCAAAAGAAAACACAGCCCCTGCCTTCATGGCTTGTACAATCCAGTTCTACAATATAATTTAGAGAAGAGCATACTGAAAGAGTGGCTGGAGAAAATTCTGGAAAGGTTCTTTCTGACTAGATGTTACATATAATTGATATTCATTCAATTAACATATTTCCAAATATTAAATGATCTTTGAATTCCCTGGATTAATCCTTAGTCTTTTTCTTCCTTACATGATTTGGAGTTAATACCTTAGAAGTAATGATCTAAAATAACAGGTAGTTATAAGTGCTAATAAGACATTTTCATCAAAAAAGAGATTATATAAAGCAGAAAAGTTTCTACAAATCGAGAGAAAATGCAAACAGAATGTTTTAAACCAGTTTTTAAAAAGTTTTAGTGCAGTGCTTTATTATTTTATTTATGACTGTTACACAATACCATTACGAATACATAGTTTTAAATATTTCAGGTTTGGGGAAGATCTGCCAAGCATTACATGTTAGAAGGAAGGAAGGATGGATAGATGGATGGATGGATACATGGATGAAAGGAAGGAAGGAAAGAAACAAAGACTGAAACTCTAACATAGCTCTGTCGAAAAGCAAGTAATTTGAAAACTGGATAAGAAGAAGAATGAAGTTGGGCTCTCCACTTAGACCAAATTCAAAAATTAACTCAAAATGCATTAAAGATGTAAACCTGAAACTATAAAATTCCTGGAAGAAAACATAGGGGGAAAGCTTCATGACACTGAATTTGGCAATGATTTTTTTGAATATGCCATTTAAAGCACAGGAAACAAAAGCAAAAACAGACAAATGGGACTACATCAAACTTAAAAACATTTATGTAGCAAAGGAAACAACATAGTTAAAAGGAGAATTCTTTTGTGGTGCAGTGGGTTAAGGATCTGGCATTATCACTGTAGCAGCATGGGTCACTGCTGTGGCATGGGTTCAATCTCTGGCCTGGGAAGTTCCATTTGCTGTAGGAGTGGCCAAAAACAAACAAACAAACAAAAAACAAAAAATATAGTTAAAAGGAAACTCTATGGAATGAAAGATAATATTTATAAACTACATATCTGATATGGGGTTAATATATGAATACATAAGAAACGCACACATCTCAACAACAAAATCATAATCTAAAAATGGACAAAAGACTTGAATAGACATTTCTCCAAAGAATATATAGAAATAGCCAACAAGCATATAAAAAGAGGTTCAACAACATTAAATATCAGGGAAATAAATATCAAAACTACAATAAGATATCACCTCACACTGTTAGGATAGCCACTTTAAAAAAAAAAAAAAAGCAGAAAATAACAAGTGTTGGTAAGGATGCAGAGAAATTGTGTGCTGTTGGTGAAAATGTTAAATGGTGTACCACAAAGGCAGAGTATGGAAGTTTCTCAAAAAATTAAAAACTGAATTTCCATATGATCCAGCAATCCCACTACTGGGTATATATCAAAAAACCCTGAAAATATAATCTCAGAGAAATATTTGCCCACCCATGTTCACAGCCTGCCATATAAATGTATGTTTATAATACATTATACTCTTATTTATGTCTATGCAACATCTAAATATAAAAAGAATATTTTGAGTGTTTTATATAGTAGACAGTTGTTTACAGAGCATTAGAAAGCATGCAGAGGTTACTTACTGTACTTACACAACTAGTGATTCAAATTTTAAATCTTACCTCATATGTTATCTTCAAACTTGACTGTAATAAAATTGGAGTAAAGTTGGGGTGAACTTCAGCAGTGAGCCAAAGACGAAAGGTATCTTTAGCTTGAAGAGTATTCAACTCCTTGTTTATAAAAACAAGAAAAAAAACCCCACTGAAATACACACACAAATTTCCATTTTATTATTTTTATTATTATTTTTCCAATTTACTATTAATAAGTAATTATCTTACTAAAATCTTTCCATGGATTATGATATATTTCTTAATGTTCTGATTATAGTTCTTTTAAATTTTCATATTCTCTATCACTAGCTTAGTCTAATAAGAACTCATATCTGGAACTGGGCCAACTGGGTTGAAATCCAAATTCTGTCACTTATTTGCCGTGTGATCTTGGATTCTTTGACTTGCACTCTCTAAGCAAGGATAATAGGACCTACCTCATAGGATTTGTAATACAATTAAAACAGTACACAATACACAGCATGTACAAAGTGTTAGCTATAATTGCTATGCTTAAACTATCAGCCAGCTTAAGGCTTTCCCGTTCTCTCTCCTTCAATTTATACTTCCACAGAGTTCTATAATGATATCAATTCCTCTATAATATGATTTTTAGTGCATTATTTCCCCATAATATTCAAAATTCACCATTCAATTTCATCTTCCCATGCTGTACACTTTAGTCACTTATTTCAAATTTTTATCTCTCTGTCCTCATTCATTATATTCTTTCTGCCTGTTACTCTCTTGTAACCTGACAAATACTTACATATCTGTCAAAATATAATTTAAATATCATGCCCTAGGGGAATATCTTCTCTAACTCTTCACTACCAAGCAGAATTAATCACTGGTGATATTTTGTAAATTCCCTTTTGCAGTGTTCATCACCCTATTGTATAGTTATTAACATGGTCTGCCCCTCCTCACCTCAGACTGTAGAGAATAAGTACAAATTTTGTATATAATAGCACCTAAGGCAATTCCTTGCTTTTTTCTGTACTCAGCAAGTTTATTTATTTATTTATTTAGTCTTTCTAGGGCTGCACCCGTGGCATATAGAGGTTCCCAGGCTAGGTGTTGAATCAGAGCTGCAGCTGCCGGCCTACACCACAGCCATGGCAACGACAGAAATAAGCTGCATTGTGACCTACACACAGCTCCCAGCAATGCCTGATCCTTAACTCACTGAGCAAGGCCAGGTATTCAACCCATGTCCTCATGGATACTAGTCGGTCCGTTACTGCTGATCCACAAAGGGAACTCCTCAGCAAGTATTTTTAAAACAAATGAATAAATGAATGAATGAATGACAAAAGAAAGGTTGTTAGCACTAAAAGAGAGTGAAATTTAAAATTATTTTAATAATTTAATAATATTTAATAATAATCTCTAATACACTTAACATTAATATCCCGTGAAATGTAAACATGACCAAAAAATGGCAGAGAATTGCCATGAAAACACTGTGCTCCCTTAAAATTGTAAATTATAAAACATGTCTATAACTAATAATAATTTTTAAATGTAAAATTTGAATAAAATTTTGTCTTGGCTTAGAATATTTTTTAAAAAGATAATGAATTTGTGATGTAGTTGAATTAAAAATAAATTTATAAATTTATATCCAAATAATTCATCCAAACTTCCCAAAACTCAAAACATTTAAAAAATTTTTTAGTGTTTACAATATAATCTATCCTATATATGCTTCAAAAAGTTCAAATTAAGATTTGCTTCCAAAATAATAACTATAATTATGTTTTACATAGATTAATAGCTATCAATCTATTGTTTGCACAGAAAGCAGGATTCAAATATTCACAAGTCTTTATATGTTTTAAAATATATATAATTCATCAGACATGAATTTTATATTTTTATACATTAGTGATTTCTACAGAAAACTGTAGTAGTAATGGAATTACTTGAATAATCATATATACCTCAGTTCCAAAATCTACATCTTCTTTTTACTATAAGTAATGAGTCATCATGGCCCATCACTTCATTCACTCATTCATTTACTCATCATCAAAGATTTATTGATTACCTATTTCATGTAAGGTGCTAGAGATGCCAATTTATTAGGATTGCATAAATTTTTAACATATCACAACTAGGCTATGGCCTTTCATTCTATTCTGTTTGGTTCTATTCTGAATAACTTTTTCCAGATTAATTAAGTTAATTATTACTTCCCCTGCTAAGGACCTCCTTTGATTCCCTGTCCTAGGACAAAATTTCCAGCACTGGCTCCTGGATCTGCGGTTATTCCCTAACCTAGTCCTTCCGAGCCATCTAACCCTTCTGCCCCAGTGCTCTGCCTGGCCCTCATCTTCATGCTTTGTATAGCATGCACATTCCCACCACTCTGTCTCTATCTGTGCTGCTAGAATTAGCTGCAAATTTTTTCCTCTACACTTAGCTAAATCACATACAGCCTTCAAGGAACATCATCTACAGAGTCTTCTCTAACTATCCAAGACCATATTCATCTTTCTTAAGCACTAGTCTGAAATCCAGGTTTGCATTTAAAAAGTAGCCATCAATTTGTTCTGTCTTACAGTTATTTTCATCCTGGAGTCATCTGAGTTAAATAAAATGACTGCTTCAGTTTACATCCCAGCTTCCATAGCACCTAGGATGTTCTATAGTTCCCTCTGACTCCTGAACATCTTTCTTCTCATACAGATACAACAGAATAAAAGCATAAAAAGAATTTAATGGTATAAATATGTCTTCTACAATTGATTAAAGCATTTCCCTATTTTTCTTCTGAAAAAATTCCCTAAGCCTCCCCTTTCAGTCCCGTTTAATTTCTTAACTTCCCCTAAATGCCTTTAAAAAAGAGCTTTAAGATTTCCTATTAAAAGATATTGATTTGTACACATGTACATATACTTAAGAAGAAAATAATTAATATATTTTAAATGATTGCCCCTAAAAATACCATCAAGAGTACATATTTTAATACTGAGGATTCTTGGAGATTAATAAACTCAGTATATTAGATATTATTTGCAATACACTGATCTGAATCTACCTTTTCCAGAACTGGCAGCCAAGATACCACAAGATGTAAGTTCTTCAAACAGAGCCAGTCTCCATTTCTGGCACATTCTCTTAGCATTTGAACTGCTAAATCAGCTTGACCTTGACCCATGGCAACCTGCAAAAACAAAAACCAATAACTAAAAACAAAAACAAAAAAGATCTGATAACATAGTGTAACATAAAGATCCAAATTATCCTGCCAAACATACTGAACTATTCCAAGTACTGTAATAAGGGTTCTAAATTTTTAATAAGAAATATCAAACTATCTTGCTGTTGCCAACAATTATTTTGTAAATGGCAGATTTCTAATATTCTTCTTTTTTTATTTAGTAAAGATATATTATCATTACAAGTTTGCAAGTTATAGAACAGTATAAAGAATTCCTGAATAGTCTACTGTTCCTCGTCCCAAAAATTATTTCCAGCATAATTTTTACCCTCTCAAACATGGATCTTTAAAAAAAAAATTTATAACTATCGTCTTGTTGAATTCTTTGAGGAATTAAACATTAATAATACTGCTTCCATGAAATTTGTTTCTCTTTTAAAGAAATTTTTCCAGTATTGCACTTACTTGGCTCTTAAGCTACCAGTCTGTTTAACTGGGTAATTTCCTAGCCTTTCATCATCTACTGTGTTGGCGAGTAGGCCTCAAGACTACATTGAACCCTCTGCTCCTCTATTATTTTTCAGGGAGGGGAGGCAGAAAAGAGGGTGAGAGAGAAAAAGAAAAAGGGGAAGGGGAGGGAAAAAAGAGAGGTGAAAGGGAGGAGAATTACATTCCAGTATTTCCAATCCCTATAGTCCATTTGCACCTATGAAACTCATGTAGTAGCAGAGGCCACTGTATAAAACAGAAGACTTCCTTAAACTTAAAACTTTTTGCACAGCAAAGGAAACCCTAAACAAAATGAAAACCTACAGAAAGGGAGAAAATATTTGCAAATGAAGTGGTTGAGAAGGGATTAATCTCTAAAATATAAATACCTCCTGCAGCTCAATACCAAAAAAATAAAAATAAAAATAAAAATAAAACACCAAAAACTGGGCAGAAAATCTACACGGTTCTCCAAATAAGACATAGAGATGACCAAAAAAACACATGAAAAGATGTTCAGCATTACTAATTATTAGAGAAATGCAAATTAAAACTACTATGAAGTACCACCTTACACCAGACAGAATGGCCATCATCAAAAAGTCTACAAACAATAAATGGTGGAGAGGGTGTGGAGAAAAGGGAATTCTCTTACACTCTTTGGTGGGAATGTAAATTTGTGAAACCACTATGGAAAACAATATGGAAATTCCTCAAAAAACTAAGAATAGAACTACCATATGATCCAGCAATGCCACTCCTGGGCATCTATTTAGAGAAAACCATGACTCAAAAAGATACATGTACCCCAATGTTCATTGCAGCCCTCTATACAACAGCCAAAACATGGAAGCAACCTAAATGTCCATCGACAGAGGAGTGGATAAAGAAGATCTGGTACGTATACCCAATGGAATGTTACTCAGCCATAAAAATGAATGAAATAATGTCATTTGCAACAACGTGGTCAGACCTAGAAATTATCATGCTAAGTGAAGTTAGTCAGACAGTGAAACATAAATATCATATGGCCCCTAGCCTGGGAAACTCCATATGCCCTAAAAAGTGCAGTCCTAAAAAAAAAAAGAAAAAAGAAAAAAAACAAAAACAAAAACAACAGAAAACTTCCAAACAGAAGCTAGAAGACGCTAGAAAACTGATTCAGTACATAAGATGAATGAATAGGTGACTACTGAAGTCTAAGATTCTAGAAAAAATTTTTGGCAAGAATCAAAAATGGTTACATGCCACTTTGTACCAAATCTAAACTCCACATATGTTTTTTAAAGATAATTTATAGGGTACTTATGTATCTATACAGCTATATCTGTCTTCGTGTATACATATAATTTACAAATATACCTATATTGAGAGTCCTGGCTCAAATATGGTCAAAACATTTTGAAAAGCACTGTTACAATCACTTCAAACCACAGTGATTTCTCTTTTCATAAGGAATACAAGGTAACATTTCATTGTTTTTTAGTTGACTTTTACAAGGATTGATTTTATTTTTCAATTAGACTATAAAGTTTTTGAGAGTAGGAACCATATGTCTAATTCTCTGCATACTAAATTATATAACAAAAAGGTAATAAACACTCACATATTGATTTATTTTTAATTTTCAACATCTAATCCAGAACAAAACAAATAGGTGAAAGAAATACCTGTTGAATTGTTTAGAGGCACATATTAGTTTGCCATTATTAAAATGAAAAAAAAAATTGAAGGCATGTAGAACAAAATCAGGGGGAAAAAAAGAATAAGGAATAGGAGCTAAAAACAGGAACTCAAAATTTTCTATAAGGAAAAATCTGTGTAAAAACAGCTTAAAGGGTCTTGAAACCTTAGAAGAAAACATTTACATAAAAAAAATTTTTTTAAAGCACAAGAAAAAAATTTCAAGAAGATGGTTAGTCCCAATGTTGAAAAAACCCAAGCAGTTTCTTGAAATGAAGATTAATTTTTTGCATTAAGAATATATTACTGTTTACCACATATATTCATCATAGAAACAAAAATTTTAAAGATCAGATTTATGAGTAAATATATACATATTTAAAGCTTTTATATTAAACATTTTTGCAAGTTCAGTACCCAAAACTCTAGAAATTTAAAGTCAAACTTACTATGAGTACAAATGGTTTTATCTTTCTGCCAACATCACTGCTAACAGAGACATCCTATAGAAAAGACCTCTTCCTTCCTCAAGTTATCTCCGACAATTGAATATAATTATATTAATATATTAATATTATATTATAATATTATATATTATAGTAATTATATTAATACACTAATATATTAATATACTATAAATAGCATTGAACGGAACTCTCTAGAGTTAGACAGTGCAAAACCTGTACAACCAAACCCAGCTTTCTGATATTTTGCTATCTTCTATTTATGTTCCTCATAACATTCTCACTTTTTAATTTGTAGTTGTGAAGTATTTACTTTTTTAATCATTATTAATTATTTTCCCAGAGAAAAATATTTACTTTTTCACAGGGTAAAAATTGAGAGTAAGTTAATACATTTTCAACCTTGCATGCCAACTTAATTAAAAAAGAGATTATCTAGACAAACTAGAATTCCTAAATTTAGCTTAGAAAAAAACGGTATTATATTTGACAAATTTATCATCTTATGAGATTTCTAGAGGCTAGAAGTCCCAATGACCGATTGATCAAAAATAAAGGTACTGGGGTTTGAAAATAAAAGTAGCACCACAGGGAGGCTCTAGGAGAGAATCTTTCCATAGCCTTTTCCAGTATCTAGAACTTACATCTCCCTGATTGTAGCCCTTCCACCATTTTCAAGGCCATCAGTAGAGCATCTTCTCACCTCTCTGACCTTTTCTTCATCACTTCACCTTCCTTCACTCTGCCTCTTTTGCTTCCCTCTTAAAAGGACCTTCTGGATTATATTGGGCCCAAATGAATAATCCAGGATAACCTCTCCATCTCAGCATATTTAACTTAATTACATTGGCAAAGTTCCCTTTGCTGTGTAAAGTAACAAAATTCACAGGTTCTGAAGTTCAGGATGTGGACATTTTCTAGGGACACTAGTTGGCCTACCACAATTAAATGTCTGTTTCACTAGCAGAATCAATTATGGCAGGAAGATCAATAGCTACAGCAAAAACTGGAGGGTAACATGTACTGACCTGGTGATAACACTCTCCACTTCTCTCTGTGTTAGCAAGTTCTTGAAGTTCCTGAGAAGGATCAGCACCCGGGGAAATGATTATCAAGATGGGTTCAATTTCTAGGGTCTCTTTGTACAAACGTTTGAGATTTAGAGGAGGTGGAGACAGCTCTTTCAGTCCTAAAAGATATATTAAAGAAATTAAAAATAAAAAGCAACACACAAAAAAATCTGTTAAAACTGATTACATGATAAAGAATAACTACACAATAAATAATAACTAGGTGAACTATAATGCTATACAAATAAAGTTTTCTCACTCTTAAAATCATTCACATATTTGTAATAACCACCATTTATTGAATGTTTAAGTTGCTAGGCACTTTTCTAAGTGCCTTACATTTATGACATACTCCTAATCCTAACAAAAACACTAAGAGGTAGATACCCTGATTATCACACTCAACAGATGAAGAAACACCTAATTGGCACTGTGGTCTTAATATACAGTTCTCTCCCAGCAAGGTAAGACTGAATCAACCATCTATTTATACAAGTTTTCACTCATTTATATTATAACTGAATGCCTACTCTGTGCCATTCCCCATGGGGAATAAGATTTCCATATAAACCGGCAAATAATATCACTGTCATGATATAGGATAAAGATTTATTTCTTAGGTCCATGCATTAAGAGAAAAAAAAAAAAAAAGGTGTAGAGAATGAAAAAAAATGGTTTGGAGACAGAAATATATAGCTCTCAGTTTGTTTGTTAGCCAAATGACCCTATGCAAATCACTAAAACGCAGTGTGTCTTGGTTTTCTCAATTGCAAAACTGGGGTAAAACAATACATAGGTCATTTGGGGGCATAACAGGATACATCGCAAACATAGATTCCACTTATTCATTATCTACTCTATGCTATGCATACTCAAAGAAATTGAATGTCTTGCCAAAGACCACCCAGCTGCTAACTGCTAACTATATTCAACACAACTCATCTGTTCTTTTTTCTATTCTGAAGCTCTTTACAAACTATAAAGTCCTATACAGAAAGAAATTATAATTTCGCTATTACACCTAAAACTCTTCTGCTATAATTTTAGTTTCCATTATTGATGCATTTCGTAAAAGCCAAGCTGAAAAAGACCCATTTCAATAACTCAAAAAAACTCAAAAATATGCTTGTTTGAACTTGTGACACAAGAGTTTAAAAACAGAGAATTAGAATATAATAGAATGAGTACTGGGGCAAAAACGGATTGTGTCCTCAACTGTAGAAATAAATACAGAGTACTGAATCTCAGAAATTCTAAAATAGCAAGAAAAGACTTTAAGTACTTCTGCAGCAAACATTTTAGAACATGAATTCAATGCCAACAAAACGGGCCAGAAAAGAGATTTCTAGATAATTATCCTGAGAAGAAAAATTTCACATCTGAACCAATCCCCTCTATGTTTCAAAACAGTAACCCATTATGATAAATAAGCGAGAATTCTCAAAGATAGAAATATTACTAATACTAGGTGAAACTTATCCCAACAGCCATGTAAAATTGATGAATTGCTCCTAGAAGTCTATTTTATGAATTTTATTTTTAAACTTAGATTGATATAAATCATCTTGGTTTAATAGAAATAAAATTTATGTACTTGTGGCAATATAATAAATATTTTCATTCCATGAAATATTCATTATTTTTTCATAAACTCAATAGCATTCTAGGCCAATTAAATGTTCCGTGATATGATAAAATGCATCAAAAGTCTTAAAAAATGCACATTGCCCTTGACTCAATCATATAAATTATAACTGATTTAAGAAATAATTCAAAATATGAATGCAGAATTAAGTACAAGAATTTTCACTGGAGCTGTTAATATTAGTTCAAACCCTGGGGAAAGAAAACAAGTTTTTTAAAACAGTCTGAATAAGTAATCCCTGATAGTTATATAATAGAACCAAAGTTTTAAAAATGGTAAGATAAAGATGATTTACTTAAAAGTAGATTAGTACTGGGAGGAAAATATCTTAGAAACTTGTTTGGAAAGCCAGGAATTTCTGAGGAAAGCACCAACCATTCCGTCTCTAGAATTCCATAGATCCTGGACTTGAGATGCTACATTTTCAGCCTCAAGCCAGCTCTGCTTGCTTCAGACTGGTCCCCACAATCCTAATTGGCAAGAACCAATTCCTTAAAACCTATCCTGTTGCTCCTATTTGTTCAGAATTCACTGGTTTTTGTACATTGACAGACTTGTTTTTCTCAAGTCTGAAGTCAAGGGGAGATTCTGTCAGCAACCAAGGACTGACTGGTCACTCCTCAGCAAGATTTTCCTCAAATTGCAGGGCTTGTCCCTATACTTGTGCCACTAAATGTATAAAGATATGTAGTTATACCACCCCCTAGATTTTCTGTAATTGTTGAATATATTATGCAATGTTTAACACATTAAACCCTTAAAGCTGGCTGTCCACTATCTTTATTTCAAAAATCTAAACATACAGCCAGCATATACTTGAGCTCAGTGTTTGATAGTGAAATTTAAATATGAATAGAAATAGTATACTCATGAAAAAAAGTAGAATAGGCAACATGATTACATATCATACACACATCTATGCACCTAAAAAGAATAGGACAGGATGCGTAAAAGTGTTAATGATTATCTCATAATGATGGAAAAATAGGTATTTCTCATCTTTTTACTCCTCTATATCTTCTCATAGATACCTAATTAGATGTATTATGTAATAAAAATGTCAAAACATATGCAAAGTTATTTACATATAAAATGACAACAAATGTTTTTACTATTTACAGTCTGAGCTACTATCTGTTTATATGCTCCTGAGAAGGATAGGTAATTCTGGTATAATATAATTCTCCTTATCTTTCCAAACTATAGGCACACTTAAGAGATACTGCAGGTTCAGTTCCAGACTACTGCAATAAAGCAAATATCGTGATGAAATAAATCACATGAATTTTTTTGGTTTCCTAGTGCATAAAAGTTATGCTTACACTTATACTGTAGGCTATTAAATGTGCAATAGTGTTATGTTTAAACAAACAATATACATTCCTTAAATTAAAAAATACTTTATTGCTAAAAAATGTTAACCATCATCTGAATCTTCAACAAGTTGTAATCTTTTTCTTGGTGGAGTTTCTTGCCTCATTGCTGATGGTTGCTGACAGACTAGGGTGGTGTGGCAACCATGGCAATTTCGTAAAAATAAGACAACACTGAAGTTTGCCTCATCAATTGACTCTTCCTTTCACCAATGACTTCCTTGCAGCATGAAATGTTGTTTGGTAGCATTTTACCCTAGGTGGAATATTGTTCAAAACTGGAGTCAAATTTTATCTGTGTGCTTCATCAAATAAGTTTATATAATATTATAAATCTTTTGTTGTCATTTCAACAATCTTCACAGCATCTCCACCAGGAGTAGAATCCATCTCAAGGAGTCACTTTCTTTGCTTATATCTAAGAAATAACTCCTTATCCATGATTTTTTATTATGAGATTGTAGCAATTCAACTACATCTTCAGGCTCCATTTCTAATTCTAGCTCCTACTTCCTCCACTGAAGTCTCGGACCCCTCAAAGTCATCCGTGAGGGTTGGAATCATTTTCTTCCAAATTTCTTCTGATATCCTGAGCCCTTCTTATGAGCCATGAATGTTCCTAATTAAGGCACCTAAAATGGTGAATCTTACCCAGAAGGTTTTCAATTTACTGTGCCCATATCAGCATAAGAATCACTATCTATGGCAACTATCACCTAAGAAAATACCTTTCTTAGATAACAAGACCTGAGTGGCAAAAACTTTTTCTTAATCCATGTGCTGCAGAATGGATGTTAGCAATCGTGAAAACAATATGAATCTCATTGTACATCTCCATCAGAGCTACTGGATGAAGAGGTACATTGTCACTGATTTCCCCTCTTTAGCTATAAAAGTCCAAACGGCATCTTTTTTAACAGAAGGCTGTTTCATGTAAACTGAAAATCTGTTGTTTAGTGTAGCTACCTGCATTGATTATCTTAGCGAGATCTCTCTTTCTTTCTTTTTTTTTTTTTTTGTCTTTTCTAGGGCTGCACCTGCAACATATGGAGGTTTCTAGGCTAGGGATCTAATCGGAGCTGTAGCCACCAGCCTACACCACAGCCACAGCAACTCAGGATCCCAGCTGTGTCTGCAACCTACACCACAGCTCACGGCAACACCAGATCCTTGACCCACTGAGCGAGGCCAGGGATTGAACCCGTAACCTCATGGTTCCTAGTCGGATTCGTTAACCACTGAGCCACGACGGGAACTCCTCTTAGCTAGATCTTCTGGATAAGTTGTTGCAGCTGCTATATCAGCACCTGCTGCTTTAGTTTGCACATTTATGTTATAAAGACAGCTTCTTTCCTTAAATCTCATGAACCAACTTCTTTTTTTTTTTTCTTTGGTTAAACTTTTTCTGCAGAGAAAAGGCAGGCAGAGGACATGGAGGGGAAGGACCACAGGGTCCTCCTCGGTTTCACTGTTAGATTAGGAAAGCCCTTCTTTGGGAAGCTTTTTCAAATTTTACCTTGAAAATTGAACTCTCCAACTTCCTGAAAGTTGGGGTAGAAACATTTGAGTCTGTGTGTGTATGTATGTGCATGTGTGGTCTATGGATGTGTGTGTGTTTATATATATATATATATACATTTATGTTATGCATTTATGTGCATGTACATTTTATATGTATGTGTATGTAGGGCCTGGCACATAGTAGGTATTAAGGTCTATAATTAGTTAATCAGTAGGACTCTGTCAAATGAACCAACTTCTACTACCTTCAAACTTCTGCATTTTCCTCACCTCTCTCGACCTTAATAGAATTGAAGAGAGTTAGGGTCTTGATCTGGAGTAGGCTGTAGCTTAAGGAATGTTGTGGCTGGTTTTATCTTCTATCCAGACCACTAAAACTTTCTCCATATCAACAATAAGACCGTTTTGCTTTCTTATTATTTGTGTGTTCCCAAGAGTAGCACTTTAAATTTCCTTCTATGTGTTTACATTAATAACTTGGCTAACCATTTGGCACAAGACACCTAGCTTTCAGCCTGGCTTGGCTTTGGACATGCCTTTCTCACTAAGCTTAACAAGAGAGTTGTGTGACTCTCTTTTACTTGAAGCCACTTTAGTTTATTACCTGACCTAATTGCAATTTTGTTGTGTTTCAAGGAATGGGGAGGCCTAAGGATGGGTGGAGGGAACATGAGAACAGCTGAGCAGTAAAGTAGTCAGAATACACATAACATTTTTCACTCAAATTTGATGTTTCACAGCACTATTTGGCACTCCCAAAACAAAAGAGTAACATTAAAGAGCACTGATCACAGATCACCATAACAAATGCAATAATATTGAAAACTTTTAAATATTGTGAGAATCACTATAATGTAACACAGAGACACACAAACTGAACAAAGACTGTTGGAAAAATAGTGTCAAAAGACTTGCTTGATACAGTGTTGCCAAAAACTTTAATTTGTAAAAACTGTAATTTATGCAAAGTGCAATAAAATGAAGTATGCCTGTACTGACCGAAACATGAGTTCTACTTGGAAAACATATACTGAATATAAATTATCTTTTAAAAGTTAAAGTGACTGTCATATCATTTAATAGAAACTTTGAGCTCCATGAGGCAGGATTCACATCTGTTTTGCTATTTTATATTAAGAGCTCAGCACAAATTCAATTATTATTTCTAACATTAAAATTCCTCAGAAGAAAAATATATGTTCACCGATTCATTTCCTTCAATATTTCAAAGTATTGGAACATTCTGAACTAGAGAAAAATTCATGAAAAATATCTTACCATTTAAGATAATGTAGATGACATTCATGTTACTGGGAATTGCATATTAGCTTTTCTGCCCACAGAAAGCCAGTAATATCCACATTGCATTCTAAGTGAACTTAGTCTACATATAATCATTAGTTTTATTAACCCAACTAATTTTGACTCATGATAGCACGAAATGTCAGTGTGAATCATTCAAAACCATTCAATAAAGTTAGTGACCCAAAAATGTTAATCGCATTGTGAATTACAACAGTGCAGAACTACTTATAAATCATCGAGATCTTTAGTTTGACCATGTGTGGTTAAAACAGATCTATTCTTTCAAAAGAAAAAAAGGATAATTAAAAATAAATCAAAGAGATAACTTTAACCTATTTTATTTTACCTTAGTCAGATATAAGACTGAGATAATAAAAATCCATAATTTGTAGTTTAAAAAGGAAAGAATATTGCTCCTGTACTTTTCAGGTACCTCAGTAAAGAAGGTAGAAAACTAATACCCACAGGTGGTAAGTATAACTGATCCATTGTTCCTCATTCATCTCATTCTCCCTAACAAAAAGACTGATAAGAAAATTACTCCTCCTTTATTAGAAAGAGAAGACAACTATAAAAACATACAACAAATATCAATAAAAAGAAGAAAACTGACAACCTCTATCTAATCTAATATACACCAAACAATTAAATGGGAAATACTCTTTGGAAATGGAATAATACTCAAGGTTGGAAACAAACAAAAACCCAAGTTCACAAGGATGGTTCAATATAGGCAAATCAATCAATGTCATACACCACATTAAAAAAAGAAAAGTCAAAAACCACATGATCATCTCAATAGATGCAGAAAAAGCATTTGACAAAATCCAATATCCATTCATGATCAAAACTCTTACCAAAGTGGGTATAGAGGGAATATACCTTAACATAATAAGAGCCATTCATGACAAACCCACAGCAAATATAATACTCAATGGAGAAAAGCTCAAAGCCATCCTACTAAAATCTGGAACAATACACGGATACCCACTCTCACCCTCTTATTCAACATAGTATTGGAAGTCCTAGCCACAGCAGTCAGACAAACAAAAGAAATAAAAGGTATCCAAATTGGAAGAGAAGAAGTAAAATTGTCATTGTATGCATATGACATGATACTGTATATAGAAAACCCTAAGGACCCCCCACAAAAACTACTTGAACTGATCAATGAATTCAGAAAAGTAGAAGGATATAAGATTAACATTCAGAAATCAGTTACATTTCTGCATACTAACAATAAAATATTAGAAAAGGAATATAAAAATACAATACCTTTTAAAATAGCACCCCAAAAAATTGAATACCTAGGAATAAACTTGACCAAGGAGGTGAAAGACTTATTATGCTGAGGACTATAAAACATTAATCAAGGATACTGAAGAGGATTCAAAGAAATGGAAAGCTATTTCATGCTCCTGGGTTGGAAAAATTGATATCGTTAAAATGGCCATACTACCGAAAGCAATCTATGGATTCAATGCAATCCCTATCAAATTGCCCATGACATTTTTCACAGAACTACAAAAAACAATTCAAAAATTTAGATGGAACCATAAAAGATCCAGAATTACCAAAGCAATCCTGAGGAACAAAAATCAAGAAAGAGGCATAACTCTCCCAGACTTCAGAAAATATTACAAAGCTACAGTAATCAAGACATTGTGGTAGTGGTACCAAAACAGATGTACAGACCAATGGAACAGAAGAGAGAACCCAGAATTAAACCCAGACACCTATGGTCAATTCATATTTGACAAAGGAGGCAAAAATATAAAATGGGAAAAAGTCTCTTCAGCAAGTGGTGCTGGGAAAACTGCACAGTTGCATGTAAATTAATGAAACTAGAATACACCCCCATACTTTACACAAAAATAAACTCTTAATGGCTTAAAGACTTAAACATAAGACAAAACACCATAAAACTCCTAGAAAAGAACAAAGGCAAAACATTCTCTGACAGCAACTATAAAAATGTTTTCTTAGGTCAATCTCCCAAAGCAATGGAAATAAAAATAAAAATAAACCAATGGGACATAATCAAACTTAAAAGTTTTGCACAGCAAAAGAAGCCTTTAAAAAAAAAGACAACCTATGGAATAGGAGAAAGTAGTTTCAAATGATGCAACCAACAAGGGCTTAATCTCCAAAATATACAAACAATTCATACAACTGAACAGCAGAAAAAACAAACAACCCAATTGAAAAATGGGCAAAAGACCTGAATAGACATTTCTCCAAAGAAGACATACAGGCACATGAAAACAATGCTCAACATCACTAATTATTGGAGAAATGCAAATCAAAACTACAATGAAGTACCACCTCACACCAGTCAGAATGGCCATAATTAGTAAATCTACAAATAACAAATGCTGGAGAGGGTGTGGAAAAAAAGGAATCCTTCTACACTGTCAGTGTGGATATAAATTGGTGCAACCTCTATGGAAAACATTATGGAGGTGCTTCAGAAAACTAAACGTAGAGCTACCATATGATCCAGCAATCCCACTCTTGGGCATATATCCAGATAAAACCTTCATTCATAAAGATACATATACCCCTACATTCATTGCAGCACTGTTCACAATAGGCAAGACAGGGAAACAACCAATGTCCGTCAACTGATGAATGGATTAAGAAGATGTGGTATATATACACAATGGAATACTACTCAGCCATAAAAAAGAACAAAATAATGTCATTTGCAGCAACATGGATGGAACTAAAGATACTCATACTAAGTGAAGTAAGTCAGAAAGAGAAAGACAAATACCATCTGATATCACATATCTGGAATCTAATACAGGGCACAAATGAACTTATGTACAGAAAAGAAACAAACTCATGGACATGCAGAACAGACTTGTGGTTGCCAAGGGAGAGGTGGAGGGAGTGGGATGGACTGAGAGTTTGGGGTTAGTAGATGCAAACTATTGCATTTGGAGTGGATAAGCAATGAGATTCTGCTGTACAGCACAGGGAACTATGTCTAATCACTTGCGATGGAACATGAAGGAGGATAATGTGAGAAAAAATGTATGTATATGTATAACTGGGTCAATTTTCTGTACAGCAGAAATTGTTGGAACACTATAAATTAACTGTAATTTAAAAAGAAAATAAATAATTTTTTCATCTTAAAAAAAAGAAAAAGAAAAACAGAGACTGTAACAAAGGCTCAACATGACTTTTTGATGAAGAACTTTTGAGAAGTTACTGATTCCCATAGCTACTACAGCACCTTAAGGGAACATGTCTCATTAATACCGAAATACATATTGCATAGTATTTTTCTCAAAATAGTTACTAAATCAGAATTACATAAGTTAGAATACCTGCATGTGGGAACTACCATTTTTAAAAAGTAATGTAGTAGACTGTGCTGGTACACAAGGCTTGGTTGGCAGTATTCCATTAAAATGGCATGTCTAAAAGTTTTTAGGATCGCTCTGCTAAGTTAAATATTCAAACCAAAACTACTTTCATAAACACATCTTCATAAGTTACTATTTTAGAGTTTATAGATTATAAAAAGGATTGTTAAAACTTAATAAAAATTTTTCCACATGAATGATGCTTGAAAAATTACATTTGAAATCAAATCTCCAAAATTTGATTAAAAAGATAAGTGCTTGTCATTTTCCAGTAAAATGAATTTTTAAAACTTATTCATACAATAAAAGCCTCCAATATTATATAAAAACTGTACTAATAAAACCACCTGACCAAATACAAAGTCATCCAGCCTTACACCAGTATATAACTTTTGATTAGAAATAGGCTGAGTATGATTTTATAAGTATATTAAACTTTCAAAGCATTTGAATATGTGAATATCACGAGGTTTTCACTTAATGCCATTAAACCTTAAATGTCATTTAATGCAGAGATGAAGCAGTATAATACAGAAGTATTCCAAAGAGTTGGGTGAGGGTCAAACTACAAATTCAGTAAGAAAGGTCATGTGCAATGTGGCACAAAGAGCATATTTTTACAGACTACATGAGTGAGAAGAGAAGAGCCTCCTAAGAATTCCTCCGAAATTGTCTAAATTTACTTAAATTCGCATTTGAATTATAAGAACAATTAATATATAGATGAACCAGAAAAATACCAGTTAGTGTTAGGAAATAGGCAAAGACTTAAAAACAGGTAGATATGCTGGTACTGATTGGATAGCCCAGAAAAGCCTTTCTGAAAATGCAGTGTTTAAAGTTAACATCTGAATGATACAGAGGAGCCAACCATTTTAAAAAGAGAAAAAACAAGAGTTCCCAGTGTGGTGCAGTGGGATTGACAGAGTCTCTTGAGTGCTAGGACACAGGATCCATCTCTAGCCAGGCATAGTGGGTTAGGGCTCTGGCATTGCCGCCGGCATAGGCTGCAACTGTAGCTCAGATCTGATCCCTATCCCGGGAATTCCATATGCCACAGGGAAAAAAGGGGAAAAAAAGAATTGGCATTTCTGTTGTGGCTCAGTGGGTTAAGAATTTGACATATTGTGCCTGAGGACGCAGGATCGTTTCCTAGCGTCACTCAGTGGGTTAAGGATCCAGCATTGCTGCAAGCTACAGCATAGACTACAGACGTGCTCAGATTTGGTATTGCCATGGCTGTAGTGTAGGCCTCAGCTGAAGCCCTAATTCGGTCCCTAGCACAGGAACTTCCATATGCTGCAGATGCAGCCATAAGAAGAAAATAAAAATAAAGAAAAATAAAAACAGGGAACAAAGAGATAGTAGAAAAACCCTTAGCTGTTTTGCCCACAGTGGCCCAGTGGTAAGCGGGAGAGTTCAAGGTGAGATTAGAGAAGACAAAGGGGTGACTTTGAGTGGTTTTGGAAGTTATACAGTTGACCCTTAGGCAATGCAGGGTTTGGGGCACCCTCCACACTGTCAAAAATCTACACATAATTTAGAACTGATCCTCTGCATCTGTGATTCTTCCAAATCCACAGCTCCACATCTTAAGATTCAACCAACCACTGATCATACAGTAGTGCAGCATGTACTAATAGAAAAAACTGCATAAAAAGGACCTGTGTAATCCAAAACCATGTTGTTCAAGTATCAACCATATATAATTCTATAATTTATTCTAAGCGTTTTGTGAAGATTTTGGAGATTTTATGCAAAATAAAAAAGAGGGAAATGGTGTAAGTTTTTAAGAGCTCACATAGCCTTCTGGAGAGAATGTACTGATGGGGAAGCAGAACTGAGGCAGGGAGACTGTGAGGAAAGCAGCCACTGATCTAGCACACACAGCACCTATGCACTCCAGAAGCTGTGTAAGGCATTGGGGCACAACCATGAACAAACAAAATCTGTGCCCTCATATGACTAATATTCTATTTAGGGAAAAGGCAATTAATAGACAAGTAAATAACAATATGTCAGATGATGATAATAGCTACAGAGGAAAATAATCAAGGCAAAGGAGGATATAGAGAGCTGAGGAAAGAGTAAGTATGTTTTTATATAGAGTGCTCAGAGTCATCCATTATTCTTGGATGACTATGTGCTTCAAGTAAAATCTTTTAAATGACACAGTTTTTCCAAGTTTTTCTTGTACAAATGTTAATATGATATATTATTTTCAAATGAGTGATAACTTTTAATTCTTCCTTTAAGACTATCTAAAAGGCTTAACAAAAATGTACTGTACAGTTTGTTTATAATCGAAAAGAGGAGTTCCCGTCGTGGCGCAGTGGTTAATGAATCCGACTAAGAACCATGAGGTTGCGGGTTCGGTCCCTGCCCTTGCTCAGTGGGTTAAGGATCCGGCATTGCCGTGAGTTGTGGTGTAGGTTGCAGACACGGCTCGGATCCTGCATTGCTGTGGCTCTGGCGTGGGCCGGTGGCTACAGCTCCGATTGGACCCCTAGCCTGGGAACCTCCATATACCGCAGGAGCGGCCCAAGAAATGGCAAAAAGACAAAAAAAAAAAAAAAATCGAAAAGATACACAAATTCATTTTCTGTTTTAGAGAAAAAAGAATTCATCTTGAAGACTTTTATTTCCTAGGACTATGGTATTTTTAAGTTTTATTTTAATTATCTAAATCAAACATTTGATGTCCTGTTTTGAATTCTAATCATGGATGAATGTCTAAATGTCTAATATGTTTTCATAAGAAAATAATTTTTAAAACTTCAAACACCCAAACTACATACAGGATGTCAATTATGCATTCAAATTTAATACAAAATTAAGTATTTAATTTTGATACTTAATTTTGAGATAATTGGGATAAGGGGGAAAAGACCTAATAATCTTTCTAAACTAAAGTTAGCATAAAAAAAAAAAAAATTCAGGGAATTCCCGTAGTGGCGCAGTGGTTAACAAATCCGACTAGGAGTAGGTTGCAGACGCGGCTCGGATCCTGCGTTGTGTGGCTCTGGCGTAGGCCGGTGGCTACAGCTCCGATTCGACCCCTAGCCTGGGAACCTCCATATGCCGTGGGAGCGGCCCAAGAAAAGGAAAAAAGACAAAAAAAAAGGAAAAAGAAAAAATTCAGGTCAGTGGTCTAGTTCTAGAAAAGTGTACTTACCCAGAGTTTTACATGCAAATAGAGCCATGGCACTTTGCAGTCTGTCTGGTCTGAGAGCCTGTACCACAAGAACCTTAAAATAAAGTGCAGAGTATTTTTAAACAATAATGTTCCCCCGAGAGCTGTAACTAAATAATAGCTAATGTTAATTAATCAAACAAATGTTTACCAAAATATTGAATAGTAATAACTGTACCACAATACTTACTAGGCTTCAAACTGTCACAATAGGTGTATACAAAGACATGCCTTTAATAGCCAAAATATTACTAAAATCCATCAGATCGAACAGCAATAGTAAACATCAGCTTATAATGGTCATAAGGTTAGCTATGTCTTCAGGTTCTAATAAAGGACCAATGGCAGGTGAAAATACGGGTATACAGGCAAGGTATTCCTGATGACAGCAGGGCAGAGGCCCAAAACATTCTTATTTAACATTTTCAAATCATTAATTTTATGCTAATCATGTCTGTCTATTTTAGATATTTATCAAATGAAGCTGTTCTTCATTTTTTTTCCTTTATAAAAAACACACCTAGTGAAATAAAATTCAACAGGGAATTACAAAGGGGACAGAACCTCAGCTAGCAGCCTAGAGAAGAGATATAAATGGAAAGGTCATTTCATGGAGTGTCAACTCCTACTGCCCTCTCCAACTCTAAGACTTTGGTTTAACCAAAAGTCTCAGTGGAACTCACTAGTAGGTTTCACCATTCTATTTTGAAATAGAATGGGGGAAAAAAATCCCTTGTTCCTCACCATAAGATCTTTCCCTTAGACAGAAACCTAGGAAATGAGTGAAGAACCTGTACAATCTACACCTTAAATTTTTTCTTTAAGACGTTTCTCTACTGCAAAATCACCCTGGGGTCAGAGGAGAAGGAGTAAGAAAAGCCACAGTGGGAGACACCCTACTTAGAAATCTTGCCAGGGATTCCACTGTCTGGATACAATGGCAAAGCAGAAAGCCCTTCCCCACACACACCCATTAAGGTTGTGTGACACCATGTGGCAAACCTTTTAGTTAATTGGCTTCTGAATGACGAGAGAAATATTAAATACTTTTATGCATTTAGATCATTTACCTGCTGAAATAAGGAAACTTTCTTTGCAAGAATAGATGGAAACTCTTGCTCACACATCGAATTATGATAATAAGTACGCCATAGAGCTACATCTTCAAAGCAGAGAGTCTGATAAAGACTGGGGAGAGCAATCTAAAAAATAAAAATAACTATATACCATGAGCTGCAAGAAAAAAAAAGTATATATATATATATACTATACATACTAAAAAAGTAAGTGGAAACCAATTATCAATAGATGTTTATCATTTGTTTTCTAATTCCTATTGGCTTATTTAATCATTTCTAGGTCAGAAATGGTATGATAGACTTATCTAATCCAGAATTAAATAAAAGCAAATATTTCTAAAGTAGTACTAAATCGATACTTCTAAGTTAACGAATCTTTCATCTATGTAAAAACATTTGTACCTAGCTCCACCTTGTGGAGAAAAGAATACATTCATTAAAAACCAAGTGCAAATTTAAAGCATTGTCACAAGAGAGTTCCATGTCAGAGTGTATAAAAATATGCCCAGTTTTAAATTCTGATTCTATACTTTCTAAGTGACCATAAGAAAGTGACTTTATCACTATGTGCCTTAGTTTCTTCATCTTTTAAATGAGGACAATAACAGTACCTGCCTCACAATGTTGAAAATATTTAATGAGGATCCATTTTCAAATTCTGCATAATACTTTGAACACAGTAAGCCATCAATAACTGCTGGCTATTCTTATTGTTTGAACTACGTGTCACTGGACCATTATAATAGTTGTGATTAAAGCAGGAAAAGGAAAGGAAGAACAGAAACATATATAACAGATTTTGAGAGAAGTATATTTGTCTGTCATTCCCCACAAAAACAACACTTTTGCCTGAGTAAAGAACATGGAAAGAACTGTCAGGAGTTAAGCTTCTGAACTGCTTTTCCTTCATGTCCGCATCCTCACCACCCAACTCCCAAAAAAGTGGGGAGGGGAAAGAAAGGAGGAGAGAAACAGAGAAAAAAAACACTATATTTGGAAAACCTAATGCTAAAGACATGGACTGTGGTGTCAGAATGCCTGAATTAAAATCATAGCTCCAAAACACCCCAGCTATTTGAACTTGGGTAAATTATTTAATCTGTCTATGCCTCAATTTCCTCATCTCAAAAATAGGCATAATTATGACCTCCTCAATAGGTTATGGTGATAATAAAAATAACACAGTACATCAAAAGTATTTAACACGATGCTGCACATAACAGGCCCTCAAAAAGATGTATGTATGAACTTAGGTTCATGCATTTAGCAACTCACTACACTGATTCTCTCTCTCTTTTTTTTTTTTAATCTTTTTTGTCTTTTTAGGGCCGCACTCACAGCACATGGAAGTTTCCAGACTAGGTATCCAATTGGAGCTACATCCACTGGGCTACGCCACAGCAACACAGGATCTGAGCCGCATCTGTGACTCACGCCACAGCTCATGGCAACGGTGAATCTGGATCCTTATCTCACTGAGCAAGGACAGGGATTGAACCTACATCCTCATGGATGCTAGTCGGGTTTGTTAACCGTTCCCATGTCACGACAGGAACTCCTGATTCTCATTTATTTGTAAAAAGAGAGCTAAAAACACAACCCTCTTAAGGTCTGTGTGATAATAAAATAACTCATTTGAAAATGTTTTGTAAACTAAAACGATGATAAAACACTAAAGTTTGTGTGAGAATGTGAGAATATTACAAACATTCTCTGACTAGGAAAGGCAGCTTTTTAAAATGTTTTGCATTTCTTTACTTAATAAGAAATGAGCATGTGAAAAAAGCATTATTATAATTTTTAGGTTAACACAGTTAATGTTTTTTCCCAAGTGTAACCTTTCAGAAGATCAACTGTTCAAATAATTTTAACTGTATCATATTGATTATTACTAATTTTTCTTAGGAATTCATGAGATAGTTCAGAGGTCTTGCCCAATAATCCAGAAATCCCTTCAAATTCTGTTTTTCATAATTATTGATTTCTTGCATTCTACTGAAATCACTTCTTTAAAAAAAAAATACTGTTTCCTACACTAGGTGATAAACTCCTGGAAAGTGGAACTAAAGACTTTTATATATCTGTACTCTCCATCCTCAACCAGCAAATTAGAAATACTTAAAACATTCAACCCTATGGAATATGTGAACAACACAAAATTTACCTTATTTATGTGTCATTGCTTATCTAGTTATAATCTTAATTTGTTCAACCAAAAAAACTATTTAACAAAAATTAACTATGCATCTGGCACATAGGCATATTATAGGCACATACTAAATAAAGGAATGAATGAGTCCAGTTTTAGGCTAAAAGTTAGGGAAATAAAGTTTAATAAGGCAAGGATCCTAATCTCAATGGATTTACAACCTAGGAGAATAGGCATACATAACAAACCATTCTGAATGACTATAAGTGCTATGATACAAAAATGTTCCAGATTTATGCTGATAGAAAAGATAGAAATCAGGAAAAAATTATAAAGGAGATAATGCTTTAGGTAGGTCCTAAAAAATATTTATTTGACAGCTAAAAACATCAAAGGCCATTTCAGGTTGAGGGAAAAAATGGGACCAATAAGTACAGGAAAGACTGAGGAGATGGATCAGCAGTAAAAATAAAGTGGCAGGCAAGGAGCAGATCATGGATCATCTTAGATGCCATGCAAAGGACTATGGACTTTATCCTATCTTATCCTATGAGTGATAAAATCCATTAAAAGGATTTAAATAGGGCAGTAGCCATTAAGTAAACATAAAGAATATAATAAAATGCATCTATATAATAAAATATATAGAAGCAGGGGTTCTCCAGTTGAAAAATGAGAGACAAAACTAAGAGAATGACTTCAGGGATGGAGAAGAGATGAGCATGGAGATATTTAAAACATGAATAGAGGAGTTCCTGCTGTGGCACAGTAGGTTAGGAATCCAACTGTAACGGCTTGGGTCACTGCAGAGGTGCAGGTTCAAATCCTTAGCATTAGGTTAAGGGAGCCAGGGTTACCACAGCTGCAGCTCAGATTCAGTCTCTAGCCCGGGAACTTGCATATGCAGTGGGAGCAGCCTAAAAAAATAATAATACAATAAAAAATAAAAAATAGAAGTGAGAGAAACAATTTGATTTTGAAACTCTTTTCAACATTAAGTATCACACTGCATCTTACTACTGATCCTGAATTATTCTGTAAGATGTCCATATACCATATTAGAAGACCTTTATTCACTTATATTTCTATTCCCTGTGGGTATATAGCACAAAATCTTGCCCAGTGTAGAGATTTAATATGTCATACGGTGAAGGAAAGATTCAGTTAATGAATTATTCATTAAAGGACTAATCAGATAATTCTTCCATATTCTTTTGCCCAGGGATTTTACATCATTTTCACAGAAATATCAACATTATGAATAAGTAGCACATAAAAATATAAACATAAATAACCCAAATAAAAAAAAAATCCCTCATGGTAGGGAAGGAATACCTTTAATGTTGCCACTGCCCAGCTTCTTTCCTGATCTATCCAAGATGGAAGTTGATCACGTATTCTTTGTTGAGAGTCCTTTTTTAATAAGATAAATTATTTTCCTTAATATATTTGGTAAAATTTAGACTACAAAAAATTAAAAATTGACCTAATAATTTTATGAACACTATTTTTTTTAAAGTTCATTCTATTTTTAAATTTTTATGTATTTTACAAGGCAATATGATAAAATCCTACATAACATAAGGTATAGATAATCATTAGACAAATATTACATTTATTTTCATAGGGCTTAATCTTTTGTGAAACTTCAGGAAAAAATGTAATAAGAAACTATCACAAAAATTATATTATTTTGGAGTTCCCATCATGGCACAGCATAAACGAATCAGACTAGGATCCATGAGGTTGCAGGTTCAATCCCTGGCCTTACTCAGTGGGTTAAGATTCCAGCATTGCTGTGAGCTGTGGTATAGGCCACAGATGTGGCTCGGATCTGGTGTTGCTGTGGCTGTGGTGTAGGCCAGCAGCTGTAGCTCTCATTAGACCGCTAGCCTGGGAATCTCCATATGCCGTGGGAGTGGCCCTAAAAAAAAAAAAATTATATTATTTATAATTATATCTTGCATTTCAGAAATAATCTAGGTTTTACACTACAGTTTGAATAGGCTGCTTTGAATAGTAATATTATCTATTACATGGTCAAATAGATAATTATTAGAAAAAAGCTAAATTTGATTAAGGTTATCAAAAATTCAATGAAGTAATTTTTAACTTCACTTAACGTAAGAAAAATTTCCTAGTTATATGACGAAATTTGATTTTCTTAGAAACACAAAAGTGTTCTCTGAACAAAATATATGTACTGAAAAAAAGAAACCATATAGAATTTCCTCTTGTGGGTCAGCGAAAACGAATCTGACAAGCATGCATGAGGACACAGATTTGATCCCTGGCTTTGCTCAGTGAGATCCGGTGTTGCCGTGAGCTGTGGTGCAGGTTGCAGATGCTGCTCAGATCCCACGTTGCTGTGGCTGTGGTCTAGGCCGGCAGCTACAGCTACAGCTCCAATTCGACCCCTAGCTTGGGAACCTCCATATGCCATGGGGGTGCAGCCCTAAAAAGACAAAAAAAAAAAAAGAAACCATCTAACTTCTTATATTTAATTAATATTCTCAAAAAAAAATATGACCTCAAGGAGAAAAAAAAATATTTAGGTTCATTTTTATATTAGGGCAATAGAGGCAAGGATATATTTCTCTAATTAAAATAAAATTTCAATTAAAAAATAAAAAAATTTTAACCAGAATTTAAGACTCCTCTGAAGCCAATTTTATTTCAAGTTAAAGCCAGAATTATTTTCCCTAAGAGTGAAATAATTCTATTATTTTAACTTACAGCTTTCCGCAACATGTCTCCAACAATAACACCTGTAAATGTGTCCCATTCCTATTAAATAAAAATATGAGAAACACACAAAAATATAAATAACCATTTAAAAAATCTTTTAAAATTTCCCTGAGATAGCTTGTAATTTAGTTTTCTAAAAGCATGAAAAAATAAATAAAATTCATTTCACATCTTCGCATTTCTAGTACACTATCATGAGTTCAAGTTTCATATCAACATAAAATATTAAAAATGAAATCTACTGGAATAATTTTAAGAAAAAATATAACCTACTATATATGTGTCTCAATATCTAAAAATTTAAGTGTCTTATTCAATTAGCATTTCCACCACCTTTCATTTATCCTATCATATGCTATTCCTCACTAATAAATAAGCAGTAAGGTACCTCAAAATTTTTTTAAATTGTGTAATAAGAAATAGAGAAAAGTACTTCCATTAATTTGTCTTTTTGACTATATTGAAAGACGACTCCCATTTGTCCTTGTTTATTATATTTTTTAAGGCCACACCTGCAGCATACGGAAGTTCCAGGGATAGGGGGGTAAACTAGGAGACAGCTGCAGGCCTACTCCAAGGCTCACAGGAACTTCAGACTCCTAATCCACTGAGTGAGGCCAGAGCTAGAACCTGCATCCTCATGGAGACTATGTCAGGTTCTTAATTCACTGAGCCCGCTTTTTTAAATTAATGCATGGAATCAAGACTGACGAAGTGTTACAGAATCTAGTACTCTTAGAAAATTGTCCTGGAGTTCCCATTGTGGCTCAGCAGTAACGAACCCGATGAGTATCCACCAGGACATGGGTTCAATCCCTGGCCTCACTCAGTAAGTTAAGAATCCAGCATTGCCATGGGCTGTAGTGTAGGTCACAGACATGGCTAAGATCCCGCATTGCCATGGGCTGTGGTGTAGGTCACAGACATGGCTCAGATCCCGCATTGCTGTGGCTGTGGTGTAGGCTGGCAGCTGCAACTCCTATTCAACCCCTAGCCTGGGAACTTCCATATGCCTCAGGTGCAGCCCTAAAAAGCAAAATGAGAGAAAGAAGAAAAAAGAAAATCCTGTCTTCACTATGGATTACCCAATCAGATAATAATGGGCACTATCATATTATTTGTTACAGACTGGCCAGCAAATAAAGCAAATACATATTAAAATTTGAGAACAACATGGAAAAATTACTAAAACAAGAACTACCTGCCTCCACCCACCCTGACTGCTCACTCTTTCTACTGAAGTTATACAGTCATACACATATAAAAAACAAGTCATTACTACCACTTTATGCAAGTCAAAGAAAAATGTTCTCCTTTCCCAGTAATAATTTATTTATACTCCAGGAGAGAAAATGAAAGAAAATTAAGTCTTATACAGCAGAAGTGTTTATTATGGTGAAAAACATTATACAGGAACAGTGAAAGGTGTCAAAAATAGTTTACATAAAAGGAGTCAAGTTAATACATTCGGTCAGCCAGAGTGTGGGGTTAGAGAGAAACAGAGAACACAGTCACATGGAGCGGTCTGCATTCGTTTGAGTATCCAAAAGAGGGGAACCCAGAACACAGTTAAAATCTGACCAAAGAGAGTTAAAGGTTACTAGGTCAAAGTTCTACTGTTCGCCTACTATCCCCTGCCACCCTGGCTACTGTACTCTCATTTTAGTGATAATGGCATATAATGAGAACAATCACAAATAAATTTTTTTAATACTAGATCAGAGATGGATTACTTAACTCTATCTCAAAAGAGGTTCTTTTCAAGTTTGAGAGGGGGTTATATGGGAAACCAGAAATGAAGACATAGACAAAGAAGATAAATTATACATTAAAAAATTAATATAACCTGCAGGCTCAAAGGAAGCCTCTCAGAACTGCCCACTTTCCTGCTTCATCTGCTGACTCTGAGAGTCAGTGGAGGTAATAAATAATGTAGTGGTATACTTACATTGTTTTACCTCATGATCAGTTCAATTGCTTAGACCAGGAAAATAAGAAAGCTGGCACGTTTAGTGCCCTGGAAGAGTGGACTTATGTACAGAAAAATCTAGGCAGCATAACAAGTTATTAAGAGTTCTTTCCCTGCCTTACCACTGATTCAGAATATTAGGCTCATCCAGAAGGGAGTAGAACTGGAAATCAAAATCTTACACTAAATTAATAACTAAGTGAAAAAATGAATAGTTTGATATATAATTTGTAGCCTAAAGTCACTTTTAATCTAACTATAAGTCTGCCCATTACCAAACTGCTGTACAACTCTTAAAATATTTCTCCTTTCCTTCCACTTACATTTTCTTGAAAAAGTTCAGGATGCATTCCTCGAACAAAATGCAAAGCGAACATCAACTGATCAGCCTGAAAAGAATAACAGATATTACGTTGATTTTTCTAAATCTGTGTTTTTGGAAAAGCAGATTCCTTAAATTTTGATTCACAAAATCTTTATTCTGTTGACAAATAATCAACTCTCATGAGTATAAGAAATGACTACTCAGCTGGTATTAATATAGCATAACTCTTCTAAGTTGGGAGTGAGAGGACAGAAAGAGTGCTAAAATTTTTAGAAATAGTGCTAAGGATTAATAAGTGTGTACATCTCATTTTTAAAAAGGCAACTAGAAATTGCGATGTTTAGTCACTACTAACGAGATCAACATCTTGCATTATTAATTCTTCAGTTGACACTGTGTATGTTACAGGCTCCTGAACATTCTAAATGCCCCTAAATAACAAAATTTCACTTCTAGGAACTTATGCAAAATGATCATAAATGTACTTTTAGATAAGATATATTCTTTGCAAGAGTTTTTAAAATTGAGGGAAAACAAACACATAAATGTTCAAAAGTCTACCATGAATAATAGTCAAATCAGGGTATATATATATAGCATAGCTCATTTATTTAAACAAATATGTTTATTAAAATATACATGGATATATAGCTGTAAAAGAAACTAGAAAAAGATATCAAAATTTTTATTAGTGATTTATTTTTGAGATTACAGCTTATTTTTGTTTCCTTATTTTTTCTTAAGTGTATTTTGCAAATTTTCTACAATAAGCTTATTTCTTTAAAAAAAAAAAAAAAGGAACCCATAATCCTTACTAACATTTACTTCAGCATCTGCTTAAGTACCATCTTATCTATCAAGTTCTAATTTAAACTTTATTTAGCTTTCCCTATTTTGTAAATAATACATATTTATTCTAGTATTATGTGTGTGTGATTATAAATCTACAGATAAATATAAGGATATTATGTTATATGTAAATATATGTACCACAAAAAAGACCTTCTTATAAATACTACCAGCAAGTGATCTCCTTGCCTGCAAGAAAATTACCCTTCTGTTGGAAAGATCCAGTCTCTTAAATATTACAATACAGAAGAAATTTATTTTATAAAAGTATATATTGGGTATGTCTATGTGTATATATATAGCAAGGCCTGAATAAACATCTACTGATGAAGTGAATAAATTTAAAAATATGTATTCACAGCCACAACACAGTCAGTGAGTGAAAACAAAGCATAAAAACTGGAAGCAGACAGCCATCACTCAGGTATGAAAAGAAGTTACAACCAATTATACTGTACATGAAATATTTAAAATACATAAAATGCAAGGCAGGTCATTTGGAGAGATATGTAATGGTTTTAGGTATTAGAAGATTAGAATTCATGTTTGGGATTGAACAGTAATTAGCTGGAAAAGGTAGTAAGATGTTTATCTTACAGAGTAATGGATATTTAAAATGATTATAATAACACTCTTCATCTAAGGTAAATAAATAATGACTAAGATAAATAAGACAATAATGCATTACTTTGCAGGCTTTGTCACTTAAATAATAGTTTATTTTTTACAGACACCCACAAATTCACATAAAATATTACATTTATTTAGCCATTTCTTTCTTTGATCTAAGGAAGAGCAATGTAGTCTCTAGGGTTTGTGGAGAGACTCTACCACCCTATGATTCTCAGATTCTCCACTGGAAGCAGTGAACTACTTATCCATTATTACTGAGCCCAAGATCTGAAATGTTGGCCAAAAATAGGCGCATAAAATGTAGTCAATAAACGAGTAATTGTGACTATCCTTTGCTTTGCTTTCTGGTCACTAATGACACCCTGAGCTGAGGGATAAGCCTATAATCAAGTTGCCTGATCTCAATGTATCACACCACAAATAACAGTTCAAGGGATGACATAGGACCTTAGCCAGGCCAACCAGGATGATCTTGGATGATTTTCCAACATGGAGATGGCAGAAAAAAAGCTATTTATGGAAGGGGTCTGGTTGCCTAGCTGTACCAATGAATCCCTCCAGCCATAAGACTATAATAATGGTTTTAAAATGTAGAAAAATGATAATTCAAGAATAAACCTAAAAATATAGCTTACTGAGAGAGACAGAACACATTATTTCCAAATAAACTTAAGTAAAATCAAGAATGAACTAATCAAGCTTAAGGTTTATTGAATACTTATTTCAAAAAACAACTTCATCAATAACCAGAGTTTTGAAAATATTTTGTACCTGTACTATCTTTGATCTACACAATTTATCAGATGGGAAAATTTGGATATTTTAGTTTAAGATCAATTTATCTTGGTATGCCTCAGTTCTGTTGCAAAATAACTTAATATCAAGAGGATACATGATAAGAAAAATTTAAGCTGATTGTCTACATAGTTAACTAGCTGAATGCAGAAAAACGAGACAGTGAAACACTAGATGGTATAAGTCAACTATATTCCATACTACACCATCATGTACACGCTAGTAAAAATTCAAAAAGAGTAAGACTATTATGGAAGATTAATACAGTATGAGGAAACCTTAAAGTCAACTTTATAACTGATAAAAAGTTCACATTTCCATATACAACAGTTTGCTTCAACCACATTCTACTATCAAGAGGTCTTTGGCATCAAGCAGAATGTGTTGGAATTCCAGCTTCAACACCCACCACATCTGAATAACCAAGAGAAGAGTTAAAGCTCTAAATCTTGCTTTCCTATTTTATATAAGAGAACTGTTGTAGGAATTAATTAACAATGTATTAACATACTTAGTGCCTGGAACACTGTAAGTCTTAAAAGATGACAGATAACAACTATCTGCTTTACAGTAAAAGGATATATTATACAATATTGGAAAGGAAATGTATTTTAAAAATATTTCCTAAACCCCATAAATCTCAGTGACTACAAAGCAATGGAAAGTATAATTCATTCCTTTTATTTCTACTCTATAATATTCAGTGATTTCAAATATGTTTACTGAAAAGTATAAGATAGATATCATATGAAGAAAAATCTTATTTTAATCTCAAAGAATGTGATATAGGCACTCACATTTGTGTATGAAGCTATATCATACATCTTAATAAAGAATTCCATGCAGGTGCATGTGTCTCTTTTAAGTAGAGTTTTGTCCAGATATATGCCCAAGAGTGGGATTGTGGGGTCATATGGAAGTTCTATGTATAGATTTCTAAGGTATCTCCAAACTGTTCTCCATAGTGGCTGTACCAGTTTACATTCCCACCAACAGTGCAGGAGGGTTCCCTTTTCTCCACACCCCCTCCAGCACTTGTTATTTGTGGACTTATTAATGATGGCCATTCTGACTGGTGTGAGGTGTTGCAACACTATTCACAATAGCCAGGACATGGAAGCAACCCAAATGTCCATCAACGGATGATTGGATTCGGAAGATGTGGTATATATACACAATGGAATACTACTCAGCCATAAAAAAAGAATGACATAATGCCATTTGCAGCAACATGGATGGAACTAGAGAATCTCATACTGAGTGAAATGAGCCAGAAAGACAAAGACAAATACCATATGATATCACATAACTGGAATCTAATATCCAGCACAAATGAACATCTCCTCAGAAAAGAAAATCACGGACTTGGAAAACAGACTTGTGGCTGCCTGGTGGGAGAGGGAGGGAGTGGGAGGGATCGGGAGCTTGGGGTTATCAGACACAATTTAGAATAGATTTACAAGGAGATCCTGCTGAGTAGCATTGAGAACTATGTCTAGATACTCACGTTGCAACAGAACAAAAGGTGGGGGAAAAAATGTATACATGTAAGGATAACTTGATCCCTTGCTGTACAGTGGGAAAAAAAAAAAAAAGAATTCCATGCAAATTCACCTATACTTCCAAAAGCTCTAACAGGTTAGATACAATACTAAAAGTTTCAAAGTTATCTAAGCAGAAGAAAATTATCTAAATTATTAAGATTCACTTTAATAGCCACAGGCTATAAAATTTCTAAACACTCAACCACAGAACTTCTACTTTTTTATTGAAAAAAAACACATTTTGATAGGAAAAAATCCACAATTCAAATTAAATATGTAAGATACATGTGATCATGAGATGCTGTTATTATTTATTTTTAAAGTATATTCATCTGTATTTTAATCAATGAACTAGCAAACTCATTTGAAAAGACAGGCAAGGGGAGTTACAGAGGCATGCACTTAGAAGGGTTTTCATGAAAAAACATTCTATACATATACATCACCAGACATTCTTCCTATACCATTTCCGATCTTTTAGATAATATTTCTATGAGGAAGGGAAAACAGTGTGAATCATATGCTTTCCCAAACTTTCTTCCAGTCCTTTTCCATATTCTCACCCAATAGTTGGAAATTATTTAACACATCAACAAATCCATTAATAAACTGTGGTAAGAAATGATATGCAAAGGTACTAACCAGTACATAGTTTTATTATAACCATCATAAATTTGGGGGAATCAAATATACTACTTACCCTATAATTGTCCAAGGTACTTAAGTTATTGAAATAAACACTTCTGATCTCATGAAGGAAAGAAAATGAATGATATAGCTAATAATCTAAATTGAAAGTGCTAGTCAGTTTCTCCATTTGTTTTAGTTTGTTGAAAGTCTAAATTTTCTGCTATAAAACAGGTCAATCATTTTTCTGTTCAAGGTCAAGATGCTTTCAGTTCAATGTGATGTGAATACTAATTAATAGTTAATCTATTTCAAAAAAATCTACTGTTGTTATATTGGTGTCACTAACCCAACAGCAAAAGCAGCATGAGAAACTCTGGCAGTCAGTTTAATGTGATGCTCACTGCTAAAAACCCAAAAGCTTTCACTAAAATATGAAATTGGTTCCGTCCTAATTAAGGTTAAGGTGATAAATCTTGAGACATGAAGCTCACTTTCACAATTAATGTGCTTTCTGAACTTTTATTCACCACTGAAACTCTATGGAATGCTGAATTCAAGATGAATAGATTTAATATTACTCACACAGAAATATGAATTTTATAAAACAGATTTTCACCATCAATTAAAAACATGTTTTAAGAATTATACACTATAGCATTTTTAAAATAATTTCAGCTATTCACAACAGAAAAGTATTACTCAAGACAGAGAATGAAAAATTCCAATTGGGTGGGTACTAAAATGTTGAGAATTTAACAACCTACAACTGCTCTCCTAGGGCAATAAAATACTGCTTTTAGCCTAACTTAAATATACTCTCAAAAAGTAAAGTGACTTAAAAGAAGTAACCCTTACTAAATTTCACTGATGTATTAAATCATCTCAGAACTCTGAATGCTTATTATATTTTTTCCTAATTACATTATTAAAATATGACAAAAGGACAAAAGGATTTCATCAGAAAATATACTGTTATCGCCAAAAATAAAATAAGAACATATAAATTGAGGTATAGATATATAGCTTAGAAATAAATAAGACACTTATAAATAAGAAAAGCTACTAATCTTTGGAATGAATAGCAAGTATATATTACCTTTTGACTTAGAACATTCATGGAGAATATTTATTTATAGTACATCTCTTTTCAAAAAGGATTTTGGGGTACTTTACAATAACTATTTTTCCAGAATATTTTCATAAATCAAAGCCCATTTCAGTGTGGAGATTTTCAAAAGAAAATAAAAAAAAAAATTATTATTGGGAGACCGACCAAAATAAAACTTTGTAGCATAATATATTTACTAGAAAATAAAAAGACTAAAGCTGTATTCAGGAGGACTTGCTGGGTCTGGTATTCAGGGTGCTACAGGTGCTGCCCCTCTCCATCCCCCCAACCACCATTTTACTCTTTCAAACTCCCTCCTAGGGTCAGATAGTAAAGCATGAACTGCAGTAAGAAGCAGCTGTACGAGGAGCCCCCTTCATCAATGACAGCACCAGCAGTATTCAAGTAACAAAAATGCAATTCCATGTTCAAATTGTTTCCCAACCACCCCACAAGCACTCTGGGGCCTCCCCTCAGGCCTGGGTCCCTTGGTCCTATGCATCTGGCAGGGGGTGGGAGAAACAGAGCAGCCAGAGCACTAAAACTCAATGTATATAGATCACTGTAAAGCAAGTTTGAGCATGAACTTTTGGATCAGCCCTGCTGGAAATGAAATTCCATTTCATTTGGTTTCAGCTCTAAAATGAATCACTAATCAAATGAGGATGGCTGAGTCTCCAGGAAAAGCCCTTCTGCACAGGAATGAAGAAAGATGAGAGACACCCAGACTACCTCCTCAGAGAACACTGTGGATTCCTGAACTTGAGGGGAGGAGGAAGCCTGAGGGAGGAGGGGGGACAAAATGGGCATTTAAAATGCAAATTGGTAACATGCATGAACCTTGAAAACATTATGCTAAGTGAAAAACCCAGTGACAAAGGACAAACACTTACATGATTCCACTTATATGAGGTACCAAGAGTAGTTAAATTCATAGAGATAGAAAGTAGAATGGTGGTTCCCTAGGCTGGAGGGATATGGGCTGGGCAAATGTTTATTGTATAGGGAGTTTCAGTATAAGATAAAAAAAATCATGCAAATTAAGTAATATGGATATCAAAAAATAAATCCAATACTTAAAAAATATTAAAATAGTAATTACAATAAAGTAGACTTGTTCTATAAAGCAAAACTTATTCTTTAAAATGCAAGGAAAACAAGAGTTCCTGTTGTGGGCTCAGTGGTCAAAGTACCTGACTAGTATCTATGAGGAAGCGACTTCGATCCTTGGCCTCGTTCAGTGGGTTGAGGATCCGGCATTGCCATGAGCTGTGGTGTAGATCACAGATGAAGTTCAGATCCCAAGCCGCTGTGGCTGTGGTGTAGGCTGGCAGCTACGACTCCGATTTGACCCCTAGCCTGGGAAGCTCCATCTACTGCGGGTGTGGCCCTAAAAAGACACACAAAAAAAAAAAAAAAAAAGCAAAGAAAACAAACAAATATCACAAATAGACAAACATGGCAAGTAAGGAAGAAAAGTTTACTAAGAAACAACTTTAATAAAAATAACTAGAAAAAATAAAAATAAGATATTATTTATAAACAACAATGTAGTAAATTAAAAAGTGATAATTCCAGAGTTGACAAGGATACAAGGAAAAAGGTACCTCCTTGGTCAGGTTTATTCTGATATTTGACTTTTTTGGGTGCAATTTTAAAAGGTATTGTATTTTTGTATTCCTTTTCTAATATTTCATTCATAGTATACAGAAATACGACCGATTTCTGAATGTTAATCTTATATCCTGCTGCTTTTCTAAATTTGTTGGTCAGTTCGAGTATTTTTTGGGTTGAGTCCTTAGGGTTTTCTATATACAGTATCATGTCATATGCATACAATGACAATTTTACTTCTTCTCTTCCAATTTGGATACCTTTTATTTCTTTTGTTTGTCTGACTGCTGTGGCTAGGACTTCCAATACTATGTTGAATAAAAGTGGTGAGAGTGGGCATCCTTGTCTTGTTCCAGATTTTAGTGGGAAGGCCTTCAGCTTTTCTCCACTGAGTAATACATTGGCTGTGGGTTTGTCATGAATGGTTTTCTTTTAAATTTTTTTATTTTTTGTCTTTTTGTCTTTTCTAGGGCCGCTCTCGCGGCATATGGAGGTTGCCAGGCTAGGGGTCTAATCGGAGCTACAGCCGCCAGCCTACACCAGAGCCACAGCAACTCGGGATCCGAGCCGCATCTGCAACCTACACCACAGCTCACGGTAACGCCGGATCGTTAACCCACTGAGCAAGGGCAGGGATCAAACCCACAACCTCATGGTTCCTAGTCGGATTCGTTAACCACTGCACCACGACGGGAACTCCCATGAATGGGTTTTACTATGTTAAGGTATGTTCCCTCTATACCCACTTTGGAACGAGTTTTTATCATGAATGGATGTTGGACTTTGTCAAGTGCTTTTTCTGCATCTGTTGAGATGATCATGTGGTTTTTGATTTTTCTTTTGTTATGCTGAGAACTATAAAACATTAATCAAGAAATTAAAGAGAATTCAAAGAAATGGAAAGATATTCCATGCTCCTGGGTTAAAAAATTAATATTGTAAAAACGGTCATACTACCCAAAGCAATATATAGATTCAATGCAATCCCTATCAAATTACCTATGACATTTTTCACAGAACTACAAAAAAACAATGCAAAAATGTTTATGGAACCACAGAAGACCCAGAATTGCCAATACAATCCTGAGGAACAAAAACCAAGCAGGAGGCATAACTCTCCCAGACTTCAGGCAATATTACAAAGCCACAGTAATCAACACAGTGTGGTACTGGTACCAAAACAGACATACAGAACAAAGAACCCAGAAATAAACCCAGACACCTACAGTCAATTAATCTTTGACAAAGGAGGCAAGAACATAAAATGGGAAAAAGTCTTTTCAGCAAGTGGTGCTGGGAAAACTGGAAAGTTGCATGTAAATCAATGAAACTGGAACACACCCTCATACCATGCACAAAAATAAACTCAAAATGGCTTAAAGACTTAAATGCAAGACAAAACACCATCAAACTCCTAGAAGAGAACATAGGCAAAACACTCTCTGACATCAACATCACAAATGTTTTCTCAGGTCTGTCTCCCAAGGCAACAGAAATAAAAACAAAAATAAACCAATGGACCTCATCAAACTGACAAGATTTTGCACAGCAAAGGAAACCAAAAAGAAAACAAAAAGACAACTTACAGAATGGGAGAAAATAGTTTCAAATGATGCAACTGACAAGAGCTTAATCTCTAAAATATACAAACAACTTATACAACTCAACAGCAAAAAAGCCAACAATCCAATTGAAAAATGGGCAAAAGATCTGAACAGACCTTTCTCCAAAGAAGACATACGGATGGCCAACAAGCACATGAAAAAAAATGCTCAACATCACTGATTATTAGAGAAATGCAAATCAAAACTACTATGAGGTACCACCTCACACCAGTCAGAATGGCCATCATTAATAAGTCCACAAATAACAAATGCTGGAGAGGGTGGGTGGAAAAGAGAACCCTCCTGTACTGTTGGTGGGAATGTAAATTGGTACAACTACTATGGAAAACATTATGGAGGTACCTTAGAAATTTATGCATAGAACTACCATATATCCCCAAGAGGACCCATATCCTCTTGGGGATATATCCAGACAAAACTTTCCTTGAAAAAGACACATGCACCCATACGCTCATTGCAGCTCTATTCACAATAGCCAAGACATGGAAACAACCTAAATGTCCTTTGACAGATGATTAGATTAAGAAGATGTGGTATATAGACACAATGGAATACTACTCAGCCATAAAAAAGAACAAAATAATGCATTTGCAGCAACATGGATGGAACTAGAGACTCTCATATTGGGTGAAACAAGTCAGAAAGAGAAAGACAAATACCATATGATATCACTTATGTCTGTAATCTAATACATGTCACAAATAAACCTTTCCATAGAAAAGAAAATCATAGACATGGAGAACTGACTTGTGGTTGCTAAGGTGGAGGAGGAGGAAGTGGGATGGACAGGGAATCTGGGCTTAAGAGATGCAAACTATTGCCTTTGGAATGGATAAGCAATGAGATCCTGCTGTACAGCACTGGGAACTCTATCTAGTCACCTATGATGGACCATGACAATGTGAGAAAAAGGAATGTATACATGTATGTGTGACTGGGTCACCTTGCTGTACAGTAGAAAATTGAATAAAAATTTTAAAAAATTAAAAATTAAAAAAAGAAAAAGGTACCTTAATACCCTGTGAGGAGGAATATTAACTGGTAAAAAAAAAAAAAAAGTATCAGAAGGCAATTTGTTAATTCCCAACAAAATTTCAAAAGTCTGTAACCTTGGACAAATGATTACACTTCCATCGAGAAATCTAGTGTTCTGGTTCAAAATAGTGACATAGTAAGATCCCAAACTCACTTCCTCCTATGGATACATGGAATGTACAGCTATATATGGAATAATTTCCCTGAAAAACACCTTAAAGGCTAGCTGAGCAATTACCACACACTGGGCAAAAGAGAAGAAAGTAGGTGGGAGAGGCTGGAATGTAATCTTACCATAAAACCCACCCCTGGAACCGTGACCAAAATTAAGAGGAAACTCAAAACCCAGATCTTCTTCCTGAGGAGCAAAGGGTTTGAACCCCATACTAGGCAGCCCAACTTTAAAGACCTGCACCTGATTATGAAGCTCCCAAAACATCTAGCTTTGAAAATCAACCAGGCTTGCACAATATCCACAAGACTTGTTCTCAGAAACAGCTCAAAAAAGGCTTCCATGCTGAGACTCACCTGTCCTGGGTCCCGGCTCAAAAGAAGCCCATATAGATCAGACTTTGATGAAAGAGGCTCAGTTGTACAGATGAAAGCACTGGCCTAAGAGGCAGGCATCTAATTTAACACATATACCTAAAAGCCTGTTGAAACAGTCTCTGGGTACACACACTGGTGGGCACCATCTTCACACTCTCCCTCTGCTAGCTAGCAGGTGCCATCATTTTTTAGCTCTTCTCCAGTGGGTGTCATCTTTTCACACTTTCTTTGCCCCACTGCAGGCACAGGGGCCACTTTGCACTCTTTCCCTGCCCTGCTCCAGGGTTCCAGTATCTTTCAGAAGTGAGATTTACATAATTCTGGTGCCCTGATTTTTGCAACTACAGCCAAGAGGACACCCTTTGATCACCTGGCTCTGGACCAAGAGAGCTTTTGCATTGCTGGGTCCCATGGGACTGTAACAATCAGAGAGACAGTTCTTGGCAGGCTACCATTCCCAGGGTTCTTCACAGACAGCATAATGACACCCCCCATCCTTCTGTGAAAGAAGCCTATTTGCCTATACTGGAGTTTGGCTTGAGGAACAGGCCTCAGGTTTGGCTTCAGGGTTGGTTTGGAGCTCCTCTAAAAGGAATCATTGGTCAGGGAATGCCATTTTTGCAATCTCCTTCTGCCTTAATATAGCTCACCAGTATCTCCCAGAAAAAGAAAGTTTATCCATTTGTCTAAAGCCTCTGTTTTTCCAACTGCCACTCAGAAAATACAACTCAGACATAACCTGGATTTAGTGGCCAGTGGGGCTTATATTTGCAGTCCCACAGGACTGTATGTATTTTCATACTTTAAAAGCTACTCCCAGAATATCTGGCTTCAAATCAGCCTGAATCTATTGCTGAATGAGATCTTCCTCTGTGGGACACTGACAGGTCATGATACATTTCCAACTATGGGGAGCTACTTCTAAAAAATATAATAGGCTGCTTGGACAATCACAAAGGTTTAAGAAAAAATGAAGAGGTAGGGTTGAATGATAAGGTTGAACCATCAGGACATTGGTGCTAGCCAAGTACCATTTTGGTGTCCTTCCTCTAGCCTATTAATGCCAGGGGCTTACATACCCACTAGTGGGCCAGTGCCAAAGCCAGAACGCCCCAGGCCTATAGCCAGCCACTCCAGCGCCCAGTTCTGCCCACCAGTAGGCTAACACCAACTCCAGCCTCCCTAGTCCCCTAGCCCAGCAGCCCCACCCCCTCCTACCAGTGGGCTGTTATGAGCTCCAGTATCCCAGAACATGCAGCCAGACACCCAGAACCTGCCCATGCCCATCGGCAGGCCAGCACTAGCTCCAGAATCTACAGGCCATATAGCCAGCCATGCTACGGCCTGGCCACATCCACCAGGGCCTGGCAGTCAATACGTGAGGTAGGGCCTGGCAGCCAACCAAGGACCAGTCCCACCGACTAGTACAAAGTAGTTAGCCCTACTACAATAGAAGGGTCCACACAGCCCATATAGGGGCACCCCTAGAGTATACAGCTATGGTAAGCAGAAGGGAGTGTGCTTCTGAACTCTATAAAGTATCTCTCACATAAGCCATTCTCCAAGACCGAAAAACACACCTAACCTACACAGCTCATAGAAATAAAAACAATGAACACAGCAAAGTATGAAGACAGAGGAATATGTTTGAAACAAAGAAAAAAAGACAAAAGCCCAGAAGAAAAACTAAGCAAAATAGAAATAAGCAATCTACTCAACAGAGTTCAAGGTAATGATCGTAAAGATGCTGAACAAACTCAGGAGTAAAATGGATGAACACAGAGAAAATGCCAACAGAGAGAAAACATAAAGATAAACTAAAAAGAGCTGAAGAATACAATAACTGAAAAAATATACTAGAAGGAATCAATAGTAGATTAGATTTAAAAAGTCTCTTCAGCAAGTGGTGCTGGGAAAACTAGACAGCTGCTTGTAAATCAATGAAACTAGAACACACCCTCACACCATGCAAAAAACAAAAGTCAAAATGGCCTAAAGACTTAAACATAAGATAAGACACCATAAAACACCTAGAAGAGAACATAGGCAAAAAACATTCTCTGACATCAACTTTACAAATGTTTTCTTAGGTCAGTCTCCCAAGGCAATAAAAATAAAAACAAAAATAAACCAATGGGACCTAATCAAACTTAAAAGCTTTTCCTTTTGCAAGGAAACCACTGAAAAAACAAAAAGACAACCTATTGAATGGGAGAAAATAGTTGCAAATGATGCAACCGAAAAGGGCTTAATATCCAAAATACACAAACAACTCATACAATTCAACAGCAAAAATAAATAAATAAATAAATAAAATAAAAAATGGGCATTACACCTGAATAGACATTTCTCCAGAGGACATACAGATGGCCAACAAGCACATGAAAAATTGCTCAACATCACTAATTATTGTAGAAATGCAAATCAAAACTACAGTGAGGTACCACTTCACGTCAGTCAGAATGGCTATCATTAATAAGTCTACAAATAAAAAATACTGGAGAGGGTATGAAGAAAAGGGAACCCTCCTACACTGTTGGTGGGAATGTAAATTGGTAAAACCGCTACAGAAAATAGTATGGAGGTACCTCAGAAAACTAAATATAGAACTACCATATGATCTAGCAATCCCACTCTTGGGCATATATCCAGACAAAACTTTCCTTGTAAAAGATACATGCACGCTTATATTCACTGCAACACTATTCACAAATAACCAAGACAGGGAAACAACCTAAATGTCTATCGACAGATGAATGGATGAAGAAGATGTGGTACATATACATAATGAAATACTACTCGGCCTAAAAAAAGAATAAAATAATACCATTTTCAGCAACATGGATGGAACTAGAGACTCTCATACTAAGTGAAGTAAGTCAGAAAGAGAAAGATAAATACCATATGATATCACTTATGTCTGAAATCTAATATATGGCACAAATGAACCTATTTACAGAAAAGAAACAAGGAGTTCCTGTCGTGGCTCAGTGGTTAACGAATCCGACTAGGAACCATGAGGTTGCGGGTTCCATCCCTGGCCTCGCTCAGTGGGTTAAGGATCCAGCGTTGCCGTGAGCTGTGGTGTAGGTCACAGGCACGGCTGGGATCTGGCATTGCTGTGGCTCTGGCATAGGCCGGTGGCTACAGCTCCAATTAGACCCCTAGCTTGGGAACCTCCAAATGCCGTGGGCGTGGCCCTAGAAAAGCCCCCCCCCCAAAAAAAAAAAGTCTACAAAAAAGAAACAAACTCGTGAAGAATATACTTGTGGTTGCCAAGAGGGAGGGGAAGGGAGTGGGATGGATTGGGAGTCTGGGGTTAGTAGATGCAAACTATTGCATTTGGGATGGATAAAAAATGAGGTCCTGCTGTATAGCACAGGGAACTATATCCAGTTACTTGTGATGGAACATGATGGAAGATAATATGAGAAAACGAATGTGTATATGTGTGTGTGTGTGTGTGTGTGTGTGTACATATATATAAATGTGTGTGTATAACTGGGTCACTTTGTTATACAGCATTAATTGACAGAATACTGTAAACTGACTACAATAAAAAATTTTTAAACAATAAAAATAAAAATAGAACTGCCATATGATGTAGTAATTGCAATTTTGGGGCATTTTTCCGAAAAACCCAAAAACACTACTTCAGAAAGATATCTGCTTTCCCTATGGTCGTTGCAACATTATTTACAATATATACATAATGGAATGTTAATTACTTATTAAAAATTATGAAATCTTAATAAGTACAACTTGCAGTTATAAAATAAATAAGTCGTAGTTTGCAATGTACATCATAGGGAATATTGTAATAACTCTGAATGGTGATGGATGGTTACTAGACCTATCATGTAATGTATAAAAATACTGAATCATTATGTTGTGCACCTGAAACTAATATAATATTGTAAGTCAATTATACTTTAATTTTAAAAAGGGAAAAAAAAAAGACTGGAATGCAAGACTTGAAACCATAAACCTCCTAGAAGAGAAAGCTACTGAATATTTACTTACACATGTACATAATGGTGAGTTACTAAAGATGCTCATTGCAGTTATTTGTAACAATAAACAATACAGAAAGAATCTAATATCTACCAATATATTACTAACATATAATCATGTTATAGAATACCACATAATCACCAAAAATAAGGAGGCTAACATTTATATTTTTAGAAAGATCTTCAGGACCTACTGGAACAAAAAGGATGCTGCAGGAAAAAAAAAAGGAAAAATTTAAAAGCTAGGTCTATATATTTGTACATATGAAGAAAGAAGAAATAAACCTCTAAGGAACATGTGAAACCTCGAACTCGTTTCTTCTAATGAAGGAGTAATAGTAGGAGGAAAGGGTTAAATGAATGTTTAATGTTTTCTACATAGTTCATTAAATTTGAAACATTTTCTGAAAAATATTTTCAAATTTTGCGTAATCAAATTTTACAAAGTTTTATATGCGATAATGTATTACACAAACGTTAAAAGATATCATGAATCTATAACCCTTGAAACTACCAATATATCACCCTCATATTTAGGATCATAACTAGTGACAAAAAGGGCTTTGAGATTATTTCCTTACAATTTCTCATCTTATACAAGTTAAAATTGAAGACCGAACAGTTGATTTTTAGAATAAGAATTAACTACAAGAACTTTATAAGAAAAATACGTATCCACAGCTTTCAATTCTGCCTAAATGTTCAACTATAATTCTCCGAATTTCCAATAACATCCTTGTCAGAGTGCTGATAGGTACTTTGAAGGATTTATTCCCTTTCTAAAGTAAAGATCCTCAACAATCACTCTAATCATAAAAATTACTATCTCATTCTAAAGAGTACATGAAGTGTATCTTTTTCAAGAAGCCTATATAATTGGACCACAATAACTCTATTCCTCTCACTTAACTGCTTCTTTAACATATCTCAAACTATACCCAAAGAATGAAATTAAAAAAAAAAATCTAAGAGAAAACTCTGTGTTTTCTATAACATCATGACATTTCTAAAATATATTTCATTGTATATTCCTCTGGGGCCCTTATACTATGAAGACGTCTATGACTAATTTCTCTCATATCTCAGGATCAGGTATTAGTTTACTCCCTAATGGGAAAACTAGAAAATTATTTTGTTTCCCAACCTAAAGGACATCTAGCAGTGTCAACAGATACTTTTGACTGTCACAATGGGGCAAGGGAGACTGGCACTAGCTGGTAGAGGCCAGAGGCGATACTAAATATCCTAAAATGTACAAAACAGCTTCCCACAATAAATAACTATGTGATCCAAAATGTCAGTGGTACTGAAATTTAGAAACGTCAGCTAGAAAATGACCTACATAATTCATCATCATTTCCTCTTTCGGTTGCTACTGAGATGTTCAGAACTACATCAGCTAACCTGTGGTTTACTTGTCACTTTTCTCCCTACCATACCCCAAGTGCTGTAAGACAATCTGGTTAGTCAGGAATATTGCTCTTGGGAAATAATCAGAAATGTCAGTTTTATTACCTTTCCAGAGTTATATAATTTAACCTAATATTTTATTAAATCAAGGTTTGAGTAATATTTTACACATGAAAAACAATGTTCCTTACCTTAAATAGACAACGACATATATATTCATACACCATATGTTTCAGTGAGTTAATAAGAGACTGTATCCTCTGTTCTGTATTTTTAGAATCCTGTAGATTACAATTTGAAAATTGAAAAACCATTAGGAAATTCATGAACATTTAAAAGGTACTCCAGAGTTTAATCATGCTTATAAATTGTTCCCTCAGACTCAAAACTGATTCTGGAACAATTATCTCTGTCACTCAAACTCAAGGCACTAATAAATAAATAAATATATTAAACCTCTATATTAATGTAATCAACATTGATGTATTTTAATGTATAGAATTTATGCTTTCAATAAATGAAAATTAAAATCAATTACCATTAATGCAATATGAATTTAATTTGACCACACCACGTTGATTCCTACTTGCATTAAAAATACTGCATCAGGAGTTCCTGTCATGGCTCTGCAGTTGGTGAACCCGACTAGCATCCATGAAGACCGGGTTTGATCCCCGGCCTCGCTCAGGAGGTTAAGGATCCAGCGTTGTGTGAGCTGTGGTGTAGGTCATAGATGTGACTCAGATCCCGCGTTGCTGTGGCTCTGGCGTAGGCTGGTGGCTACAGCTCTGACTGTACCCCTAGACTGGGAACCTCCATATGCCCTGAGTGTGGCCCTAAAAAGACAAAAAAATTCTTCAGCTTCTCTCCCCACCTTGAAACCTAATCTTTGTCCAAAGGACATTACAAATATGTCATGGGGGAAATGCTTATCTTGTCTAACAGGACTAAGATGACAGATTTTACTAACCAAACCCACCCGCAAAACACAAGCTCTTCATTATGTGCCATTTTGTCAAATCTGAATTTAAGAACAACTTCAAATGATTTACTTTAGTAATTTAAAAAAGACATCAGTAAACTTTAATCATTATTTGTAATCAGATGAAGATTTTTCTGAAATAACTCATTCATGAAAATATTAACTAGTCCATGCCAATGAAGACAAGGATTTTTTTTTTCCTGTTTTATTCTCTGCTAAATCACCCAAGTACCTAGATAAAGCCCTGGGACATGGTAAGTGTGCAATAAATGTTAATTGAGGGAATAATAATCTTTCCTCAGAAAGACAGACTTAGGGGAGGATGAGATTGACGTATATACACTACTAAATACAAAACAGATAAGTAACAAGGACCTTCTTGAATCTGGGCAGGCTTCTGACTGCTTCAACCAATGGAATACAGAAGAATGACCCAAGGCTAGGTTATAAAAGCCAACTCAGATTTTGCTTTGTTCCCTGGAATATACATGGGATGTCCCAACATGCAATATGAGAAATCCAACTACTCTCTGCTGTGAGGAGGCCAGGCCTCATGGAGAGGTGCTGCTGTCAGCAGTCCTCATCATCAAGTCCTCCCACCTCAAGTACCAGACATGCAGGTGAAGCCTCTCCAAATTCATTCCAGTCTCAGTTCCTCCCAACTAAGACTTGAGACATTATGAAGGAGAGGTAAGCCATCTCTATGGTACCCTGACCAAATCCCCACAAAATCCTTGAGCATAAGAATCAGTGAGCATAAGAAAAACATTGTTTTCATCCTAACCAGAACACCCTATAGAAGGCAGTTAAATAAAGTAGGATATGGCCTCACAAGCTCTCAAAAATATTGTGTAGGTTTCTATTTCTTTTTTTTGTTTGTTTTTGTTTTTGTCTTTTTGCCATTTCTTGGGCCGCTCCAGCGGCATATGGAGGTTCCCAGGCTAGGGGTCGAATCGGAGCTGTAGCCACCAGCCTACGCCAGAGCCACAGCAACGTGGGATCCAAGCCGCATCTGTGACCTACACCACAGCTCACCGCAACGCTGGATCCTTAACTGACTGAGCAAGGCCAGGGATCGAACCCACAACCTCATGGTTCCTAATTGGATTCGTTAACCACTGCGCCACGACGGGAACTCTGGTTTCTATTTCTTGACATGAAAATTGTCTACAATATATTTTTAAAGTACAGTATGATACCTTTTGGTTAAAATTATTTATATCATTTAATATATTGTTCCCTCCATTAGAATACAAGCTTGATATAACAGTGTATATTCCGGTATTCCCATTTTATAGAACAATATCTGGGACCTATCACAGCCTCAAACAATAAGGGTATAGAATGAAGTTTTAAATATTGCTTTCTCCAGGTAGTTATATGGATAATTTCTTATTTTACACCTCTATGAATCACCCAGGTTTTTCTTTTAATGATCATTTCAGAACATAATCATTTATTAATTTATAATCAGAATATAAAAATTTTCATTAAGAGGACTGTCAGACTTGGATAGTTTGTTAAAAACATAAAATGTAACTAAGGAGTTATTTTCTTTTAAATATTGCTTAAAAGTGTACATGTGGTCTTTTGAAACATAATTCTAAGCAAATGTTCTCAGGAACTTAACGTTAAGTACTTTTAGTAAAATGATCTCTCATATTCAGTTTCACCTATAGGGTAACCAATAGCATACCTGTTTGTTTTGAAGAGCTCGCTGGAAAAGTCGGAGAAACGCAGCCAAACTAAAACGGTACATGTTATTAATTTTGGACAAGTCAGAGATAATGAAGTACATCTTGCTGGCACTCTCAGCCAGAGGCAGATAGGCATCCCGCTCCTGAGGATCAATGGTTGGTAGGGGGAAACACCTTAGTATTAATGTTTTACTGCAACCTACAGACTATATGCATCTATCTAGCCACATCCTTACTCTTTCTACATAAATATAACAAATAGAGATGAATCACAGATCTTTATAACTCAAAGAAATCCCACAATCTAGATTTTCTATTTTGGGTTTTTATATTTTTATTTTTATCCTAAGATACTACATTTTTGTTTTGTATTTTATGAAACTGAGGGCAAATTCCTCTCTACCTCTCAGATTACACAGCTAGCAGTAGTTCCTGGGTTGGTTTTAATGAAGATCAAGAAAACTTGTTTTAGCAATAAGGGACCACTTCACACCAGTGAGAACAGCTATCATTAATAAGTCTACAGATAACAATGCTGGAGAGGGAGTAAAGAAAAAGGAACCTTCCTGCACTGTTGGTGGGAATGTAAATTGGTACAACCGCTATGGAAAATAGTATGGAGATTACACAAAAAAATAAATATAGAACTACCTACCATATGATCCAGCAACCTACTCTTGGACATATATCTAGACAAAACTATAATTCAAAAGATACGTGTACCCCTATGTTCACAGCAGCACTATTCACAATAGCCAAGACATGCAAACAACAATCTAAATGACCATCAACAGATGAATGGATTAAGACAATGTTGTACATATATATACAATGGAATACTACTCAGCCATAAAAAAGAATGAAATAATGACATTTCCAGCAACATGGATAAAACCAGATTATCATACTAAGTAAAGTAAGTCAGAAAGAGAAAGACAAATACCATATGATATCACTTATATGTGGAATCTAAAATATGGCACAAATGAATCTATCTACAATACAGTAACAGATTCACAGACATAGAGAACAGACTTGTGGTTGCCAAGGGGGAAGGAAGACGGAGAAGGATGGACTGGGAGTTTGGGGTTAGTAGGTGCAAACTATTAAATTTGGAACAGATTAACAATAAGGTCCTACTGTATAGCACAGGGAACTATATTCAATCTCCTGGGATAGACCATGATGGAAAATAACTTTAAAAAAGAATATATATATTCAGTTTCAGCTATAGAGTAACCAATAGCATACCTGTTTATATATATATGCCACTTCTGGCTGTACAACATTGTAAATCAACTATAATTTAATAAAAAAATGTATAACAAAAGAAAAAAGAACACTTGTCTACAGAATGGGAGAAAATAGTTTCAAATGATGCAACTGACAAGGGCTTAATCTCTAAAATATACAAACAACTTATACAACTCAACAGCAAAAAAGCCCACAACCCAATGGGAAAATGGGCAAAAGACCTGAACAGACATTTCTCCAAGGAAGATATACAGATGGCCAACAAGCCCATGAAAAAAATGCTCAAAATCCCTAATTATTAGAGAAATGCAAATCAAAACTACCATGGATACCACCTCATGCCAGTCAGAATGACCACCATTAATAAGTCCACAAATAACAAATGCTGGAGGGGCTGTGGAGAAAAGGGAACCCTCCTGCACTGTTGGTGGGAATGTAGCTGGTGCAACCACTACGGAGATCAGTATGGAGGTACCTTAGAGATTTATACATAGAACTATCATGTGACCCAGAAACCCCACTCTTGGGCATATATCCAGACAAAACTTTCCTTGAAAAAGACACATGCACCCGCATGTTCATTGCAGCTCTATTCACAATAGCCAAAACATGGAAATAACCCAAATGACAATCGACAGATGATTGGATTAGGAAGATGTGGTATATATACACAATGGAATACTACTCAGCCATAAAAAGAACAATATAATGCTATCTGCAGCAACATGGATAGGACTAGAGACTCTCATACTGGGTGAAATAAGTCAGAAAGAGAAAGACAAATACCATGTGATATCACTCATATCTGGAATCTAATATACAGCACAAATGAACCTTTCTACAGAAAAGAAAATCATGGACATGGAGAACAGACTGGTGGTTGCCCAGGGGAAGAGGGAGGGAGTGGGAGGGTTTGGGAGCTTGGAGTTAACAGATGCAAACTATTGCTCTTGGAATGGATTTACAGTGAGATCCTGCTGTGTAGCACTGAGGACTATGTCTAAATACTTACAACGCAGCATGACAATGGGAGAAAAAATTATGTATTCATGTATGTGTTACTGGGTCCCTATGCTGTACAGTGGGAAAAAAACAATTAAAAAAAAAAAAGAACACTTGTCTGAGGTTAAAGACGTAAGCAACTTGTATTAGGGTAAGATGGAATGGTAAACAGTTGTAATCAGAGAATAAATGATACAATTTTACATTTCAAAAGAGAACCAGTTCAGGTCATGTCAGAAGGCATGACACTATATGCTATGCTGCAGGGGAGAAAAGTTTGAACCATGAGTTTAGTGGGGGACTGGTGCCCAAAAACATTGCTGGAAGTAAAGGTAGAGAAGAAGACTGTACCAAGTGCCCACATTAAGATAATAAAGCACCAAGCACTGCTCAACATAAGAACAGAACAAGCCAATAAGCATGGATGCTTTCATTCTGACTGAAGGTAAAGGATGATAAAAATGAAAGGCTCATAGGATTAAATGGCCTAGAGGTTGTGACTGGAACTCTGGGAAGGTTCTCCACGTCACTCTGATCAAAGCACCAGGTTTATAAATATGATACTGGTGAAATTATGTGTGTTAACTTAGCGATGTCTGTTCCAAAAGAGAAGGCACAGAAAGTCCAAAATCCTTTTGCTATAGAATGACATTTATGACATCTGCCAAGTTTAGCCCTGGTAGAAAAGGTGGGATGACTAGATTGGAAACAGGCTCTAATAAGTTTGTTCTTATTCTGGTTTCAGTAGAGCTCTCTCCCAAGTGACAAAAGTAATACTATATAAGTGTAGAATTTGAGCAATTCTACCGAAAAACACTGAAAATAAAATTTGGAAAACTCAGAGTCCCCATCATGGCTCAGCGGAAAAGAATCTGACTAGAATCCAAGAGGACACAGGTTCGATCCCTGGCCTTGCTCAGTGGGTTAAGGACCTGGCGTTGCCATGAGCTGTGGTATATAGGTCACAGATGTGACTTGGATCATGCATTGCTGTGGCTTGGCGTAGGCCAGCAGCTACAGCTCCAATGCAACCCCTAGCCTGGGAACTTTCATATGGTGCAGCCCTAAAAAACAAACAAACAAACAGACAAAAAACCTCACTAAGGGAAATGGGAAAGAAAGGGTTTCTGTAATGGTCCAGGTCAGGTTGGAGACTAGAAATTCACAGTAACATTCATCTGCTTCGTTGTTTGATTTTCTTCAGCAAATCTGTATCACTGAATGTAGGGAGTGGAAAAGGCACATTGTACTGATGATATAGGTTGAAATTTTGTTATAGGAAATATCAAAAGAATGAAGAAAAGAGGATTTTAACCAACTAGAAGAAAAGGGTGCACATCATCACATTCATGGGGTCCAGAATGAGAAGGGAAGAAAAATGTTTTTAATGGAAAAAATTGCTTATTACCTCTTTTAATATATCTTAATTTCAGAAAAGTTCCAGAAATGGCAAAGATGCTCTCCAAAAGTCATTTCTAACACACTCATTTTCAATTTCAGCACAAATTTATAGCTCTAGAACTTCAGATAAATGCCAGAAATCAGAGTACCCAGCAGGGTACAAGGATCAGCAGTCCTTACCTTTGATGCCCTCAAGCTCTTATCGCCCTCTCCATAATAGGAAGAATCAGACCCAAAAATCTGTTGTTTTTAAATAAGTTTCTCTCTCTCTCTCTTTTTTTTTTTTTTTGCAGTTATCATGCCCTTGGAGTCCTAATACCATTGTGTTTATCATATTAACATTAAAGTTTAAGAAAATGATATAAGATCGCAAAGAAGGAAATATTTACTTGATCAAGATAAAGTTGGAGTTTGTAAGATTCTTTAAGTGACTCTTGAATAAGTGCACTGCTTGCTTTTGTCTGATTAAGAGATTCAATCAGATCCTTATTTTCCAAAATATTGCCTTGAGATGTGGCAAGCGTCTGTAGGAAAAATTAATAAAATAATATGAATATTATATATATTAAAATAATAAAAAGAAGCCTGTATTAACTGTCATTAATTTTATGATGTTTACAGAACTTACATTCTCTTAAAAGAATTCCAATACTTTATAGCCTTTTATATAAAGACATCATAAATCATTATATGATATTACATCACTGAAGCATTGTATATGTATTGATATTACCAATCTAATAAAGATAAAAAGTAGTTACAATTATAAATTAAATCGTAATTCCATGCTGCTTTTGAAGGTTTCTTGAAATTGTGAGCATATAATAGATAATTAAATGTTATTGAAATAATATAGTATAAAGACAATATGAGTTAAAAATTGTTTCTCTTAAACATCACTTCTAAAGATCTTGCATTCTAAGATAACTTTTTCCTGTTTGAATTTTCACTTTAAGATATATATATAGATAGATATGCCTCTGACACAATCAAAACCATGCTGAAGGCACTATAATTTGAAAAAACAGTATTTGATTATAGTTATTAAAGAAAATAATGTACTATGAAAAGACATTCTGAATAACTGAATTTTACCTCTAAAAGAGATTCCTCAAGTTTGGCTAACTGTATTTTCTTGTCTTCTTCCTGTTGTAAGAGTTTTGTTTTCTGTTCCTCTAAATCAGGTTTCTCGTGCTGAAGAGTTAAAGCCAAAAGCTTAAAAAAAAAAAAAAAAAAGTCAAGGTATTCTAGCAATAAGGTTCAAACACAACAAACCAAAACAAAAATTTCCCACAAACAGGACTTGTGTCTACCCAAATATTACAGATTTTAGGATACTATATTCATTTCATTCTTTCTAGGTAAACGAGACAACTTCAGTTACTTCTGACAAAAAGAAGCAAAATGAATAATTAAGCTCTCGGATAAAATGTTAAATATTATCAGACAGCTGTAAGAAACTGTATTACTTAACATACCAACATGTAATATTTAGTTCAAAAATTAGATTAGGAGTTCCTGTCGTGGCGTAGTGGTTAACATATCTGACTAGGAACCATGAGGTTGCGGGTTCGATCCCTGGCCTTGCTCAGTGGGTTAAGGACCCGGCATTGCCGTGAGCTGTGGTGTATGTCGCAGACGCGGCTCGGATCCCGCGTTGCTGTGGCTCTGTCATAGGCTGGTGGCTACAGCTCCGATTCGACCCCTAGCCTGGGAACCTCCATATGCCGCGAGAGCGGCCCTAGAAAAGGCAAAAAAAAAAAGAGTGCTGAGAAGCTATAGCCTCAAAAAAAATTAGATTAAATATATAAAAACTATGGAAGCTAGTGTTTTTTAATGATAATAAGTAGTCACATAAAGAAGTAAATATCTTACTTAAAAATACCATATTAAAATCACAATAAGATACCACTTTACACCCACTAAAATGGCTCCAATTAGAAACAGAAATAATAAGTCTTCACAAGGATGTAGAGAAAGGAGAATTCTCATACATTATTGGTGGGAAAGTAAAATTGTGTAGCCATTTTGGCCAAGTTTGTGCCTCAAAATGCTGAAGACAGAGTTACCATAAGACCTAGAAATTCCACTAAAGAAGCACTGAACCGTACACTTTAAAGAGGTGAAATGTATCATAAATAAACTGAATCATAATAAAACTGCTGAAAAACATGATGTTAAGTTCTTAGATTTGAAACTTTAAAATAGGGAATGACATTTGCATATCATGAAATAAATTAATTCAAAGTCTGTTCTTTAAGTATGTCCATGTAGTTTTTGTTAAAATAAAACCTAAATAGCCCATTTCAGTAATTACTCCAGAGATCTTTTAGATAGAAAAAGCAATTTTGTCAATTCTGCCAAGTTTTAAGTAATTCGTACATTTTTTTACTTATGAGAAGTAAGTCAATCAAAACATATTGTTAATAAAAATATGCACTAAGTCATCTAGTATGGTAAGGAAAAACATTTTAAAAGGAGAATTGTAAAAATTACAGCAAATATACATGCCATCATATAAATCAAAAGAAAAACTGTACTACTGAATGGGTGAGTAAAAACCAGGATGTTACTAAAAAGTCAATGAGCATCATACCTTTAACATGGAAAAAAAGGGTAAGGAAGTGGATAAGTAAGAGTATCAACATGGAAAGTCACTTTGCGATTCATGTAATAATTTGAAACTATAATAATCCATACATAGATAAAGTGAATTCAAAGATGTAAATGTTCTGGTAAAAAAAAATGTTGGGTTTATAAGCAAATACCCTAACTGCAATTTTAATATTTAAACATAAAATTTCATAATTAAAAAAATAAAGCTGCTAATCTTAATGTGTACAATCCTCAAATTACTATACATGACAGAAATAGACTATAAAATTAAAATTATACCAGAAGCAACAGCAAATTAACATTAGCAACAAATATACAATTTTAATACTAAAGGGAAATGAAATAAACATACATATTTTATTCTAATCTGCAAGCATATTTTCAAAATCATGAGTTTAAATGCTAATCAGTTTAATAAATTCCTACTTCAAATATTTCATGATTATACAAAGATACAAAAGATTTCTAAGGTTAATTATGATTGTCCATGTATACCTGTCCTCGCAGTCCGCTTCTTGTTGTAGTAAAGTTAACTTCAGTAACGATGGAAGCTGCATCCGGCGGAATAAAGGGATTTGGATTTCTTGTCGACAAAAAAAGGCGGAATTCTTCATTGTAGTCGATAATTTTGTCACCTATTTGTACCACATAACGCGGTCCTATGTTTTTTTAAATGACACAATTAGTTGGCCCGAGTATTCTGTATTTTGCTACATGACATTAAAAAATATAATTTTCTAGTACATCTAAATAGTTTTTAATTATAAGCTTTTAAATATAATATGAAAGACAGCAACACTGAGGCGACCCAGAGGACTACTAACTAGAATGCTCTATTAATCAGGCAGCATTTATGCAAACAAGGATAAACATAATTCATTAGGATGGTCCTAGGATCCTGAAGCACCAAAGGACTATCTACTTATATTCAGCATAGTTTTAATGTTGACTATATGTTTCATATTACCAATTTTTCTGAAATGTTTGATGACAAATGATAAAAATCAAAACTCATTATTTTCTACTTCAAAATTCATCAGTTTCAAAATGTTTACTGTACTAGTATTTAATATGTAACACATGAAGGTGGAATGCACTTGAAAAAACCTGGAATTAACAATATACAAGTAATTTCAAAAGTCCATTATTAATGTCAAAAAGGATTTATTTAGATTGTCATACACAGGTGCTTTCCAACAAGAAGTTAAACTGAGAAAAAATAAAGTTCTGCCTCATAAAGTATACATTCTAATATTAAAAAAACAATGATATTAATTATGCAACATATACAGAAAAATCAATCTACAATTATATCCATTACTTATTATTTTAACTGATAAAAATAACTAATTTTTAGGTTAAAAAAACACACTATCAAAGATTTTCAAAGGTTGAGAAAAACAGTGTTAAGGGTTTTTGAGAATCCTAGAATAGATTCTAAGTTTTCACTTAATTTTTTAAAGCTGATGTAAAAAGAACTCCATAACTTCATAAAGAGGATATGCAAATGCTCAAAAACCAATGTCAAAATAATGTAAAACTTTAATCATTACTAGAAAAATACAATTTTAAAGGCTCAATGTACTAACTATACACCAACTGGAATGATTCAGGAAAATGCAAGTATGATAAATGCAAAGAAAACTAATTCTAAGGACATCATAGTAAAACCATTGAAAACCAATGACAAAGAAAAATGTTAAAGCATCCAATGAAAAATTATATATCACTTTAAAAAAGCAACAATAAAACCAGCAAGTAATTTCTCAACAGGAGTCATATAAACTAGAATATAAATGAATAAAAACCTTAAGGTGATAAATAATTGTCAAATTAAAGTTCTATGACAGTAAAAAAAAAAAAAAAAATCCTTCAAAAATGAAAGGAATTCCCTAGTGGTAGAGTGAGTTAAAGGTCTGGTGTTGTCACCACTGTGGCGGGGGTTTGATCCCTGGCTCAAGAACTTCTTCATGCTGAAGGTGCAGTCAAAAATAAATAAATAAATAAATAATTTTTAAAATAGTCAATAATCTAAGAAGAAGAAGAAGGAAAAGGAGAGAAGGAGGAGGAAGGGGGAGGAGGGAGAAGGAGGAAGAGGAAGCAAAGAAGTGTGTTGCTGGTAGATCTCTGAAGGAAATTCTTCAGATAGAAAAAAATACTCCAGATGGAAATGGGAGAAAGGTAATGGCGGGAGAAAACCAGAAAGGGTAAACATGTATTAGTATAGATTATTAAAACATTAACTAACATCATGGGGAGCATGACAATGCAACACAACAATAATGCTACGTCAGGCAGTGGATATATGGAGTTAAAATGCAGTACTAGAAAACTGGCCAAGTATTTATTTGTATTAAAAAAATAAGTCATAGATGCATACTGTTATATACAGGATAGCCATTAAAAATAACAAAGACATCTGATAAAAAAAATCAGTCAGGTTACTTAGAAAACTATATTAGTTATTGCTTAAATCAATTAACTGCATTATATTACAAATAGTAAGGCTGCCATGGTGAAAAAAAAAAAAAGCAAAACCAATGACATACTGTTTCTGAGAAACATACTTAAAAAAAAAAAACCAACAGAAAATTGAAAAGTGAAAGAATGGGAAAATACATCATGCAAACAGCAATCTCCCAAAATTAATGTTAACCATTCTAATACCAAATTCTAAAACTTAAGATACTTCTAGCTATAAAGGATATTTCATAATGATAAAAAAAAAACTCGAGAAGATAGCACATTTCCAAATATGTGTATATCCAAACACATAGCTCTGAAATATTTAGGGAAAATAACTTTATCTAAGTTTCAGAATAAATGTTGCTTGAATATTTACTATGACCATGAAACTAAAACCAGAAAGTGGCTACTGTTGCTTCCACAGTGCTTGACATAACAATAATTAAAAATACAGCAAACACTTGGTAATGACTACCAATGATTTCTTTTTTATATTCCTCTGAGAAGAAGACAAAAATAAGTTCATCTACTATATGTAGTACACCTTTACTGGTCCAAACTCTTGAGAAATATATTATCATCTAAATCAGAGAAATCCAAGTACCACGTGAACTGCATGCATTCAATTATATGGGTAACATCTTCCTAACGGTCTCCACAGATAAAAGTGCTTGCATGGTACTGTAAACCTTTCAAGCCTAACTAAATATGATGGGACTTAAAAGAAGACAAACACAAAACCCTACCACCAAAATAAACAAATAGACACTGCTCAAGGAAACACCCCACAGCCCATTAAGAATAAACTGCTGGCTTTATTGCCACTATACACAAAGAAAACCAACAACTGATACTTTCTTGACTTACTGGGAGCAGTGTGAGTCAAGTAAGTCAAGTAAATTTTACTACAGCCTATTTATCTGGTCAAGAAACATGCAGCTATGTTTGAACAGCAGCTCCTAAAAAGTTGCAGGTGGCAACTTTGGAAGTAATCCAAGCAGTTGTAAACTAATTCTTGTTTTTGACCAATATATCTTCCAAGATGCACAGAATTAAAGATGTCTACAAAAAAAAAAAAAAAAAAAAACTCACAGATAAGCAAATCCAATGGAATGCTACCCACCACCCATCCACTACCCATAGGTAAAACTTCTGGCAACCTATAACAGTGAATGTTCGGTACCACGCACTGGCTTCAGGTAGGGCTCTTGGCTATAAAGCATGTCACTCTGAAAATAACTGTAATATACCAGTACAGAAATTCATGGGTCAGAACTGGTGAGCTAGCTTAGGGTTTCTCAACCTCAGTATTCTTGATAATTTGTATTATAAAATTATGTTATGAGGAGATGCCCTGTGTATTTAAAGATAAACTTGAAATAGACACATTGAGTTGTTATAACAAAAAATGTCTATCGACACTGCCAAATGTTCCCTGGAGAACAACATCATTCCCATGGTCTATGTCCAGACCATTGAGCCACCCAGACCCAACTTGTCTACCAAAGACATACCTACATGGAGAACATCCTCTAGAAATAGACACAACAATGAAACACAAAGTCAATCTTTATGGTGCACATACATATTCTGTTTGAAGAAATCATGCCTAAAATGAAGCATTTGGTCTAAAAGCACCAGCCAAGAATGTTCAGCTATCATCCCTACGACTACTCAAACTCAGCGTGGAAATGAAATAACTTTAAAGGAATGTAATGATTAATGAAAAATACTTTTGACATCTATTGTCAGTAAAATCTGAACTATTTGTACACTATACCAGCCTCTCCCTCACAACTGCTACGTAACTAGCTAGTCAAGCTGTATTTAACTATTGCCAGTTGCAAACTGTCTCATCTAACTTCTGCCTTGACTGAGCTCAGGAACGCAGGAAACAGGAAATAAAAAACAATGAGACTTGAGGAACTGTACTTTGTTGGGGTTTTTTTGATTAATACACATTTGAGGGGATTTTTGAACAGCATAAATTTGAAAAGTACATTCTACTCCAATTATTTGTGCCTATTTTGATATCCCTACATAGAAAAGCAGCTCTTATTGCTAACTGGGATGTAAATGAACTTGGACACAGATTTGGTTTTTCATGGTTCTAGGACAGCCATCCCAGAGGAAATACATGATGATAAACAGAACTTAAAACTGTGGAAAAAGACAACCTGAAGTATTTTCGAAGGGAATAACAGACTTCAACTAATGCGATATGAATACATCCAACTCTAGACTGAAGGTAGAAAAAGTAAGGTGGGGCAGAGATTAACTTTCTTTTCCTAAATGAAAATGAACACAAATGAACAAATTGACTTCAACATCCCTGAAAGCTATCTAGAATAGTGGTTCATCATGTGAACCAATCATGATACAGAACATTTTCATTTTTTGCCAGATTCAGCTTTCGGGGACTTCGTCAAACTTCATTCTCAGACAATGCCACAGATACAGCTAAAATGGAACATCAATTAGAGCTCATATGAATTTATATTTAATGAGCCCTCAAAAGCTATAATGTAGACTGAACACAGTCAAATTGAATGACCCTAAAGGTTCATTTCCATCGCCTTTAAGACAGCATAACAACAGATCTAGCTCAACAGATCTGTTTTAACTCCAGTGAAGAACAGAGACCAGAGACTGAACTCTGGGAGGTAATTCCAGGTTACAACAGCAAAAAGTCCCACTACTAGAGTTCTTTTCGTAACATATCAAGCATTGTTAGGCTAAGTACTCCTATTTGTGGGATAACAAGTGGTCAATAAGTAGTGAATGCTTTGCCATTTCTCTGCTTTGCTCCAGTAACTCCAATTTTCTAAACTTTATGGTGCTCGCAATGCATGCAGTGTAAGTAGGAATTATGTATTTACATATGGGTACATGTCTATGTATGTATCTATATATACACTTTGCATGACACGCTCTTAGAGTTTAAGGGTATTGCTTTCTAAGGTCAAAGTCTGGGTAGATGCCTATGTAGAAAATAGGTAACATAACAGTTCTAAAACTGGTATCCTTAGAGAGGTCCGTTGCAAGAATGGCATATAACCAACATCTGGGAATTGGGATTTTGTTAAGACTTTCACCATTTCCAGAACAGATAAGAGTGGCTCACTGTGCTTAAACTATTGCACAAACACTATGGTTTATGCTGAATACTTGCTCTTTTGGGGGAAGTCTGGAATTCTGCAACCTTTTAAGCAGAGTGTACTCATACAATCAGCCCCAATAAAAAACTCTGGGCACTGAGTCTCTAATAAGCTTCCTTGGTAGACAGTTTTTCACATGTGTTGTCAAAACTTGGTTCTGGAGAAATTAAGCACATTCTGTGTGACTCCAATAATAGAAGACTCTTGGAAGATTGTATCTGTTTTCTTGACCCCTAACTTCACCCAATGAGCCTTTTCTCTTTGCTGACTTTGCTTTGTATCCTTTCCCTGCAATAAATCTAAGCCATGAGTGTAACTATATGCTGAGTCCCATGAATCTTCCTAGCAAAACATTGCTCCTAGGAATGGTATTGGAGACCCGACATGGCATATCTTCTATAAAGGCACTTTTAAAATTATTTTAGTTGCCATTACTATTAGATTTTGATGACATCAGCATTCACTCCCCCAAAAAAAGTTTCTAGTTCCTTAGATTCAGTGGTAAAACAAAACAAAAGGTCAAAGTTAAGCTAATTATTTTGGAAATTTAAAAAAAGTTACTATCTGAAAGCTGTCAAATATTTATTTACCTTGAGCAACCAGATCTCGTCTCAATAATGGATAAAGAACAGGTTCTACACCATCCATTTCTTGTATAATAAGGGTTTTCCCAAAACGTACTGCCAACTCAAGAGCTGTGATAAAGTTACTATCCTAGAGAAGAAATAAGAAAACACATTAATTCCTTTATTACCTTAGATTTATAAATATGTATTATAGATAATGAAGATATTAAGAGGAATAACAAATATTTTAAATTTAATATACATGTTAATCATTAAAATTATTCATTATTGTTTTTCCAGCTATAAGTACTTGGGGATGAATCAATTTACTTGAATAAATTATCAAATAAATTCATAAATAACTTAAATAGACATGTTAGAAAAATAAGGATTTTTATATTAACAATAAAAACGTTCTTAAATTTTCTACTATAATTTCAAATCAATGCAGAAAGAAATTTTCAAATTCTATATGCAATTGGTTACTCACCCAAAGATTAATAAAAATTTCTTTAGTTACATTCAATATTAAACACTGAAGGAAGAAGAAAGATGAACTCTAGTAAACTTTTCTTGGTTTGATAGTTCTAATCACTGAGAAAAGAACCTTTAGACAGAACTCTATAACCATGCAAGAATTCTGAGGTGTTCTGGCTAAGAGTCCTTTTAAGTAGCACTCCAGGCTTCCAACGATAGTTTAAAAAATTAAATATTTGGAGAAACAATTATTAAGATATTCTACTACAAATCATAAGTGACATTAAATAGTGTATGTTATGTAATTTACAATTAGTCTTAAATACAATGAGTTCGATATCTCTACTTTGCAAGTGAAGAACATTTTAAAGAGGTAATTTTTCAAGCACCTGAAGATTATTACAAAAACTAATCATACAATAGGTCTTCTTCAAGGAAAAAAAAACTCACCAAAAATAATTCTTTTGGTAAGCTAAATATGATAGTAGGAGGTCACTACCCAAAACATTATCATTACATTTCATTGACCAACTGTCTGACCTTGGGACACAACAAAGATGCTCATCATTGAGTTATGGGAATAGGAAATTAAAGTCCAGGAGGTTTCCCTAATTCTTCAAACTAAATAACTTACACCTAGAGCATCCTATACTTGCCTTTAATCATAATTTAGTGTAAATGCTTATGTAATTGTCTAGTGTAAGTAGTTAATTGTCATCTCCATGAGGGCAGGAACTGTGACAACTCACTTGCAAATCCCCAGGGCTTAGGTCAATACCCTGCCTACAGTAGGAATCAAATAAATATTCTTCTTCCATTCTTACAAATTAGAAAACTAAAGATAAAAAAGTTGCATTTCTTTCCCCAGGACCCACACCAAGTAAGTTACAAGGCTCGGTTTTGAATGTTTTCTGATTATAGACCCAGAGTTCTTTTCACCATAAGATAACATTTCTAGTTGGTTTCTAAATGGTAAGTAATACACACCTGCTGGTTAATAACTTCCAAACGTGAGTCCTTCAAATGTGTCTTTAACCATTCTGTAGCTTGGGAAGAAGGGTCTATAAGAAATGGGCATACTCGACTCTAATTTAAAAAAAAAAAAGATTATAAACTTTCATTAAATAAAAATAATTCCCTAAAAATCATTAATCAATTAATGAGTGAATTTTTCTCTCAGGCTGTATTTGCAGAACAAAATAGACAATCATAATGAGGAAATAAAAGTACAATTTTTAGCTGCACCAGAGGCTATATTAATAAGTTTTCCCAGGAATTAATACTAGGTAATTAAATTTAACCACAGTAAAGTGAATTTAGTCTTATTTACTACACAGTAACACAAAAATTGCATATTAAGATACAATAAGCAAGAGTTTTACTCCTAAGTTGATGTCATTTGCACCTCTCTTTTTGGTTTTAAAATACACAATCAAATTATTCCCTAACTTTAGATACTCCTTGAATAAACCAAGGAGGGCTTGCAAGAGATGTATGAGTTAATCATAAAAAGTATTACTGAAATAATTATCAACATAACTATTTATATTTTAAGACTAATTTTCCTAAAGTAGTACATAGTTAATACTACAAAAGGAATATCCTAGAAGAGAAAATTATGTAATTTGTAATTATGCAACTTAATAAATCTAATAAATTACGGACCAAACTCATTACAGAGCATCTAGCACTAATTAAACTCTGAAGCAAATAGCAAGTTAGAAATCTGTGAAAACGCCCTACACACACAATGCCATTTAGCAAATGAAAGGAAGCCAGTTAAATATTTACATATCGGATTAATTTAAATATATGGAAATATACTTAGATAAATATATAATAAATTTTAAAGTAACTGTCATTGTTACCTAGTAAATTAGATTGAAATAATGATACCCTACTTAATTATGCCTTAAATTTTCACATGTAACTGAAAAATGTAACGCAGCTGTGTGCTATAGGGATAAGATAACACATGAAAGTCAAAGCGACATGAAGACTTAGAACTCGGGTAGATCTCATGAGAACGTAGACATTATCTTAGCAGCAGACCCAGAGGGAAAGGGATGGTGGGGATCGTATGCCCCGGGGGGTTAACAGCATTTTATCAGCAATGTTGGTTAAAATTGCCAGCACGTCGTGATAATAAAGAGCTGACTGACTTTAAAACAGCTTTGTTATTGTTTTAAAATTCTCTCCAGGAAAGACAAAAATAAATAAATAAATAAATAAATACGGGAGTTCCCGTCGTGGCTTAGTGGTTAACGAACCCGACTAGGAACCATGAGATTGCAGGTTCGATCACTGCCCTCGCTCAGTGGGTTAAGGATCCAGCGTTGCCATGAGCTGTGGTGTAGGTCACAGACATGGCTCAGATCCCGCGTTGCTGTGGCTCTGGCATAGGCTGGCAGCTACTGCTCCAATTAGACCCCTAGCCTGGGAACCTCCATATGCCATGGCTGCTGCCCCAAAAAAACCAAAAGACAAAAGATAAATAAATAAAATTCCCTCTAGGCAATGCAGCCCCTTTTTTACCTGCATTCGGAGTGGATTTCTCCTAATGTTACACTCCTGTATGATCTTCACCCAACATCTATTTCTGGAGGTTTCACTTACTGTTCCATCATATAAATGTGCAAAATAATTTAAATGTGTAAATAGCCTCAAATATGACCAAGGTATTACACCCAGGTTTTAGATCAAATTTTATGTCATAATTAAATAGCAAAAATTCCACAAGTATACTAGATTATGATTAACCATCAAAATTATTTTAAATTTTAAAAAAAGTTCTTACCCATGACTTCAAACCAATGATCTGATGCAGTTAAAAAGAGAATAAGATAATGTTCAAAAAGAGCATGTTGTTAGCAGAGAAAATATATTTAAGAAATTCAAAGAGTACTTACAAGTTTGTATTCCTTTTATTTATATTTCTCTAGAGATTTAGAGAAGACCTCTAAGGTATATTTTAGGTCTGGGTTTCATGATTACATGTTAAATTCTACATTTAGAAAATGATACTAGATTCATTCATTCGATTCATTCATCTACCATATACTATTACAATAAAACAATGCAAGGAATACAGAAATTAATAAAATGTATTTCCTTACCCTCATTGGCCACACATTCAATAAAGAAGCAAAAAATGAAAATTCTATAATCAAAGAGTACCAAAAATTCTATAGGTTGATCACAGGTGGAGTTAGAAGAAGCTGCTAGGAAGAACTAAGTCAAACAAGGTCAAAAAAAAAGATAGAACATAGACAAAGGAGTGCAAAAAGCATGTTAGGCCAAGAGGACAGCATGTTTGAGAGAAGAAAATGCCTAGGAGTATCTGGAAAACTACCAGTAGTTTGGAATAGTTGGAGTAAAAAAGTATAGGCAAAGAAGATGCATATAAAATAGCAGGAGTAATCAGATGTCCTTCTGATAATGAAGTGCTTTTTATGCCATGTTTAAGGATAATGAAATTTTTATACTGCAGGCAATGGGAGGTCACTGAAACACATTAATCAAGGAATTTTTATAATCAATTGAAAGTTTAGGAAGATCACTCCAATGGCAATTTAAAGGGACCAACCAGTATTAAAATTTATTTATCTAGGTACAACATGATGAAGGACTAAGTGAGGCCACTGCAATAGATGTGGTTAGAACAGAATGAATTCACAACACACCTGAGAAATAGATTTGACAAGACTTGCTAAAAAACTAACTTAATTGATATCATATATATCACTTATATCTGGAATCTAATATATGGCACAAATGAACCTTTCCACAGAAAAAAATCATGGACTTGGAGAATAGACTTGCGGTTGCCAAAGGGGAGGGGGAGGGAGTGGGATGGGTGGGGAGCTTGGGGTTAATAGATGCAGACTATTGCCTCTGAAATGGATTAGCAATGAGATCCTGCTGTGTGGCACTGGGAACTATGTGTAGTCACTTATGATGAAGCAAGATAATATGAGAAAAAAGAATGAATACATGTATGTGTAACTGGGTCACCATGCTATATGGTAGAAAATTGACAGAACACTGTAAATCAGCTATAATGGAAAAAAATTAAAATCATATAAAAAAACTAACAATGTAAAATTAGAGACATAGTAAGAATGAGTTGCAATTTTGCAGTTTGCAGTACTGGACCATGACTCTGACATCTCCAGTGTTAGGAAATAAAAGCGAAGCAAGTTCTAGGGAATGGGGGAGGACAAGAAACAATTATTAGAGTGCATAGCTACCTTTGTCTAGCACGCATGCCCCACTTAATGCATTTCACATGGGATCATCAATCATCTACCCTGCACTCAAGGGATGAGGAGGTGACCTAAGCTAACCAATCAGAATCTTTTGGGGGTACTGACATAAATACTGGGAGGGAAGGGAAGAGATATCTTTAGTCTGAGTATATAAACTGTGAGAATGGTTAAGCCTAAAGTCACCAACGGCTATTCTTAACACAAGGTGGAGAGAACCTATCTGAAAATAAACTCAACTCAAGTTGGAGAGAGAGAGGGAGAGAGTGGCAGAGAGAGAGAGGGAAAAAGAGAGAGAGGGAGAGAGCAATCTCCTGGTAACATCATTTGAATCCTGAAGCTAGCCCAATCTTCTGAACATCTGTTATTTAAAAGCGTAAGTTTTTTTTTAAAAATGTACTATACTTGGCTACTAAAAGATCCTTGACTAAAAAATAAATAAATAAACAATTATTAATTTAAAGACAGTGCTGCTTGAGCTACCTACAAAGCTCCAGGTAACAATACCTAATGGGAAGTTAGAACCAATAAGATCTCAGAACGAGGTCAAAGGCTATAGACACATAATATCTATTTTAATTCTTCTCCCTTTGAGGAAAAAAATGATTAGGCAGGGGACATTTTTGAAAGCGATCATTTTTCCTCCAGTTTTACTGAAGTATAATTGACATGCTGCACTGTATAAGTTAAGGTGTAAAGCTAGTGATCTGACATACATACACCATGAAATGACAATCACAATAACTTTAGTGAACACCTATCATCTCATATAGGTACAAAATTAAAGAAACTGGAAGAAAAATCTTTCCTTGTGATGAGAACTCTTAGGATTTGCTCTCTTAGCAACTTTCATATATAACACATAGCAGTGTTAATTATGTGTACCCTGTTGTATATTACACTCATAGTACTTATTTATCATATTACTGGAAGTTTGTACCTTTTGACTCCCTTCATCCAATCAGAAAGAAACCATTTCTAAAACATCTAAAACTTCTGTAATTTTATTTTTACTTTTAATAAGTGGAATAAAAGTAGAAATATTTTACAAATAAAACTAAAGCTCATTTTTTGATAAGCTAAAGAGAATTACATTAACAGGAATAACTAAAAAAAGGTTAAAACATCGGGAATTCCCGTTGTGGCACAGTGGTTAACGAATCCAACTAGGAACTGTGAGGTTGCGGGTTCGATCCCAGGCCTTGCTCAATGGGTTAAGAATTCGGCGTTGCCGTGAGCTGTGGTGTGGGTCTCAGACGCAGCTCGGATCTTGTGTTGCTGTGGCTCTGGTGTAGGCCAGTGACTACAGCTCAAATTAGACCCCTAGCCTGGGAACCTCCATGTGCCACGGGAGTGTCTCAAGAAAAGACAAAAAAAAAACACAGAACTACAGACACATATCTACGAGGGGAGTTTTATAGCAAAGACTGGCTGAAGGGCAATGTTTGAATCTTGGCTCTACCACTTGACAGCTCTGTAACCTTGAACATGAAAACTTAAGCCTTCTTTGTTTAAACTTCCTTATCTATAAAAGGGATAACATTTGTACCTACTAAATAGTGTGGATTTTCAAATTAATGTTTAAATTATTTTCTTATATTAATTCTTAAATAGTAATATACAAACAACAGAGTAAATACTATAAAAGTGCTGATTATTAATACTTGGGATTTACTGAAAAAAAATTCCCTGGAGTTCCCATTGTGGGCCCAATCTGGCTAGGAACCATGAGGTTGTAGGTTCGATCCCTGGCCTCTCTCAGTGAGTTAAGACTCTGAGTGTTGTGGTGAGCTGTGGTGTAGGCTGCAAACGTGGTTTGGATTCTGCGTTGCCGTGGCTATGGTGCACACCAGCAGCTGTGGCTCTAATTCGACCCCTAGCCTGGGAACCTCCATATGCCACGAATGTAGCCCTAAAAAGCAAAAACAGAAAAACAAAGAAACAAAAAAATTCCCTGTGTAATTTACCTTTATAATTTTAGTCTTTAGACTAATATCAAATTAGTTTGCATTTCCTCAGCATACACTACATTGCAGGAAGGGATAAAAATAAATCTCAGAAATTCTGAGTGGCTTAAAGAAAACTAATTTGACACTGAGCTGTCCATAAACAATAAAAAACAACTACCTCGTACATGCCTTAACATGAAAATTTTATAATACTGTGAAATTTAAACCAAGAAAAATTATAATACTGTGAAATTTAAACCAAGAAAAATTATAATACTGTGAAATTTAAATTAATCATACTTCCAATCTTCTTTCTAGGTACTTTTTACTGACACCTCTCCATAGTTTCTAATAGTCTCATACTCTCTATTATCCACTGAGTTCCACAATATTACAAAGACCACACAATTTATGATCCAAACTAGGACACTTCTGAGAATACAAGAGAAACTAGTAATAATTACATCAGGACAACAGGTATAAATCACAGCTCAAGCAATCCAGGACATATGGTCACCATGGCCAAGTTTTTCCCCCATTCCTCAAAGATGTAGGTCATAAGAGCTTTCTGCTAATGTAATAAACTAATTTCTGTTACAAGTAGACAATTATTTGACTATTTCCTCACTCAGAAAACGCATGTGCTTCAATAATCAGCTTAACCCAAAGATAAGAATTCCAAGCACCTTTGTAAGACAAACCAAGGAATAATTTTGGACACAAAAGGCTATTCTTTGCACCAGTAAATGTTTGAGTGACTACAGCTCTTCTCATTGAGAGGGAGAATCTCTGAAAAGCTTTTTTAGTTCATGAGGAGATGTGCTCTATCTCTGAAGCAATAATACACCAAATTCATCATGTCCAGTCATTTTTTCTCAGGGAAGACTTCCAGAAACCCAACTTGTATATGTTAGAGACCTAATTACACATCACTGGTAATGTTAATGAGTTATAGACCTGTGCTATCCAACCACACCTGCAACTGCAACAGTGTATTCTAAATGTAGCCCATCTTAAAATTCAGATAGAATGTCGACCACAATGGCAAATTCCTTTCAATGAAATGATGAATTACTCTAACAAATTTTTCCAAATGGTTTTGTTTTCTCATAAAAAGGCATATAAGCATCTATAAGAATCTTGGCAATAATAAATACAAAGTATACTAAGCTTATTAAAATTAATTTCAAGGACAATATCCCTGATATTTATTATGAAATACAGCTTAATTCAAAATAAAGTAAATACTTTCAATTACTATCATCAGTAAAATATAAAAATTATTGTGATGTATTTTTCCTAAAGGCTTCTGATTTCTTATGGAATAAAAAAGAAAATTGCTAAAACTTCTAATTTTTTACACCTGCAAACTAATGCTTTCTTGGAGTACTGACAAAGCAAGAAGAGGTGACTAGGAAACCTTGGGTAAAAATAACAGATACGATAAAAAGTACTAGTTGCTATAATGCAATGAATTTATTTACATACACATTTAGAGTTCCAGATTTGTAATTCTACTGTGAAAAATGATAAAAATGTTTAAAAAATAAATTGACATTTAAGCCAAATCAAATTCAAAGAGAACAATATTGTTTAATCTTTGTTCAGTGACTTTTCTACTGGTAAGACATCATGTGATGAGTCAAAAAAATAGTCAGCTGATTAGTAGGTCTAATCAAGCAGAATAAATTGCCAAAGAATGAAAAGGTCCCACAATATGAATCTTATATAATATGACTTATGCTACCTAAGGAATAGCATTTAATGTTCATATTTTCTTTGAGATTGTGGAGTTGTGGAATAAAGCAATGCGTGGGCAGAGAGAAAGGTTGTAAAGAGAAACGAAAACACTGGTTTTATAAACTGTTGAGATAGAAAAGGAAAAAAAAATTTTTCAAAAGGGAAAAATTACCTTCCAAATTCCATATCAGAAAGGTAAACTAAATTATTGGTAAAAACAAAACATCACACAAAGAAATGATTTGCTTAGATTTTGAATTTGGTTTTCACATTCACTATTAATTAGTTTTGCAGTAGTTTCAACTTCAAACAATGACTTTTGGGAGGCATATACGATGTGAAAGAACAATTTTCCAAAATAGGTACATGGTTAACTTATAACACAAAATTCATCCATTTTCACTTTGTCTAACTGTGTAAAACAAAATGAAATAAAAATACAAAATTTTCATTTTAAAAATATACTCTAGATGAAAGAACTATACAACCAATGATCAAGTGCCTCTGAAATATTTCTATTATTATTAGGAAGTTCAATTTAGAATATTTTGTCATTGAAATAATACCATTTTAGTTTATGCTTTTATATTAATGTAAAAAATAAATTACACTGAAAATTATAGCATTACTAACTGAATCAAAAATGGATTTTTATTAGCAAAATATTTTTACTTTTAAGTAACTAAGAAAAGACAAACTAGGAATGCCTAAGAATTTGTAGAAAGAGGTACTTTCTGGAGCAAGCATCAAAAGAAACATTTCTAATGAAAATATTAGATAATTGCCTACCTGTAAGATAACAAGAGCATTTTCTATGGAAAGGTCATCTGATGGTAGGCCTTCACTTTTCCAAATTAACTGTTCACTTTCAGTACAAAGAAATCTCCTCAGATCAAATTCTGAAAAATTAAAGATACCAATAATATTTACCACAACAATCTTATGCTTGATTGAAGGAAAGAGAATAAAATTTAAAATATATTCAAACAAGAGTCCCATGATCATCGTTAATATTCAACCCATTCTTTTGCACCAAGAAGCTAAGGAGAAGAAACTTTTTTAAAAAAAAGTATGAAGGAATGACACTCAAGTTATATTTCTTCTATTAAATGAATGTTTCCCAACTATAACAATTTGTGAAAACCAAAAAATTCACCAAGAATTTTGGAATTCCTGCATTTCATCTTACCATATGAAATTAGTGTTAAAATTAATAAAATGTTTAACTGCATCATACAATATCAAAATAATTCAGAGGTCTGAGTCTCATAAAGTGATTGTAGGGGTAGAAGAATCACACAATAAAGCAATTCTCAGAACATATGTAGAATTCAGCAAATCTAAGGTAGCTATGGTATCCTTGAACTTAAAGAAAATTTTCTCATTTAAAAAAAGTTTAAAAAGTAAAATGACAAAAATGAAGAGATGCACTTTTTAGTATACTGAAATTCAAAATCATGAAAAACTAAATACAGACTTTCAAGACCAGCTGACTTGGTCCATTCTTCCAAACAGGTTTTTCTCAGACCCTCAGGAGCAGCAGAAAGATATGTAATAAATGCAGCAGCCAGCTGAGCTCTTTTAGGAAGAGTAGCTAATTCCTCTGTTATCTCTGCAACCTGAAAAAAAGAGAGTGATATACAGATATGTTCTAAGATAGGAAAAAATAACCCATCTTCAATACAACAGAGTATTGCAGAGGCAGTCAATATTATTGCATGAACTGATAAGGAGCATCCAACGAGGGAAGGAATCTAACTGGTTAAAGAAAAGCAAAAAAAATCAAAACAAACAAAAACAAGAGACAACACCTTAACAAATTTGAGATAGGAAAGTATTTCAAAAAGAAATAAATGGCCAACATTGTCAATTCCTAAGAGGATTGTCCTGGTAAATTTAAGTTCAAAAAGTTTCTAAAGAGTACTAAATTTTCTATCAACTCATTTTCATCCCTGCCTTTCTCCTCAATAACACAGATAATTCCTCTTTTAGAGGAATAGGTTACTTGTCAAAAATCCATTCATACAAAGACATTGTGCTTAAAAATTAATTCACGTAATACTGGTCATTAATATCTAGATCATGTATCCTAAGCCAGTTGCAGGTTAATGGATATTTTTCTCCTTTTCATTTTTTTAACAAAGAAATTTTTGTTATTCAATATTTTTTACATTATATTTTTCCAGTGTTTTAAACATGGCCTCTCATAACCTCTCTCTCTCAAACAAACCTGTGTATTCCATCTCTTGTGTTCTCTATCCAGCTGATTAATTAAGACTTCTGCAGCTTTAATTGTTTCTTGTGCTTTGCTTACTTCAGCTTCAAGTTTGGCAGCTTCTGAAGTCCTGCTCTGAAATCTATGAAAACATTAAAATTTAATTAAAGACAAAGGAATTTAAGAGAGATTTAATTAAATTATGCTTAGTAAACTAAATTATGTAGTAAAGTGAACTTTTATACAAAAATGTAATTAATGTTAATACTGATACTATTTGCTTACAAAATATCGTTAATTTAATAGACACAATACCAACATATACATTTAAAGGTGAGCATTCTCACAGGTCCTTGATGCCCTACATTATGTATAAACTTCTCAATATGACATTCAAAAGTCCTGTCATAAAATTTATCCAGTCTATCTTTTCAGTTTTATTTAATTCTATTCAGTCCAGCAAAATTATGTCTGTATCTGAAGAATTTTATATTCTCGAAAATGTCCTGTCATTTGTCCATTGCGTCCTTCGTGAGGATGATGCATTTGCTTAGAACAACTTCCAGCTCCCTCCCTATCCCTGTATCACCCCTCACTCTTTCTCGAATATACACCTATCAAAAATAATCTCGAATATCAAGCCCATTATATATACTTTCCCTATGTGCCCTTTTGCCAAAGTTTATAATTTCTTTGTAAATTATTTTCCCTAAAAATACTTGTAAAAATTTATTATTTTGTTAAATATAATAATATTCCACATGATTATCTAATCCTTCAACAAATATGTAAATGTCTTCAAAATGCCCAGGATCATGTTAATTCTCAGAATAATTAAAAAAAAATTATAATTCTAATTTCACAAATGTGGAAACTTAGATCCAAACAGATTATTGTAAAAGTCTCGCCAATAAGTAGAGGACCTAAAATCCATATATAGTGTGTCTGATATTAAGTGCAGTGCACTTTACAGCACTTTTTATTGCCTAAGCTTCCTATTCCTTCCTCTCCTAGACATAAGACTCTAGAATTGGGTTGTCCAATATGGTAGCCACCAATTACATGTGGCTACCTAATTTTAAAATAATTAAAATTAAATAAAGTTAAAAATTCAACTCCTTAGGTGTATCCACAGAGCCTCAGTCTTAAGTAGAAGGTTTTCTTAATAATCCTTCCAAAATTCTGGTAGTCTGGTGCAGTGACAAAGAATAGGAATACTATGGAGTCAGACAAATCTAGGACTTAATGCTTCCTGAGGCATCTAGCAGCTGCTCAACTCTAATCTCTAGCTTCCTAATCTGTAAAATGAAAGAACATCTAACCACATGCTAACTATGCAATAAATATTGGATAATTAGCCAAATATTAGGTGCTAATTCTGATTTTCTAACACTGTAAGGAATATATTCTTTTCTTTATACATTTCTGATTATATTTGGAAGGAAATTATATGATTTCTTTCCTATATGCCTAATACAAAAAAACTATTCTGGATTATTGAAAACATTGGATTTATAAGTTTGATGTTTTCTTTTTGGTTTGTTTCTTCCTCTACAAGTGAATATATAGAAATGTAAGTAAAGGAGTTCCCATCGTGGCTCAGTGGTTAATGAACCCGACTAGTATTCATGAGAACATGGGTTCAATCCCTGGCCTCACTCAGGAGGTTAAGGATCCAGCGCTGCTGTGAGCTGTGCTGTAGGTCACAGGCATGACTCGGATCCTGTGTTGCTGTGGCTGTGGCTGTGGCGTAGGCCAGCGGCTACAGCTCTGATTCGACCCCCAGCCCGGGAACTTCCATACGCCACAGGTGCAGCCCTAAAAAGAAAAAAAAAAAAACAGAGAAATGTAAGTAAAGATAGTTTTTTTAACTATATATAGAGAAAAAATCCACAGGTTTTAGTGATGAATTTCTTTCTTGATACAATATTTTGTACTTCTTCCATAAGAAAATAAGGAAACATTAACACAAAAACATAAAATAGAAAGCAAACAATAAGATATACTATATTTAATGGTATATTATCCAGTTTTTCAATCTTCACAATTTTTAAGGGAAAATGCGTCCACATTTATAATAATTCCCATACCAGGAATTTTTTATCCTATACTAAAAATACCACAGGATTTTTTTATCCTATACTAAAAAGCAATCATAGGAACACAGAAGTAGATGAAAGGATTTAAGATTAATCATATTCATAAATAGTTCTTAAATTTGAGTACAATATTTGTAGGAAGGAATATTTTTTCAATACCAAAAAGAGCAAAGTGAAAAAGATAAAATTCTCTAATGTGATCATGCACCTCTGGAAGATTATGGAATAGGGGTGGGCCTATAGAATTCAGAGAAATAAAGGAGTCTAAAATCTTAAAGTCAAAATAATAAGAAAATGAGAATAACAAATGTAAACACTCCCAGCATTAACACATTATGTTAAATTCCTCTGGCTCAAGTTTCCAAAGCTTATGAATATATATAGCGAAGGCTATATAAATAGTAACAAAATACTTTTGTTCTTATTAAAGTATTTTAAAAAGAAATACATTCTATATTATATCCTTCCACATGTTAGAGTGATAAAATAAAAAATTAATATAGTGATTATAGCAAAGATTTTCAAAATTTAATAATTAGTTGAGATGTTTTCAAATATTCAAAATACATTTCAAAACAACTTACTTCTCTTTGAGTTCTGACACTTTTTGACCAACAGAATTGAGAAGCTCCTCTAATTTCCTTTTTCTGTCTTCAGTTTTCCTCAAATTTCTAAAATTAATTCAATATAAGTCATTCAACTTTACATATCAACAAAAAGCAGCAACAGCACCCTAAAATGTAATCTTGCAGTGAATAAATGACAATGAAAACCATGAACAATTCATCACTTTTAATAATTTTACATGGAGTTCCCGTTGTGGCTCAGTGGTTAACGAAACCGTCTAGGAACCATGAGGCTGCAGGTCTGATCCTTGGCCTCACTCAGTGGGTTAAGGATCTGGCATTGCCATGAGCTGTGGTATAGGTCGCAGGCATGCTCAGATCCCACGTTGCTGCAGCTCTGTGTAGGCTGGCAGCTACAGCTCCAATTAGACTCCTAGCCTGGGAACCTCCATACGCCATGGGTGCAGCCCTAGAAAAGACCAAAAAAAAAAAAAAAAATTTCACATAGAATTTGATTTGAAAAGTAATGCCAAAATTAAAAGTACATTCTCTGACCTAACCATATCACTTCCATGAAACTATATTTAAAAGCACTTGTGCATGTATATTTCTGGATAAAAATGCAAGAGTAAACATATTCATTTATCTTCTATCCCTTCAAAAGTCCTATTAAAATGAAACCAAGGGAATAAAAAAGACACGCATGCATAAAGATAAAGAGAATGAAAGAGAAAAGTATTGCAAAGGAGTAATTTTAACAAAATCTTAAAAATGAGAATTGACATACCCAGATGCAAAAGCCAAAAGAATTCAAAAATGCTCCCAAAATGTAGACAATAGGTACCTCTAAAGATAATAATAGCGCTAAATACAGAAGATTGTTTAATAGTTGGTAACATAAAGAATCTGATCTAAGATTCCCTCTCTCACTGTATCCTTTTAACATATCTGTGGAAGTTAGCTTATACCCCTACCAACCCCGTCCATCTCCATTCAATCCCTAGACAGAAGGTATTAGAATTCTTCTAGAGAAATGGTTGACTTCCTCCCCCTAAAAATACCCACAGATATTGGCAGGCACCATCAAACAGCCAGTCCACACTGGCTGTTTGCTAGGCATTTGTGCATTACACAAATCAAATGGAAGGTTTGTCAAAACACAGATTGCAAGGACTCGTTCCATAGCATATCTGATACAGCAAACCTTGTTGAGTTCAAAACTTGGCACTTTTAATAATTCCCCAGGTAATACTGATGTTGCTGGTTTAGGGACCATACTTTGAGAACCAGTGTAATAGAATAAGACCTTCAAAATTGTGAGGTTAAACTATTTTTAGTCTAGTATTTTCAACCCAGCTTGATTACTGATCTCATGTAATGGCATAATACAGATAATTTTAGACATGCCAATCTCCAAATATTTTTCATTACATATACCTTTTATAAGAAGCTACTATGAATGATGTGTTCCAGAAAAGTGGGTAACCAAACTAAGAAAAAGAAACACCCATAATAAACAATTCTATTAGAAAAGAGATAAATGTGATCCCCAGAAAAATGGCGAAAAGCAATGTTAAAATAATTTAAGCTGCAAGCAGCAGGCCTAGAAAGAATTAATCCACAATGAACAGGAAATCAAAAGGCTCTAGGCAAGACAATGCTAAGAAAGAAAGAAATGCAACATATAGATTTCCAATGTTTTAGAGTCTAAATATATTTAGGGACAGAGAGACTGTGGATAAATATGTCATGTATAAACAGAAAAAAATCAATTAAAAATGAAGCAATTATTAAGAATAATAAAACGTATACAAGAAAATATATTCATATGATATCTCAGCTGTGAAAAATATATAATCAAAATAATTGAAAAAATTAAGAAACTTAGGCACTTAAAAGTCTCCTTATTCAGAATTAGAAATAATAGATGTCAAAAATTGACCGTCAAGAACATAACATACCTCTTAGCCTGCATTTAGAACAAGTAAGATAAAATATAATGCCACTTAGTAACAATAGTAAGTTGAAATTTATTTTTGGCTGTACCTGCAGCATACAGAAGTCCCAAGCCAGGGACTGAACCCACCCCATAGCAGTGACCCCACCACAGAAGTGACAATGCTAGATCCTTAATTGCTAGGCCACCAGGGAACACCAACAAATTGAAATTTTAAGAGCAAAAAATAAGTGGGTAAATTTTCCCCACACATGTCCTGATAATGTTTTAGAAAATATATACCAAACATTCCCTAGAAATTAAAGAACAAATATGAAAGCCCTAAATTTCTAAAACCTACTTTTTGTACCTTAATATTATTCCTTTACAAAATTTTGTCTCTTCCTAAAGGAACTTCTACCAACTTATCCTTCCAACCACATAAATGCCACGTTTTCTTAAGGTGTGCCAGCAGTTACCCCCTTGACAGGGGTCTGATTGGCACTGGAGCACCTAGAGCCTGAGCAGGAGGTGAGGTGGGGCTTTTCTGCTCTGTCTCTGTGGACACTCTGTCAAGGGGGTTGGGGAGGTCCTGCTCCTCAGTTGTTTAAGAATAAGCCCTGAGGTTCAGGATAGATCAGCCTCAGTTGCCCAAAAAAGGTGATCACTGACTCAAGTGAGGCCCATACTTTCACAAAGGACCTATGTGTCGCCTGTGAAGATGTCTGTGGTTCCACTCAGAAGCTTCCAAAGGTTGTACCACTTTCTCTGTTGTATTCACCCCAGGTCTAGGGCAAAGCTGAGTTATGGAGTAGGGAGGGGCTGGGGGCCGGAGCATTGTGGTTACAGGAATTCAGGTGGCTGGGATGCTACCTCAGATGTGGGCTGCCTCTGTGACAGACTTCTCCCAGGACCTGTCTGTCCCAGAGCCAGCACTAAGTTGCAGTGTGGAATGGATGGAGCCAAGGTACTCTAGCTGGGAGACAAACTGCTACATATTGCTGGTCAAACTGACAATGGCTGCCACTGGCTCAACCAGATCATACCCTCTGGGCTCTTGGTGTAGCCTGATGGGTCCTTTCCCAGGGCCTGACTGCTGGAGATTCAGCACACAGCCACCACACATTCTTATGATGCCACCCCTTGCACATTCTGACACAATATGGCTGTGGCTCTAAGCAGATCATACCGCAGGCTCCCTGGTCTGTCTCTGCATAGCTAGACTGGGTCATGCCAGTCTGTAGTGTGGAGTAAGCAGAACTGGGGCGTTCATCCCTTGGACTGGGAAGTACAGTGAGGTGGCAGCAGCCAGGGCAAGGCTCTCTCCACTCTGATTGCTAGCAAGCCAGCACACAGGCACTACTTGCAAGTCTACACTTCTCCAGGGCCTTCTCTCTCAGCAGACTTCCCAGCAGGAAGGGAGGACCCCAGGACCTGGATGCTCAGATTGAGGCTCAATCTGCTCGCTCCCCAGGGTGAGGGTCACCCACTTGAACCTGCTTTTCCTTAAAGATCCCTTCTAAGGGAGCGACCTGATGCCCATTTTTCCCATCCTATCAATCACATGGAGACCTCTGTTGCAGGCTTGGTTGTATAGGAGCACTTGTGCCAGTTTCCAGTTAGCTTTCCATGAGAATTTTTCCACATATAGGTGTATTTTCGATGTGTTTGTGTGAGTACATGAGTTCTACAACCTCCTACTCTGCCATCGTGACCTGTATTTAATTGACTCAATGTGGTTAGCTGCCTTTTCAGATACAAATGAGAACTAAATCCTAACTCATCAAATTGATGAAAATAAATAAATGTTTGAATTGTTTATATATTACATTTCACTTACGATTCTAATCCTGCCTGCTCAGTTTCCAAGGGCTGAATTCGTTCCAGGACATGGGAGTACTGGACATTGGCTTTAACCCAGGCAGCCAAAGGAGCAGCCGCAGTACTGGCACGCTTAGCATTCTGAAAAATACATCAGAAATTATCCACATCCTACCTTAATTCCAAATGAAAGCAAAGTCAATTCTTTTTTTTTTTTTTTTGTCTTTTGCCTTTTTAGGGCTGTGGCATGTGGAGGTTCCCAGGCTAGGGATGGGAGCTATAACTGCCAAACACAGCCACAGCCACAGCCATGCCACATCTGAGCCACATCTGTGACCCACATCACAGCCCACGGCAATGTCAGATCCTTAACCCACTGAGTGAGGCCAGGGATCGAACCCATGTCCTCATGGATCCTAGTTGGGTTCGTTAACCACTGAGCCATGCCGGAAACTCCACAAAGTCAATTCTTTAATTTGTTTAATCATTTATCTCATATAATGAAGTTTTTGGTTTATATCTAAAATAAAAATAAAATTAGTTATTATTTTGATTAAGTGAAAAATACAAAAACTACTTTTTGCTTAAAAGTAAATCCCTCTGAACCACATATACTCTTTAATACAACGGCATTTTATTGACATAAGTAATTACCAGTCACATATGCTATCTACAACAATGCTGAAACATTAAATCTTTTTCTTCTATGCATGGGATAGATCTTTATTCAATAAAAGCAACTTGGAAACTACTGCTGTAAGTGTCAAAAGCACATACATAAGGAGTAAATAAAAGAAAAATATCAGAATCATGGAATTTAAAACCAGATACAGGTATCTCAACAGAGATAAATGTTATTATATGAAAAACAAACAGGAAGAAAGAAAAGCACACCAGGCAAATTAGAAGTTATGACAAGCTAGGAACAGCAGATTATAAGATTGAAAACCCACTTACGATAATAAACCTGACACCAATCCATTTACCTAATTCTTCTGGTGAATGGTTTCCAGCTATAATACTTAATTACAACTTATTATTTTAAAGTTTTAATTTTCAAGGCAAACTAAACAATCAATAGTGATAAGGCATCACATATTAATGAGCAGAATATTACATAGTAAGGAAAGAGAATTTAAATCATAACTGTTAAAAATTACCTTTGGATCAAAAGATCCTTTATTTTTAAAGAGAAGTTCTTCAACACTCTCTCTTATTTCCTTTGGAATATTTCGTGCATCAAAGGTTGCTATGTCTTCTCTCACACCTCTTTTTGCAAGAAAACTAAAATTAAAGCATATTATTTTAAATATATAAATAAACTTTGCTATTTTAAACAAAAATGCCAATTTAACAAGGTGGTGTATAAATAAACTTTTAATCTATTAGTTAACAAAAATAAGGTACTAAAGTATTTAAGCTTCTAATGTACCATCTCTCATTTTTGATAGATGAGGAGCTCCAGAAAGATGCACAACAGTTTTCCTAATGTTCTGTCAACAAACTAAAGCAGTAAAATGAAGGAATTATAACCGCGTTACTCTATTTACACCCCTCTATGTGAACTCCTGTGTACTAATATGTTCTAGGATATGCAAGAACATTTTTTGACTCCTTTCTAAGATAAATATGTTAAAGTGCTCCCTCAATCTAAATCTCCTTTCCCATCTTGATATAGAAAAAGGACTCTACTATCAAACTAAGTCATAAAATGGAATTGATATTGACATAAACCATAATTCCATTATTATACCGTGAAATCCAAACCTGAATAGTTGCATATCGAGTTAATATTCTGCCTTTTCTCTATCAGTTTACATTTCCCTTACAGATATATTTTTGTGTTTCTGTTATTTTTTGGCCACACCCATGGCATACATCCGTTCCCCGGCCAGGGATCATACCCAGTGGTAGCTGCAACCTACGCCATAGCTATGGCAACCCACTGCACCAGGCCAGGGATCAAACCCACAATGCCACAGAGACAATGCTAAATCCTTAACCTGCTGTGCCACAGTGGGAAATCCACATCTCTCTTATTTATGGGGCTCTCGCTCACTCTGTGTCACTGTCTCTGCCAAGAATACAAGACTCTTTCAAGAACAGCGACTGTATTTTCTTCTTCAGTAAATCAAAGTAAACACAATGCCCTGTACTGTTTGGGGACCAAATAAATGATTATGTTTATTGAGATATTCTTAAAGATTTTAAGGCATTCTTTTTCTCCTCTTGACACTTTTAAAAATCACTTATGGAGAAAGAAAATATTGATCTTGATATATGATTAGATAGACTATCTTGAAATATGAAAGTGTTTAACCAGACATTTAGATGAAATTTGGTTTGAGAAACTATATAAGAAAATTTTAAAAATATGAAGGAATGTGTAATTCATTGATGAAATAACATTTTTCACAAATTCAAAAACTCACCTTTTCATGCTCACCCAAGATGTATCAAAGATGCCCATCAATCTTAAAACTCCTTCAAGAATGTCTCTGATTACATCAGGTGGCATTCGCAGTGAACGAATTTCTGAAAGCGATTCTGGCTTAATGTTTCCAACTGCTAGTTTAGCTTCATTGACCAGAGGCTCAAAAAACAAAAACGGCATTTTTACTTTCAAAAAATATATATGAAAAAAATCACTAACTCCTTCCAAATTATCTTTTATTGTCATTTTAAAAAATTGCTCCAGCTATTAATATATTTTCTCTCCAAATACCAAAACGCTCTAAAACACACAGAGTACAAAATGTCCAAGTTGAGAAAGTAGGAGATTTTGCAACCATAACTACAATAGCCTAATTTGGAAAATCTTTTTTGTTTGGAAACAATGCCCATATTGAAGAGGCTCCATATAATCTAAGACTTGTTGGCTAATTTAATCAAGTCTCAAGGCGGGGTGGAAATAAAAAGTCTAAGAGTTTGTCTTAATTTATCTACAAAATATTTTTTCTTCTATATTCAAAACAACATGGTTCATAGAAAACAAATATTATTTTTAACTACCTTCAGTGAATTTGATTACTTCCCTAACAGGCTTTCCTTCCTGCTTCTCTTTTATAAATAGTATTCTGAGTGAAAGCTACATTTGATAATATTATTAGAAAATAACTTCACAAATAATGTTTAAATTCCTATATAAAGTTGGTGATCTAAAATGTAAACAGCTCTTAGCATGTTTTCTTTTTTTAAACATACCTGTACTTCTTTTAATTCATCATCAATTTTGTTTTTTCTTTCTTCAATTTTAATGACTTCTTCTGCTATTTTGTGCTTTAATCTCTCAAGTTCTGTCTTTTGCTCACTAGCATCCTATAGAAATATTTAAATAGCATGCCAATGAATTTTAATGCATTCAATATTTAGAATCATGATATGAAAATTGTTATTTTAAAATAGCTTTTCTTATCATGTGCTTTTCTAATATTAACTGACATGAGAGTTTATAAAATGCCTGGGAAATTGATAATATAATTTACTCTATATTTACTCTCAGGAAGTATGCTTTATTTGATTTAATTTTTTCTGAATAGCAAAGCAATAAATGCTTATTATATAAAAGTCAAACACGTCAGAAATGCATTATTTAGAAAATGATCATAATAATATACATTTAACACCCATAACAACCCAGAGGCCAATACTATTGTACTCATTTCATAAACAAGGAAACTAAAAATATAAGTCTTCTATAATATTACCAGTAGAATACTAACAATTCTTAGAGGCTAACTATAGTATAATAGAAGTTTATGTTTCAATAGTTTTAGACAAAAATTAACTGAATCATGACAATAATATAGCAAATATATGAACAAAAATTAGTAAAGATTCAAAGAACACTAAATTACATATTAATAACACATGACCTCTTTGCTCATGAATACAAAAATCAAAGGTCCTACATATATAAAAATACTTGAATACTATATATGTTTATCTTGGGTTTATTCATATTATTGAAAAACCAAAGAGGAAATTCATCAAAAAAACCAAAAAACTTTTCAAGAGTCCTTACAATAGTGGTTCTCAACCATACTACAATCATTCAGGGAGCTTAAAAACTAATGCTTGGTGTCCTTGGATGTTTTCTAGATTTATGGTAGTAACTATGTCACCATATATATATATATATATATATATATATATATATATATATATGGAATCATTATGTTATACAAATGAAATTAATATAATGAGTCAATTATATCTCAGAAAAAAAGAAGAAGAAAAAGAAACGACAGAGTTCTCTCTTTTTCTTTCTGCCTGAACTGGGAAAAACAAATTTCCGTTGTTAAAGTCAACAACAACAGAACTAACTCTTGGTGCTCTATTGCCAAACATGTTGATCCTTCAGACACCTGATATATCAGTTTCATTGCAATTTTCTACCTCCCACAAGCATTTCTACTTTTGTATTTCTGAAACCACTCTTCAACAGGGAAATTTCTCTGCTCCATCTCCACTATATCAAAATCCTTCTTAGGTGAAAGAAGATCTGGATTTGGGATTACCAGGCCAAGGACTAAGGAGCTAAGGTCTAGAATGAGGCCTCATACTAAAAACAAGGAGATTACAGGTCCTTGATAACCATAATTAAACATCTTTTTATATATTTATTGGCCCCTTAATATGTCTTCTTTTATGAAGGGAAGGTTAGAATCTTTTGCCTATTTTTAAATTGAATTGTTAGTGTTACTGAGTTGTAATCATTTGTATATATACTGGCTACAAGTCTTTTATCAGATATACGTTTGTAAATATTTTCTCCCTGTCTATGCCTTGCCTTTTCATTTTCTTTTAAATTTATTTCAAAGAGCAGAAGTTTTTAACTGCAATGTGGTCCAATTTACCACTTTTTTTCTTCTTCTATTTTGGTATCACATCTAAGAAATCTTTGCCTCACCCAACAGCAGAAAGATTTTCTGCCATGTTTTCTTCTACAGTTTTATAATTTTATGCTATACATTTAAGTCTATGATCCCTACCGAGTTACTTTTCACATAGCTGTAAGGTAAAGGTCAGAAGGTTTTTTTCCTCTCTACATGGATATCCAAATATTCCATTATCATTTTTTTTAAAAAGATCATCCTTTACTCATGTCTGTATAAAATCAATTGACTATGTATGTGTGAGTCTGTATCTGGAATCCACAGTGTTCCAATAACCTTTATAGCCAGTATCACCCTGCCTTGATGACTGCAGCTTGACAGTACGTATTTATATCATAAGCCCTACAATTTTGTTATTTTTAAGACATTTCGTACATTTACTTTTATTGAGACATATATACTGGTCTGATAAAAACTAAAGTTAATTTAAATAAGAGGCATTAGACTTGCAATAAGGTTAACAGTCACCCACATGGAGATGGGGAAATATATTTAAGACCACAATCAGGGAGGTAAACATAACAAAATTTAATGATTCATTAGACGTATGGAATGAGAGGGTAGAAGTTCAACATGAGTTACAAGTTCTGTCTTGAATAATTAACTGTATCATAGTGTCATAACCCAAGGAAAAGGAATACAGGACAGGAAGTTATGAGTTCAGTTTTGAACCTGTTTCAAATTGTAATGCTCATGGGACTTTCAAGGAGACATCTCTAACAGATTACTGGCTGTCTAAGTCTTTAGCTCGGAGGAGGGACTAAGGATGAGGGACAAAGACGATGAATTTGGTGGTAATATGTAATCAGTAGTAAAAGGCAAAGGATGGGTAAGAACATCCTGAGAGGGTGTGCAAATGTAAAAGAAAGCCCTAGCAAGAAAGAATCAGAGAAACTTCCTTCGAAAGAGTCCAATAAAAGAAAGGCAATGCTAAAAGAGGACATAATAAAACTATAAAAAGTCATGAAAGTATAAACAGAATGAATAAAGACTTATAAATCTTGAGAATATAAAAAGCAGGGGGAGTTCCTGTCATGGCGCAGTGGTTAACGAATCCGACTAGGAACCATGAGGTTGAGGGTTCGATCCCTGCCCTTGCTCTGTGGGTTAAGGATCTGGCATTGTCGTGAGCTGTGGTGTAGGTTGCAGACGTGGCTCGGATCCCAAGTTGCTGTGGCTCTGGCTTAGGCTGGCGGCTACAGCTCCGATTTGGCCCCTAGCCTAGGAACCTCCATGTGCCACGGGAGTGGCCCAAGAAACAGCAAAAAGACAAAAAAAAAAGTCATGAAAGTATAAACAGAATGAATAAAGACATAAATCTTGAGAATATAAAAAGCAAGGAAAAACCTTTGAAGCCTGAATAACATTAAGAAAAATAAAAGGAAATATTAACTAACAGAGGATAAACAAAACCAGTTACAGAAAAACCTACATTAATTTAAAATGGTTATGTTTTTATATTTACAGGGTTTAGATAAATTAGTGTATGGTCAATTGAGGAGACTATAGTTATGATTTTAAACTATATGGGAAAATAACACACTCTTCCACAAAAGTTTAAGTACACAAACATCATTAGTCTACTAAGCATAGACAAGCAGTATTTTTTGAAATCTACATAAATGAAACTTATTTCTCATACTGACCGACAATCAATCACAAATGCCCTTCCTATTGTTTGCATTTCTGTGCTTACTCTAGACATTACCTGCATTGATACTGTGATCTCCTGAAGTGCAGCATCTGCCTCATCTTGCTTGGTTTTAAGTAATACATTTTGTTCTCCAGCTTTCCTGTTTAGTTCATCCACAAGAGCTTTAGCTTCATTTAGTTTAGATACACCAGCCTACATCAATAAAACATTGACAATATTAAAAGAAAAGGAATTTGACATCCATACAATAAATGAAGTCTATAAGAAATAGTCAAACAAAAATGTAAATACATACATATACCACAGTTGCAGGTAGACTTGGGTTTTGTCTTATTACTAGTTATAATAATTTATTCAATTGTCTAATCATTAAGACGTAGTGAAAGACTCCACAGAGGCTTTAAATAAATATATATTTTGAGGCATCACAGTAAAGCTGAACAAACCAAGACAGAGAGTTTAAACAGTGGTGTTTTTACTCATTGCATTGGATAGGAAAGGAAATAAAAAGAAGAAAAAACTCAGTAAACCTTTCCCATCTGTCACTTACATTAATTGGGCAAAAGGACTCAGGGACTACTCTTTTTATACTGGACATGACTTAGTTTTATCTGTTCACCACCCACCTATTTTATAAGATACTGCCTCCCATAGAGTTCTGGTAAGTGATCCCTCAAAATGCCTCAGCTATTCTTTGGGTGGTTGACCCCACCCTATCCCTTTTAACAGCCCCATTCCACTGCCCCTGGATAATCTAAGGAATGAACACAAAAAATACTTTCTCTCTTCTTTAATATGATTGGGTTTTTGTCATATAACAAATCAGAAGATTTGGAGAGACTGTAATAGCAAAAAAGGAATGTAACAAGTATTTATGGAGCACCCCGCATAGAGGCCAGGCATCATGCTGGTCCTTAACAAATGCATCTTGTCGAATGTACTCAACACAGCTACCATTGACCAAATTAAACTGCAACTCAGCGAGTTTAAGCAATTTACCTAAAACACCATAGAGAACAAACCAGGAAATTAACCCTCCCAAAATATACACAGTTAGTGATGTAATATAAACGAATCATTAGAAAGATAAAGATAATTTTGTCAATTAATGGTTCCTAGTTTACTACCCTCACCAAAAGAAGTAGGGACTTTGGAGAAGAAATGCTCTCTGACAGCATCTGAGGTTGACATTCTAACAACATGTTTAAGTTTAAGCTCTACAATTAGAGAAATACAGAAAGCCAAGTGTTCAGAATGTAATAAGTGACATAAATAAGAATGTTACTTTAAATTTAAAATGTATTATAAAGCATAATCTTGCATATTATGTTTTAATAAGTGTTTCTGAATCTCTAAAATACTTTCATGTGAAAAAAACATTTAAGGACAGCACCTTAAGCTACCAAAAGTACATCAATACCATTATAATACCAAGAAAAGAAATAATTATTCAATGAAAAAAACTATTATTATAATATTATAATCTTGTAGGCAATATAGATAGACAGCTTTCCAAGATATATAAAACAGCACAATAATTACTTATATTAAGTAGGTGCCATAGGCAACATGGCATTGTGATTTGCATAATCCTTATCCCCTATAAATAGAAAAAAAATCAAGATTGCCAATATCGTACCTGCAAATGACTTTGTCTTTTTAATAATTCCTTTTTCTTGCTGCTACTAATTGAAGAATACACACGTAAAAAGGTCATGTATCGGCTTGGTGTAGCACCGTATGCTTTACAAGACTCATGGATTAATAAAAATAATTTTAGAAAATCAGGATCAACTAGAAAGAGAAAAAACAAAATATATGCATGAGCCATTAAAAATTAGAAAGAATCTTAACTATATCTCTTACCCAACACTTCTACTCAATATAATTATAAATATGAGATAATATCTTTGCTTAAAGGTGCACAGGCATTCCTACCATATAAATTAATTGGGACTGTGTAACATGTAATCCAAAAGTAAGTTCAATAAAAGATACTTGAATGGAAAAGAGATACCAAACCAAATAACACCCATCCCATCCACTCTTATTTATACAAAGAGAAATAAGATTTCAAAAGACAGAGTTCCTGTCATGGCTCAGCAGAAACGAATCTGACTAGCATCCATGAGGACTCAGGTTCGATCCCTGGCTTTGCTCAGTGGGTTAAGGATCTGGATTGCTGGGAGCTGTTGTGTAGGTTGCAGAAGCGGCTCTGACCCCACATTGCTGTGGCTGTGGCTCAGGCCTGCAGCTACAGCTCACATTCAACTCCTCGCCTGGGAACCTCCATATGCCACAGATGCAGCCCTAAAAAGACAAAAAAAGAAAGAAAAGAAATAAACAAAAGCCAAAAAGTTAATAACAAGCTCCCATTAGATTCAATGTATATATATGAACAAACACATCATCTCTCTCTCACTGCCTCAACCTATTTCCCTCTGTATTTCCTACCCCAGTGAATAAAATCAACTTCTAATGAATTTTCTAAGCAGAACCCTGAGGAATATCCTTGACTCCTCCCTCTTCCTTGCATGCCACAGACATTACATAACCAAGTCCTCTTTAGACCACCTCTTAGTATCTTCTTAAGTCCATTCCTTCCTGTTACATTAGAAAGCAATAGCCTTCTGCAATAGTCTATGGTATCTTTGGTTTCTCTGTACACCAATCTATTTTCAATAAATGAAGAAGGAGGTGGACACAGAGACTTCTGTTTCTAAAACAAGATTCTGGTTACAACTCTACTAAAATTTCTCAATTATCCCAAGCCACCTACAAGTTAGAATCCAAATTCCCTCCTTGGCATGACATGGAAGGCTCGTCATTATCCAACTCTGCGTTTTTCTCTTCATCTAGTACTCTACAATGTATATATCCTATGTTTCAGCCCTTTAGGACAGTTATAGTTCCATAAAAATGCCTATTTTATTTCTTCAAGCCTTTTCCACACACATCACTCTGACTAGAATGACCTTCCCCAAACTGTCTGTCTGGGCAATGTCCATTCCCTATAATATCTGCTAGTTAGAAGCTTTACTTTCTAATGTACTTCATAGGCTTCTACCATCACTCATCTTGGTATATTAAAGTTTTATGTTTAAATGATTCTTGCTATCATTAGACTACCCTAAGTCATCTCCAATATCCAATCCGATACCTAACATAAAACAAATTCAGTAAATATTTGATTAGATGGTTATATTAAATAAATGAATAAATATGCTGTGGTATAAAAGAAAGATAAAGACCACATTAAGGATCTGGTGTCACTGCTGTGGCACAAGTTCAATCCCGAGGAATTTCCTCATGTGACAAGTGTAGCCAAAAAAGACAACACAACCACATTCAAAATTAATTTGGAAATGGAGAAAATAATGAGAACATCACAGTTAAGAAATATTATATCCACACTCAAAAAATCACAACATACTTTTGCATGTAAATTGAGTGCTTTGACATATCTAAGTGACAAGATAATACAAAAAGTTAAGGTTATTAGACAAAAACCCTAAACAACATAAGTAAGTCCTTCGGATCACTTGGGTCAAAAATATAATTTTTTAATTGCTTAATTTCAAATAACAGACACTCTGTTAAGTTCTATATAAAATAACATAAACATTACTTTAAAAATAAAGAAGACTTTTAAAGTTTAGTTTGCATCAAAAGGAATCTAACTTTGTTAGTTTAGAGTTATTCAAATCCATAATCATCATGAATCTTTAATAGATCTGTAACATTAGAAAATGACAATTATTTCACCAATAAAAATCAAATAAAATCAATTTCATTAAAATACTACCTGCATTTTTTTTCTTTTCTTCTTTTCTTTTTTTGTCACTATACTTTTCTTGACCACCTGTTTCACTGAGTAACATTTCCGGTATCTACAACAGGAAGGGAATTTCTTTAAACATCAATTCAGCATGAAATAGTTTGAAGTAAATCCAGTATCAGAGGTTAAAAAAAATTTAATACAAAAAAAAAAAACAAAAACTGTCAATTAGACTTTTCTTCTAGCATTCTTTTCAGACTAAGAGAAAAAAATCAGTCTTTAGATGACTTTATTTTGTAGTCTAGATTTTGACACACATCGACCCACTGATTGCAAATTAATAACCTATAGGAAAAGCTCCAACACATCACTTGAAAAAATTACTTTATGAAATAAAGAAAATCACAAATTTGACTGAATTAGAAAATAATCACAGATGCCATTTAAAATCATAACATTTAGCATCAAATTAATAAAATGCTTTCATGAAATAAAAGAATAGGAATAATTCTTAGCTTTCTTAAATAAGAAATAGCTAAAAGTAAATAAAAATAACTCCATAATTGATAATTAACATAACTGACTCAACAAAATTGATAATCCTAAAATCAATCTGTTGTCCAGCTATAGCTAGGTTTTTGCCACTATCACAATAAGAAAATAAAGCTTCATGAATATATACCATTATTATTTAAGAAAACATTATAGGAGTTCCCATCGTGGCGCAGTGGAAACAAATCTGACTAGGAACCATGAGGCAGTGACCCCTGGCCTCCCTCAGTGGGTTAAGGATCCGGCATTGCCATGAGCTTTTGTGGTGTAGGTTGCAGACTCGGATCGGGTCTGGAATTGCTGTGGCTGTGGCGTAAGCCTGCAGCAACAGCTCCAATTAGACCCCTAGCCTGGGAACCTCCATATGCCACAGAGGTGGCCCTAAAAAGATAAAAGACAAAAAAAAATTATAATCTTATAAGAGCACTATTTTAAAATATGCAAAAAAATTAAACCCTCAGTTTTCAGAAAAAAATTAAATTAGTAGAACTCTGAAATTTTAAAATTAAGCCAAAAACCTTAAACTCCTTTCACCTGATACAGTTAACGTTCAGAACAAGAGAAAGTACAAGTAATCTAGGGAATTAGGTAAAAAAATCATTTTTTTTAATTCCTCTGAAATAAAACGTTAAAAATTCCCTTAACTAATGGAAAGTTTCAAAGTGCTATGATTCTTGAGCCAAAGAATATGTTTTTTTCCTCAGATACTTTCACTGATTTCTAAAAAATCACTGAAGCCACTGGGAGAATATTTTAAATTAGGCACTTTCAGATCAATGGAAATTTGTTTCTTTGGAAACTCACTTTCTTTAAAATACCCTATCCCTTATGTTAGCATAATTGTGGTAATCGTTTCACAACATATACATATGTCAAAACATATGCCTTAAGTATATACAATTTCTATGTGTCAATTATACATCAATAAAGCTGGGAAGGGAGGGAAACAGTTCACATCTAAACAATAGCCTTCATTAGTAAAGTATTCCTGCCCGGATTCACCCACATTCCCCTTTGCTTCCACTTTCTCTCTTTAGAGATAAAAATGGCACTTTCTAAAAAGACCTGAATGGGTATATTCACCTTATTAATTCCTACTAGTACTCTCACCTCTCAATTCCTTGAATTCCTCTCCTTCTGTTATCTTATCTGCCACCTATTCTACAGGCACTCACTCCCACCTCAAAAGGTCATATCCTGAGACCCTGTCATTTTCAGTAACAATTTCATCATCTCACTTCCTTTTTTTTTTGCTTTTTAGGGCCGCGCCCATGGCATATGGAGGTTCCCAGGCTAGGGGCCGAATTGGAGCTACAGCTTCCAGCCTACACCACAGCCATGGCAACATCAGATCTGAGCCACATCTGTGACCTACACCACAGCTCACGGCAACACAGGATCCTTAACCCACTAAGCAAGGCCAGGGATTGAACCTGCAATCTCATGGTCCTAGTAGGATTCATATCCACTGTGCCACAACAGGAACTCCCATCATCTCACTTTCAAACATCCATCCCACTCTTCTACCACTGTATTTACTCCTCCCTTCCCAGTTCATTCCATTTGCAAGGTTAATAATCCTCAGACTCCACTAAGACCTACAATCTATTAAGCCAACGACCTTTATACTGTCATTTGCCATCTTCCTGCAATAATTTCTCGGCTTCCTTGGCCTTCCCATGCTTTGTCATACTGGAGCAGCAAAGTCCCAATCCTGGTTAAATCAAGTCACCATCTATTGCATGTCTGCACTTGTAAGTGCACGTGTAACTGGAGAAAAAACACACGACCATGCTGACTGGCCTCAACTGAACTTTGTAATCACTGACCTCACGTGAACCCTTGAGGCTCCCTAGCCATCATACTCCTTTCTCCTAAACCTTTCACTCTTTCACTCTTCCAAATGACTATTGTGCATATCCTCTTAAATTTCTTCAGGACTCCAAAATCTCTTTTCTAAACTTCTCCTTCAACTGATAATGACACTAAGAAAATAGAAACAACCAGAAGAGTGTCCAAGTGTCCCAATACCACACCTGCCCACCTACTTGGACCTGTGCTCCTGTACTCTGCTTTTCTTCCTGTTATTAAGAATATCACTTCCATTCTCTAAGCAAAGGCCTATCCTCAATCCTTTAATTTCTGCATTAGATTCATATGCTGTCTACACTCAAGGATATTTTTTCTAGCAATTTTCCCTTGTCTTTCACATAACATAGATTTTTTGCTTCTTCTCTGGTTTTGCATTCCCAACAGCACATAGATATACTATAGTTTGTCCTATCTTAATCTTTATTAAAGTATGGTTGATTTGCAACACTTCTTCAATTTCTGTTGTACAGCAGAGTGACCCAACCACACACAATTCCCTGTGTGTACAATAGGAGCCCACTGCCCAACCATTCCAATGTTTGTATCCACCACTAATTTTTTTTAAAAGAAAAGAAAACACTATTTTTATCCTCACTTCCTCCAGTTACTGATCCATTTTTCTCTTCTACTTTAGAACAAAATTCCTCAAGAGAGGTGAACATATTTACTCTCTCATCTTCTCGTATTTTCTGAAATATATTTCAATGTTTTTCCTGCTACTAACTGACACAGCTTTATCAAAGTCACCAGTGACCTCCATGTTGCTAAACCCAATGATCATCCTTTGAAATGCTGTTTTCACTTGGTGCCTGGGCCTTTACTTGTCTTCACACTTTCCTGTTTTTCTATCTTCTCAGCAGCCCCTTCTAGTATTCTTTACCGATTCCTGTTCTTCATCTCAACTTTTGGGTTGAAGTGCCCCAGGGTTCAGCCTTTGCTTCTCTTCCTCCTTTTGCCAGCATTCACTCCCTTAGTGATATTCTTTTTCACAGCTTTAAATACCACCTATATTCTGATAATTCACAAATTTTTACCTGTATGTCTGACTTTTCTCCCTGAACTTATACCTCCAACTGGCTTCTCAGTCTTACAACTTGGATGTCTAACATCTCATACCTAACACATCTAAAACTGAAAGCCTCATATTCTCCTCTCAAAATGCTCTTCTTGAATTCTCCCCTTCTCAAATGACAGGTATTCCATCCTTCCAGGTGCTCAAGACAACAAACCTGGAGGTACCCCTACCTCCACCCTTGCTCTTACACTGTTACAATTACTCAGCAAATCCTCTTGTCTCAGCTGCAAAATAAATACAGTATCCACCACTTCTCACCCCCTCTACAGTGAGAGCAAGCCATCTGGCCTCTCACCAGGACTATTGCAATAGCTTCATAATTGTTTCCACTGTGTCCTCTATGGTCTCTTTTCAACTCAGAAGCCAAAGTAACCCCATTAAAACAGTAGTTTTGCTCAAAAGCCCCCAAAGGATCCCCTTCCTTGTTTGAAAAAGGAAAAGCTACACTTTTTATAATAGCTTCCAAAGTCCCATCCTAACTGGTTTTCCTCTTACTCCCCTGTCCTCATCCCCAACTACTCTCCCCCTTGATCACTCTGTTAACAAATGAACTGGCTTCTTGTTGATCCTCAAAAATCACCAAGCAGGTTTTTATCTCAGGATCTTCACCAAGAATGCTTTCTCCCAAGATACTCCCACAAAAGAATATAAATTCTATGAGGGCTGAGACTTTCGTCTCTTTTCTTAACTAAATACCCAACATATAGAATAGTGGCACACAGGAATTCCGGTGTGGTTCAGGGTTAAAGATCCTGTCATTGCTAAGGCTCAGGGAGCTGCTGTGGCGCAGTTCACTGCTGCAGCACAAGTTGGATTCCTGGCCTGGAAACGTCTGAATGCCATGGAGGTGGACAAAAATAAAATTAATAGTGGCCCATATTAGGCTTCCAATAATTCCTATTTCTTAATGACTACCTCTTGTTCTTGTGGCTTCCTCACTCTAAAATCTAAGCAAAATATCACTTCTCTTGCAAAACTTTGTCTATTACCTCAAATTACACTCCTTCCTCTGAATCATGATAGACATTAGTCTGCAATTCTATTACGTAAAAATACAGAAATAAATGATTGGGAATATGAGTATCATTCAAAGAGATAACATTGAAAAGGATTACTTATTCAAATGAAGCCATATACAAAGCTTCCAGTTGAGACGGTGCTATGAGTTCACACTTTAAACTCATTCCCCTCCAAACACATAAGAGCAATGACAGATTGCTTTTTTTTAAAGCATCTAAAATTTTTTTAAGTTAAATTTTGCTAAAATTATTGCTGTGATGTTTTTATTATAAGCTAGACTTTGACAGGCTAAGTAATAAAGTGCATAACATTTTTAAAGTACGATAAATATCTCTGTGGTCCTTAATTAAGAACATAACCTTCTACCTAAAATTCTATACCCAAACTATCATATAAAAATAATTAAATGTTATTTTCAAACATTTGAGAGATGTTCACTGCCACAGTTAAGGTACTATTACAATAAATACCAAAGGGAAGTTAGGAAAACCAGTAACTTTACAAAGAAAATGTGCTTATGTTCTCTTTTCCATATTGATACATTAAACTTACTTTCTTCATACTGCTATCTGACCAACCCTCCATCCACAACACCTGGCATTTCTTATGCAAAGCTGGATTACTCTCGCAGTTTATTATGAAGTTTAAATTTGCAGAATCCATTATCAAGACAATATGTAAATTTTGTTGAATTCCTAAAAAAAGAAAATTATAATCATAAAATATTATAATAATAATAATGGATAAACCTATATCTGGGCTGGTTTTAGGAGACTAAAATTTTCTGAAATGGGGCGGTAGTAGCTCTTTATCAAAAGAACAATCTATGAAACAGTATTACAGTAAAATTTTTATTTTGGTTAAAACATACTTACAGGTGTATGTGTGTATATACGCTAAGATAAAAGATCCAGAAAGATATTCATGAAGATTAGTTTATGTGCTCTATTGCTGTTTTGTATGTTACTTTTCAAATGCGATACTGGACCCAATTTTGCAATTTTCTTTCAAAGAATTTTGTTTCAATATTCACAAGTAAAATTTGGTTTTGCTTTAGGAGAAATATATTTTCCCTGTTTCAACATCTATGTCATTTTCCCTTCGCAAAAAAGGAATTTGGAAACACTCCTTTATTTTCTAAGTTTGAAAATAGTTTAAAATAGCATTGAGATGATCAGTTTCTTAAGGGGGTAGTACAATTTCCCTGTAAACTTGAAGGAGGGGAAGGAAGGGCAGCTCTTTAATAACTTTCTTTATTTCGTCAATAATAAATGTTCTTTTGGAAAAATAAAGAAGATTAATGTGATAGTAGAGTCTGGGTGGTGCCATCATTGCCATATTTTTTGCTTAGCAATTTCAGATACCTACAGTGCACATGAAACTATTTCTTTAATAATGCAAGTTTCTTTAGTTTCAAAAAAAGCTATAGAGCCTGGCACAATTTAAATAGTTCAATAATTCTCAAAGATAGGAGGTACTAAGCACGAATTTTGCCAAATGGAAACAAAGTAGAGTAAATATTCCCAAGACTGTTTCTACACTTTCATCCTTCCCTTCTGTTAAAATTTTACTAATACGCTATTATTATAGGTTAGTTTTTAGGCTACTTATTTGTTATTTTATAAAAGCCCTATAAAAAAGAAAAAAAAGTATAAATTACCAAATAGACCCAAGATTTAATAAGACACCCTTGCAATCTAGTGAGAAAATAGGACAAATTAAATGGTATTTATTTCCAATGAATCATACTTTAAATTGATTAATGAATTCTATGTCACTTACTATATGTGAAATAATTGAAGACTGGTCCAAAAAAACCATCCTGTGAAGCTTGATCTTTAAGAGGCAACAGCAAAGGCTCTAATTCTTCAAGAGTATAGAGTCCAGGCACTTCACCTATGGAATATTACATTTCTTTTAAGTTTAAGCTACACTAATTCAAAACACATTTTGCACACAATGCTTCTACTATTTTTATATTTAATAATCTGACATTTATTCTCCTTTTTCCAAAAATAAACAAATCCTATCACCTCTATATTATACACAAATCTACATCTGTAGGCTTCATTTGATAAAACTCAAACTCTTAAGCGAGCCGTTCAAGACAGTTCATAATTGAGCCAACCATCTGCTTTTCCAAGTCCTTCTCTACCTTACCCCCAAAAGACCTTGTATTTTAGCCTCAATGAACTTCTTTGTGGTCCAGAAATTTATAGAAATACTCCCTCTTCCTGGAATACATTATACCCAAAGTCTTCCTCTGCCCCTTATCTTCCCCTCAAATTATAGTTTATTCTTCAAGAAACTACTTCATCAACTGCTATGTCCATGATCCTCTCCTGACTACCCACAGGCTAGGTAAAGTACTCTTTCCTCCCTCCTGTAATATCCAAACATACCTCTGTTTAGCATTTGTCACTTTATTTAATAATGAATGAATTACTTCCCATTACTGCACAAAGAGATTCTGAATTCCCAAAGGGAAAATATTTGATCATGATCAAATTAAACTTAGGGCATTCTTAGCAAAATATCTAAAACATAAATATTTGTTGAATGAATGAATGAATGAACTTGTACTAGAATTCAAAGAACTAGTAATGACCTGCAAAAGAATAATGAATGTCAAATCAAAGTTGATTAAAACTTGGGAATTCCTGCTGTGATTCAGCAGGTTAAGAACCCAACATCATCTCTCTGAGGATGCAGGCTCAATCCCTAGCCTTGCTCAGTGGGTTAGGGATCCAGCATTGCTACAAGCTGATGTGTAGACTGCAGATGTGACTCGGATCTAGTGTTGCTATGGCTGTGGTGTAGGCCTCAGCTGTAGCTCTAATTCGACCCCTAGCCTCAGAACTTCCATGTGCCACAGGTACAACTGCTTTAAAAAAAAAAAAAAAAAAGATTAAAACTACAAGAATTTGATAGAGGGCCTGAGCCATGTCTTGTTCACCACTAGAAATCCATATTTAATGAATATTTGTTAAACCAATATACTTGTAGTTTACAAGAAACTAAGATTAAGTGAAAACTCTTTTGCTACATTTATGTAGGGTCCATCACAGTCTGAATCCCTACTTTTCTTCAGGCTCAACTCAGAGGTACCAAACCATTCCCCAGTCACCAAGCATATACATATTCAAACACATGCACACAAAATGTGTTCTATGTTTTTCTCTAAATTTCAGCCATACCAAGATAGTCTTTATTCCTTAAATTTAGTACAGAGAGTTCTATTTACATACTATCAAGCATAGGGAATGAGAATTTGAAATATAAAAAAGAGACAAAAAGGGCCGAGTATTTTCTCTGAAAGTAATTTCTGAATACTATTTTTACCAAAAGTATTAAAATTTCACTTTACTAAAATTTAACTTTATTTAGATTTTTGCTGTTATATCTTCACAATAAAGACCAATTTATCATACAATAAAACAGTTACTGGATTAATGCTTATCTAGAAGGCAATTCGCAAAACAGAAAACAAAAACCCTGTATATCTGGCCTACTAGTTTACCACAGCCAAAATGAACAACATCTCCATCTAGTGACAACTTAAAGAATATGCAGGAATGTGTACTTTAAAAAATTGAAAAAGGTTGTTACTTACATAAAAAGACCACAAACACTTCAAGCTTGCTCAAGACTTACCAATTTCATTAAACCATTATCCCTCACATTGACAGAAATTGATCTACCACTCACTAGTCTTAAGTAGAGTCCTGGTCAGTACTTGTTTCTCATTTAGGCATTAAATTATACACAGCTCACTTTATAAATAAAAAGTTCCCCCCCAAAAAAAAGGTAAAATAAAAAAGGGAGTTCCCATCATGGTGCAGCGAAAATGAATCCAACTAGGAACCATGAGGTTGTGGGTTCGATCCCTGGCCTTGCTCAGTGGGTTAAGGATCTGGCATTGTCTTGAGCTGTGGTGTAGGTCACAGACATGGCTCGGATCTGGTGTTGCTGTGGCTGTGGCATAGGCTAGCAGCTACAGCTCTGACTGGACCCCTAGCCTGGGAGCCTCCATATGCTACAGGTGCTGCCCTAAAAAAAAAAAAGAAAAGTTTTCTTCAACTAAACCTGTTAAATTCTAAAGAAAAGACTATTTTATTCCAGAGCCTACCTAGCAAGATACAAAACAAGTATTAAAACCTGAGTGAATTGGCATATGCACACTGAGGTATATGGAACGACTGGCCAACGGGGACCTGATGTATGGCAGAGAGACTCTACCCAATATTCTGTGATAATCTATGTGGGAAAAGAATCTGAAAGAGAATGGACATGTATATATGTATGATTCAATCACTTTGTTGTACAGTAAAAATCATCACGACTTTGTAAATCAACTATAAGTCAATAAAACTTTAAAAAAAAAAGTAAGACAAATAATAAGAACCAACATAAAAAATTAAAAATTAAAAAAATTGGGAGATCCTGTCGTGGCTCAGTGGTTAACGAATCTGACTAGGAACCACGAGGTTCTGGGTTTGATCCCTGGCCTCGCTCAGTGGGTTAAGAATTTGGCGTTGCCGTGAGCTGTGGTGTAGGTCGCGGCTTGGATTCCAAGTTGCTGTGGCTCTGGTGTAGGGGTCGAATTAGACTCCTAGCCTGGGAACCTCCATATGCCACAGGAGCGGCCCTAGAAAAGGCAAAAAGACAAAAAAAAATAAAATAAAATAAAATCTGGAAAAAAAAAAACAAAAAACTGAGTGGAATATGAGCATCATGTAAATTTGTCAAGTCTCCAGAATGGAGCAATTCAGACAGTTGAAATCAGCTTTTAACAAGGTTTATTTTGTACATAAGTAACAAAATACTTTTGGTCCAAGTTTAAAACAAAGTTGCTTCATACCAATTCTACTAACAGGGATTATACATTATAAGGAGATTATAATAAGCTACATAAATTCTTCAGAAAAAGACAAAATATAGGATATCACAAGTATTCTTCCCAAGAAACTGTCAAAAAGGGCAGGTGGCTCCAGAGACAGCAAAAGTATACTACAATTAGAAAAATATGAGATCTCATCTATCTGGAATATATTTGTTACTATATAAACATACTTACGGCCACATCTTATTTATTCTACCATTCCATTAATGATGAACAATGAGGTTCTATCAAAAATTTTATTACAAATTATGCTACATATTTTCTTACATACTAGTTATTTTATTTCTGTAGGTTAAATTTCTACAGATAACATAACTTTCCCAAAAGAATATAACTGATAATAGTCCCACCAAAAGAGTATGAGAGGGCCAATTTTTCAATATATTCATCAATATTCATTATTAATAATCATTTTTATATAATTCCACAATCTCTTGGTTTTATAAAAATAGAGTTTCTCAATTCTTCTGCTCTGAGCATATTCGATGTTAACTTCATGTCACTTTAATAAAAGCTATGCTAAACATTCTCTGAAACATAGCTTTATATAACATCATTTTACTTGAATAATTTTTACATTATTATTTTATTTCCTTTAAATATAACCCATTCACTTACCTGAAGACAAAAGGCTATTGATCATCTCCAAAAATGTAGGATGTACAAACTGGTAATCCTCAAGAAGTAAAACTACCTGTTGTGCTTCAATACCTGCAAGATGCAGCACCTGCACAGTAAGAAAATGTATTTTAGTATCCATTAAACATTTTTGGCACGGTTAAAAACTTTCACTCTGTATGTAAACTAAGTTATTTGTATTGACTCATACTTGAGCAATCAAAATTTAACAATAGAGTTGGAAAGTAAATTCACTGAGTGATCAAAATTTAGCCACATAGTTTGGAAAGTAAATCCAGTTCATCAACAAATACTACTGGGGGGAATCTTAATTATTTTATATCTAGATCATTAAAACAAAAGGTAGAAAATCATTTTTAAATATACCCACACACATTCTATCTAAATGCCCTTCCTTTTGTTTATCTCTCCTATCCATATAATAGCCCATAATCTGAGGTACCTGAGAGCTAAAAATCCTAATAGGAATCTTTTTGCTTTATGTACATAAAAACATAATTTTCTAGTAACTACTGTGGAAATCATCATCAAAATTAAAATAAAGATTAAATTGTATCCCAGAGACTTAAAGGCCATAAAAGGCTTTTAGAATAAAAATTAATGATTTAAAATGAAATAAAGCAAGAGACTATAACTCACATGTTTGAGATCATTTTTGAACTGCTTCAGTTCATACCCCCTGGAAATCTTTGGTGAAAACAGCACTGCCCCATGCATATGACTGACTAGAGAAGTGATGGTCCGACGACCCACACCACTGCGTCCTGCTAAGAGAAGAGAGCCTCCGGGAAAACTCAGCACTCTGTCTATCCTAGAAGTGTACTCCAGGACCTCTTGGAAAAGTAAAATATCTAAATTCTGGTTATCTCGTCCATAATGAAAGAGACCCTTTAAAAAAAAAATCACAAAGAATACTTTATAATTAATATAAGTCCCAAATATATAATAAAAATGTTAATTATCTAGATTAAGATATTAAATGCTTGGTGCATTCTAGAAAAGGGATTAAGTAACTACGTGTCATCTCACACTATCTTTTATCTATACAGTAATCCAGCTTTATGGCACTTTCTAAGGAAAAATGTATATGATGCCAAACAAGTTCAAGGGCCCACAACAATCAGTTAATTTTAAACACCATTAATATAACTAGCACAAAGCAGTGTAAGCTAACATGTTAATTATAAAGACTTTCAGCTCTCAAATTTTACTTATTACAAATCAAGTCAGTGTGCACAGACTGATCTGTAATTCCAAAACTCTTGACACTTAGTGCCTAAATAAAAAGATTCTGTGAAATTTTCTTCTTATGCACTGCTCGGCAATGTTTGATTTAGCCCACACACAGGCAGGTAGAGGTCCTGCCAGTAGCTGTGTGATAAAGTGAAGGAAGAGGGAAAGGATAGCTAGGCTTCACCACTTTCAATATTCCCAAATTTTGCAATATCCACTCCAGGTAAATAAATCAGCTTATCAGACCATGAAAAACCTTTCTTGATATAAAATCCACACTAACTTTCAACATAAATATTAATTTTAAAGCAATCATACATAATTCTGTTTCTTCATTATTATAATTAAACTTAAAAAAAAAAAAAACCTATAGGACAGTGCTACTCTGTGAACCAGCTTCATGAACATCGGAGCCTGTCAGAAATTTAGAATCTTTTCTGTTTTGTTTTGTTTTGTTTTGTTTTGTTTTTTCCAGATTTGGATTTCTACCTACTGAATTAGACTTCCTCAGGATGGGACCCAGCAATCAGCATACTATCTGGTTTTTAAAGTGATTCTAATACTCACCAAAGTTCAACATCACAGGATTTCCCAATTAATATTAAGCCTTTTTAATAGTCCCAACCTAAGATATGTCTCCCAGCATGCATCCTAGCAATTTTACACTTACATGTGCATCTAGTTAGATCTGCCACATCAGGCTGAATTCTAAAGAAGGTTTGCCTATTCTATGATCTTTCACTGAATATCCTCAAAAAGCTAGTAATAGATATTTTGAAAATGGCTTTAATCACAATATAATCTCAATTCAAGTTCATGATTGATTATATACCTTTTTAATAACATCCTTAAGATCCACAGAATTTAGTTTTCCAAGCGGTCTTCCATGTGGAGGCAAAGGTTGTCCTGGGGCTGCCCTTATTCCTGAATTATGTCCGGCTCCCCATGTAACATAGAAAATATCTATAGAAATACAAGATCATTTGCTTTACATGCGTTATTTGCAATGGGAGCATTAGTAAATACACTTTACATTAAATTGTTTTTATCTTAGTCCAAATAAGAACACCTCCAGGAAGGCAAAATTACTTTGAATTAGCAAATAAATAAAACAATCTCAAAATTATGCTTGAAAAACATTTATCAATATCACCAAGAGCCCTAACTTTTTTTTTATTGTCTTTTTAGGGTTGCACCCGCAGCATATGGAGGTTTCCAGGCTAGGGGTCAAATCGGAACTACAGCTGCTGGCCTACACCAGAGCCACAGCAATGCAGGACCCGAGCCGTGTCTGTGACCTACACCACAGCTCACAGCAACGCCGGGTCCTTAACCCACCGAGCGAGGCCAGGGATTGAACCCGTGTCCTCATGGATACTAGTCAGGTTTGTTACCACTGAGCCACAATGGGAACTCCCTGCATTTTTTAAAAGGAGCACTTTAAATAAAATTGCCAAATCTAAATCTTTGTAGTCATTATTCCAACATGACTTGTGTGCATCTCCTTAATGGAGCTTTTCTCCTTGAATATATACTACTGTGCTCATAAAGCCCTAATGGTTACTCCTTTTCAGTTTTCTGCTATCCCTTAGATTTTTATTTTCACTGGGATCCAAATTCAGCCTCTTATGCATTAATTCTAAATATTCCTTACTCTGTGGATTAAATTATCAACTATTTAAATATACAACAAAAACCCATTTACTACTTATCTCTAGGGAAGCCTCCCAAGCTCTAATCTAATCCTATATTTCCAATTTCTTAAAAGACATATAATTCGTGCATTCATTCATTAAACAGTTATCCATCACACTCCTCTATTTGAAGATTGTGTTTTCTGTTAGAGATAAGCAGTGAATAAGCCAAACGTAATTCCTGCCCTCAGAGAACTGATAAAATTTATGTATATTGTCAAAGATACGCAAAAAGGTAAACAAACATTTGCAAGTAAAGCTTGCAAACATTCAAACACAAGTATAAAACTGAACTCATTAACTTCGCATCTCATCATTTCTCAACTAGACTATCGCGGCAGCCTCCTACCTTGTATCCCTGCTACAAGCCTCTGCTTCCTCAAATATATCCTCACTGCTTCTACAGTAACTAACAGGAAAACAAAATCTGACAGTTCCACTCCACTCCGGTATCACTATAGCTTCCCACTTCCTTAAAAAAAAAAAATCTCCTCATCAAGGCCTCATGCAATTTGGCTGTAATTTGGCTCCACTGACTGCCTAATATACCTCCCCTGTGCACCCCATCATATACTCCAGTTTTCTCAAGACTTTCATTCTTACATATCCTTTTTCATTGTCTGGAATGTACCTCTTCTTCACTTAAAATAGTCATCCTTTAAGATATAGTTTGACACTATAACTGTTCAAAAAAGTTAAAGTCTTAGTGTTAATCTAACAAAATATATACAGGGTTTATGCTGAAAACTATACAATACTGATGAAAGAAAGCAAAAATATATAATAAATAGATATATCATGTTAATGGATTAGAAATATCAACATAATAAAGATGTCATATTACATGCATCACTTCCACACCTTTTTCAAAATGCAAATTGGTTATTTAGCAAGCACAGCTGTAAATACAACACAGATGCTTTGACTGGTGCTATGCTTTGTTTATCGTACCAATAGGTGAAGCTGGTAATAACAAGGATATGTAAGAAATTCTGTGCTAATGACATTGCAGGTAATAACAGGAATAAGAAAGGCCATTACTCTTAAGCAAAACTTCATTAAAGTCAAATATGAATTTTCACAATGATCTTTAAGTATCATACACATACGGCTATTTAAAAAAAAACTCTGTTAAAATCCTTCGGGAAATGCAATCTTGAATTGAAAATATAAAACACTATGGTCTTAACTATATTGTTTCCAAGAAAAAAAATTATTATTATCATTCTTTAAAACATAATTATTGAAATCTAGCAAAAAAAGAGCAGCCCCTTATGGTAAACACAACATTAAAATTATCCAAAGTTTTTATTTGTTTAGACTTATGAAATCATGCTACCAGGAAGAAAAATAATTTAAGGGTCTCATGACATTTTATATTTACATAAACTCTGCCACTATATTACCTGCCATATTGTCTAGTACATCTGAGCCCCAATCTCCTTGAAACACTGATGTTAAAATGCTGTCAAATAAATGAAGTTCTTTTGCACCAACAATTTTGTCACGAAATAAGCGCCGTGCTTCATATGCTACAATTTCTAATACATAATCTAGTGGATGGTTTGAGGATCCTAAAAAAGGCAAAATTTTCTTTAATTATAATAAAATTCAAATGATTTCAAAATGGTCTATTTCCACGAAATATTAGAAATAGAGAATGAGAATCTACATACCATTTTTGGCATCGGATAAAAAGAAAAAAGGGAAAATGAGTTAAAATTCATTTTGTTAATGAGTTGGCAAACTTTTTTTGATTATTTAAAGGATACATAAAATGCTATTATCTAGCTATTCAATAAAAATATCAATCCCCAAAAGCATATTAAACATGCTTTGGTTACAAAGAATAATGATTTCAGTTTTTCCCAAATCAAGTTTTATTTATTTATTTTTTTTGTACGATGATTTTTTTTTCCATTATAGCTGGTTTACAGTGTTCTGTCAATTTTCTACTGTACAGCAAGGTGACTCAGTTACACATGCATGTATACATTCTTTTTTCTCATACTATCATGCTCTATCATAAGTGACTAGACATAGTTCCCAGCCAAATCAAGTTTTAATAGTGACATTCATAAATAGTTTAGAAGAGGAAACATAATAAAATACAATATTAATATTAATATTTAAATTTAATATCAACATAATCTTCATTATAATTTTTAAAATCCATAATTAATTACAGTAATCACTTAATATATCTATTAAAATATAATATACAGCATAAATACACACAGATGCAAGCAGATATCCCATGACATTCTTACTTTTTTTTTTAGGGCCACACCTGTGGCATATGGAAGTTCCCAGGCTAGGGGTCGAATCGGAGCTATAACTGCCATTCCACACCACAGCCACAGCAATGCCAGATGTGAGCCACATCTATGACTTATACTGTACTTCACGGCAATGCCAGATCCTTCACCCACTGAGCAATGCCAGGGATCGAACCAGCATCCTCAGGGATAATACTAGTTGGGTTCATTTCTATGAGCCATAGTAGCAGTAACTTCTACTATGACATTCTAAAGAAAGACGTGATTTAAAAATCATACAAGCAAACTTACCTCCTTCTAAATCATATCGGAATAAGCCAAGAACCCACTGAGTAAGGATGCAAGGAGTAAAGAAATAGTGACTATGCTCATCAACCGTAAATCTGGCCCGCACCTGAAAAAAATATATAGTAAATGACCTGTCTTTAATATATATAACCATGACCTCTCCTAAATATAATCATGCTGTAAATTTTTCAGTCACCTTAGATTCATAGAAATGCCAATTTATACCAGCAGGTGTTATTGTATTTCAATATAACTGATTTCCTCATTTATCTTGTAAATGATAACATTACATTTATACATTTAAAAAATATTATCTAAGAGAGGATGTTCATAAATATCAACAAACTGTCAAAGGTTGTCCATGAAAAAAAAAATGAAATAAAAGGTTATAAAGCCTTTCTAGAGAGAGGAATTCAAGAAAAGTTAACCTAAGCTTTATAAAATGGTAGTTACAATTCTAAGGTACTCACCAGTATAGGTAAGACCCATTTTCTAATGGTGGGACCCACAGAGCTAGCTTATGTTCAAGGAGTCACTGAACTTTTAACAAATCAAAGTGTCACAACTCAACATATAACCAAGTGTGGAGACTTTCCCTCTATTGATGGAGCCATTGCTCATACTCTGGTTTTCAGCATTTAACTTGGAATTAATATAGAAAAAAATAGCTCTATCTTTCCCCACTTCTACTCTAATACTCTAAAAAGTATTTCCACAAACACTTCTATAACTTTCACATCCTATTCCCTTTACCCAAGAAGACCCTCTTTCTTCTCCAGCCACTTTGTGAATTTTTCACTTTTTCAAAATTTGACATTTCACCTCCTAACAAATACCACACACAAGAAAGTTGTTCAAACTCTCTTCCATGCTATCTCTGTAACTTACACATACTGTTATTGTTAGACTTATCACACTGCATTAATAGTTTATTTATATGATTAGGAGCCTCATTAGACTGTGAACTACCAGAGAAGAGAGACTCGGTCATCTTTGTATCCCTAGGACAAGCCCTAGAAAGAGAAGGTACTCAAAAAAATGTCTCTGTACCCTTAATGCCTATTTTCCAGTAACATCCCACTTTAACAGAATACCTTAGACATTTACTCAAAGATAAGAGGAAAAAAGGTAAACATCAAAAACTGCTCTAAAGTTTGAAGCCTGGAAGACAGAAAGTGATACAGAAGTCTGGAGAAAGATCCAGTTTTGGAAAGAAGATGAAGTCTATTGTAAATATGCTAAATTTCAGCTCAAAGCAGAATAATCATCTGATTTATCATTCAATATTTATTACCCATTAGAAACTGTGCCAAAAGATACAATAATGAATAAAGCACACACAAGCATCTACCCTCACAGTTATTCCCTAGTAGAAAAGTATAATAAACAACAGGAAAAGAAAGCCTGAACATCAACACAGATCAGAATTAAAGGTAGGCCTTTGGGAATGATACCAACAGACATGAAAACTATAATATAAATGAATATATACCTGTTCATACACTTGTACCATAGATCCTGCTAAGAGATAAATTTTTGATGAAGAACCCCAAATAGAATGATTCTTCAGATTTTTATGTAGAACTGGTTCCAAATATGCTCCATAAATATTCTGTAATTGCTCTCTTTCTGGGTAACTAGAAAAAGGCATAGAAAAAAGAAGTCGAAATAAGTCAATATTCTAAATTACTATTTCAGGGAGTTCCCATTGTGGCGCAGTGGTTAACGAATCCGACTAGGAACCATGAGGTTGCGGGTTCGGTCCCTGCCCTTGCTCAGTGGGTTAACGATCCGGCGTTGCCGTGAGCTGTGGTGTAGGTTGCAGACGCGGCTCGGATCCCACGTTGCTGTGGCTCTGGCGTAGGCCGGTGGCTACAGCTCCGATTCAACCCCTAGCCTGGGAACCTCCATATGCCGCGGGAGCGGCCCAAGAAATAGCAACAACAACAAAAAAAGACCAAAAAGACCAAAAAAAAAAAAAATACTATTTCAATGTTAAGTTATAGCTGTGGTTTTCAAACTGTGAGACCTATACACCTTTAAGGTTTACCCAAGGGCTAAGGCCAGCCTCATAGTCCCTAATCTTACTTTAACTAAATCAGATACCTAATTACCTGTTGTCAAATACTGAGACTCCTAATAAATTCTATAAACATAATTGTTTAAAATCCACTGATTTTTAAAAAGGGCAAAAGGAAAATTTTACTTAAGAAAAAACATATTGCGGAAGTTCCCGTTGTGGCTCAGTGATAACAAACCCAACTAGTACCCATGAGGATGCAAGTTTGATCCCTGGCTGCTCAGGGAGTTAAGGATCCGGTATTGCCATGAGCAGTGGTGTAGGTCACAAATGCAGCATGGATCCCACATTGCTGTGGCTGTGGCAGAGCCCAGTAGCTACAGCTCCAATTCTACCCCTAGCCTGAGAACTTCCATATGTCACTTCCATATGCCTGATTTCCATATGCCACACACTTTTTAAAGCTGTGGCCCTTAAAAAAAAAAAAAAGAAAGAAAGAAAGAAAAGGCATTTTGAGTTAAATACAGCCTGCACGAAGAGCAGTAATCTACCTCAGAAGTATAAAAGTAAAATACAACAAATAAAATCAACCTGTTCCTCCCAAACCAAAATCTATTTCAATACAAGTTAATTGCTGTTTATAACATTTCTGAAAGAAGAATGTTAATAGATGGAAGTGGTTTAATATGAAAGCATAAAAACAAGATTTTATAAGGCAAAATATAACAAAGAACACAGTGCCATAAAATCAAATTCATGTAACAATTATGGACCATAGAGATGGATGGGTTATTAGGGTTAATACCATCAGCCACTAAAAGACCTAACTCTACCTTGTTCATATCTACATTCTCTTTTTAGTTAACTTCATAAAATTTGATTTTATTTTTGTTTTAGGTAAGCCATAAAACATTTAAATAAAACCCACTATTCAAAATCCTCATATTGACATTGAGATGATACAAAACAGTTCTGTCTTATTTCTAATATATAAGAAGCATTGATTAAAACCTTCTTCATCCTAAATTACTGCCTTCTGTTTGGGACATGCAAGAAAAAAAATATCAGAGCTTAAGTTAGACTTTTTTTATATTCTACACTTCGAAGAAATATCATTGGTAGATGTCTTTCATAAAATGCAATATATAGATGCCTCCCCAAAAGAAAGAATAACTTAAGATACATACTCTACAGCACAAAGACGAACAATAGAAGTAAATCTGGTAGTAAGCTTATGTCTTCCCAGTCTTCCTCCAGCTGACATAGAAGCCACAATTTGAATATTTTCTAAACCAACCCATTCCAAATTTTCATCATAAAATCCTTGATATGTCAATATCTATTTGAAAATAAATATGTTTAAATATTTCATGCATAAGATTTTCTAGTCATGATGCATTCTGCTTACAGTTCAATTATTTCCAAATGCAATCATTGTCCTCTAATTTAAGAATTAATGACAGAAATATATCTTAAGTTCTTATACCATTAAAAATAATACAGTTCAAGACTCTGTGTTCAATTAACATTAGCTGAATTATCATCATTTAATGCTTTTCAGAATTCCCTGGTGGTGAAGCAGGTTAAGGATCTGGTGTTGTCAATGCAGAGGCTCAGGTCACTGCCTTGGTGCAGGTTGGATCTCTGGCCCAGGAACCTCCACATGCTGTGGGTGCTGCCAATAAATAAATAAGTAAATAAAATGCTTGTCTAATAAATATTAAAATCTAGGTGATAATACAAATCCACCAAAAAAATTAAAAAAGTAAATGAATCAGGAAAAATAAAAGGAAAATATTTTTTCCTATAAATATTTTATTCTGTAGTTATAGAGAAAAAAACATGAACCTATATGAATATATAAAGAAATAATTTAGAATTTATTTTCTAATGTGACGGATATCACACAAAGAAAATCTTCCACAATGACTGAGAATGTATGGTCTCTAGTAAGTGAAGAGGGAGAATGGGCTAAAGCAGACAGAAAAGGGCACGACTGAAGAAGTCTAACTGCTCTTGGAAAAATGCATTTACCTAAAAGAGTGAGGCATAATTCAACTCCAGCACCATCCCAAGCCTCTACTTTCCTAGGGTTTTTTTTAGAAATAAAGGATAGAGGAGTTCCTGTCATGGCTCAGTGGTTAACAAACCCAACTAGTATTCATGAGGACGTGGGTTCAATCCCTGGCCTTGCTCAATGAGTTAAGGATCCAGCATTTCCATGAGGTTGCAGACACAGCTCGGATTCCACGTGTCTGTGGCTGTAGTGTAGGCCGGCAGCTACAGCTCTGATTGGACCCCTAACCTAAAAACTACCATGTGCCACTGTGGGTGTGGCCCTAAAAAGACAAAAGACAAAAAAAAAATAAAAAAAAAAACAAAGAAAGAAAGAAAAAGAAATAAAGAAATAAAGAATAGGTAAATAGTATAGGGTAAAGGCTGTTTTTACTCTTTCTGTCATATATTATCTAAATGTAATACCAACTTCTAAATAGAAGATCAAAGAAAGTAGCCCCAGAACAAGAATGAGATGCTTCAAGAGTTTAATTTCCATGATACATGCTAAGTGAAAAAGCCCCTAAGAAGGGAAACAGATTTTTCTATCTATAAGAAAAGTTAAATGAAATTAAATTGTTTCCAATTATATCAAAACACTTCAAAGTGATAAGACTCACCTGTTGTAGGAAAGCTACCAAAGTACTGGTCCCCCATTTGTCAAGTTTGGGTAGGTTGATGTCTTTTAAGTACAGAACAAGTCTTTCACAGTCTTTTGGTCTATACACTCGACCAGTATTAGTACTGATTACCATGCATGTCTGGCTCAATTTCTGCAGGAGATGTCGAGAAGTAGTTTGTGTGCTACAGTGAACTGTAGCAATTTGAGTGGACCGGAGTTGGGAAAAGGCATACCTGAGCAGCATCCTAGGAAAGATGTAAAACATCTGATTTGGTAAATGCAACTAATAAAATACTTTTTAAATTCAATACAAAAACTCTATTTTTTAAATATTTCAGTTTCTATGCATACTACTATTACAAAATAGGTAAGTAACAAGGCCCTACTATATAGCACAGAGAAATCTACTCAATATTCTGTAAAAACCTATATGGGAAAAGAGTCTGAAAAAGAATGAATATATGTATACTTATAACTGATTCATTTTGCTGTACACCTGAAACTAACACAACATTGTAAATAAAATACTTAAAACCATACCAACACATAAATTAAAAAAAAAAAACATAGAAAATGTGGAGACAACACTTTCAATAAACATTTAAAACTTAAAAAATAAATATTTCAATTTCTAAATTATGTATGATATTTTTAAAGGAAAGTGGTAAAAATAAATATGGTTTCCATAACAAGGTAGTTTTCTAATTTTTAGACTGGAAAAGAATAAATTCATATTTTAAGGCATTCTTGAGACTCTTCAACAAAAAATATTAAATGTTCACAGATATAATTTAGTTTGAAAAGTACATATAAAAGACCCTGCTGGATTTCCTGTGGTGGCGCAGTGGTAATGAACACGACTAATATCCATGAGGATGAGGGTTCAATCTCTGCCTTCACTCAGTGAGTTAAGGATCTGGTGTTGCCGTGAGCTGCAGTGTAGGTCGCCAATGTGGCTTGGATCTGGCAATACTGCCACTGTGGCATAGGCCCAGAGTTGCAGCTCTGATTCAACACCTGGCCTGGGAATATCCATATGCCGTAAGTGTGGCTCTAAAAAGACAAAGAAAAAAAAAGAGAGACACTGTTTCCCAACAGTTGAAGGAAAGATTTTAAAATATTAAATTCTATAAGTTAAAAACATTACTATGATTTTATAGAATTGTTTAATTATTACTAGAAATGTGAAAATAATAACCCATGTTTTCCTTTACTTTCAAAAAACTACTCAGTAGGCACCAAAAATAGGTTGAATTCCACAAACTAAAAGCTATTTTTAAATAGAGAACTTCAAGATTCATCTTTTTATAACTATAGCATATAGTCATGTGTGAGTACATCAAAGTATTTGGTTTTTTGCTGTGATTATATGTACAGATTCAAATTATGAGTATCTTCTCAGACTGCTCTGATTCCATTAGAAGACACAGCCTGGCAGAAAAAAAAGATATATTCTCTACAGTCATATTATTTTTACAAGTAATGACAATAAAGAGTCCTTCATAAAAATCTAAATGCTACTTTAACCAAAAGAAAGGTAACAAAAGTTGTTAAATCATTTTAAAACAGGAGAGAATAATAAATCCACATTATGCACCTCAATGAACATTTTTCTCCTCTTACCCTTTGCCACAGCCTTCTGGTCCTACAAGAATAAACGGCTGTTTAGTATCAGAACTTAGCCATGGTTTGAAGTAATCTAGACCTCGTTGCATGTCAGGAGTCTGAATGACTGGAAGAGTTTGGCCATTACTGAAATCATTAGCCGTCAAATTTTCTGGCTTTTTCAGCACATAAGGTGCTAATCTTCCTCTACTCGAGTCATAGTAGGTGTCCATTGGTCTGTGAGGGTCTGGAGGAGATTCTCGTGCCCAATTAAAAACCTTAAGAGGAAAAAGGTGGACAGGTTTTCATCAATTCCAAACAGACTACCCAAAATTTTATTTCTCTAAATTAAATGTCCCAAAGAGGGAGTTCCCGTCGTGGCGCAGTGGTTAACGAATCCGACTAGGAACCATGAGGTTGAGGGTTCGGTCCCTGCCCTTGCTCAGTGGGTTAAGGATCCGGCGTTGCCGTGAGCTGTGGTGTAGGTTGCAGACGCGGCTCGGATCCCGCGTTGATGTGGCTCTGGCGTAGGCTGGCAGCTACAGCTCCGATTAGACCCCTAGCCTGGGAACCTCCATATGCCGAGGGAGCGGCCCAAGAAATAGCAAAAAGACAAAAAAAAATAAAAAATAAAAAATAAATGTCCCAAAGAGAATCATCTTACTTCTAAAAAAAGTTTCCATGCACTAAAGTTACTAAATATCCTTTATAATTATAGTAACATTTTATCTCAAATATTATTCTCTAAAGTAAAATTCATCTAGTTTGCAAATACATCATTGTAAAAGTATATTCAACTTTTAATTAAGCTCATATGAACACGAAATTACAAATTACACAATGTAGGAGTCCTAGACTCTTCATTTCCACTATATTTTGGCAATACCCATTCCAGTGTCACCACCACTGCTCTTGATCTTTTCTTCCTAACAAAGAAAACTGTTATCTGCACAGATACACAGCAGAGAGTTAGCCTCTAATGCAACTTTTCAACATCTTTATTCTAAACTTTGGCATGAAAATATCTGCTTAAAAGCAGCATATGGAGTTCCCGTCGTGGCACAGCGGAAATGAATCTGACTAGGAACCAAGAGGTTGTGGGTTTGATGTCTGGCCTCGCCCAGTGGCTTAAGGATCCGGCATTGCCATGAGCTGTGGTGTAGGTAGCAGACTCGGCTCAGATCCTGCATTGCTATGGCTGTAGCGTAGTCCGGCAGCTACAGCTCCGATTAGACCCCTAAACTGGGAACCACCATATGCCTCGGGTGCAGCCCTGGAAAAAGAGAGAAAAAAAAAAAAAGCAGCATACAATATAATACTGAGTGGTAACAATGAAAAGTATCTGGCAACAGAGGAAACAGAATGGCCATAGAAAGAAAAGCAGAAGAGGGAAAGCAATAAATGGTGGTATCAATGAAACAAAACGATAAAAATGCAGAAACAAGTGTTGGAGCCAAACCAAAGGAATGAGTTCAATTATTTCAACAGAGGCCAACAGGAAGAAATTCTGTATATCTAGAATTTAATTTTATAAACAATGTGGCTGAAATACACCTTTGCATATAATAAAGAAAACATTTATAATGATTATTCCATAAAAGCATTCCTAACTGCTAAAACTCTTCTGGTTGAACAAGGATTAAAAATATGTCATTTCAGGATTAAAGATCCTACACCCAAAGACAAAGAAAAAACCACAATGAGATGGTAGTAGGGGCACTTGCACTATATAAGAAATCCCATACCCGCCAGGTCCAGATGGGAGACCCACGGACTGGAGAATAACTATATTGCCAAGGCTCTCCCAGAGGAGTAAGAGTTCTAAACCCCACATCAGTTTTTCCCAGCCGGGGAATCTGATACTGCGAGGAGGAACCTCTCCCAAGCCACCCCAAACATTTAGCATTGAAGGCCAGCAGGGCTTGACCACAAGAGCTCCACAGGACACGGGGGAAAAAAGATTCCACTCTTAAAGGGCGCACAAAGAGTTTTATGTGCACTGGGTGCCCAGACAAAGAAGGGACTCCATAAGAATCTGGGTCAGACCTATCTGTGGGTCCAACGGTCTTCTGGGAAAGCAGGGGTCAGTTACGGCTCAAGGTGAGGATAGGACACTAGAGGTGGAGGTCCCAGAAAATAACCAGTGGCATGAACTTCCCTGGAGGCTGCCATTTTGGAAAGAAGTGGCCCAATCTGACAACCACCTGATCTTTCCCCAGGCTAGCAGTATGTGGATAAGAAACCTTCCAGTAATGCTTGGCGGGGCAGTGAGTGGCAGCAAACTGCAGCTGGAAGTCAGCCACACAATTACCAGAGTAAACAACTGACATACTTACAGCCATTCTATTTTTCACTTTCAGTATATAGTCAATAAATTACATGACATTACACACTTCATTATAAAATAGGCTTTGTGTTAGATAATTTTGCCCAACTATAGTTCAAGGTAAGTGTTGTGAGCACTCTAAGGAAAGCTAGGGCTAAGCTATGATGTTTGATAGGTTAAGCCTAGCAAATACTTAGGATTATTTTCAATTTATGATGGGTTTATCTGAATGTAACCCCATCATAAACTGAGGAAGATATGTATACAAATTCATTACTATTGTATTAAATGCATAATTTCAAAATTTAAAAGTTCTATACCAAGGGTCAACAAAAATTAACAAAAAATGTTGACTGCAGGCTTTCAAAGTGCATTACCTCTTTGGTGAATTCCAGACGTGACTTCATGTTCAGATTTCCACTGAGCCCCCTTATGAGATTAATAACAAATTGATCATGATCTCTGCATCCATGTAGATGTGACAAACCATTCATCACAGTCCCAACCAAACTTGTTTCTACCACATAGTCATTCTGTTGATTAAAATACATGGTAGAGACAAAGGGTAAATATTAACCAGTAAATCAGAACCATACAGACTGACATTTACTTACCTTTTCAAGGATCATCTTTAAATTTATCCCTCTACCCCAGCTGTAGAATGTTTATATTTCAATTTGTATACATATAAGTTACATATATATGATATATACATAAACTGTGGAAACAAAGTCAATCATAAAAGCCCAACTGTGTATTTCTAACTATAACTATAGATATACAGTTTGTTTACTTCCTAAACCTGAAGAATATTTTTTTAAAGGTAAGTCAATGAGCACTGGTCTAAAAATAATAGTTCTTCATTCCCTCTTGCTGATTACAAAAAAAAAGAAAAAAAAAAGAAGCTACAGGCAAAGTGTAGATTAATTGCTCTGGACAAGAAAAGCTGGTAAAAACATGCTTAAAATGAAACTTTTGGATTCAGGTAGTATAAATGATTTTGATCAGCCGACCTCTGGAGCTGTGAATAACTGCCCAGAGATGGAAGAGGAAAGGATTCTCATTCTTTCTCTAAGTATCAAGTGAGAACCAATTATGCATTAGGATCTGTATGTGGTACTAGGTACTTCTTTTTAAGGTGAATTAAACAGAGCACTTGTTTTAACAGAAGTCAAATCTAGTAGAGGAATGATTAACACGTTGTGGTAGAAGCTGTAGAGCAGCAGAAGATAGTGTTTCGAGAAAGGATAACTCAGGTTGAGGGTGCAAGGTCTCTCTGAAAAAGGTGACATTTAAGCGAACATCTGAAGGATGAGATATATCTGACCATGCAGAAAACGGCACAATGGTAAGCGACGAAAAACAGTGGGACAGCAATAAAGGCATCTACCCAGCACTCCATCCCCATATTCTGGCAGAGCTCTACTAAAAGGCAGCTGAATGTAAGCAACACTCAATCATTATATTTCTTGCCTAAATAATTGTAAAATATTATAATTATCTTACCTGCTTTAGAACCCATTGCAAAGCCTTTTCAAAATAATCCCCAATCCAGTTTTCAAGATTATTCCTATATTCAGGTGGTTGATTCCTCAACCAAGATTTTATCAGAGAATTAAGATCTGTCTCTTCATCACTAAAACACATGAACAAACATATAAGAAATTATTTAGGAAGAAATTGTGAATGTACTAAATGGAGTAAATTTCTGCTCCAGTAAAATTATTCTACACATGTACTCTATCTGCTAATATATGAGTTGACTTTAGTTACTTCTGCATATGTATGTGTGAATATGTTACTTCTATATATATATACACACACATTCATATAGGTATATACACATATATATATCATCTATCAGGTAAAGCAAATAAATTTCATCTATATTATTATAAATATAAATCTAAGAAGAACTACATATCTACTAGCTAGCCAAAAAGTGGTCTAAATCCTCATTACCCAAAGTGTGATCTACAAAATCCCAGTCCCAACTCAGACCCACTAAAGCACTTTAACAATACCTCTGAGTGATTCAAATGCACGTTAGATTTCAAGACGTGTTGCCTTTTTTTTTTTTCCTTTTTACATCTGTACCTGCAACATATTTAAGTTCCTGGGCTAGGGGCTGAATAACTGCAGCTGCAGGCCCACACCACATCCAAGGCAACACCACATCAAAGCCACATCTGCGACCTTTGTCACAGCTTGCAGCAACGCTGGATATCCTTAACCCACTGAACAAGACCAGGGATTGAACCTGTATCCCTACAGAAACAACTTCAGGTTCTTAACCTGCTGAGCCACAACAAGAATTCCAAGATGCACTGCATCTTAATGTAGACCTTTAAAAATACTTTCTCTTTTTCTCTATCCCAAAAAAAGCCAACTACCTACAATTCCATGCCACTATTAAAACTCAGATCATCCTAAAATATAATTATTTTACCAAAGCACTTAATTACATGAGCAACAGCCAATGATTGAAATTAAATATAACTGATATCTTATTCAAAATTATTACATTTATAAAAATTACAGTAAAAACAATTCATAGATTAATCATTTTAAAGTGACCAAGGCTCATGATTTTGTCATTTTTCCTGTCTTCTACAACTGTTTCATAGCAACATAAGTACTGAGCCCTTATGTTTCTCCTCCCACACTTCTATCCAGTTTAATAAGGTAAAGAAAAAATGAAAAGATCAAAAGTAAATATTTAAATTATATTAGACAGGCTCAAAACAGACAAACCAAAGGCTCTAGCTGCTTCAGAATAAAGACTTTGTTGTCAATGGGATCTACTCAGTGCCTATGGCAAATATGAGTCTTGGTTTGATTGCAACAATCTTGATTTATATCAGTTGTCTTAGCATAATTAATAGCATTTTCATTCATTATTAAAAGGTCTTCATTTGGTCTACTGAATAGCAAGTGCAAACAACTGCTGAAGAAATGAATAAAACCTAAAACTAAAGTATAAGCTAATCAAAAAGCAACTAAAACTAATTAATATATATTTGTATTTTATATGAAATCATATATATTTACCATTCTGCTCACAAACAGTATTAGGTTCACCAACAATTTTCAAATCCTCTACAGCAATACATCATCTTTTTTTTCTGATAAATAGCAATGGCATTCTACTTACTGCTTATTTCATTTACAACCTATCTTGTATCATAATTGCTGTTATATTTATTTTATCTCCTCTATGTGAAGGTATGCACCATAAAGACAAGGCTTCCATAAATATAACTCCTTCATAAGTGTTAGCTTTACTTCGCTCTTGCTGTCTCTCCTAAAATGCCTAACTTAATGTCATATACATAACAAGTATTCAATAAATAATTTTTAAATTTAATCATGTATTTCCCTCTTATCCTATTTTTCCTCACAAGATTACATAAATACATTTGAATAAATGAGATAAATTGTGTGAGATAGTATTACAAAAGCTATAAACCCAGAATTCCTGTGGCTCAGAGGTAACAAACCCGACAAGTATCCATGAGTTTGCAGCTCTGATTCCTGGTCTCATTCAGTGGGTTAAAGGATCCAGTGTTGCCATGGGCTGTGGTGTAGGTCACAGATCAGATCCTACGTTTCTATGGCTATGGCGTAAGCCAGCAGCTGCAACTCACAGCACCAGTTGGACCCCTAGCCCAGAAACTTCCACTGGTGTGGCCCATAAAGAGCCAAAAAAAAAAAAAAAAGGCTATAAGCCCAATGTTATATTATTTTTAATAATTTATTATATTAATACCTTAAAATATTAATTGGGAGTTCATGGCTAGTTTAATTTAAACTTTCCTGTAATATTGCCAAAGCAAGCAACTAAATAATTTTAGAAACAATCTGAACCAACTTATGATGTGTCATACAACACCAAAAATGGTTTCAAATGATTCTGAAGAGTAGAGCACTTTATATAGACAAATAAATATCAAATTCTAAAACATAAATTCAAAAAGTAAAAGCAGATTTTTCCATTATTCATTTTGGGAAATGAAAGTGGCTCAAATGTCCATGTTCTGGTATGTGACTGCTGTATATGATATCTAAAATTAGTGTGCCATTGGAGTTCCTGTCATGGCTCAGTAGAACGAATCTGACTAGTATCCATGAGGACGCAGGTTCGATCCCTGGCCTCACTTGGTGGGTTAAGGATCTGACGTTGCTGTGACCTGTGGTGTAGGTTGCAGATGCGGCTCAGATCTGGCACTACTGTGGCTGCGGCATAGGCCAGTGGCTACAGCTCCAATTCGACCCCTAGCCTGGGAACCTCCATATGATGCCAGTGTGACCCTGAAATTACAAAAAACAAATACATAAAATAAAATTAGTTTGTTATTCATTTTTGCTCTTTTCAAGCCTCTTCCAAATACACTGAATAGGAAATAAACAAACAAAAAAAATCAAGAGGTTTCCAACTTATAAAATGAACAATTGGGCCATAGGACTTATTACACCTAGGTTAGCTCTAAAATTCTATGAATCTAAGTTTCTGTGGCTACTTAACTTTAAATTATTAGCCTCTAGCTCATAAGTAGCATATTCACTTCTCTGAACTCACCATAATATTTAAACAAAATAGAAAAACAATACAAATTAAATACTTTCTGTTGCATTTAAGCAAATAATAATAATTTAGAAATTTTAACACAACTGAGCAGCTGAAAATAATTCCACTGTAACATACAAGAACTCTCTGAATGAATTAAAACCTAAGAAAAAAGAAGTTAATAAGAAATGAGGAAAACAAATATTTACACATTACTCATACACCACTTATTTCACTTAGCCATGAAACCAAAATAATAATCTATGAATATTCTAATATAATGTATTACCTAAGAAAGATCATTCCCATTCTAGATATTGTGGCTGGTGAGGCACAACTTAAATCATGAGTTTCAAATACAAAGTTCACATTTGGGCCAAACTGAATCCTTTCTCCACTGGGCATAGTGAGCAGTCGATTATCATCCAGAACAGAATTCAGAGATTCAATCCACTCAGGGTCAATATCACCATCACAGATTATCCATGAGTTGACATCTATTTTCAAATTCAAAATAAATAAGTAAATAAAGATAAATTTTAAAAATACGCTGTGATGATAATTAAATATAAAAAATAAAATAATCATTTCTTATTCTATAGATGTAATTTCCATAAGCAATATTTTATTTTTATGAAGTAGAATATAAGAACAAAAAAAAAAAAACAAATTGAATTTTTTTTCCTTTTTTTCTTTTAGGGCTGGCCACAGCTGCGGCATATATAAGTTCCTAGGCTAGGGGTCAAATCACCTTAATCCACTGAGTGAGGCCAGGGATGGAATCTGCATCTTCATGGATACTAGTCAGGTTCTTAACCTGCCAGGACAGGAACTCCCAAGGTGAAATTTTTCACGTGAATCTGTACTACAAATGTTGCAGAAAACCCATGAGCAATCCAGGCTCAGCTGGCCAAAGACCCAGTTGTATACTCTGTGATAATGCTCTATTTGTCTATGAACATACAGAACTGGATTCTCAGTCAAAAAAAAAAAACAAAAAACATGGTTTACAAGATTTAGGTATTGGTATTCCCACAACCTTGTGAGATATTCTTCAGACCTTTGTCTGCTACCATGTCATTAGAATGTATGAATGCTTGCTATGTAATATCACTTTCAGAAAATACAAGAAACCTACTTTTTAGTGCCATACATGAGAAATAAGAAGTATATCCCTGTTAAATTTCTTTGATATACAAAAAAGTGACCTCAAAGGGGAGAAGCAGTGAATAAGTTGTGTACACAATTATTTCCAGAACAAATCTTTTTTAAATACATCCATCCTAAAATGAAAGTAGTTTCAAGTTGTTCTTGGACCTTTGAAACAATTCGAAGAAGAAAACAGCACCAATAAAAGTGTGAGAAATAAGCAAAGATATGTCTGGTTTTTACATAGTGTGATATTACTGACTACAATGACAATGAAGACACTACACTGAAAATCCCTTCCAATATCTTAAGAGTTCTAAACTTCTCATCTACTGGTTTGGAAAAACAACTATTAATTAAATTATGACCTAACAAAAAGCAGAGAGTCTAAGATTCGTGCCCCAATTTTCTTAAACACTAAGCCAAAAAATTTAGACCATGAAGTCTACTATTTTATGACTCAAATTTTCAAAATTATTAAAAACATCATATTCAAACTGATAATGTGGCACACATAAATTTCAATGCCAAATAAAAATTTGTCATTTTTCTTATTTCTGAGGCATTATAATGTAATTCATTAATCAGATTTTATATCAATTTAGTTGTGAATTACAATTCACCCATATTGCTCTATTATAATAAGAGTTACTATAGATTATAGGTGAAAATGATAGCATGTCTTCAGCCCCTCCAAAGTAAAATATCAATGTTGATCACTATTCGGCAGTTTATGGTCATATATAAGACTTGAAAAGGATAGCATTATAGACAAGTTCTATCATTGTCTAAAAATTATTCATCAAGGAATCACAAAACACAGACCAACCTTGAGGTTCTCGAACTACTTGGCGAGCACTATTTGTCAAAACACCATCAGACCATTCCCTTGTATCCATGTCAATATGGCCTAATAACTGATGTCTAGGCATAGCTTTGGGATTCATGGTATATTGTTTTACTACTTTGCCAATTTTACAAAGCGCCGCCCTTAACATTCTCCAAAGAGTTGATTTTCCTGCACCACTTGGACCAACAATAACAACTCCCATCCTCTGGCGTAACTGTTCATACAACTCTAAAGCCTTCTTGATCTAGTAAAAAGAAACATTTTTATATATAATTTATAGTGTACAATCATGCACAGTTCTATAACAGTTCTATTTCAAACACATAAATTAAGCCTTTGACTTTTTCAGTAGCAGATAAATATTTAAATAAAATAATAAATCTGAACATATTTATAACAAGATCTTAAATTTAATATTTCTTTCAATGACAGACGTACTCTTTCCAAGTTATTTGAAAACAATATGTTCATTATTGTTTTCACTCATTCATTCAAAGAATATTTGATTCAATATTTTATTCACTTTGCTAATTCATCTTTCATTTATATTCTCTACCCAAAATAAAAAACCTGAGGAAAAAGTGTTCATTTTGCATATGTATTCATGATACATAAAAATAGCTACTAAAATTAATTTTTCTAATAAGTTGTCAAAGTTAAATTAAATCATACATAATCAACTACCAAAACCACATATTATGTCCCAGGTTCAGTAAGAAGCAATAAGAATAAAATGTTAAACAAAAATAGACATGAATCCATATTTCATGGAGACTACCATCTGGTAGGGGAGAATCAATATTAATCAAATATATAATTAAATATTAGCATGTATATTTAGCAAAGTTAAGAAAAGCACATTGCAAGGGATTTAATTTGGACTTGAAGATTAGGGAAGGCTTCCATGTGTGAATAGGATTTAAGCTGAAAGATGAATGGTAAGTTGAAAGATAAAGGACAAAGATAGTTAATAAGGAATTAACCAGAAGGAAAGATCAAGATATTTGAATATATTCTTGCAATTACCTGATTAGATATGATTTCATAATTGGCCTCCTCAAAGACTTGTTTTAATGCAGCACTCAGTTCATCATATTCTACTTCTTTAAAGTCAATTCCAGGAAACACATCTTTAATCAGTGCATCAAACCGAGTGCAATCAGCAAATGTAAACTTTGACATTGTATTAAGCCTCAGTGCTTGCACCACAATATGACTTTCATTAACTAGAGAAAAAGTTTCATTTTAAAGTTATCAGTTATGAATCTAATAACTATAAAAAGTTTTTAAATTCCTTGATATGCATTACTAGTAATTAAATGATACATTAGAATTTAGTAACATTTAAAGATATATGCTATCATGTGAATTGGCAAGCATACTTAACAATTCTTTAAGTGCTGAAAAACAAGTATTACTGAGTTATAGACTCTTTTCCATAGAATCTGAAGCACAGGGTACTCAGACTTTAATTAAAAACAATTACCATGTGTATTTGCATAGTGCTCTACCATTCTAATAGAATCCTTATAACAACTGTATAAAATAAAGTATTATTATTATTTCAGTTTAACATATGAGAATATTAATTCTCTAAGGGTTTTAATGACTTACCTGAGAGAGCACAGCATTAAGCACTAGAGCTGAGATTTAAACCTAGGTCAACTAATTGCAGATTCAGGTATCTTTTCAAATATACCAATATATTTGTCTCCCAGACATTTTATGTTCTAAAACTAAAAACTAACAAACTGAGAAGCAATCTTTGATCAGCCTCTCTCAAAATTGTTTCATAAACCCATTCTTTTTCCTCCGGTTATTAGGGCCACATCCACAGCATATAGAAGTTCCCAGGCTAGGGGTCGAATCAGAGCTATAGCTGCCGGCCTACACCACAGTCACAGCCACAGCAGCACCGAATCCGAACCACATCTGCGACCTGCACCACAGCTCATGGCAACACCAGATCCTTAACCCACTGATCGAGGCCAGGGATCAAACCCGCATCCTCATGGATCCTAGTCAGGTTCATTAACTGCTGAACCATGAAGGGAACTCCCATAAACCCAAATGTAAACACTAATATTGCTAGATTCTTGTATTTTCAAGGATATAAGCTGCTGATTGATGACACATATATAAAGGCAAAAAAAACTATTTTTAGTCTGGTATTTCTCTATAATTGCTTAATAACTGTGTTTAAATATATATAAAGAGGTGTGGCTGCATAAGAATTTACTTAAAGCACTGAACTCATAAATAAGCTATCTTTATTTACTAAAGTTATGATTTAAATATTTCTTCAAAATCATCACAGATAGACAAGTGAAAATAGTAATCTAAGCACTTCAACAAATAACTGTATTTGCCCTGGCATATGCCAACCAAATGAAAGAGCTGAAGTAGTTTTCCTTTCTAAGATGTATATTTTGATCATTTAAGGTCCAAGTAGGTAATTTCATGTGGTCCTCTTTCTTATGCTGTCTCATTTTTTTGGGTGGCATTTTAAGTTAATATTTTTTGGCTGCACTTGTGGATATCAAGTTCCTAGGCCAGGGATTGAATCCCAGCCACAGCTGCCACCTATGCCACAGATGCAGCAACGCCAGATCCTTAACCCACTGGCCAGGCTGGGCCAGGGATGGAACCCACACTACCAGAGAAAAAACACAGGATCTCTAAGATGCTGTGCCACAGCAGAACTCCTTAACATAATTTTTAATAGAAAATTAAAGAGGCTGAATATTCAGTCTTTCATAAAGGCATATATCAATGGGTGTGGGAATCACTTCATGTAAATAGGAAAAAAGTGGTCAAGTATAATTTAAAATATACATGAGTCTACACTGATCTGAATGATTTAAGAAATAGATCAATAGGGAAGAAGAGACAAATCTTTTTTTTTATTAATTTATTTATTTTTCCGCTGTACAGCATGGGGGCCAAGATACACTTAGTTGTATACATTTTTTCCCACCCTTTGTTCTGTTACAATATAAGTATCTAGACATAGTTCTCAATGCTACTCAGCAGGATCTCATTGTAAATCCATTCCAAGTTGTATCTGATAACGCTAAGCTCCCAATCCCTCCCACTCCCTCCCCCTCCCCCCAGGCAGCCACAAATCTATTCTCCAGGTCCATGATTTTCTTTTCTGTGGAAATGTTCGTTTGTGCTGTATATTAGATTCCAGTTATAAGTGAAATCATATGGTATTTTTCTTTGTCTTTCTGACATTTCACTCAGTATCAGAGTCTCTAGTTTCACCCATGTTGCTATAAATGGTATTATGCCATTCTTTTTTATGGCTGAGTAGTATTCCATTGCGTATATATACCACATCTTCCGAATCCAATCATCTGTCGATGGACTTTTAGGTTGTTTCAATGTCTTGGCTATTGTGAATAGTGCTGCAATGAACATGCGGGTGCATGTGTCTCTTTTAAGCAGAGTTTTGTCTGGATATATGCCCAAGAGTGGGATTGCGGGGTCATATGGAAGTCCTATGTATAGATTTCTAAGGCATCTCAAAACTGTTCTCCGTAGTGGCTGTACCAGTTTACATTCCCACCAGCAGTGCAGGAAGGTTCTCTTTTCTCCACAACCCCTCCAGCACTGAGACAAATCTTCTATACAGAAGAGTTTTAAATAATAAATGCAGCCCCCTCTAAGAGGTGGAGCTTAAATACTCATCTCCTCACTTTAAAGGTGAAGTACATTTAGTAACTGGCTTCCAAAGAATAGAGTAGGGAAAGGGGAAAATAACTTTACAGTAGAGAAACCTGGCAGACCCGAAGTGATAAAGGTGAACATCACCAGTCATATTATATGGTTATTATGTACCCACTGAAACAATATAACAAGAAGAGCACTCCACCTCTGTGGTATTTTTTTCCAGATGTTCATAATTCAGTCTACACAATATCTGACTAGTACTCTGTCAGGGTTATGAAAACAAAAACAGACTGAGAAACTGTCACAGAGCAGAGCAGACTAAGGAAACATGACAATGCAAATGGAACCCTAGATTCAATCCTGGAACAGAAAGAGGACATAAAGAGTAGAACAGGTGAAATACAAATGAAGTCTGGAGTTTAGTTAATAGCAATGTGTACCAGCTTCAGTTTCCCAGTTGTAATGTACCATGGTAAATAAGATGAAACAACGGAAAGAGTAGCCTTGCAACTTCACTGTGAATCTAAAATTATTCTTACGTTAAAAGGTATTTTTTTATAATCTTGAGGTATTTCTTTTTAATTCTGTTTGGTATACTATCTCTCTGGAAGAGAAAATCCCCATGTGTTTCTTGTTTTAAAACTAGACAAATTTTCAGACTACTCTAGACCTACCAAATCCAGAACTGTGGGCGTGGGTGGGATCCAACACTCTGTGTTTTAACAAGTCTCTAGGTGATGCTAATGCACTTTAAAGACTGAGAACAAGTGGACTAGACTATTCCTTTATATACACAACTAATTAATATTTAACACAAGTTTAAAATTTATGATGAGGCTAAAGTAAAACTAAAAGCTAGGGAAATCTGAATAAATTATGGACTTTATTAAAAAATAATGTATCAATCTTGTTCAATAGTTTTAATAAATGTGCCATACTAATGTAAGATAGGATAAACCAGGGGCATAGTATTCAGAAACCCTCTATACAATATTTATAACTTTTATATAAAGCTAAAACTATACTAAATTAAAACAGTTTTTAAAATAAGATTATAATTGGAATAATGGATCATACCTTTCTCTTGAACACCAGTTTTCTTCATCTGTCTAAGCAGATTTCCACTTCCTCTCAGAACTGTCTTCAAAGCTCTCAAACCCCAGTCATAATGTTGCTGAGGTGTCAAAAGTTCCCTTAAAGAAATGGAAATCACAAAAAAAATCACAAATCTATAGGAATTTCTTTTGTTTTCTTATTAAAAGAAATAAAGAATCTACTAGCACATAGAAATAAGTCCTAATATTACATTAATTTATAAAAAAGAAACCAATCAACAGAAAATGATCACTCAAGTAAAATGTTAACGACGTATATATGGTTCTCAGGGATCAAGATAAACCTTCCAGGAACTGGCTCGTCATCTTAATGATGATAGTAAATGATAATTACCTGCTACTTTTACCTCTAAGGTCTTTAATCATCCATCTTGCTCTCAGTCTCTGACACTCTCGTTCTATCTCTTAAGCTGACATGGACTAGAATTCTAGGTTGCCTCAAGAAGCAAAAAGTCAATCTCTATTACTAAAAATCAGACATAAGAAAAACTATGAAAGAGTCCCTCCAAAGAATAGTAGGGTTTTGAGTGGTGAGATGGTAAATCAGTTTAATAAATGTTATCTGGAAAGTACTCCAATAAAATATTTTACAGGAAAAAAGTGAAATCAAATTAATAGTACCTATGAAAAACAAGCTGTTTTGGGCCAGATGTTTTTGTTATTCAAACTAAAATCTTTCCTATCAATATCTTAAGTACGATAAAATAACCAATATGAAAATCACTGAATAGGTAAATTGGACAAATATGAAAAATGGTCACTAATAACTACGTTCCATCATTGGAACTACAAAATATTAAAATATTTAAAACAGTACAACTCACCTGGATAGATTGAAGATAGCTACCAGTTTTCTGCCCAATACTTTAGCATCTTTAAAACCTTCTGAATAGAGAATAACTTCTGCAATAAGCTCATTGTCTGGGTGAGACATGGCCACTGGCCTAAAAAGCTGCTTAAGATTATCAGGCAGTTTTTGTCTTCCTCCATAACCTTTTCCAGCAGGATTCATAGTGATAAAAATTCCGGAATTAGAATTTATTTCTACCTGAAATATTAATTTAAAACATAGCATCAAATATTTGAAACTATAAAATATATTGCCAACAGAAGTTTTATTGTGTCATATTTTTACACATACATCTTATACCTTAGCAAAATGCGACCACTAGTATGTTAAACATCGCCTTACTCAATATATGATAAATGCCTTAGGAACTACATTACTTTATAGAGGTTCTTTAAAATCACTTTTTTGGAGCTAAAAGTTTAGGAAATAGTAACTAGTTTGAATGCATATTCATTCATTCAACGTATGTTTACTAAAAGCCCTTCTTATTTTAGGTATTTTGCTAAGCACACAGAGACAACTCAAGTCAGTAATAGTTTATGCCCTCCTGGAGCCCATAGTTTATTAAATATTAGAAAGAAGCAATCAGAGTATTCCAATTGTGGCACAGCGAAACAAAACCAACTAGTATCCATGAGGATGCGGGTTCAATCCCTGGCCTCACTCAGTGGGTTAAGGATCCAGTGTTGCTGTGTCTCTGGTGTAGGCTAGCAGCTGTAGCTCTGATTCGACCCCTAGCCTGAGAACTTCCATAAGCCATGAGTGCAGTCCTAAAAAAAGCAAAAAAAAAAAAAACAAAAACAAAAACAAAGAAAGAAAGAAGCAATCATAGTGTAATAAATGCTATGACAGGAAAGAGTATCTAGTGGGAGCATTTTCAACAAAGCCCTAAGAATAGAAAATTAGAACTAGAATGTGTAAACAATGAATAGACAATTAGGAGCTAGAAATATCTAGAGTAAAAAAAAACTGGCTATAAATGAAAAGAAAGAGAAAGGGCATAGTTGGAAAAGAAGATGAATTAAGGGAAGGTTTGCTTATGTTTTAATTATACTAAATATTATGTTACAGTATCATTTAATATTCCATATTATTTGGAAGGAAAATATGTGATAATATTTAATCAATGAGAAATGGTAGAGGAAGTGGATAACTCTGAAATGTTCCTGAGAAGCAAATTCCAAAGCAAAGGAGGGAAGATTAGCTTGGACTGGGAGAAAGGATAATTTTTTCTAAGAGGAGGAAATGGAAAAAAAAAAATGAACAGGGAAGAAAATAAATTTTGATGGCAGAGAGATTAAAAACTTAATAGTTTCTGTTTTCTTTGTGAAGAAAGAGTTTAAGCATTATGTAAATAACAATTGTTAACATTTTAAATAATTTAAAACTGGTCTTACTTTCTTGGCCTACCCTGAAAAACTTTTATTGTGAAAATGTAATTATGGATAAGAGGACAATTTCACAGTTCTTTCATCTTTTGATATGTTCAGCATTATATATTATATGTATAAATTTATATTTTACATAAAATTAAGTTTATATACAATGATATAAATGCATAACTTCTGTGGAGAGAAAAGAGGAACAGAAGAATTGCTAAGTGTTTATTGCTTTAAGAGTCATATAAAATGGTGATTGAAAACATAAAATTCAGAATTAGACATAACTGAGTTCAATTCCCAGCCCCATGAGTTACTCTTAAATTTTCAAACCCTAGCTAACTCATCTGTAAAGTGAAATAACATATAATAGTACCTACCTCAAAGGATTGGGGTGAGTATTAAACGAAACAATACGTTAAAGCACTACATACAATGCCAGCACAGAGTAAATGTTCAATAAATGTTAACAAATATTATTATTACTAGATTATTCAATATTGAAAGTTTGAAGATGAATGGTGAAACTGGGACCAAAGAAGGGTGAGAAATTCACAGGTAAAAAGGTTTAACACAGTGGTCACAGATTAGAAAAAGGAGTACCAGGAAAAATAAAGATAGAATATTTGCCAGAGTATGAGTAGTGCAAAGTCTTATAAAGTATTTTAATTCTTTAAATTCCCAATATATTCTATACCTCCTTGCCAAGCAGCTCACATACAGTTCTATGATTCTTCAAAGCATCTTGAATTGTCTGGATTTGCATAGAAACTGCAGACAGTACAGCTTCTTCAAGTCTATTGAATTCATCAAAACAACCCCAGGCCCCACACTTCACCAAACCAACAAATATTCGTCCCATTGACTTCACATCGATGCCCTTAAAAATAACAATAAAAATTATATTCATTAAAAAATAATTAAGATATCTAACAATAATGTAATAATTTATGTCATTTAGTGAGAAGGTAATCATTTCACCCATCTACACGTCTTTTGTTCTTTTTTAAGTAGAGATTAAACAACTACTCATTCAAAACCCAGAGAGGTTTCAAGCAATAAACAAATAATTCATGTGAAAACATTCTGGAAAGTACACAGAAATAAACAAATAAAAGATTTTATTTTAGTTATTCTTTAGGTCAAAATACAAATCCCACACTAAATGTTTTGAAAATGATTTAAGGTGAATTCAAGATTTTTTCCTTTTTCTATTCACTATCCTCTTTTCAAAAAATGTTTTGCTACACTCTAACATAAATCTTCATTCTATATCTAAAATTATTTATTTGCAGAGATCTCGTTGTGGCTCAGAGGGGTGAGAACCCAACATGGTATCCACGAGGACCCGGGCGCAACCCTTGGCCTCGTTCAGTGGGTTAAGGATCTGGTGTTGCCACAAGCTGCAGTGTAGGCTGCAGATGCAGCTTGGATCTCGCATTGCTGTTGTTGTGGTTCTGGTGTAGGCCTGCAGGTGCAGCTCTGAATCAATCCCCAACCCCAAAAATTTCTATATGCCACATGTGTGGCTGTAAAAAAGAAAAAAAAATAGAATAAAATGTAAGAAAATATCTAAAATTATTTACTTGCAATAGTTCCTAGAAAATTTTTTGGATAATACTGCATGCAACCTCTCTCCATTTTACTTTTCATATAAAACAAACTCTGTTTTTCAAGTGAATAAAAAATACAGTGACTTTTTTGGCCACACCAGCAGCATGTGGAAGTTCCAAAGGCAGAGATCGAACCCGTGCCACAGCAGTGACAACACCAGATCCCTAACTCACTGCACCACAAGGAAACTTCAAAAGTAGAGTCATTTTTAAGTTTCATGTATAAGTACATGAAAACTATTCTAAAAATCTAACATACTATTATATAGTTTGATAACTATTTACTCTACCTCATCACAATTAAAAACTAAAACTTGTCGTCCAAGAAGTCCACCTAAAGCCTTTACTGATTCTGTTTTTCCCGTTCCAGCTGGTCCATAAGGATTTCCTCCAAGTCCCATCTTCATGGCCTGGGTGAGCGTCAGGTAGCACTTGTCTGTCAGTGGAGTATAAACCAGCTTGGGGGCATTACCCTACATAAAGGAAATATAAAGTTCAAATACTCATACTCTGTTCAACACTTACAAATACTATACAGTGTGAGACCCTAGTTAAAAAGTTAAGAACGCAACAAATAGGCTAACGTTAACATAGAAATATATTCAACATATTTTTTGTGAAAGAAACTTTCTAAAGCACAAACTAGAATTAAACTTACTTATTCCTCAGTCATGTATGTTATTCTATCCTCATCTGATATACTGATAAGATTTTTCTCAAGTTCTTGATAACATCACAAAGACAAATCCAGAAACGGTATACAATTATTTATTTTACAACAAAATTCAATACAACTATATACAATAATCATTCTACTTTGTATTTTAAAATGCATGTAAATTACTTCCTTGAATCTTATGATCCTGACAAATCAGAACTACTCTGGAGAACTCAAAGTATAATTAACTTAAAAATTCCTTATGAAATTAATAATTATATCCTGTCAAAATTTGTTAAATTTCAAGGAAAATAGATTCAAGTTTCATTTTATAGTTTTCCTTAATTTAGGTAGACATATTTGCATCTCAAAATACATTTCAGTTTTGAAAGGGCCAACTGGCAAGTATCCTGAATATGCTTATTAACATAAATGTCAAAAATGTCCTGATGATTGATTCATTATGATGGAAAAAGGTAGGATACAGCTGGTTTTTCTGAGAATAGGTTACATGGAGTAGGTTATTTGCTTGAAAATTCTTTACAAACTGAAAATATTTAATGAATTTTTTTTTGTCTTTTTGCCTTTTTTCTAGAGCCACTCCCGCAGCATATGGAGGTTCCCAGGCTAGGGGTCTAATCGGAGCTGTAGCCACCGGCCTACGCCAGAGCCACAGCGACGCAGGATCCAAGCCGCATCTGTGACCTACACCACAGCTCACGGCAACGTCGGATCCTTAACCCACTGAGCAAGGCCAGGGATCAAACCTGCAACCTCATGGTTCCTAGTCGGATTTGTTAACCACTGTGCCGTGACAGGAACTCCTTAATGAACATTTTTTAACTGCACTAATTTTGGACTTGTATAAGGAGGCACAAACCAAACATTAAGGGTGCCAACATTCAATTCTCCTTGGATTAAAGATATCTTTCAAATTCTATATAAAGAAATGCAACTCTAAGAAAAGGTACATTTAGAGAATTCAGCAAAACACTGCCATTATTTTAACTATTCTGCAAATTTTTAAAAATTTTTTTCTGATGTAATTTTCTAGTTATGATAAAATAGAAAGACAATAAGACAAAAAATTCTCCAGTTACAATTAAAATAAAAATAACTTTCAGGGAGTTCCCATCATGGTACAGAGGAAAAGAATCCAACTAGGAACCGTCAGGTTGTGGGTTCAATCCCTGGCCTCGCTCAGTGGGTTAAGGATCTGTCATTTCTGTGGCTCTGGTGTAGGCCGGAAGCTGTAGCTCTGATTTGACCCCTAGCCTGGGAACCTCTATATGCTGTGGATGTGGCCCTAAAAAAGCAAAAATATAATAAATAAATAAATAAATAAATAAATAAATAAATAAATAAAAATAAAAATAACTTTCATTCAATAGCAAATTTCCTTTAAAGCAAATAACTTATAACTAAAAAATTAAACATTTCTGCCACAAGCCATACCTGATACTCATATGTATACTGAAGTTCAGAATCCACCATTTGAATATAACATGTATGATCATTTTTCATATAGAATCTAACTTGTTTTTTCCAAGCCCAGTCTTCAGTTTTATGAACTTGAACTTGGTTTAACTGCTTCACCACATCAATATTATGAATGATATCAAGAATTAGTGCTTTAAGTTTAAGCTCCAGAATGCCAGATTCTATATATGATTAAAAATAATTGGAGAAAATGTTAGTCTGAGACTTATGTACTTAGGATTACATATATACAGGTGATTACTACTTAATGAATTTAAATGGTAATTTCATGATAATTTGAATGGTACAGTAACACATATCATGTGAGTCAAAAGAGAACATCAAATCCACCAGTAAGAAATAAGAATTTTATGTGTGAAAATCAAGGCAACAAAATTCAACGGAAAATGAGTTCTGGTTCCTTTTGCAAGAGCGCAAAGCGCACTGAGCCTGTGCCCCCCTCTAAGTGCATTATAAGACACGAACGACATGGACCAAATTGCCATTTAGGACTCTGAAAAAGTAAAGACTATCAGGCAAGCTGGGAAGGGCAGAACTGGAGTGCCACCAAACCAGTGGTGAACTTACCTTTTTCTTTTTCTTTTTTTTTTCCCCTCTCTTGTATCCCTAGGCCTAGCCTAATGCTGCCACAAACCCAGACTGGTATAGACAGACAGAGCTCCAGGAGAAGGACGCTAGCCCAGGCTTGAAAAGCAGAAAAGGAATCTCCTGGAAGCCATAGCACTAGCAGCTAGGACCCACAAGTGCCTAAAACTCTGAATGAAGGAATTCTTCCTCAGAAATCAAAGGAGCTTGATCCCAAGAGAGAGGGACAAACCCCAATTGCTTTTTTCCTTCTCTAGTCTCCCATATATTGGTCTAAGACATGGGCAGAGTCACAGAAAGTGCACAGGTGGTAGTTTTCTGGCCAGAGGACCAAAAGAGAAGCCCAGGGAAACCACACCACTGTGAAGATCACGGAAGGGGAGAAGACTGGAAAAGCAGCCCTATAAACTTGTTTATTATGAATTCCTGGTCTCAGCCTAAAGCTGTGCAGATATCATCCTAAACATTAAACCAAAGACTTATAACTGGCCACTAGGTGGCACACATGTGGAAATGATCAGAAGATGTGACAAGTACTTATAAAGACTAAAAACAGAATCAGCATTGGAAGCACAACCCACAAAAGGAGGGCTGAAACTCAACAAGATCGTCAATGGAATATACATGTAAGACTGGGTCACTTCATTGTACAGCAGAAATTATCACAACCTTGTAAATTAACTATACTTCAATAGAACTTTACAAATAAAATAAAATAAAATAAAATAAATGTTCAAATAACCCGAAAGTAGACAGAAAACAGAACATTTTTCCATACCAGTAGTCCCTGGATCCTCAGAATTTGTATCAATGTTAGTATAGTGTTCTAACTTATTCACCAGTTGTGTTTCAATCTGATGAAGACTATGATCTTTGATAGCATTTTCTACATCTTCAGTGAATTTAATCTGCTCTGCCAAGCATAATATCTAATGAATAAAGATAAAAATTATTTTTAAAAGCTGAATTTACTTAGAAATATTTTATAAAATTTAAGGAAAGATACCTTTTCCAAATTTTCAGTTACATATTGACTCTCTGTAACCTAATGTCTCACTGGTACCTCAAATATTGATAGAGCAATACATTTGTAGAAAAAGCATTTTAAGCTTACTTCCCAGAACTCAGCTCATTCTGTTCTCCTATAGGCCTATTTCCAGGTCTTGGGACCCACCAAGTTTATAATAACCCAGGTGCCTTTGTACTTTCTTCCCATGACTCTCTCCTCATAAATGGTTTCTTTTCAACCAGTAAGAAGATGAAAGATATCAGAGTATGATGCATTCTGTTTAATAAAAAGGGTCATCTTCTAGCATTCCAAAATAATCTCCCAGTATACTAGTGAAGTCTGCAATTTCAAAATGCTAATTTTTCTTATATTAAGATCTGTTTTAATCTTTCAATCTAATATCCATAAGTCAAAACTAAATATAGATCAAGACTGATATCTCCATGTTTATATAAAACATGGAATATTAAAACTGAGAGAATTTCTATAATAGTATCAATATTGCAAGGCTACTAATAAAGCAAATTACATTTAAATACCAGCTATTGAAAACTTACATTAAAATACTTTGACAGAGTTTGTGGATAATTAAGGAAAACTGATATCCTTTAAAGACATGATCCATCACCATATGACAACACTAAACCTACTGACTAATTACTATTGAACAGACTTTTTCTGATATGTATCTTTCAGCATTCAGAAAATATCACCAACTGCCTCTGTTTATCAGATTAACTCATTAACTATCAATATATATAAATTTTAAGACAATATGGTAGGCTAAGCTACTTTTTGCTCCAACTTAGGATACTATATAATTAACACATTAAGTTCTTTAATGAAAGAGAAAGCCAATTAATAAGTTTCCAGGGCAAAGTCATCTCCCATACATTGTAATACAAAACTCACCAGCTTCTTTAATCATGTATATGATGAAGCATTTAAAGCAGATACAAATCTGCTTTTTGAGAAAGGACTTTGCTCTTTAATTTTCATATGAAAATATTCACTTGCCACATCAAAACTAATATTTGTATATGTGGATTTCCTTTCAAGCAATATTACTGAATTTCTGCATTATAAATGCACATCAGTATCTCAATTTTTAATAATCTGCTATATGATTTCTGCAAGAGGCTAACAGAAATGATACCCCAGTTACAGTCTTGACTAATTTTCATGTCGTATTACCATTAAGATACCTGAAGAGACACTAATATCTTAATTACCTAAAATGTAATGATCACTAAGGGTGCCTTACAAACATATATGATTTAAACTTCAAAATAAGTTGCCATGTAGGTATTATCATACCCTCTTAGCTAACTGTCAAAAAGGATCACTCAGAATATAACTGGCAGAGGTATGATTTGAACCAACGTCTGTCAGATTCTTTCCACTTTATCATGCTGTCTCCTTCCCAGACCTGAAAGTGCCTTCTCTACTTCAGGTCCTTACAAAAATGTCTTCAGAGAACTGAATTAAGAGTACACAGTAACTTTTGCTGGACATTTGCATAACAAGTTATACCACCCAACCCCCTTACATAAATAATCTTGGGATAGATTTTTCTTAACATTAACTGCTAATAAACTAGAATTCTTTTTTTTTTTGGTAGATAATTAACTATTTACATTTTTAGTAGTTAACATTTTTATTTGACTGCTCAGAGCCCAGAACTAAGTTTCAAGATCAAATTCCTTAGCCTGTGGTTCTCAGTATATCTCCTGATCAACTGTCATTTCCCCAATCCAATAATTATGCAATTCTTACATTTGCATATTTTTTAATATTGTACACTTTATTCTAAGTCAATTTAAATGCTACCTGAAGTTGATAGAGTACCAGTATATATTTCCAGAGGTAACAGAGCTTGGAATGGCATTATTATCACTGATGATTACTTTTATTTTTCTCTAAGAACTTACAATTTCTTTAAACATATTTTAGTTTGACTCAAATTGCTAAAGGACGCAAGTGACGTGAATGACAAAACACCTAAAAATCTAAAATGTTTCAAGTTCCCTATTTAACTTCTCACGCTTTAAAAGAACCAACATAAAAACATGTCCTAATAGCTACTAAACGTTTTAATGTGGAAAATAACAGCTGGGTAGATTTTCCTATGAGAAATCATAGGATATCTCAGTACATGCCTTTCATATTCCCTACGAAATAAAGTTCCTGATATCCTACTTCTGTGGTGTTAGTCTAAACCAGCAATAAAACAAATCCTGGATAAGGCAAGACATGTAACCCAAGCCTTAGTGCTACACTTTAATAAGGCTAAATGAGTTGTTTGTTTGTCTTTTGTCTTTTGAGGGCAGAACCCGCAGCATGTGGAGGTTGCCAGGCCATAGGTCGAATCAGAGCCACAGTTGCCGACCTACACTACAGCCACAGCAACACCAGATCCAAGCCACATCTGCAGCCTACATCAGAGTTCATGGCAATGCCGGATCCTTAACCCACTGAGCAAGACCAAGGATAGAACCTGCAACCTCATGGTTACCAGTCGGATTTGTTTCTGCTGTGCCACAATGGCAACTCCCAGAACACATTTTTTAAGACACCTATCTAGTATCCAGTCTTACAGGAATGAGTTCCTATGAAGACTAAGTTGCTGCGATCTCTACACCAATCACGTTACCTAGCTCTCTGCGACCCTGCCAAGGTTCTACTTTGGTGTTATGACTATATTTCAGCCCTACACTAACACTCTGCTAAACCCCTGCCAGATCCAACCTCTTATACCAGTCCATGGGAAGGATGGCGGACAACATTATAGATCCTATACCTCTCCATCAATGATGGACTAATCATCTGGAACCATGCAACTACTACACAACTGACTCTTCCTCAATTGTGACTCTTCCTTAGTTCCTGGATAGCTTAGATCTTGACAGGCCTTCTGCTTGAAAGCATCCAAATTATAGCAAACTAATGGAGCTAGAAGAGGACTTCACTAGCATGCAGCTTCTCCCTCACATTTTACACCTGAAGGAAACTCAGAAGTTAAGCATTTGTCACTGTTAACTGTCAAAGGAAGAGCAAAGATGCCAGTTGTTTGAGTCTCCTGACCTCTAGACCAGGATCTTCCAATGATACCATTCCTACCTCTATTCTAGGCATAAGCCCTCTTACCTGTGAAGGAAAAAAGGATGGGTCAATTGCACCTTGAGAATTTCGTCCAAGAGTAACACATTCTATCAACAACTCTTTCAAAGTTTGCTTCATTTCCAAGGCTAAATCATTTAACCAAGTCTGAAAATAAAATCAGAAATATATTATTTCTTATTACACAAGTTATATAACAAATATACAATCTAATGATCCTATTATTTTATTGCAGGAGGAGGGTTATAATTTCTTATTGATTCTCACACTCCCAAAATGTATTTTATGGCATTTTTTTATTAATAAAAGATTAAATAAATTGAAGAAAACTCTTTTTTTCACTTCTTGGAATAACAATAAGTGTGAAAACTCAAACATTTGTCATTAGCTATTGCTATCATCTACACAAACCAAAAAAAAAATTTAAAAAGTAACCCACTCATTTCATCATTATGACAAATCAAACTAGATAATTCAGCTAATAAATTAAAGCCACAGTGACTAGCTAAGACCCCTGGCTCATGCTATACTGTTGATCTCATGTTCAGAAAGCTGTAACCATAGGAAGGGATTTTTTTCATTAGGGTGAACCACATTATTTAAGGAGTTAAGCTCCCTCTTCAAACAAAACTAACTCTGTTTCAAAGTGCAAACAATACATTTGATTACAGATAAAATAATAAAAATTAACTGAAGTGAAAACAATGGCAATTGATAAAAAACAATAATGAATATTTAAGAATCACTACTTAACTTCAAAAAACTGTTATCATTTGCAATAAAATTTAACGGCAAAAAGCACAATCTGAAAGAGCTTTTCATTATTACCTACTTTAAGTTTTAGCTTTTTATTGCTTATCTTTAGAGCACTTTCCAGTATTAAAAATAGCACAAACTTCTGCCCCAAGAGTAAAAAGCTCTCAGTGCAAGGCAACAGACTCCTACTCTGCTAGTCATCACGGGAGCTTCCAAAGCTCCAATTTTCCTTTAATGGCAAAACTTCACAAGCCCAGCTGCTAAAAGCTTTTTCTCTCTACTCATCTGGTCCCAACAAAACCAGAAGAAAGGAAAATAACAATAACAACAAAAACAACAAAACCTTTCACAAACATCAGTGTTACTTAATAAAGTTTCTATGATTTCAATCACTACTCTTATATACTCAACATCCAATAAAATGTTGAAGCCTAAGCAGGAATGAAAAGTTTACTAAACTGAATTGATACAGGCATGATAAAGCATGGCCTTGACTTCCAGTTGGAAGATAATTTGGAACCTAAAAATTACAATTCAATGTAGTATATCCTATTGTTATTTGGTTTTAGCTACATAACTATAAGAGGCTTTGACTGTTCAATTCTAGTCCTGTAGAACCAATTAATCAATAGTTGTTCTATTAAAGGTACTTGCTCATTCAAATCATCTTATACAACTAAGATTTTAAAGAAATCATCTTATACAACTAAGATTTTAAAGAAAAAGAAAACAAAAACTTAATGAGTACATATATTCCAAACACCACAGTATACTTAACCAGTTATTTCATTTTATTTTTAACAGAAAGTCTTTGTAATGGCTAGTTGGACTCCCACTTTACAGTTAAGAAAACAAATGCTCTAAGTTACATAGCTAATAAGTTGTGGAGCTAAGATTAACATCCAAGTCTTTTTGACTCCAAAGCAAAAAAAAAGTTTTCATAATTGCATGCTGCCTTCGAAAAACTAAAAATCCATCTTCTCTTTAATATCATATTATTCTCAACCTAACAAAACTTATTTTTTTAAAATAAAAGTTTCCTTAAAGGTCTAAATTAACCAACTTATTCTACAAATCAACTAAATTACTTTTGATACAAATTTCATATAGTTAATTCTTTTTATTTTCACGCTTGAAAAAGAATTACTTACCTCTACATTATTTGACAGAAGAACTTTATTTTTAAAAGGTACAACTTCTCCTTCTAAAGATTTCATTGCGGTTATATGTTTTGATTCCTCATCAAAGCATACACTGTTAATACCTACATTACAAAGGCAAAAATTTAAATGCAAAAGCATAAAGACATATTTAACAGATATTATACATGATTACCATTTAATACACAATGTATACCTCATAATATACATTATAATATATGATAATTATATTAATTCAATTATGTAGTGTAATAGAATAGCTTTTCATAACCCAAAACCAGAAACAACCCAAATGGCCATCAGGTGAAGGGAGAACTTATGATATACTCAAAAAATTGACTATTTTCAGCAATAAAAAGGAATAAAATATAGCTATAAGTATCTTGAAAACTTTATGAAGAGCAGAAAAAAGCCAGGCTCAAATGAGTACCTAAGAATACATATTGATGGTCCCATTTATATGATATGAGGCAAAGAGATAAGAGGATGTGGAGGGGGTGGGCAAATAAGACTCCCCTTCCCCCAAATTTGCACTCACTTTACAGTATATAAAAAAACTTACAACACATTACCTAATTTTGACTTTCAGAAAAACTCTTTAAGTTACTATTTCCAGTTTAAAGAAACTAGGTTTCAGAAGTATACTAATAACTAATGAATAGGTAAAGATAGAGCTTGAAAACAAGCTTGCTGTTTCCAAGCGCTCTTTCCACCATCTCCCACAGCCCAAACCACAGTCACAGATAAGACTCTAAAGCTTCAGATATACAGTGGTTAGTAAGTATATCTGTCAAGCACCAGAGAATAAGTATTTTGGACTTTTACAGGGCATAAAGTCTGTGTCAACTACTCAACTCTATGCTTAAGCACAAAAGCAGCTATAGACAACAATGTGCCTGGCTTTATTCCTTCCAACAACATCTTATTAAAAAAAAAAAAAAAAAGGTAGCAAATCAGATTTGGTCTGTGGACCCCAAGTTTGCTGCTCTCTAATTATAAGTGAAGATGACGAAAATGTTTCACTTAATTTGAAAAATACAGCTCTCTTCTGGAAGTTTTCTGGTGGCTAAGCAGGCATTGTTACTGCTGTGACATGGGTCACTACTGTGGTATGGGTTTGATCCCTGACCCAGGGAACTTCCACATGCCATGGGTGCAGCCAAAAAGAAAAAAGAAAAATATATCTCTTTTCCAACAAATAATATTTCAAGAATAACCATCATTGTTTTCATAGCAAATTGACATGTAATTCCATATGTAATTACCCAACTAAAGTGATTCAACAACATTGAAGCATATGGCACTGTTATTCTACACTTTTTACCAGGAAATCTCACCTATCCCCATAGTCTAATTATTATCTATACACAGATTACTCCCAATTTTACATCTCCATCCCAAGTATCTCTACTAATAATAATTGCCTATTGCGTATCTTCACTGGGTCGTCACTCAGGAGACCTAAACTCAATAATGAAGGGATATGTTCTCTTCACTTGCAGGCCTCTGCACTTCCTATTCCGTCTGCCTCCCCATTTTTCCTTTAGCTAAGATCCACACATTCTTCAGATCCCACCTGAGATATCATCCTTTCATACCAAAAACCGAGGTAAATGTCTTCATAGACACAGCTATAACACCACATACTCAACAGTGACCATAGAAATTGTCATATACTGTATTTGTCAACTTACTAGTTTCCCTTGGCTACTAAACTATAAGCTCTATGAATGTACGACCTGTGTTTTATTCAATAGTCTGCATAAGAGCCTAACATGACTGGCAGATAGCTGAAACTCAGAGAGCTGCTGAATGAAGTTGGATCTTACCAGCAAACAACTTCTTAAGGTGAGACTGAATCACTGATGGGTTAGTAGACTGGCCCAGTATTTCTAATAAGTCATCATCACCAATAAAGTAAAATCTTGGGAATGCTGAGCGTTTTTCCTTAAAAAAATTAAAAACAAAAAGAATAATCTCCTTTTAAATAATTAAGGTATTAAAGTATGCTATAATTTATTATATAAGGATTTTTTCTAAAAACATACCTCTAAAAATTCATTTAATGATTTCTGGCATCTTTGAAGTTGATCAAGTATCGTAAGTAGAGTATTTCTGATTCCTGCATGAGTAGTTAATGTCGTGACTCTATTGTCTTTCTTGATGTCAGTCATTATTGATCTGAAGAAAGAAAAAAAAAGGTGTTTTCACACCTATTTTAACCATTTCTGGCTGAGAGATATGGAGACTTTTTGCCTGCTTAAAACAAACTAGTAACATAATTATAACAGCAACACATCATTATGCTTCTAGTAGATTAATAATATTAATATTAATTAATAATATTTCATTACCATTTTTAACCCCCATCATTGCACATTCTCCTATTTCATTCATTCAGTAAACAAATATGCAGCCCTACCTCACAGAGATAAAGGTCCAGTGACAGATATAAAATAACTTGTCCAAATATTCAAATAAAATTAAGATAAATGCTAAGAAGCAAAAGTACAAAGGATTGTTAATGGGACAACCCCTAACCTATGACATCTTACAGGAAGTAATTTAAACTGGGATTTGAATGATGAATAATTTAAAGTCAATGAGTAGGAGGGAAACAATTTCTGACAAAGACTTTGAGAAAGAGCTTGGTATGTTTGAGAAACTAAAGGCTAGAATAGCTAAAGCCAAAAAAGGAGAGCAGCACAAGAAAAGGCTAGAGAAACAGGTAAGAAGCATATCCTCTGATGTGCGTTATCCTCAGAGCAAGAGAAAACCATTTTAAAGCTTTACTTAATGTCATAAAGGAAAAAAGTGATGTGACTTTATTTTTAAAGACTACTCTGACTGTTGTATGAAAAAAAAAAAACAAAAAAAAAACCTTACTGGAGAAGACAAGAATAAGTCACAAGATTAGGCAGTAATCCAAGTGAGTGACAATAAAATACTTTAGAATAAATCAAAGAAGTAGAGATATAAGAGATATAATAGACAAGTAGGTTAGAGTCAACAAAATTTGGTAACTTAGTGGATTTGGAAGTGGAGGGAGAAGTCTAAGATAACCATTATGCTTCTGCTTTGCACAATTAGGTGGTACCATTTATTGGGAAAGAAATCAGAAAGAGAAAAGACTTGTGGGAAAGTCATTGGGGGTAAACTCATGAATTTAGTTTTGACATGTTGAGGATGTTTAGTACATTTGAAGCTCAGAAGAGACATATAACCTCAATATATGTGAGGAAATTTCAACAAATAAAAGAGAACTGATTCTAGAATGGTTAAGATAATTATGGAAAAAACATTACAGAATGAGAAAAGAACCTAAGGCTGGGGAATGTCTACATCTAAATGTTTAGAGAGGGCTGAGGACTAGGAACCAAGAGTAGAACCAGAGAGACAGAGAAAAAAAACAAAGAGAACAGTATCACAGAAGCAGAGTAGCTTTTCCAAGAAAGAAGATATGTTCAAGTCTATTAAGTACCAATCAGAGATAAAGTAAAATGAGAAATGAAAAATGTCCATCAGATTTATAATAGGAAAGTCATTGCTAACTTCAGGAAATATTAGGTCATATATCAGTAATATTATCATCACTACTATCATTATACTATGGAAACATTATAATATTAGGTAGCATAGTAAAGAGAGAAACCAGAGCAAAATGATTTAAGAAGTAAATAGCTGAATGATAGAAAACAGTTTCTCAGGAAGACTTGCAGAAAAAAAAATTGAAGACACAGGTAACATTAATAATGTAAAAGTAACTAACTTGTTTAAGTACCTCGCAATATGAATATGAATAAAAAACTGTCATACGTCTTTATACTGACCTAAAATCTTCATCAACTCTGTTGAAGCGTGTCTGTTCCTTTGGCAATGCTCCACGGCCAAAAATGGGTTCCAAATATACCCACTTTCTCTGAATATGGTTTAAATTCTGTAGGTACTCATCTAACTCTGCAAGTTTTCTTTCCCAAATTGATACTTTATCTTCAAATCCTTTATAATAAGGAGAATCCTTTAAAGATTGAAGAAGGCATCTATTATCTCCAACTTGATTTACCATATCTTTCCAGTCTTTAATCAGCTTGATAGTTCGACTTTGGCTGTCTTCATAATCAGTCAATGTAAATACTGCTCCAACTCCCCAAAGATCAAGTTCACGTAAAGCTTCTCTGATTGTAACTTCACCTTGCGCCCGAATATTTAAATCCTATTCAATACGAAATATCCATATTTATTATTTCAACATTATCATATAAGTTATAAGATACCTATTTTATAAGAAGATATACTTTTATTTGGCTTTTGACTATAAGGCCAAAAAAAAGTGTAAGTGGATATATTTTACATGCAGTCCAAGAGAATTACTGGCTAACATATCAAGCGATATCAGATATTAAGTATCTAGGTCCACATGATCAAAATACAAAGTTCTGCCTTATGCTTTTTACTTCTAAAAACAAAATGGAAAATTTAAGCATCTGTTGCAAAACACAAAAATATTTAAAATTTTCAGACCGCAGCAATTTTATTGTAACTTAACTGTAAGTTCCAATACATCTAAAATGATTAACAATCATCTAGAGTTACCTCCTATGGCATATTTTTTAAGCTTATGATTATCTACATAAGCTCCAAGATTATTGGCAAATATAAAAGGATATATAATAGATAGAAAACAAAACAATTTGTCATCAAGAATCCTTTCATTTTTAGGAGTTCTCTTCATGGCTCATCAGAAACGAATCTGACTAGCATCTATGAGGAAGCAGGTTCGATTCCTGGCCTCACTCAGTGGGTTAAGGATCTGGTGTTGCCGTGAGCTGTGGTGTAGGTTGCAGATGTGGCTCAGATCTGGTGTTGCTGTGGCTGTGGCATAGGCCAGTGGCTACAGCTCCAATTCAACCCCTAGCCTGGGAACCTCAACATGCCATAGGAGTGGCCCTAAAAAGCAAGAAAAAAAAAAAGAATCCTTTCATTTTTACATTGAATGGGCAGACAGAAAATAGAAAATCTGCTATTTATGATATAATTGTGCAAGTTTTACTTTTACAAAATACCTTTGCTAAACCTGTTAGCGGAGTGATTCCTTATTTAGTTCTCTGAATTTCTGTACCATTTAGCTTCTTTTTATAACATATCCTATAATTTTAAATGTATTTTATGTAAAAAGATTTGTACTTGTTTTTTGATTAAAGCTGACTCCCTTCTTAAAGAAGGCACTTTATTTCATATGTTTTCTCTCTTAAGAAGGGGATTACATTGTTTCTATACCCCCCATCTATGGATTCAGATGTATTACTAATGAAAGAATACTGAAATAATGGAACCTTGTCACTACTTCAAGGAAAGAAAGAAATTTAACTTGCTATTTTATTTAAACAAAATATAAAGGAAAATTGTATGTTAACAATGGTCAGATCTATGAGATACCTATAAAAGCGATTCTTACTTTAAGGTCTGAAGCTTTGGCAACAATTGTATCTGCTACTCTAAGCAGATCACCAAAAAGTAATTTTTCTAGACTAGTTCCCCTAGGAAGGCCGAGTAGACGAAAAAGGTCAAGCCAGTGATCCGGAGAAAGATGCTCCCCTCTTACATATTTCAAGATAGGAACTGCAATCTGTTAAAAAGAAGAGGAGGAAAAAGACATACGTACATATATATATTAGCAAAATGCAAGGTGTTGCTTAATTTTATTATTATCTATAACATTCCGAATTACTCTATGTTATTTAACAATCTTAAAATATCAAATTCTCAAATAGAACTGTATAAAGCTTTTTGTTAAACATTATTGTGGATACATGCTGCAAATTTCCCTTTGTAGCTTTATATATTTTAAAACATGACCTAAAATATTTCTATTTTTATAGTTGTAGAATATGACCTATATCCTAAATAAGCCAAATGACCTATATCCTAATTGCTAAGTCATAGCAATATAGTTACAAACACTTCAAATTATAACTTTAACCATAAATTTCTTAGTTATAACTTCTTTAAAATTGAAGCAGAAACACCAGCGGCTGCTATGGTTTACTCTATATTTTCTATTTTTTCCACGTAATGGAATCATTAAAAAAATGTATAAACTAAAATTACAGTTCAGTCACTATATAACAGGAAGACATATGAAAGCTCCAAACATGATTTTTAAATGGTAGGATTAGTAAAACTATCTTACTTTATATTTGTCAATCTCTGATTGTAATTTCACTGTCATTACTGAATGCTCCTCAACTTTTCTTAATCTGTCATGCCAGTTCATCAAAAATTCCTCAAACAGATAGGTCTTAGTCCTGTAAAATACCAGAAACACATCTTTTTTTTCCCCAGAAACATATCAAATTTACATCCCCCAAACCACCACAAAATTATTAGGATATAAATATTGTTCATGAATCAAACCGAAAAGTAATCCAATCTTCATTGGCCATTTCTTGAAGTCCTTGTTGAAACTCTTCATAAAGGGCCCAAATTTGTGCACAGCTCTCAATGTCCTTAGAGATGCTGTATGCCAAAGAGAAGTTGGGCTCTTGTAGTCCAAAATGATGGCAGTCATCACTATAGCAACAAGAAGCAAAATATCATTAGATTTTAAAAAAGAGAAACTGTTAAATATCAATAAATTTAACTAATTAATAAGTTAACTGTATTCCCTGTGTGTATATTTATGTGAACGTATCTGATAGTGGAGGTAGTGAGTGGGGGACTATGGTACTTCACATGACAGTTCTACTATAACTACCTAGCTATGGGCTCTTCTAAATTCATTAACAGGCATTTTTTTCCCAAAGAGTCAAAAGAAAATTGGTGATAAACATCATTACATTGAATATATCTCCTAAATATATATAGAATTGTATATATTTATGAATTGATCTGAGAATAGATTAATATTATTATCCATTAATATTCTTTTCAATCAAAATGGCTTCTAGAATATACGATATTCTTTATCTAATTAGTGTAATGCCAATTAATAATTGTGGTACTAAAACCTCCATTCGGCTATGAAGGCAATTAATTTATGGACTCACTCACCTAAACAGACCAAATCTAAAACAATGATTAAATTTAATATCTTGTAATTCTGTACTATAAAACAAATGTTTTTCTTTGAAGTCTCATCATTTTGCTAAGTTAATTTTTTTTCTCAGAAGCTCTATAAGTGATTTTCCATTAATTTTATACGTTATATTTTTAAATACAATGAGACCACAGAAAGCAAGTATTCCACCTTCTTAATTTAACTTTGAATTAAATTTAATTTTCCATTATTACTTAATTTCATATTATTACTTGTATTATTTCTATTTCTATACCTAACCAGAAATTTGCTTTTCTCTTAAAATCCTAATATAATTCGACAACTCCTAAGGAGGCAGTAGCCTGGGCATTTTATACTGGTACTTTTAAAACTGCTAAAGTTTATAAGAAAAGACATAGATATAAGAACATTACTAGCCTAATAAGTGAATATAAAACTTTTTTTGAAAATGAACACTATCAGTTTTAAAGAAAAAACATACACCAGCTTTTTTCTTGTGACCTCCAGATCATCAAACTCAATTTTTTTCTCTTTTATTGACTTTGCACTTTTATCAAGAGCATTTTGCTGGCCAGTTTCAATAACATCATCACCAGGCTTTAGTTGGTCCCAACGAGCTTTAAATTTTTCCAGTTCTTGATAATAGACCTGAAGACGTGATTTCACATTTCCTTTCATCACTTCAATCTGTAAGCCAATAGAGTTTACATAATTTAAGTCAAAGTAAAAATCTTATTTTACATTCACATTTTTATTTCTAACGTTTTCTATTTAAAGGTCAAAAAAATATTCCCACTTTGCTGTACAGCTGAAATCAACAGAACAATGTATATCAAGTATAATAGAAAAAATAAAAACCTAAAAAAAGTTAAAAAATAAAAAGATTAAAAAGTGGAGTTCCCGTCGTGGTGCAGTGGTTAACGAATCCGACTAGGAACCATGAGGTTGCGGGTTCGATCCCTGGCCTTGCTCAGTGGGTTGAGGATCTGGCGTTGTCATGAGCTGTGGTGTAAGTCGCAGGCGCGGCTCAAATCCCACATTGCTGTGGCTCTGGCACAGGCCAGCAGCTACAGCTCCAATTAGACTTCTAGACTGGGAACCTCCATGTGCAAAGGGAGCAGCCCTAGAAAAGGCAAAAAGACAAAGAAAAAAAAAGATTAAAAAGTATCAATATAAATTTTTCAAAAGGTTATTTTTAATTATGATTCCATGTATAATTAAAAAAAACTCAAAAACAGGAGTTCCCATCATGGCTCAGCGAAAACAAATCTTACTAGCACACAGGTTCAATCCCTGGCCTCACTCAGTGGGCTAAGGATCCTACATTACCATGAGGTGTGGTGAAGGTTGCAGATAAGGCTTGGATCTGGTGTTGCTGTGGCTGTGCCATGGGCCAGCAGCTACAGCTCCGATTGAACCCCTAGCCTGGGAACCTCCATATACCGCGGGTGAGGCCCTAGAAAGACAAAATGACAATAAATAAATAAATAAATAAACTTACATAACAAGAGATACATAGCAAACATCATCATTACAAAATCATTCATGTAATTAACAGCAGCCATCATAAACATCAACAAAATTAATGTGAAAAAAATGTTTGATCAGTGACTGCCAGTTGTTTTGAGTATACCGCTGCTTGACAAAGCAGGGCATTTTCCAGGCTCCCATGCAGCTAACAGCCATAAGACTAAGTTCTGGTCAATAGAATTTGAGTGCAATAGATGTATACAACTTCCAGATAATATTCATAAAAGACACCATACATTGAAAGTGACAAATTTATTCACAAGAAAGACTGAAAATAACATTACATGCATTCCTGGTGTGGTAGAAACTGAAGATAAATTATGACATGATCATCATGCATACAAAGTGTTTTACTATTTAGAAGTACTATGGGAGGTCAATTTCATCAGCAATATAAAATTCTTATAAATCTGAGCTATAATGGAATAAAGATAAGCAAAGAATCTTAAGTGAGAAAATACTGTTTCCATTTTAACAAAATGACTGAAAGGTTCTCACCTGATCTTTAATCATAAGTTGGTGACTTTCCATCATCAACTCAAATTTATCCCACTTAGCTTTCAGATTGCTAATTGTTTCTAAACCTCCACCTGCTACAGTTCGTAAAAGTCTGTTTTTATCTTCAGCTTCTTGAAATAAGGGCAAAATCTAAAGGTTAAAATATAACACGTGAAAAACGATTGATTCTATCAAATTTCTTAAGATTCCATTTATTTTAAATTGTATCACGATTTGCTTTTTTAAATAAAGATTGTTGCCTTTAAATAATTTGTTAAATTCCTTGATATGATGTTTCTAATACTCATTACATACAAACTCAACTAAGGCACTTGAACATCAGAGGTTAAAAAGGATAATGAAAGTGGTACAATGAGACTGAATTAAACTGTGACCTAAAGACAATACTACAGCTGTTCAAACCAAAGTTCATATTATAAAAGTTCCACTCAAAAAATGCTAAAGAGGCTTCTAAAAGAACTATGCTTGGTGATTATCTAAGAGCATAAGTTAACTAAATTATCTTAATAGAGAAGAGAAAGTCATGGAGAAAAGGTGCTTAAGAAAGGGACAACTGAAGATGCAGAATCAAAGGCCTATATTCAGTTTCTCCCTGAAAGGCCCTGAATCATATATAATTAGAAGTTTGTTAAACAGTCTGGGTATAGGTCAATAAGTATTAAACTGCTCAAACTGCTTCTAAGCCTTTAAAGCACCACAAACAAGTGTCCTATAATTTATATCTGTACTTTTACTACTCAACAAAGCAATCAAATCCACTGAACGGTATTTAAAAATCACTGTGCAAACATAAAAACATCCAAAAATTCAAATATATCTCAATGACCAGTTTGCAATTCCTGAGCAGAATCAGCTTCACCTGAGAAACAGAGAAAAACAATGAACCAAGAACATGTTGTACTAGGAAACTCAGAGTAAAAATAGTAGACAGTAGACGAAGGATTCTAATTTCCTACACGTGAACAGAACTTAGCCTGTAAAAACATTACAACAGTTCCCAAGGCTACCTGCAAGCATTCCTACTTCTTCAAATCCATGTACCAACAGAGAGACATATCGAAACACAATTCTGTAACAATTTGCTGCTTAAATCCAACAACTCTTTAGTATCCACAAAATCAAACCTAAGATCCTTAATGTGGCTCACATGACCTAGATTCTGACCAGCTCTTTATACTGTCACATGCTATGTCCTGCTTCACATATTCTTCTGAACATACATATATTTCTCTCCTTTTTTTTTTTTTGATGATACACTTCATGTCTTTTGTCCCACTTCACTATAAATCTCCTTTGCTACCTCCATCTATGCTTGAACTCTAAATTCTGGAATGCTCAACCTGAATCTTATATCCTCTACTATATATCTACTGTTGAATCCTATGGCTTTAAATATCATGAATATATAGATGACTTCCAAATATATATTCCATCTTTACCTTTACTCTAAATTCTACATGGCACCTCAATCTGAACCACTTCCAATCTCCAAACTCTCCTCCTCAGTCCTCATCTCAGTAAATGGTACCATTTAGCTTCCCAGCTGCCCAAGCCAAAAACTTAGGGGACACGTTTATTTCTCTTTCCTTAACACCCATCTACTTTTAATGCATCAGAAAACCTTGCTTGTAACTCTAAAATACATCATCAAGCTCTCCAGCTCTTTCTCATATCCTCTGCTACTACATGGTACAAGCTTCAATCATCACTTGTCTTCCAATTGCAATATCCTACTACTGGAATCTCTGCTTCTTTGGTCTTCCTCCAATTCATTCCCTACAGAGCAGCCACAGTCATCGCCTCAAAATGTTAAAGACACCATGTCCCTTCCCCGCTTAAATTCCTCTAAGGACTTTCTATTACTCTTAGAAAAAAATTAAAACTTAGGATTGTCTAAAAGAACCTTCATAATCTGGCCCTTGCCTACCTCTTCAATTTCACTTCAAACCATTTTTTCCTTGAAAAATATGGCTTTCTTAATAACTCCTTTTCTTGACAATATATATCTATCTCTTCCTTGAGCATACCAAGCTCCTTCTCTGCCTTAAGATCTTTGTATCGGCTGTTTTTTCTGCCCCCTAAATCTTAGAATGGTTGCTTCCTTAGTTTTCAGATCTCAGTTTAGATGTCATCTGAGAAGGTCTCCACGATCACCCACCTGTAGAAACATCTCCCATTCGAGCATGCTCATTCTCTCACTGCTCTAGCTCCTCTTGCTCCCCTCACTCTATTTCTGTCTGTCTCTGTCTCCGTCTCTCTCTCTCTCTCGCTCACACACACACAAACACAAATCTGAATTCCATGAGATACAGCACATATATGGTACAACCACAACTCCCAATATGATAGCTGGAATCTATCAGGTGATCTCTAAGTACCTGTCATATAAATTAATGAATGAATGCCTCTGTGATCAAGCTAATTACCATAGCTTATAATGTCATTCCTTCTTTAGTTACTTCATCCTATAGACAAATACATTACTTTGTCTTTAAACCCTCTTTATACCTTTAAAGTTTGTAATTCCTTCCACAATGAAGACATATTATTTCACTCACCTCTAATCTATCTTACAATTTTAAGTCCATCCCATAAAAGGAACATATAAAAGTCTGTATTCTATTTTGAATTATTTCTCTACTCGTCTAAACATAACTAAGATCATCTATAATATATTCTATAAAACTCTGGCTTACTTATTCTAGGCTCATGCCTTCTGGATACTATTTCTATGAATCTTTACCACTGTTTACTATTTGTCTCTATATGAGCTCTTCCACCATATGTGAGAGTGTGACTGTGTGTGTGTGTGTGTGTGCACGTGTGTGTGTGTCTATTCCTAACTCAGCTCTAACTTCATATGTTAGCATTCCTAAAAGTACAACCCTGGAATCAACAGCATGAATTATCTAAGTTTGGTTTTATCCTAATAAGCCACATCATAAAAAAGACTACAAATACTTCTGAAAACAATAATAAGCATTACTCTTACTGTTTCATTACACCAACATAACATCAAGAGTCTAATCATAAAAAAAAAAAAAAAAAAAAGGAGTTCCCGTCGTGGTGCAGTGGTTAACGAATCCGACTAGGAACCATGAGGTTGCGGGTTCGATCCCTGCCCTTGCTCAGTGGATTAAAGATCCGGCGTTGCCGTGAGCTGTGGTGTAGGTTGCAGACGCGGCTCGGATCCCGCGTTGCTGTGGCTCTGGCATAGGCCTGTGGCTACAGCTCCGATTAGACCCCTAGCCTGGGAACCTCCATATGCTGTGGGAGCGGCCCAAGAAACAGCAAAAAAAAAAAAAAAAAGAGTCTAATCATGAACTGACCAATTAGACTAGATTATATGGACTTCTTTATAATATTGAAATTATATTATGTTTCTAAATCACACAAGATTACCCAAAAGAAACATCTCTAGTACAGTACAAAATAAATAAATAAGTTTATGATTCTCACCTCTGGCTTCCGTTCTTGTAGCTTACTATATTGTAAATTTGCATTACCTATCTCTTCCACCGACTGGGGCATAATTGTTAAGATTTCCATAGCCTCAGTAACAAATGTATCAATTTCATGTAAATGAGCTGAATAGTAACAATGAAATATAGGAAATGTTATTAACTCCAGAAATACTCAATTACATAATCATTATATGAAATACAGTAAAATATTAAATTTTCATTTGTTTCCATGAAATAAAATTCAAAATATAGACTAATCAAAATGAAACTAATTGTTTTATATCTTTAAATTTTGAGAAAAAAATTAAAATACACTGATTCTTAACAAGTTTTATTCAAAATTGGTAACATTTTTTAGTCTTTAAATAATATGCTAAAATACATCAGTTTAAAGGAAAAAAGAAACACTCATATTTTGGAAAATAGTACAGGCATACCTCATTTTATAGTGCCTCACTTGATTGAACTTTGTAGACACTGCATTTTTCAAAAATTGGAGGTTTGTGGCAAATTTGTACAGATCAAGTTTACAGTGCCATTTTTCCAAAAGCATTTGTTCACTTCATGTCTCTTGTCATATTTTCGTAATTCGCACAATATTTCAAACTTTTTCATTATTATTATATTTGTTATGGTGGTCTATAATCAGTGATCTTTGATGTTAATATTATAATTGTTTGGGGCGCCATTAATCATGCCCATGTAAGACAGTGAATTTAACCAATAAATGTTGTATATATTCTGACTATCTCCCTATTTCCTAAGAAACAATAATATTGAAATTGGGCCAATTAATAACCCTAAAGTAGCCTCTAAATGTTCAAGTAAAAGAAAAAGTCACGTTTCTCTCACTCTAAATCAAAACCTAGAAATAATTAAACTTAGTGAAGAAGGCATGTCTAAAGATGAGACAGGCTGGAAAGCAAACCCCTTGCACCAACATAGTAGCCAAAGGAAAAGTTCTTAAAGCAAATTAAATGTGCTAATCCAGTGAACACGCAAACGACTAAGAAAACAAAAGACTTACTGTTGATATGGAGAAAGTTTTAGTGGGCTGGATAGAAGATCGAACCAGCCCAAAACAGTCCCTTAAGCCAAAGCCTAAGCAAGAGAAAGCCCCAACTTTCTTCAATTCTATGAAGTCTGAGAGAGGTGAGGAAGTTGCAGAAGAAAAGTTTGAAGCCAACATAGGTCAGTTCATGAGATTTAAAGAAAGAAGCCATCTTTATAACATTAAAGTACAAGGTGAAGCAGCAAGTACTGATACAAAAGCTGAAGCTAGTTATCCAAAAGATCTAGCTAAGATAATTAATGAAAGTTGCTCTAGCAAACAAAAGATGTTCAGTGTAGATGAAGCAGCCTTCTATTAAAAGGTGATACAATCTTTCATAGCTAGAGGCAAGAAGTCAATACCTGCATTCGAAGCCTCAAAAGACAGGCTGACTATTTTGTTAGAGGCTAACGCTGCTGGTGACTTTAAGTTGAAGCCAATGTTCATTTACAATTTCAAAAATCCTAAGCCACTTAAGAATTACTTTCAATCTATCCTGCCTGTGCTCTATCAATGAAACAACAAAGCCTGAAGACAGCACACTTGTTTACAACATATTTTACTGATTAGTTAAGTCTACCATTGAGACCTATTGCTCAGAATAAAAGGTTGCTTTTAAAATATAACTGCTTATTGACAATGCACCTGGCCACACAGGAGCTCTGACAGAGATATACAAGGAAGGAGATTCATGTTGTTTTCACACCTGTTGACGCAACATCCATTCTGCAGACCGTGGATCAAGAAATAATTACAACATTCAAGTCTTAGTTTTTTTCTTTTTGTTAGGGCCACATCTGCGGCATGTGGAAATTTCCAGGTTAGGGGTCGAATTGGAGCTGCAGTTGTTGGCCTATATCACAGCCACAGCAATGCAGCATCTGAGCCACACATGTGACCTACACCACAGCTCATGGCAACACCAGATCCTTAACCCACTGGGGCCAGGGATCAAACCTGCATCCTCAAGGATACCAGTTGGGTTCATTTCTGCTGAGCTGCAAAAGGAACTCCAAGTCTTACTTTTTAAGAAATACATTTCATAAGTGTATAGCTGCCAGAGACAGTGGTTCCTCTGATGGGTCTGGGCAAAATAAACTGAAGACCTAATGGAAAGGATTCACTACCTTAGATGCCATTAAGAACATTCATGACTCAGGGGAAGAGGTCAAAATATCAATGTTAATGATATTAACGTAGGAGTAAGAAGTTGATTCCAATGCTCAGGGATGATTTTGAGGGATTCAAGACTTCACTGGAGGAAGTAACTAAAGATGTGATGAAAACAGCAAGAGAACTAGAATTAGAGATGTAGCCTGAAGATACAAATGAATTGCTGTAATCTCATAATAAAACTTTGAGCTCTAAGGAGATACTCCTTACAGATAAGCAAAGAAACTGGTTACTTGTAATTCTGAGAATCTAGTCCTAGCAAAGATGCTGTGAAGATTGTTGAAATGACAGGAAAGGACTTACAATATTACATACATACCTTCAATATACCAAAGTTAATGAAGCAAGGGCAGGGTTTGAGGAGATTGACTGCTGAGTAAAATGCTACCAAACAGCATTTTACAAAGAGTCAATCAATGCAGCATACTTCACTGACTGATGTTCAATTTAAGAAAGTGAATGCAGCACACTCCATTGACTGACATTCAATTTAAGAAATTTCCACAGCCACCCCAACCTTCAGCAACCACCAATCTGATCAGTAGCAGACATAAACATCAAGGCAAGACCCTCTGCCAGAAGAAAGATTATGACCCACTGAAAGCTCAGATGGGTGGTTAGCATTTTTTAGTTATAAAATATTTTCTAGTTAAGACATATATACTGTTTATTTAGACATAATGCTTACTGACACTTAAAAGACTACAGTATATGTGAAGATAACTTTTATAATCATTGAGAAAGCAAAAAATTCATATGATTTGCTTTATCACAATATTCTCTTTATTGAGGTGGTCTGGGACCCACCCTCAATATCTCTGAGGTATGCCTGTAGTCATTTGAAGAGATAAGGAGAAATGCATTATACCAGAATTACCTACTTTTCTCAGCGACATAATCATAATTGAGATTCATATTTCATAACTATAAAAATCAAAAACTGTCTTTACCCTGGATGGACTTCTTCAAAGAAAGAACAAGCATGTCAAATAACTTCTGGATGAGATCATCAATTACTGTCTTCACAGGGTTACAGTTAATATTTAAACAATCTACCTTGACGGAACTGAAAAATGACAATGGACATATTTGACATGAAACAGAGTAATTAAAGAAAAAAGTGATTATAATACGATTTTATGTAATACATTCTTCAAAATCACCCAAAAGTATTACTGCGATCTTTAAAAAACATTTTGATTTTACTCAGCAAAAATGCCTTACACATATTATTATGAAGTTTGTCATTAAACAATGATTTTATCATAATACTACAGTTTTTAATCATGCAATGCTTCAGTTTTTTAAAAAGCAGCACATTATGGGAGTTCCCGTCGTGACAGAACAGAAAGGAATCTGACTAGGAACTATGAGGTTGTGGGTCCAATCCCTGGCCTCACTCAGTGGGTTAAGGATCAGGCGTTGCTGTGAGCTGTGGTGTAGGTTGCAGAGACAGCTCAGATCTGGCATTGCTGTGGCTGTGGCATAGGCTGCAGCTGTAGCTCCGATTAGACCCCCAGCGTGGGAACCTCTATATACAGCCCTAAAAAGAACACACAAAAAAAGTAGTACATTATGAATTTCTAAGCTATCAACATGAATATATTTAAATGTTTACATCCTTTGCTTGTCACGGTGTAAAATGCACTTATTTAAAGATTTATAAAATAAAATCACTATCCTATAGTTAATAAACCAACAATTATGATAGGGGAAAGAAAATAAAGATAGAAAGTGAATATACTTTATTAAGTCACTAAAACAAAATAATAAAATACCATTTTATACCTGCCTAATTTATAAAAATGCAATGAATTGTTAATTTATATTTTCAGTCACATGGATAAACAGAACTCTTTAGAACTGCTGGTCAAAGTACAAAATAATGCAACTTTGGCAAACAGCAATTTAGCGATCTACATCAAATAATTTTAATATAGGTATATTCTTTTATCTTAGTAACTTCACTCTCAGAATTTATCCTAAAGAAATTTTCAGGGAAGTCTCCAAGATTTATATATCTTCATCAAAGTATTAATTATAATAGTGAAAAATTAGAAATAAGCTAAAAATAGGAATGGCTAAATAAATTATTATACAGCCATACAATTCAAAATCAGGAGTTCTTTGGAGTTTCCACTGTGGCTGAGTGGTTAATGAACCCAACTAGTATCCATGAGGACATGGGCTCGATCCCAGGCCTTGCTCAGTGGGTTAAGGATCTGGCATTTCTGTGAGCTGTGGTGTAGGTCGCAGACGAGGCTTGGATCCCACAGTGCTGTGGCTATGGCGCAGGCCAGCAGATACAGCTCCAATTCTACCCTTAGCCTGGGAATCTCCATATGCCGTGGGTGCGGCCCTAAAAAGACAATAAAATAAAATAAAATAAAATAAAATAAAATTAATAAAATTAATAAAATAAAATAAAATAAAATAAAATCTAGGAGTTCTTTTGTGGTGCAGTGGGTTAAGGATTGGGCATTGTCACTGCAATGGCTCGCTCACTGCTGCGGCGTAGTGTGATCCCTGTCTGGCCCAGGAACTTCCACATGCCACGAGTGTGGTAAAAAAAAATCATATTTTTTAGGACCAGGTAATAATATGGTGAAAAACTAATGATTAGTTTAAATAAAAATAGCAGAAAATGGAATGATCCAAATTTTGTAAGCTTGTGTACTAACGTCATCAAATAATGACAGCACTTGTCATTGTGCTTTTTAGTATTTTTATTTTTTTCCATTATAGCTGGTACTTTTTAGTATTTTTAAAAAACTTATAAAAACAAAACAAAACAAAAAAAAACTTATAAAAACAAAACAAATTTCTCCAAAGAAGACATACAGATGGCCAACAGGCACAAGAAGAAATGCTCAACATCACTAATTGATAGAGAAATGCAAATCAAAACTACATGGTGTACCACCTCACACCAGTCAGAATGGCTATCATTAGTAAGTCTACAAATAACAAATGCAAGAGAGGGTGTGGAGAAAAGGGAACCCCCCTACACTGTTGGCAGGAATGTAAATTGGTACAACCACTACGGAAAACAACATGGAGGTACCTCAGAAAACTAAATATAGAACTACCATATGATCCAGCAATCCCACTCTTGGCATATATCCAGACAAGACTTTCATTCATAAAGATACATGCACCCCTATGTTCATTGCAGCACTATTCACAACAGCCAAGACATGGAAACAACCTAAATGTCCATCGAGAGATGAATGGATTAAGAAGATGTGGTACATATACACAATGGCATACTACTCAGCCATAAATAGCAACATAGATGCAACTAGAGATTCTCATACTATGTGACATAAGTCAGAAGGAAAGACAAATACCACATGATATCGCTTATATCTGGAATCTAATATATGGCACAAATGAACCTATATACAGAAAATAAAGAAATTCAAGGACATGGGGAAGAGACTTGTGAATGCCAAAGGGGAGGGGGAGAGAGTGGGATGGACTGGGAGTTGGGGGTTGGTATATGCAAACCATTGCATTTGGAATAGATAAGCAATGAGATCCTGCTGTATAGCACAGGGAACTATAGCCAGTCGTTTGTGATGGAACATGATGGAGGATAATGTGAGAAAAAGAATGTATGTATATGTGTAATGGGTCACTTTGCTGTATAGCAGAAATTGACATAACATGGTAAATAAACTCTAATATAATCACTAAAAAAGCATAGACTTTTAAGAACATTAATTCTCTACATGGTACTTTTAATGCAAAATGTACTATTCTAAGCAAACACAACTTGAACCAAACTCATTCATCTGAATAAAATCTCGTATTTATCTTAAATTGTAAAAAGTTTAAAATGTCTCAAAATTTTGGCCAAAAAATATTTAGAAAGGCCCTTTTTAAAACATAGGGCCAGGTAATATTCTTAGCAAGTTATAGGCAGTGAATACTCACAGATTCATTTTAAAAATACAATTTTCTCTTAAGGTTTTATTTATATATTCTCAATCACCACTAAGTAGAGTGTTTTAAAATCCAGTTCTTAAGCACCAAATCATAAGAGTTAATCTGTCTTTTTTATGAGGTTATATGATTTTTTGAAATCCTAGAATATAAAACATCAAAATTTCTAATATTTTACACATGAAAACAGATGATTTTGGTATAAAGAAAAAAATTATACCATATTTTACTAATGAATTAAAACATAAAGTGATATGATTACAGCAGAGTTGTACTCATTGAGTACAGAATCCCTTGGATAAGACTAATATCTACTTTTCAATTGAAAATAACTGATAACATGCAATTGAGGCTCATTCAGTCATAGACAGAAAGGGATAGCCACAGACAGCCTACCCAAAAAGTATATCCTTCTTACAGTGTCTGAAACACATAATTAGAATACAGTTTTTCTAACCTTACAGTATATTTTCCAAAAGTATCCATAAAATAAATATCTGTGAGTATATGTATGTACATAGTAGCTTAGATGAATACTTGTTAATTTATTAGCAAGAAATAGAAAAATAAATACTGGAATGCAGGTCAGGTATCTTCGTCTCTGCACTCCCATAGGACAAGGTTTTACATATGGTAAAGAATCACCAGATATTTGTTAAAAGAATGTACAAATGAATTAATAACAATTAAATTATCCTTTATAGGTAATATATGCACAATTAAACAAGACCCCCTTCCTTCATAAGGCTTATTACATAGAATGGTTCCTGTGATATGAATTTCAGAGAGTGAGAGGGATATTCTGGGTTATGAAATGCCCCTCAGAGGGTCTCCTCCACCTTTAGAGAAATACCTAGATTCAGGAACATTTTGTGCATCTCCTAGCACATTCTGAAAGGAATCAGCAATACAAAATTAGAGTCAAATATCCCCCAGTACGCTCTCAGTAGTAGACTCTGACAATTTTTAGACTGTGCCTGTGCACATCAAATATTATTAGATCCTCATACCAGATCTGAAGAGAAGCTCCTTCCCTAATCTATTCTATCTGACTAGGTCTCAGGCAGCAGAACCTCTAGGAGAGGTTCTTTTAGTTTCAGCAATGCCCTACTCAGATGATTCTCAAGTGTCATAGTTGAGCTCTAGAGGAGGTAAGAAGAGGACTTGACTTCAGTGTTACTAAGGAAGAGTACTTGTACTATCCCATGGCAAAAACTGCTATGATACCTAAGTACAACTTTATCTTCTGTACTATACCTTGGAAGTCGTTCTACTTCTTTCCCTTTTATTTTCAGAGCTTTAAAATTTTTCTCCCAATCATGTACAGTAGAAAGATGCTTCTCCACTAGAGCTTCCATATCAACTTGTCCAATTACAATCCATTCCTATTTAAATGGAAAACATTAGTAAATAAAGTAACATTTAAAAGATTAGATTCTAACTACTAAGAATAATTAAAAGGGTCAAATGTCAGGTTTCAAGTAAATTTAATTACATAAATATAATCATCACTGCACATCCTAAAGAATGAATAGAAAAAAACAATATGTAAACATAGAGTGATCATAAAACCTTTCCGAAGAGACTGAAAAAACTTTGTTAGAGTCTCTTTTCAAATTTGACATATACAAAAGCAGAATCACTTTTGCAAAGCCAAGAGCTATTATAGGCTACAAATCTGAAAGCATCTAGATTCAATTAACTCTAGAAAAATAAAATGCAGAAGAAGCATTGCAGTGGCAGTTAAGACATTTTGTTGAATTCTAGTCATACGTCAGAATCAATCAATACATGAGCAATGAATGCAATGAGGGTTTATCTTTGGAGAACTGGTATGATGCCCCTAAACAAAATTAGGAAGTTAAATCATCTCAATTTCATTTACTTTGAGGGCTTCCCTTCATGGATTATTGATCCAAAGTATGAAGAAAATGATATACTTTTCTGAAGGGAATTTAAAATAACAGAGTCACATCAATTTCCAAGTTGACACAACATTCAAAAGAAGAAAAGAAAGGAAAAAAACCTAGTTTCTTGATCTTTAAATAGAAAAAAAAATTTAGGGAAACTTTCGACTCATCTCGGCATCAATCTAGACTGTATAAGAATCCTCAAATTTGACTCTCGGGTTTGCATATATTTATTTTATGCCACAGAAGACACACTGCACATTTAATACTAACTCAATAAGATAAAATGTTGTAGTAGGAGGATAGAAAATTACATGAACCGTACCTTATGTTGGTGTAAAACAGCTGACAATCTCCGAAACAGATCTTCTGCTTTGCTGAAAATAGTCAGAAATCCACTGGCATTTCTATCAATCATAATAGAAAAAATAGATTCATCTCCTGCTTCACCCACTCCCTTAAATTGATTAGGAATGCCGATGAATCTCTTCATTTCTCTGTAATATTTAGCCCGGATTTCTTCAAAAGGAGGCCTGAATTGTAAACGTCCTTGTCTGTGAGCAAATAAATAACTGTAAAATATATATTGCTGGAAAATTACAGATTGAAAATTAAAGTGGGTTTTAAAAAATCTTACTTGTATATTAAGTCTATATTTATTTCTGGCAAATTTTCATTAAGTGCTTCTAAGCCCATCTGATACTGATGCTCCAGAGCTTTGTACAGTTGATGATTCCAGTGCTGTTTCCACGCATGCATGTCACTTGCTTGGAATCCCTAATATATTATATGCACATTTTTTTGTTTAATAATTTGGTGGTAGAATGAGTTTTTGTTTAATGCTTTCATATCACATTTAGTAAAATAAGCCAAAAAACCCTAATCTTAAATATCTTAAAACATGTAATGCCTTAATTGCTACTTTTAATGTATAAAGTCAAATGTGAAAATCTCTAATATCCATGCTTATAAAGAGTACATTAAAAGGTCAGTTAAAATCAGGTTAATAGAAATGTATTTTATATATGGACTTTATTTTATGATCCTAAAAACAACAATAGGAACAATGGTTTATTTATAAATTTATCAATCCTTTTTCAAAAATTCCCATCAAGTATAATGCTTCCTTCCACTCCCTTCCCACTCCCTAAATAATCCATTATACATTTAAAAACATGATAAATTTGGAGTTGCTGTCATGGCTCAGCAGTAATGAATCCAACTAGTATTCGTGAGGACATGGGTTCAATCCCTGGCCTCACTCAGTGGGTTAAGGATCCCATGTTACTGTGAGCTGTGGTGAAAATCACAGATGTGGCTCTGATCTGACATTGCTGTGGCTATGGCATAGGCCTATACCTGCAGCTCTGATTCGAGCCCAGCCTGGGAACTTGCATATGCTGTGGGTGCAGCCCTAAAAAATAAAATAAAATAAAAATAAAAATAAATAAAAATAAAACATGATAAATTTAAAATATGAGAATGCTCAGAATAGTCTGCATACTTTTTGCTTCATATAACCATAAATATGCCAATTCTAATACTTTAATTTTTATTTCTTCTTAAAGTTCTAAGAATTGAAAAATACATGTAAATATGGAAGATACCTACCTCATATTCCACTAAGATCCCATTACCAGCTGCTAGGTAGACTCTCTAATAACTAATTTTACATAGATCATCTCATATCAAAATGTACATGGAACTGACATTTTACCATTAAAAAAAAGAAAAAATTCTGAAACAGAGTTATTTCAATCATTAGGCTTCTGCCTAAAATTTGTCACAACAGATGTAACAATCGTCTTAAAAAAAACTAACAAATGATCCATATTTTAGCACCAAGTCAGAAAAACTATGAAGTCTAAATCTGGCATTTCATAAGACAAATAGGAACTTAGTCTTACATTTGTAAGTGTAAATGCATTGCTAATTTATAGTCTTTATATATAATTTAGTTGAATTCTAAAATTTATGAGGAATTCATTAATGAAGATTTACAGACAACTTTACGAATTTTTCATTAATTCAAATATTCACATTCTGAAAAGGCATATTTCCAAGTGCAGACACAAAGTAAAACACTCTTTACCTGTGCTTCTACACTTGCTAAGCCAGTTCTCAATTCTTGTAACCCATCTTTCCACCGCTGCTGCTGTCGAAGCAAATCAATGTTCATAAGACCTACCACCTGTTAAAAATTAGAATATCATAATTTCAGTGGAAAAATCTTACAGGTACCACCTTACCCAAGTGATCAAGGTTAACTCAACCTCAATAAGATGTATCAATACCTGATCAATGCACTGAGAAAGGAAAACATCACTTACGTGGTATTTCTGTCAAAATTGTATCTTTCCAATCTAATAATGACGAATCATCATAAAAAACCAAATTGAGAGACGTTCTACAAAATAACTAGCCAGTATTCATCAAAAGTATCAAGGTTATGCAAAATAAGGTAAGACTGAGGAGAAGGAGACTACAGCGCCTCAACAACTAAATGCAAAATGGGACCCTGGATTGGACCATGGAGAAGAAAAAAGAATATCAGTGGAAAAAGTAGTCAAATTAGTCAAATTTAAAAGAGTCTACTTTATAGTTTTGATAACAGTACTACATTTACATAAGTTGTTATGGGAGAGTGGGGTAAAGAGCAAGTGTGAATTCTTTATACTATTTTTGCAATTTTAAGTCTCAAATTATCCCCAAATAAGAAGTTATCTAAAATTATATCCAAATTAATTTTAAATAGTATTATATCATAGCTTATTCATATTTATAAATAAAACATACCTTTTCACAAAATGTAGTGTGCCATTTTCTCAGTTTTCTATTTTCAGTGGCAAGTCGTTCAGCAGCATTTTGGAGTTTTTGGATGTAGCCTTCTAATTCTTTAGGATTATCCCAAGTAATCTGTGACTTTCCCCCACTTCCTGCTTTTGAATTCTAAGGTACAACAAATGACATTTAATATTTAAATACATTTATTTTTTCAAAAAGATTCAATATTCTACATCACCAGTCCAATTATCGCTAACACTGACCTGTGCTAAAAGAGCACACAATAATTTTTTCTTTTTATAAATGATAAGCATTCTCTCTCTTATAAATAAAAGTTCTCTCTCTTATAAATAAAAAACCTTATATAGGAGTTCCCATAGAGGCTCATCAGGTAAAGAACACAACATAGTGTCCATGAGGATGAGGGTCTGATCCCTGGCCTCGCTCAGTGGGTTAAGGATCCATAGTTACCACAAGCTGCAGTGTAGGTCGCAGATGCAGCTCAGATCCAGGGCTGCTGTGGCTGTGGCATAGGCCAGAAGCTGAAGCTCTCATTCTACCCCTAGCCAGGGAACTTCCGTATGTCACAGGTGCAACATAAAAAGAAAAATAAAAAAAGCAAAAATGAAAAATGCTGGACATAACACAACAAACATGGGAAGACTGGAAAATAGAAATAAAAAGAAAAAAGGTAGAAAGCCTAGAAACCCTGGGAATTGAGAAAAAATACCCCTGGGTTTTCCTAATGTCTCCCATATTCCAGGGCAGGACACTGGAGAAGCCTCCAACCTGGAACCACTCCCAGAGACAGACCAAAAAAAACTCCAAGAAAAGCCTCTTCCCTCTAGCCAAAGGATCAGGAAAAGAGTGGCCTAAGGACAGAAAATATTTTTAGCAATATTCACCCTACTCCAACCAAAAACCAATAAAAACCCACCCTCTTCTGCAGCTTCAATGGGACCATGAAGAGAGCTAATCTTCCATCCCTTGCTCGTGTTGGTGGGGCTTAATAGGGAGCAGAACCACCTATGCTGCAACACTATGCTGCAACAGAACCATGTGAATCAGCACTCCACATCCTCCCAACCATGTGAACAGGGCCTAGGAGGAAGCTAGGATTACATTCTGCTTGGAGGCAGCAAGACATTGCCAGTTGGCATCCCACTTTCATGGGAATGTTCAGTAGGACAAAGGGGAGCACTAAACTTCCAATCCACTCATCTGAAACAAGTAAGTGCAAATCAGTGTTCCACTTTGGGCAGGATGGCATCTGCAGAGCCCAGAAGAAATGTAAAAATATACATTAACCCTGTCTTCATGCTATACCTCATTATTTCAGAGAAAAAAAAACGTGTCACTTAGAAAGAAACAAAAATTCTAATGGCAGCAGATTTCTCAGCTGAAGCCATGAGAGCCAAGAGAAAGTGGAACACTATTTTTAAGTGCTAAAAGAAGACAACTTTGAACTATGAATTATATCTGGTGAAAATATCCTTTAGGAATGTGTGAAAATAAAAACAGTCTCAGACAAAGGAAAACTAAGAGAATTTGTCACTAGCAAACCTACTCTTAGAGCATGGCCAAAAGATATATTCTCAACAAGAAGGAATGATTTTTTTAAAAAAAGCATTTCCACAATACTATCTAAGGCAATCTACAGATTCAATGCAATCCTTATCAAATTAACAATTACATTCTTTACAGAACTAGAACAAAATATTCTAAAATCTGTATGGAAACTTTTATAAAAGACCTCAAACAGCCAAAGCAATAGTGAAAAGAAAAAAATGGAACTGGAGGAATCAGGCTCCCTGCCTTCAGACTATAGTACAAAACCACAGTCATCCAATAGCATGGTACTGATGCAAAAACAGAAATAACAATCAATGGAACAGGATAGAAAGCCCAGAAATAAACCCAAGCACCTATGGTCAACTAATCTATATGACAAATGAGGCAAGAAAGACAGACTCTTCAATAAGCGGTGCTGGGAAAACTGGACAACTGCATGTAAAAGAATGAAATTAGAACATTCTCCAACACCATACACAAAAATAAACTCAAAATGGATTACAGACCTAAATGTAAGGCCAGATTCTATAAAACTCCTAGAGGAAAACAGAAGCAGAACGCTCTTTGACATAAATCATAACAACATTTGTTTGATCCACCTCCTAAAGTAATGACAATAACTACAAAAAATAAACTAATGAGACCTAATTAAACTTGAAAGCTGCACAGCAAAAGACACCATTAAAAAAATGAAAAGACAGAAGTTCCTGTCATGGCTCAGTGGTAACGAACCCAACTAGTATCCATGAGGATGTGGGTTTGATCTCTAGCCTGGCCCAGTGGGTTAAAGGATCCAGCATTGCCATGAGCTGTGGTGTAGGTTGTAGATGTGGTTTGGATCCCCCATTGCTGTGGCTGTGGTGCAGGCCAGCAGCTATAGCTCTGATCCAACCCCTAGCCTGGGAACATATGCCGAGGATGTGGCCTTAAAAAGACAAAAATGAAAAGACAACCCATAGAATGGGAGAAAATCTTCCCAAATGATTCAGCCAACAAGGGTTTGATCTCCAAATATGAAAACAACTCATACAACCCACCACCAACAACAACAAAAAAAAACCCGATAGAAAAATGGGCAGAAGACCTAAATAGACATTTCTCCAAAGAATACACACAGATGGTCAGCAGGCATGTGATAAAAATGCTGTGTCATTAATTATCAGAGAAATGCAAATCAAGATTACAATGAGGCACCACCTCACACCAGTTAGAGTGGCCATGATTAACAAGTCAATAAACAACAAATTCTAGAGAGGATGTGGAGAAAAGGGAACCTTTCTGCACTCTTGGTGGGAATGTAAATTGGTACAACTACTATGGAAAAGTACCTATAGAGGTACTTCAGAAAACTAAATATAGAACTGCCATATGATCACAATCCCACTCCTGGGCATATATCAGGACAAAACTTTCATTCAAAAAGTTACATGACCTCCTATGTTCACTGCAGCAATATTCACAACAGCCAAGACATGGAAACAACCCAAACGTCCACTGACAGATGAAGGGATTAAGAAGAAGTGGTATATATACACAATGGAATACTACTTAGCCATAAAAAAGAACAAAATAATGCCATTTGCAGCAACATGGATGCAACCAGACACTCTCACACTAAGTGAAGTAAGTCAAAAAGAGAAAGACAAACACCATATGATATCACTTATATATCGCAAACGACCTATCTACAAAATAGAAACAGATCATGGACATGGAGGGCAGCCTTGTGTTTGCCAGAGGGTGGGGGGAGAGAGGGGGACTGACAGGGAGTTTGGGGTTAGTAGATGCAGACTGTTACATTTAAAACAAATGGGTAATGGGGTCCTACTGTACAGCACAGGGAATTGTGTCCAGTCTCTTGGGTTTGGAAAAAAAAAAAAAGAATGCATCTGTATGGGTGGCTATGTCACTTTTGCTGTATAGTAGAAATTGAAGGAACAATGTAAATAATTATATCTTAACAATAATTTTTTTGATTAAAAAAATAAAAAGTGTGAGACTTCAGAAAGGAAAAAAGAACATTGGGATGAGAAAAACAAAACATAAATGATACTCCTTGAGTTTCTTAAATCATATTTGATGACTGAAGCAAATGCCATCTGAGGCAGTGTTCTATGTACGCAGAGGATACTGAATGCTTCAGACAAATACATAAAAGTAAAGAAAGTAAAGAGATGTAACAAGAAGTAAGATTTTTATACTTCACTTGAACTGCTAAGATACTCACTTAAATGTAAAGTCATAGCAAGCCTCTGGCACAGAACAGACCCCCAATAAATAGCTAATGAATGAAGGAAACTACACAATACAGTAAATTCAATGGAAATCTCTATGATCAGTTTAAAAAGTATTTACTGAGTAATTACTACAGACTACTTACTGCTCTGTTGTTAGAGTAAAAAAAGTAAATACAGTCCCTGCTCTGCAATATAGAGTGGTCAGCAGAGTATAAAGAACTTCAGTGTTCTTTCCCCTTCTATCTTGCTTTTTATCCCCTACTATGTCTCATTATATTTACTTCTCAGAACCCAACTCCTCAAAAGTTTTCTCTTTAGAAATATCAGCAGATGTGATTTTGAATATATTTATTAGAGAAGAAAAGGTTCTTAAACACTTAGATTTAAAATATTATGTATTAGGTAGAAAAGGTCATAAATAGTATATCAATCCATTTTCAAAAAGTACACTTATAAATGTGCATAGAAAAAAAAGCTTAAAAGGATATACACCAGACTGGTGAGAATGGCCACCTCTTGGTTGTACAATCATAAAACATGTATTTCTTTTTATGGCTTTTGGCTTTTCTCCTTTTAGGGTCACACCAGGAGCATATGGAGGTTCCCAGGCTAGGGGTCTAATCGGAGCTACAGCTGCCAGCCTACTCCAGAGCCACAGCAACGCCAGATCCGAGCTGCATCTGCGACCCACACCACAGCTCACAGCAATGTCAGATCCTTAACCCACTGAGCAAGGCCAGGGATCAAACCCGCAACCTCATGGTTCCTAGTCGGATTCGTTTCCACTGCTCCATGACAGCAACTCCTAAAACATATTTTTCTTTACCTATATTTATTAAACTTTTCATCATAAACTCATATTGCGCTTTGGCAGTAAGAAAAAAATTTTTAATAACATCTATAATAAGTAAAGTTTAAGCCTGAGAACCAGTGTGCAGATAAGAGTTAACTTAGGTCTGACTGCTATCCCTTAAAAGGTCTGCTTAAAAGACTGGCAATAGCTGGCATTAGACGGCATCTGAGAACTTGGATTTCAGAAGAGTTCTCACCATTCTAACTTTGAAGAGTGTCTCACTGTACCTAAACAATATGGTTTATGCTAAACACTTGACTGCCTTCTAGGATTCTGGGATTGTGATACACAGTAGGCAAAAGATTCTGACATAACCAGTCCCCAGTAAAAGCCTGGACTCTGAGTCACTAATGATCTTTCCTATTAAGACAGCATTTCACATGCACTACAACTTGCTGGAGGACTTAAGCTTGCCCTGGATTTCACTGAGAAAGGAATTCTTGAAAGCTTATACCTGATTCCCCTAGGACTTCATGTACCTTTCCCTTTGATGATTTTGCTTTGCATCCTCTCACTGTAATAAATCATAAATAAATCAGCCATAATTACAACTATACCCTGAGTCCAATAAGTCCTATAAGTCCTCCGAGTAAACCACCGAATCTGGGGGTAGCCTTGAGAACCATGATACAACTAACTATCCACTTTAAAATAAACAGAAGAACAAAAGGGTATATTCCTCTTCTATTTATTTTTTAAAATATTTTGTATCTATGAAAACTAAAAAGGTAGCTTTCAAAAAGTAAGCAGTCACAGGCTAACAGTTTAAAACTAGCGTTGGTTTTCCTAATTTCATATGTGTAGATATTTAAAGCATAAAGAACAAATAAAACTTAAATTATAAAAATTAGGAGATGATGGAAAAACACTACAGTCTTATGCATAAGGACCTCACATTTTAGTTAATAAGTGTAGTAGCTTACAAACTTGTATACTATATAAATATGTAAATTCAATTGATGAAAATCAGTACCAAAATATTTGAAATATTATAACCATTTAAATTTACAACTGTTGGGAGTTCCCATGGTGGCTCAGTGGGTTAACAAACCTGACTAGCACTCATGAGGACACAGGTTTGATACCTGGCCTCCCTCAGTAGATTAAGGATCTGGCGTTACTGTGAGCTGTGGTGAAGGTCGCAGATGCAGCTGGGATTCCACGTTGCTGTGGCTCTGGCAAAGGCCGGCATGTACAGCTCCAATTGGACCCCTAGTCTGAGAACTGTATGCTCTGGGTGCAGTCTTAAAAAAAAATAAATAAATAAATAAATAAAGACAAAAAAATTAATTTACACTTGTAAAAAATATTACTTGTTAAGAATGAGGAAGTCATTGGGAAGCAAAATAAAACCTTAGATCAATGGCTATGCTAAACTAAAGGGTATACTAAAAAACTAAGAAATAAGAACAGGAGTTCCTGTCGTGGCGCAGTGGTTAACGAATCCGACTAGGAACCATGAGGTTGTGGGTTCGGTCCCTGCCCTTGCTCAGTGAGTTAACGATCCAGCATTGCTGTGAGCTGTGGTGTAGGTTGCAGACGCGGATCGGATCCTGCGTTGCTGTGGCTCTGGCATAGGCCGGGGGCTACAGCTCCAATTCGACCCCTAGCCTGGGAACCTCCATATGCCGCGAGAGCGGACCAAAGAAATAGCAAAAAGACAAAAAAAAAAGAAATAAGAACAATACACATGTAAAATCTAATCATAATAACAAAAAAGTCCATTTACCTTAATTATGTGTTCAAACGCTAAGGCAGACTGTAGCATCATTGGTCTTTGACTTTGAATCATTTGTTGATCTATAGAATTGTAAAAATGTGCCACCTACAAAGTACAATTCCAATTAGCAATAATTAGCAACAAACAGCACATTTAATTTTAAATTTTTCCTCACTTTTAATTATTTACATATTTAATTATACATTTAATTAATTATAACATCTAATTAATGTATAAATACTAAGTCTTCTCAATTCTGAGTTTAACAAAAATTATTTTTCATCTCTAATGGAGCATTTTTGCACTATTAACATACAAAAGCAACAAGTATAAGTAAGTGCCTGAGTTCTTATTAATTTGCCAATTCATGTTCTGGGGATGATTAAACAAAAACTATAAAACCTAGTCTTGGAATCAAAAAGTTTATAGTCCCATAGGGAACACAGAGGAAATGAGTAAAGCATGTGAAGTGCTAACAAACTGAACTCTTTATTCTTGCAACTCCCCAAACCTACTTCTTCCTTTTGCAGTATATAACACAATGATTTATCCATTTCTCAAACCAAAAAAATCTTTGAAATATCTTTAACTCTTTTGTCATATTCCCCATCAGTGGAAGTCTATCAACCATATCTTAAAGCATATACTGCATACAACTACTTCACCCACCTCCATCAATCCCACCCCAAACCAAGCTCCCTCATCTCTTAGCAAGACCAGTACAACAAGATCTAACTGGTCTCCCTGTTTCCAGTTGTAGCCCTATGGTCTATTCAAAGCATTCAAAGTACCCAGATAGTCCTTTTTAAACTTAAATCATATCATATATTTTGCCTACTCAAAGCTTTCAAATGATTCCCTAATATATTTGAGTATAAAATGCAAAATCCCCAAATTCTTACCTAAAACCTTAATGATTTCTCAACACACTTAAGAAGGAAATCCAAGAGCTCCTGTTGCAGCTCAGCAGTAACAAACCTGACTAGTATCCATGAGAATGCAGGTTCAATCCTTGGCTTTGCTCAGTGGATTAAGGATCCAGCGTTTCAGTGGCTGTGGTGTAGGCCAGCAGCTGCAGCTCCAATTCAATCTCTAGCCAGGAACTTCCATATGCCATGGCTTTGGCCCTAATAAACAGAAAAAATAGAGAGAGAGATACCTACAAGGTGTAGTGGTGGACAAAAGAGGACACTGCCAACCCTGCCAGGGGAAAAGGAGAGGTTCAGGGAAAATCATGAGGATACTGTGGAGTGAGTCTAAAGAGACTGTCTTAATTTTTGTATCCTCAACATGTTGCAAAATTCTTGGCACAAGTAGGTGCTTGAAAAATATTTCTTAATTAATTTTATAGAAAAGTCACTTATTTCCACTAAGATGAATAAAAATATATTTATTTGATAGGGGATACCCACACTACATACTCTGTATCATAATAATAATCCCAGAAAAAGTCAAATCAGGAGAACTAGAAGCAAAATAATACATGTAACAATATAGCCATACTGCTGTCTACTCAACATCCTACTTCTTACTCCCTGTTCCAACTACAGATGTGCTTAGAAGTAAAGATTCATATAACGGATTCTCGCAGTTGTTCATCCAGGGGTAGATACAAATACTACATAACCATTCGGACATCTTTGGAGCTTTTACTATGTTAGACTAAACACTTAGGATATAGAAGTGAGCAAGCCTCTCTTCTTTTGAATGTATAATCCCTCTGTCCAAAACCAATACTCACTCTATGTTGTGCCCCTGAGAATACATATGTATACTCTTCCAGACTCACATTCAACATCATCCCTCTGTAAAGATTTACCTGATACTACCTCTACCTCACCCTGGAAAATAATTGAAAATTCCAACCTCTATGTTTTCACAAGATTTTCTAAACATTTAACTAATAGTATAGTACTCATTAAATACTGTATCTATTTGTTCATATAGCTGCTATCACCATATGTACTGAAATGGAATAAACATGGGCTCTGGAGTCAGAGAAACTTGGTATCAAATCCTAGCTTCATAACTTATTAGCTAGGTGACACTGGGAAAAGTAGATTACAAATCTGACTCCCAATTAAAGCAGATAAAAATGGGAGATTAACTGAAATAACACAAATAAGGTATCTACCAGAAGGCCTGATATTTAGTGAGAATGCAATGTTTAGTTTGCTTTCTCTCACTAAACCAGTGGTTCTCAACTATTGCTGATTTGCACCCAAGAGGATATTTGGCAATGTCTGGAGATATTTTCGATTGTTAGGACTAGGCAGGTGCTAATGTCCAAGAATTTTGCTCAACATCCTACAGTGCCCAGGACATTCCTCTACAAAAACAAAGTGGTCCAAAATATCAAAAGTGCCGAGGCTGGAGAAAACTTTTACCAGAGGATGATAGGAATATATTCATTTTTATATCCTCACTGCACCATGCCTGGCAGTACAGGTGCTCAGGGAATCTTTGTTGAATAAATGAATAAATGAGAGACCAAATATACAAGACACTATTCCTGCCCTAAAAGATCAATTAATCAAGTGAGAAATGACAAAAAACTCTAATACCATACAGAAGTGTTCTAAGAGTGATTTGCATACTGCACACAAAATAAGAAACAATCAATTAAAAAAAAGACACAAATAAAGAGACTTTTTAGTTGAAAGCTAGAGAATAACTTTGAATTTTCCAGTCAGTGGGAACAGATATCAATGCACAGAGACAAGTTCAGAGAAGAGCAAAGTTTGATTATTACTGAAGCACAGGGTACAAGAGGAGGACAGAATATAGAGGTGAAAGCCACAACCAGTGAGATTAGTTAATGCATGATTAATAAGGGCCTTATATACCACGGTAAAGAGAGAGACAATGAGGAAACAATAGTTGGTTTTAAACAAGTAAATGACTTGATGGCAATACATGGAATGGACAGATTGAGGAAATGACCAAAAACAAAGATCAATCCATCAGCTGGGTCTTTTTCTAAGAACTGGCCCCTAAAAGGCCGGCAGAGGACTCTTGATTAGAAAGCCCTTTAAAACTCATGCTAGTAACATGAAAGAAAGAAAAAAGAGAAAAAATATTCTATTTTTCTAAGTGCTTTTAGAATGAAAAGCTGTAACAGTAATATCTCAACTTAATAAAATTCCCATATAAGGAATTACAAAGCAAATTTTGTAATGTAGTCATTTAACACACTGTAACTTCACAAGACTTAACAGTACTATTGTATTAGCCTAACAAAATCAAAAAGAGAAACCAAAAGTCTTGAAATATTCTAATGTAATGAATGCAGAACAGCCATGATTTCAAAAATATAATTTCATACCTGTTTCAGAATAATTGCTTGCTTGCAGAATTTCTGTGCGATATTTGCAACTTGTTGTATTTTGGCAGGAATAACAAAGCCAAGTGCAGAAAGTTGACGAACTTCTCTCAGAAGAATCACCAACCGATCTGAATAATGCACTTTTAACGATCCATCATTAGGATCCAATTCCATAATTCTACTACTGGCCTCAATACTACAAAACAAAATAAATAACTTTTTTAAGTTCATGTTCTCACTCTTTTGATTGATGAAAAAAGTATACAGCGTTTTTAAAATATAAAATTTTACTCAAAGCTAAAAAAGTTTTTAATTACAGTTTTCAAGTTATCTCTTTTCACATTAGTTAACAATTCAGATCTTGATAACAATCTGCTATATCCAAAATATATCATCACATTAATATTTCAACCAAATAGTTTTTGAAGATAGAAAAATCAATCTCTTAACCTTCAGTTAAAACTCAAAATAGACATCAAATCCATCATAAAGAGAAAAGATTTTGATTCTTTTTCTAAAAGTTACCTTAGATTTTTTTCTAGTCAGCCTACCTGCTTCTTTAATACTTTTATTAAAAGATCAATAATAAGGAATATCAAGGAGTTCCCATTCCAGCTCAGCAGGTTAAGAACCTGACTAGCATCCATGAGGATGTGGGTTCAATCCCTGGCCCCACTCAATGAGTTAAGGATCCAGCATTACCACGAGTTGCGCAAAGGTAGCAGACACAGCTCAAATCTGGCGATGCTGTGGTTGTGGAATAGGCTTGGATCTGCAGCTCCAATTTGACCCCTAGCCTGAAAACTTTCATATGAGAGGTGCAGCCCTAAAAATTTTTAAATTAAAAATTAGAAATTAAAAATAAATCAAAATAGTCCGAGTAAAAATAGTCAAATGTTTCATTTCTCTACTCTCTATTTCACTATTAAGGACTGTCTTTTATTTTTGTTTCTTCTAAAAGTCACAATAGCAAACTTTACATTGGAGTACTCAAGTCTGCATGGATTGTGAAAATGCTGAGCTAAATTAAAATACTATGTTTTCATATCCCTTCTTTCAGGATCAGATTTATATAATGCCCTTTCTTTCAAACCACTCTCATAGGAGAAGTTGCACGTCATAGAAAGTAAGCTACTGAAAAGCAAAGAACAAATCAATTTAGCCTACTTAATAACACATAAAACAAAGCATAATAAAAAGCAGATACCTTAAAATGGCTTAAAATAATGATTTGGGCCACGAGTTCCCGTTGTGGCGCAACGGAAACAAATGTGACTAGGAACCATCAGGTTGTGGGTTTGATTCCTGGACTTGTTCAGTGGGTTAAGGATCTGACATTGCTGTGAGCTGTGGTACAGGTCACAGATGTAGCTCGGATCTGGCATTCCAGTGGCTGTGAGGTAGGCTGGCAGCTGTAGCTCCAATTTGACCCCTAGCCTGGGAAACTCCACATGCCACAGGTGCAGCCCTAAAAAAGAATAAATAAATAAATAAATAAATAAATAAATAAATAAATAATGATTTGGCCCAAACTTTCCTAAAAGAACAAAAGCCCACCAGAACATTATAATGGTGATTTTTTTTGCCCTTATTCAAAACTAATATTCAAAATTAGTTCTACATACCAGCATACCCTAAAATATGTACTAAAATACACTTGATTCTATGGGAAAACAATGGGTTTTACCCCCAGAAAAAGCAAGAGGTTTCATCATCAAATGGGAAACAACAGGTTGAACAAAGTTAAACAGGCATCTTTATTGCAGGTCTCAGCCCATTCGGTATAGTACCTTACACAGTACATCCCCAACAGAGCTACAGTGATAAAAATGTGAAAATTCTCCAAAATTAGTTGACCAAAGAACTCTTTACTTTTTGGGGCAAGGGGAGAGGCGGGAGAAGCTGGATTATTTCTCATATTTTAGCTTCAGGGTAGAAAATGACAGAGTTAAATGGCATAAAGTTATAATTATTATGCTCTAGCACCTTTGTTTTTTTATTCTTCCTCCAAAACCAAAATTCAAGGCAAAGGGGAAAAAATTATTCACTCAGCCTAAGACATCACCACTTTTGGCCTAATTATTCATTGCAAGCAGTATAAGAAAAATAAACAGAATTTCACATTAAGGCCTAAGTTAAAAAGTAACAAGTTTCTAAAAACTAAAACATGGCAAGTTTCCAAAAATACAGATAATAATATGCTGGAAAAGTTGATCTGAACAAAGAAATAACAGTTTTTCTAGACCATCCATTTTAAATACCCATTAGAATAATTAGGTTAACCAATTAAATTACATTCAATATAGCTTAATAAATATTTACTAAATGCTTACTATGTTGGACACCATGAAGAAATTTTCTTCAACTCAAGGAGCTTAAAAATAATAAAATTTTAATAAAATAATAAAAAAATAAAAATAATAAAATTTAATACATGTGTGTTGGGGTGAGGGGACTTTATATTATATTAACATAAAAGGTAGGAAAACATATGTATTCCAGTTACAAAAAAATTAAGGGAGAGGAAAAGCCTAATTTCAAAATGAGAATATGCAGGTGAGGGAATAGATATGAAAAGCAAAGGGTGGAGAAAAGACACCCCCCTCAATAAGTGGTGCTGGGAAAACTGGATAGCCACATGTAAAAGAATGAAATCAGAACACTTTCTAACACCACACACAAAAATAACCTCGAAATGGATTAAAGATCTAACTATCAGACCAGATATTATAAAACTCTTAGAGGAAAACATAGGCCAAATCTCTGACATAAACTACTGCAATATCTTCTCAGATCCACCTCCTAAAGTAATGACAATAAAAACAAAAATAAACAAATGGGACTTAATTAAATTTAAAAGTTTCTGCACAGCAAAGGAAACCCTAAACAAAACGAAAAGACAACCCACAGAATGGGAGAAAATATTTGCAAATGAAGCGAGTGGCAAGGGATTAATCTCTAAAATTTATGAACACTTTCTGCAGCTCAATACCAAAAAAACAAACAACCAAATCAAAAAAATGGTCAGACGATCTAAACAGACAACTCTCCAAAGAAGACATACAGATGGCCAAAAAACACATGAAAAGATGTTCAACATCATTCATTATTAGAGAAATGCAAATGAAAACCACTATGAGGTACCACCTTACACCAGCCAGAATGGCCATCATCAAAAAGTCTACAAACAATAAATGCTGGAGAGGGTGTGGAGAGAAGGGAAACCTATTACACTGTTGGTGGGAATGTAATTTGGTGCAACCACTATGGAAAACAGTAGGGAGATTCCTCAGAAAACTAAAAATAGAATTACCATTGGATCCAGCAATCCCACTCCTGAGCATCTATCCAGAGAAAAACCATGACTCTCAAAGATACATGCACTCCAATGTTTACTGCAGCAATAGTGAACCAGGACATGGAAACAACCTAAATATCCATTAACAGAGGAGTGGATAAAGAAGATGTGGTACATATACACAATGGAATATTACTCAGCCATTAAAAGTAAAGAAATAATGGCATTTGCAATAACATGGATGGACCTAGAAATTATTATGCTAAGTGAAGTTAGCCAGACAGTGAGACACCAACATCATATGCTATCATTTACATGTGGAATCTAAAAAAAGGACCTAATGAACTTCTTTCCAGGACAGATACTGACTCACAGACTTTGAAAAACTTATGGTTTCCACATGAAACCGGTTGGGAGTGGGAGGATGCACCTGGGGTTTTGGATGGAAACACTGTAAAATTGATGTTGTGATGACTGTTGTACACCTATAAATGTAACAGAATTCATTGAGTAATTTAAAAAAAAAATAGGAGGAGTTCCCGTCATGGCGCAGCGGAAACAAATCCGACTAGGAACCATGAGGTTGCAGGTTTGATCCCTGGCCTCATTCAGCAGGTTAAGGATCGGGTCACTGCCGTGAGCTGTGTTGAAGCTCAGATCTGGCATTGCTGTGGCTCTGGCGTAGGCCAGCAGCTATAGCTCTGATTAGACCCCTAGTCTGGGAACTTCCATATGCCTCAGGTGGGGCCCTAAAAAGCAAAAATAAATTAATCAATTAATAAATATAAAAAAATAGGAGCTCTATAAGCATTTGCAGAATGAATTAAAAAAAAAAAGCAAGAGGAAGGCAGTCAAACTTTCTAACCTTAATGACTTAAAAGCTGATCATCAAAAACCAAAAAAAAAAAAATCCAAAAGCAGCAGCAAGTTTGTAGAAAGGAGAGAGGAGTAGAGATGCTTAATTCCATCTTTCCCTTTGGATTAATAACATAAGAAAAAAGTTTCTTGTATAGATTTCACTGTTCAATATGCTTATACTTACCACAAACCAGATTTGGAATCAGACAAACCAGACTGAATATCCCTGGACCAATCATCAAATTGTTCTTGTTCATATAGTTTAAACTGGTCTAAGAGATCTTCAGCACTTCGATGGAAAGATCGAAACCCTGACAAGTCAGATAAAAGAGCTTCTGCAATCTTGATAGTATCGTCCACCTTAAAAAGCCAAATTACAAGAATATTTATTATTTAAATTCTAACAAAATTAGCATAAAAGCAACCCCCTTCTCTGGTCTGTAATTCAGAAATTATTTTCCCATTCACCTGTAAACAGCAAAACAGAAGATCTACTAGTGAAGTTAAGAACAGTAAACCCTACTTTGCTTCTAAATTATACAATCTCAGAATAGCAAAACACAGAGGATAACACATACAAGGCATAATTTTAAGGGTAAGTTATGGTAAATTCAGTTGAAAGTCCAAGAATTTAGCAATACTCCTAAACATGTTAAATAATCATTTGAGCCCTTTATTAAATGCTCTGGTTAATAGTACAAACAATAATTAGGCCAATTTGGACATCAATTAAAGGAGAGAAATGCCTTTCCTCCACAGCTGTAAAAGAACATTATAGCATCTTGGAAAGCTGATAAAATTAGGCAGAATATTACCGAAAATAAAACATCAAAAGTATAAACTTGAAGAAGTAGAACTCTGGGAGTTCCCTGGTGGTCTAGTGGTTAGGACTCGGTGCTTTCACCACTGGGTTAAATCCCTGGCCTGGGAACTGAGATCCCACATCAAGCTACTGCACCCCACAGTCAAAAAAAAAAAAAATAAGAAAAAAATAAGAAATAGAACTCTAAAATGTAGAAGCCTTTATAATACTCTACAGCTGTTGTTCTTAAATATTATTACCAATTAATATTTATTACATGGGAGTTCCTGTCATGGCACAGTGGTTAACCAATCCAGCTAGGAACCATGAGGTTGCAGGTTCAATCCCTGGCCTTTCTCTGTGGGTTAAGGATCCAGCGTTGCCATGAGCTGTGGTGTAGATCACAAACGTGGCTCAAATCCCGCGTTGCTGTGGCTCTGGCATAGGCCGGTGGCCACAGCTCCAATTAGACCCCTAGCCTGGGAATCTCCATATGCTGCGGGAGCGGCCCTAGAAAAAGAAAAAAAAAATGTATTATATGAGCTGAATATAAGACATTGTACCACATACTAATTAGATCAACTTTATTATTATTAAAATAATAGTCCTTTAAATCTATAAACTGCTGCCACTACCTGCGGGAATACCACAATTATCTTTCACTTTTCCTTTAACTTCCTTTCAACCTGGGATTATTTATTTATATAAACATACTTGCCAGTAAACTTTGCACCTACCAAGATTCTGCAATGATACACTTCAAAGAATTTAAAAAATCCAGAGTTCCCATGATGGCTCAGTAGTTAAGAACCTGACTAGTATCCATAAATATGTGGGTTCAATCCCTGGCTTTGCTCAGTGGGTTAAGGTTCTGGCACTGCCATGAGCTGTGGCATAGGCTGCAGACACAGCTCAGATCTCACCTTGCTGTGTCTGTGGCATAGGCCAGCAGCTATAGCTCTGATTCGACACACCTAGCCTGTTAAACTTCCATGTGCTGCAAGTACAGCCCTAAAAAGAAAAAAAACAAAAACAAAGAATTAAAAAATGCTTTGAAAATTATGTATTTTTCATATTTTTAACATTTTCAGAATTCTACATTTTCACTTGAAAATTAGATGGATATGCCAAGGAAAAGATAATTTTTTTAATGTTTTCATTACAATTCTAGAGTGCTTTCTACATTAATTCAGCAAATTTTACAATTAGTATTCTTCAACTTTTATTAAAACTAGTACCTTTAGTTCCAACTGGCGAACCCAAACTATATTATTGACAACCTCTGAAAGATTTTTGCCAGAAAGTGGTCCAGATGCATCACCAGGAATTCCACGGCATCGATTCTCAAAATCTAATCGAAAATCTATAAAATATAAATCAAATAAATGATTACACACATTCAGCAAAGACTTCCTAAATGCCTTCCATGTACCAAGCGCTATGTCAAATGTTGAGACGATAAAAATAATAAGGTTTAGTCCCTTACCCTCAGGGACCTCACCATGTACCAAATGAGAGGAAATAATCAGTTAATTTAAAATGTTTATCATTTATTACTGACAGTAAATTAATATCAGCATGTATATGTCATAAAATATATCTTAATCCCAAATGATATACAAAAAAGAAAAAAGCAACCTACAAAAATACTTTTTAAAGCAAACACTATAATCTCTGATAAACTTTTACCTTTAACTGAATCCATAAGTCTTGCCAGTAAAGTTTCTCTTTCTAGCATCAATTCTTTGCTTATAGTTGGACGCTTCACCAACTCTTTATATTTCAGAAATGCTTGAAGAAGCTAACATAAAACAAAATGTGTATATGTTCATCTCAAGTAGATCAACTAGGTAAATGATGAATATCTCCTAAAATACTTTAAGGGAAATATTTAAAGTTAATTATTTCAATATTTTACCTGCTGTGGACTATCCTGAATTTCTGAAATATAATTTTTCAATTTTCCTGCTATTTTTTGTTCCGCAGGTGCAATAATTTTTTCATACTGAGACACTGCAGCTTTCCATAAAGGCTAAAAAAAATTAGCATTATTATTAGACTTTAATATTTTAAAAATCTGCCTTTAAAAAGAACAACACAAACGGGAAAGTATACAAAGATATATATTCAACCTCAGTATATGGATTATATTGCACAGGATTCAGGCCAGTAAAAGGTTCAAATACTCGAGCGAGGCATGTGATTTTCTCATCACTGGCAGGTGAAAAATAGATAAGTTTCTCATGAATTGTTCTAACAGCCAAGACCTAAAACATAAAATATTAAGACAACAAATTTATTTAAATCAATAAATCAGCACAATTATGTCTAAAACCTAAAGATACTAGGTAAGAATTTCTTTAAGCTAGGTTTTCTGAAATAAATAATAAAAGTGAAACTATAATCTTGATAATTTTTACTCATCGATAATCAAAGTGATAGACATACTGTATCATCACACCACAATCAATTTGCTCAAATCTAGTGAAAATATATAAAATCTGAATATTTTAAAGCTATTGTTTAAAGCTTAAGTAAATTTTTAGAGTCTCTCCTTATTAACATAGTAAAACTTATGATTTTTATTATTCTGTGTTAAACTGCACTTCTAATAATGAAACAATATGTTAACAACTCCATTATGTATAATTTACAAAGAGGAAGAAGACAATTTATTGCATTCTGTATTTAAAATTTCTACCAACAACCTAAAGGTAATCAAAAAGTTAAGTAAATACGCTTATAATCTTCCATTTGAGTTGGAAATATCACTACAAACTCATAATTCATTTTTCTACCAATAAAAAAAATACCAATTTAACAATGCTGTCTACTGAGAAGGCCTAAAACCACTAATATCTAAATAAAATTTACTGTTTCCTCAACCAGACTGTAGTTACTAAACACAACTTTCCACTAAAAAGAACCAGGGTCTTTGGAAAAATGACTAATTCCCAGTATGAAACGGAAAATGTACAAGAGGAGCCAGTACATTTTGAGAGGCCTGAAAAGGAAGTAAAGAAGTTATCAAAGCAATACTAGATTCATGTCACAATGACACAGAGTCAACTTAAAGGCGAACTCACTGTCCAAAGATGGAACAATTTGAGTATAGTAATAATAACTACAATGAGTTGAAACTCATAAAAACTCATAAGTTCATAATGATACTACTAAAAAACATTTCATTGACTGCCTCTGGAACTTTCTATGAAAATAACTTACTGCTCATTGGTCTAAAAAGAGATAAATAGGGAGTTCCCGTCGTGGCGCAGTGGTTAACAAATCCGACTAGGAACCATGAGGTTGCAGGTTCGGTGCTCAGTGGGTTAAGGATCCGGCATTGCCGTGAGTTGTGGTGTAGGTTGCAGACGCGGCTCGGATCCCGTGTTGCTGTGGCTCTGGTGTAGGCCTGTGGCTACAGCTCCGATTGGACCCCTAGCCTGGGAACCTCCATATGCCACAGGAGCGGCCCAAAGAAATAGCAAAAAGACAAAAAAAAAGAAAGAAAAGAGATAAATAAAAAGAAAAAAGTAATTGTCAATGCTGTCACTCCTATACAAACTACATTACAGGGTAACAAAAAAACTGATGAGGAAAAAGTTTTTCCATCATCACTAAAAAATGCAGAAAGAACAACAGAATTAGAAAATCATCATTCTGCAACTCCTCACAATCAATTATTAAGAAAAAGTTGGCAAAAAGCATTATAACAGATGGGTCAGGCTATCATACATGAGCCCACAGATTAAACTTAAACTCATAAAAAGTGGGAAAACCAGATACCACATGCCTCCTGATATAATATATAAGAACTATATAGCACTGCCTGCGAAGCAACCTGGTCCAAGTAAACTAACATTTTTAGTAACTAAAAAAGTTTCTAACAGGATCAAGAGACTTGAACATTGATTAGATATAAATAGTATTAAGAAATTCTTGTTATTTTGTTAGGTTTGCTATTGATACTATGATAATGTTCTAAAGGTAACAGTGTAAGATTTCTTGGATTGTCTTTAAATAAACACTCCAGCAAAAAAAAGGAAGGCAGGGGAGACAAAGATGCAACAAGAACTAAATGTCAGTGGCTGCTAAAATTGAGTAATGGATATATTGGCAGTTGTTAAACAATTTTACTTTTGTATATGTTTGAAATTTCTCATAATGAAAAAAGTTAAAAACAACAACAAAAAACCCCTGAAGAACTATGGTTTCCTTCAGCAAAAAAGGAAAAAGTGAGCTTTGCAAACTTCACATATTCTCATTCTGCCTATTCCTTCAAGGTAAATATGTAAGTTCTATACTGAAATTCATAACTTAGGTAAATGAAGCAGCTGTTTCAAATATTTCCACTGAGTACCCCCTCCAAAGCTATCCCTGCTTATAAAAGTCTAGAGCTTCCATGCATGGACAAGTGGGTTGATTATCCTTTTTACAACAAAGAACAAAATAAGAAGTTCACAACTTACAAAGTGAACAGCCACACAATAAAGAAAAAGAAAGAAAGTGGAAGCCAACACTTAGTTTGTACCCACTGGACACTTGGTACTGTATCACATGACTGCCATAAATCATCACATGAACTTCACCTTTCTTTTTCTTCTTTTTTATGGCTGCACCTACAGCACATGAAAGTTCCCAGGCTAGGGGTCAAGGCCTACACCACAGTCACAGGAATGCCAGATCAAAGCTGCATCTGCAACCTACACCACAGCTTGCAGCAATGCCAGACCCTTAACCCACTGAGTGAGGCTAGAGATTGAACCCGCATTGAACCTGCATCCATGGACACTACGTCGGGTTCTTAATTGCTGAGCCACAACAGGAACTCCTGAACTCTTACTCTCTCCCAAAAGTTTAATTTATCTCAGATGTGTAGTGCTTATTAATTATAAAATTAATTCCTAAGCAAGTGACAACCTACTTTACACTTAAAAACAAGGATTCAAACAATCAAATCGTACCTCTTCAAGGCGTTTGCCAAGTTTGTCAAGTGTTTCAGGAAAATATTTTTCACTTTTCCAGGGATGAGGAACATAGCGCTGCCACACTTGACCTGTTAGATGACTACAGGCAATCACCCACTGTTCACAAATTGAAATGCCAGCATTCAGATTTTCCTTCACAAGATGATAAGGATCTTCCCATAATTTCAACATCCCTAACTTTTTCTGAACAAATCTTCCAAATGAACCACCTAATAAAATATAGAACAAAATTTTTAATGAGTAATTATGGAATAGATGCTTATTATAAAATTAATATACAAATTAGCAAACTAAGGATCTACAAAACATCACATTCACCCCCTTAGACTAGTACTGTCCATAACAAATACTTTTCAAAAATACCCAAGCGCACACATATTTATTTATATTTCTGCAACTTTTGATATATCATATAAATCTTTGAACTGTGGAAATAGATATTTTTTTAAAGGCTGCAGAGCTCACTGTATGGATATAGCATTTCATAACAAGTTTTCAATTGCTATTTGTTTCTACTCTCATTTTACAAACAATGCTGTAATAAATATCCTTGTATATACACCTTTACATACTTGTCTAATATTTCCTAAGGATAATAATGAGAAAGGTATATATTTTCTGCGTCAAAAATATATGTACTTGTAATATAACAGATAAGCCAAGATATATTAAACTTTTCAGTTTATTACAAAATAAAGTCTAAATTAATATATGAAAAGGGACTAAAAAATCTATGTTCATTTAGTTGTATAAATGGTCAAAGAATGACACTATTATTTAAATTAACCAACTATGTACAAATATCTACTTAAATAATCATATATATTTTGTTCTAAGAGCTACTTTAAGCAACAATTATTACATTATTACATTAAGGAATATTTTAGCTAAGGATGTAAAAGAAAAAAGAGAAAACAAAATAAGGCAGGCTTCCCAAATTTCAAAAGTTTATTCTTACTAGTACCTATAATATCTAAGAGATGTAACATTCGTGACTCAGGATAATGGTCATGCTCTGTTTGTCTCCACACATCATCTACAACATCCCGAGTGGTCTCCACCAAGTCAGCCACTTCCAATAAGGAGAGACCATCCAAGTTATAAAACTCCTAAAACCAAAATACACTCATTTTAAACATAATCATATTTATACCTTAAGCAATACAGTCAAAAATGTTCAGATTTATGCAAATGCTATATAATAATAATAATCTAATAATCTGCCATATTACTTTCTCCTCTTCTTCTACTAAATAATATATTACTTCTTGGGAGTTCCTGTCGTGGCGCAGTGGTTAATGAATCTGACTAGGAACCATGAGGTTGCGGGTTCGATCCCTGCCCTTGCTCAGTGGGTTGACAATCCGGCGTTGCTGTGAGCTGTGGTGTAGGTTGCAGACGCAGCTCGGATCCTGTGTTGCTGTGGCTCTGGTGTAGGCCAGCGGCTACAGCCTCCGATTAGACCTCTAGCCTGGAAACCTCCATATGCTGCAGATGCAGCCCTAGAAAAGGAAAAACACACACACAAAAAAAAATTTTTTTAAATAAATAAATAATAATATTACTTCTTTACCCAAATACCCTATATATTCCTTTACAAACAAATTTCATGAAAGCTAAGAGAAAAAAATACAAATTGCATAAACTCTATAAATTTATTTTTAACCTTGGCCCAATTTGCTTTAAATTTGAATTCATTTATTTTAATGACCCAAAAGAGGTGACCTTAACACCATATACACACTATCCATTTCACTTCAGAGACCTATACATTTATTTACTGGGTTGAACAATGTTGCCAATAACACAAACATAGTGCAAGGTATATTATTCTACATTTCATCACTGTTACAAAAAAAAGTTTAAAACCATTTAATACTTCATTCAGGAGTTCCCTTAGGGGCTCAGCAGTTAACAAAACCCAAGTAGGATCCATGAGGTTGCAGATTCGATCCCTGGCTTCTCTCAGTGTAAGGATCTGGCATTGCTGTAGCTGTGGTGTAGGCCGTCAGCTGTAGCTTCGACTGGACTCCTAGCCTGGGAATTTCCATATGCCATGAGTGTGGCCCTAAAAAGCAAAAAACAAACAAACAAAAAATACTTCATTCAAATGATATTAATGAAATGATATCGAAAATGAAGATAAATTACATGTATTTGGAAAAGAATAAATTTGTGTACAAAAACACATAAAATGGTCACCTATTTAACCTCTCTATAGATCCACCAAGGAATAAACAAATAAGTATCAAACTAAGACTTTTTTATATTTCAGATTCCTTCAAAATGCTAATTTGAATAAAGTGAATATTCTTTCCAAAGAACATTTAACCTCCACTTGGATAAACCTCTGCTAGAATTAGGTTTCTGTTTTTTCCCTATGTACCTGCAGAAAAGTAATTACGTCTTTGAGGAAAATATTTACTAGTGATTAGAATTTAACTTTTTTAAAAGTCTGGACTTCTAAGTTATACTCATGTTAAACACACATAGGTAAACCCTACTACATCTGAAGAACATATTTTGTCTAGTACCATCAAGTAATGATTTTAAAACAGAGATAAATCTAACAAAAGCTGAAAGCAAAAGTACTTCTATTAAAGGCCTGATGCATGTATCTACATATGAATCACATACTCTTGCAATTGTTTCAAATAATTCTTTAAAATAATTGGCTCTTTCTTTACTGATCTGTTTGTTTCCACGATGAGCTTGCTCTATCCAAAACTGGAACTCATCACTTGGTGTAAGAATACCTGAAAAAGTGAAAAGGAAAAAAAAGAAATATCAATTATTATCATGGTGATCATTTTTAAATGTAAAGAAATACTGAATCACTATGTTGTGCTTCAGGAATTACCAAAGTTTTGTAGGTCAATTACACTTCAAAATCAAACACACATACAAGCACACTCATGGAAAAAGAGAACAGATTGCTGGTTACCAGAGAAGGTGGGTTAGGGAGAGGGGGAATTAGATGAAGGTGGTCAAAAGGTACAAACTACCACTTCTAAGATAAGTACTAAGGATGTAATGTGTAACACATAAATATAATTAACACTACTTTATGCTATATATAAAAGTTCTTGGGAGTTCCCATCATGGCGCAGTGGTTAACTAATCTGACTAGGAACCATGAGGTTGCAGGTTCGATCCGTGGCCTTGCTCAATGGGTTGAGGATCCAGCGTTGCCGTGAGCTGTGGCGTAGGTTGCAGACACGGCCTGGATCCTGCGTTGCTGTGGCCGTGGTGTAGGCCGGCAGCGGCAGCTACAGCTTCAATTAGACCCCTAGCCTGGGAACCTCCCCATATGCTGTGGGAGCAGCCCTAGAAAAGGCAAAAATAAATAAATAAAAATAAATTTAAAAATAAAAATAAAATAAAAGTTCTTAAGGGAATAAATCCTAAGACTTCTCAGCATAAGGAAAAAATTTGTTCCTATTTCTTTAATTTTGTTCCTGTGTGAGATGAAGGATGTTTACTAGACTTACTGTGGTAATCATTTCATGATACATGTAAGTCAAATCACTATGCTGCCCACCTTAAAACTTATACAGTGCTGTCTGTCAATTACCTCAATAAAACTAGAAGAAAAACATGAAAAAGAAAAAAGATCAATTGAAAATAAGCCAGAAAGTTACTAGTTTCTTTTGATAATCTTGCATACTTCCGTATTCTTGAAGATGTACAATGTCTATGAAAAAAAGCTTTTATTTAAATCCACTAGAAACAAAAATAGCATCAAATTTACACTGTTTTATTCATACATCAACGGAAAGATCATCCAGACAGAAAGTCAATAAAGAAACAACTGCTTTAAACAACACATTAAACCAAATAAACAGAAGATTCTACCCACAAACAGCAGAATATACATCTATCTCAAATGTACATGGTAAATTCTCCAGGACATGCTAGACCACAAAATAAACTCAGTAAATTTAAGAAAAATGAAATTATATCAAGCATTCTTTCCGACTACAATGCTCTGAGACCAGAAATCAACTAGAAGAAAAAAACTGCAAAGCACACAAACACATGGAGGTTAAATAGCATGCTACTAATGACCAATGGATTATAAAAGAAAATCAAAAAACACCTGAAGACAACTTAAAATAAAAGCACAACAATCTAAAATCTGTGGGATGCAGCAAAACAGTTCTAAGAGGATATTTTACAGTGACACAAGCCTAATTCACAAATAAGAAAAATCTCAAAACAACCTAACCTTATACCTCAAGGAACTAGGAAAAGAAGAACAAGAAGCCCCAAAGTTATAGAAGGAAAGAAATTATAAAGATCAGAGAAGAAATAAATGAAACAGAGACTTAAAAAAAATAGAAAAAAATCAATGAAACTAAGAGTTTGTTCCCTGAAAAGATAAATACCATTTTGCCACACTCAACAAGAAAAAAAGAGAGAGAGAGAACAAACAATAAAATCAGAAATGAAAAAGGAGTTATAACCTTTTAATATCTTTTTTTTTACTTTTTTTTTTTGGCTTTTTGCTATTTCTTGTACCTCTCCCACGGCATATGAAGGTTCCCAGGCTAGGGGTCCAATCGGAGCTGTAGCTGCTGGCCTACTCCAGAGCCACAGCAACGCAGGATCCGAGCCACATCTGCAACCTACACCACAGCTCACGGCAATGCCGGATCGTCAACCCACTGAGCAAGGGCAGGGACCGAACCCGCAACCTCATGGTTCCTAGTCATATTCGTTAACCACTGCACCACGACAGGAACTCCCTTTTTAATATCTTATACTTTGTATTTCTGTGGTTGTGTTGTGTTCCACATTAATTCAAAGTATAAGATATTATAAAGAACAACTATACACCAATAAAATGGATAATCTAGAAGAAAGTAACGAATTCCTAGAAATGTACAATCTTCCAAGACTGAATCAGTAAGAAATAGAAAATATGAACAGACTAATAACCAGTAATGAAATCAAACCAGTAAAAAACAACTCCCATAAAACAAAAGTCCAGGACATGATGGCTTCACATCACATCACATGGTTTAGTGAATGCTACCAGATGTTTGGAGAAGAGATAAAAATCTATCATTTTCAAATTATTCCAAAAAACTGCAGAGGAATAAATGCTTCTGTACTCATACCACCATCAAGTGAGATTTCTCCCAGAGGTGCAAGGATGATTCAATATCCACAATCAATCAATATGATATAGCACATTAAAAAATCAAATAAAAATATGATCATCTCAATAGCGATAAAGAAAATGTCTTAACAAAAATCACATCTGGCATCCATTTATGATAAAAACTCTGAACAACAAAGTGGGTGTAGAGGGAACATACCTCAACATAATCAAGGACACATATGACAAAAACTAAAAAACAAAAAAAAAAAAACCAAGGTTCTTTGTGGAGCAGTTGGTAAAACGTGACCAGAGGCTCATAGGACCTCAAAAGCAATATTTCAGTATTTGCTAATTCAGTGTTCCCAGTGACTTTATAGAACATAACTATCACAAATAATGAGAATCAACTACATTTTCAATTTCCATGAACTGCACACTGTTAAATACTACATTTCCCTCTTCTTCAAATCCACATATAAATCTATTCATTTAAAAGCAGTTTAAGGAGTTCCCGTCATGGCTCAGAGGTTAACAAACCCAACTAGCATCCATGAGGATGCGGGTTCGATCCCTGGCCACACTCAGTGGGTTAAGGATCTGGTGCTGCCGGGAGCTGTGGTGTAGGTCCAGACCCAGCTCAGATCCCATGTTGCTGTGGCTGTGGTGTAGGACAGCAGCTACAGCCCCAATTGGACCCCTAGCCCAGGAATCTCCATGTGCCTGTAGGTGCAACCCTAAAAAAAGACAAAAAGACTAAATAAATAAATACATACATACATACATAAAAGCAGCTTAAGTTCAGAGAAGATCCAAAGTGTAGAAAGAAGAAATCTTTGAAAAAATATATTAATTTACTAATGTACTAAAAAGGCAACTGTTTTGACTTTCTTTGATAAAACTATGGTTAAATACCTCTGGTGTCATCTTCCTTAAATTTCAGTTTTGGTAAGTTAGTGTCTGATCTTCGTAGAACTATACCCAACCCAGCTTCTAGTTCACTCAAAAGATTCTGAAGTTTGGGATCAAAGTTTCTGCTCCATTCATGATCCTAAATAAAAACAGACAAGAGCATAACAATCAAAATCTTGCCAAAGTGGCTTCCTAAAAATACTGTCAAAAGAATCAAGTCCAAATATTTCTGTTTTACTCAAAGCCTAACACTATCCCCATCTCATAAAGGAGGAAAAAAGTCCTCTCAACAGTCAAAACTCATTTACTACAGTAGTGTAAGAGCTGATGCAGACTGCATTTTATATCTTTCTCCAGTTTCTCTATTTGTCAACAAAGCTCATATTTTAAAATGTTTTAATTACAAAGAAAAAACATTTTAATTTAAAAACTAAAATATTAATGATATTAACAGTAAATTAAAAAATAAATATTTATGTTTGCATGTATGAAAACATTAACCCAGATACTTAGGTTAAAAAAACAACCATCGGACGAGCTATTTTCATTTACTCACCTTTAACAACATTGGTGCAAATATTTGCCGTACTGCTTGGTAAAGGGAGTTTATAGGTGATTCTAACATAGATGAAACAAGAATATTATTATGTAGATTCTGATCAGTAATTACTTCAGGTCGCAGCTTGAAAAACACCAGCACTTTATCTTTTGTGTCAGCAAAGTCAATCTAAAGTGATAAAAAAATGATTTTAATGTTGTTTTCATAAAATTAATATTTAAATATATTTCCCTGAAATGCTGTATCACTGAAATTTTACCTCTTAGAAAACGTATACTTTAGAAATAATTACAATATATTACAACCAATCTGTTTTTGTTCCTTAAGAATACTTTGGTTTTAAAAATGTATCCCCATTTATCTGTGATTGTATCATAAAGCTACTTTGATAAGTGATGTATAAACATAAAGCCCACTATATACATATTGTTGACATACACTGCTAACTATTCCACTCCAGCCAGATTCAGTAATACTACAGATCAAAGCTGTGTGCCCCAGGTACACACTGATGAGTAGTATACTTCTCCGCTCTATTCCAGAAAGTCTATAAAAAGGATATTAATTACCCTCTTACTTGACCGCTAAGCTCTACATAAACTCAAAAGTATCAAAACAGGGAATTCCTTTGTGGTGCAGCAGGTTAAGGATCTGGCATTGTCCCTGCAGTGGCTCAGGTCGCTACTGTGGAATGGGTTCCATCCCTGGCCTGGGAACCTCCAGATGCCTCAGGTGTAGCCAGAATCAAAAAAAAAAAAACTACCAAAACAACCTTAGGTTGTCTGTCCCCTAAAATCATCTTTACCTGAACCAGTCTTTTTTTTTCCTTAAAGTATTGCGCATCAAACTTTCTTACTAAATTGTCACAGAACCAGATTATTTAAAATCAGAATTGTTTAAGCTAAATTAGAATTCATTCACCACAAAGCAATCATGTTTAAAATAGTTCAGTTCATAGCAACTAGTTCATTGGCTGAAAAGTATAGCACCCAAAAGAAGTATCTGCATTATATATATATATATATATTTTTTCACAAAATTGTTTTCGTTTCTTTTTTCCAAGAAGTCTATCTGGTAAAAAGCTTTCAAACAAGTTCACTGCTATGCATGAAAACCACCTTAAAGATGAGTGAGCTTTCATGATACTTTTCTTTTTCCTAATCATTTCGTTTGTATTTTTTTAACCACTAGGAAGGAACCAGCATTTAGTCGGTGTTGCTGCTTTTCTCAATTCTCATTTTCACACATTAGAATTCTATTGCTAGAATGATCATTTTATTCCAATTACAAGCAAGTGAGAATATCAAGCTGCAGATGAGATTGGAAAAATTCACTCTTTAGTAATTAAATAATATATGCCCTTGTACTTTCCTTCTCCTACCTATCTGAAGAAAGAAAATTTAGAAAATTATATATTTTAACATTATACTTTGAAAAGAACAACTATAGTCACTGGCCAAGGTGCCTTGGGGCATCAGGCAGGACAGTGAACTTTGCCTAGCCAAAGTCAGCTAAAGCAAAGGATCAGTTAGCTACAGCCACTAATCATTCCCTGAGAAAAAGAAAACTGAGAATGAGCACTCCTGGCTGTATCTCCTCCCAGTCTTCCTGTCATTAGCAACTACTATTTCCCCTTAGCTGACTATAATTTGATAACTATTAAGGTGTAGTTATTCTCTTTTAAGGTTGGAAAACACCTCCATCATCTACTGGGATGGATCAGGAATCAGCATACTACATCCTCTGCCTGTTTTTGTACAGGCCACAAATTAAAACTTGTTTCTACATTTTTTGAAAAATCAAAATAATTTATTTCATGATATGAAATTCAAATATCAGTGTCCATAAATAAAGTTTTGTTAGAATACAGCCACAATTATTCATTTACATATTGTCTATGGCTGCCTTATAGTAATGGCAGAGATGAAACTGTGGCAGAGACCCTATGGCCTTCGAAGTCAAAAATATTTAATATCAGGCCCATTATAGAAAAAAATCGCCAGCCTTTATCCTAAAGCATAAACCAGATCACATATCTCTTCAAGACTATCAACAAGTTCCTATTTCAACCTAGATGGTGTACAAGGTCCTAAATTATCAGCTGATACTATAAACTTCCACACTCTTTGGTCATTCATTAAACTTAAGAGATGACTCAGGATTTTTTTTTCTTGCCCTTTGACCCAGCTCAAGGCCTTGGTACTTTTTTCTTTTGCTTAGAAAACTCTTTTTTTTTTTTTTCTTTTCTTTTTGCCATTTCTTGGGCCGCTCCCGCGGCATATGGAGGTTCCCTGGCTAGGGGTCGAATCAGAGCTGTAGCTGCCAGCCTACGCCAGAGCCACAGCAACGAGGGATCTGAGCCACATCTGCAATCTATACCACAGCTCACGGCAATGTCGGATCCTTAACCCACTGAGCAAGAGCAGGTATCGAACCTGCAAGCTCATGGTTCCTAGTCGGATTCGTTAACCACTGCGCCACTGACGGGAACTCCAGAAAACTCTTTTTCTAAATCTGCCTACCACTCATCATTCAACTCTCACTTCAAAGGTCATTAATTAACACGGACATTCCCTCCCTCTCTATTTTAATGCAGTTCTCCACCTCCATCACTGACATTACTCCATTTTTAGTAATAGCACTTATCAACACCCAAAATTATGTTATATTATATATCTGTGTGCCTTGTGTTTAGCCTATTTTTGTCCATTTTAATGTTACTCCTTGAAGATAAACTCTGATGTATTTGTGGCTTATTCCTAGCACCTAGGACAATTGTCAGATTCACAGAAGGTCCTCAGGTAATATTTATTAATTTGTTAAAGATGCTGACTTTCAAATATCTTAAGCACAACTTAGAACATAACAAAAAATTTTCAAATATGACCAAAAATCATATGTGATGTATGACTAAAAGTAAAATACACTGTTGGACTCTACTAGCTTAACTATTCACTTTAAAAAGTTAGAACTTCAATTTTCATTACTCAACCCAAGATATATTTTCATAAATCCAAACCCCTCCTTATCTTGTTTCCCATTACACTCTATCTAAACTTTGAGTGGCACTTACAACAATGTGTCCTGATGTTATATGTCATCCTAGGCCACTGGAATGAGGCTCAAAAGGCAAAGCAGAGGGTCCTATTCTGAACTATACTACCTATAGAGAAGTGGAGTAGTTAACACTTAGGGTATAATCTTTGTGCCTTATTTTTCTCAGCCATAAAATGGAATAGTGTTATGACTATTAAATAAACCAAAAACACAAAAATGCTTAGAACAGTGCATGATGGTGTAAAGGGAAAATAAATCTTGGCTGTGATTTTCCTTCCTTTTTATATCCTTGTAAACACACCAAACCTAGCAAAGTGCCTTGCATATAGAGTTCAAAATAAGTCGGTTGAATAGAACTGAATTAAATCAGAAACTAAAGATTCAAAAGAGGGCGAATGATTCAATCATCCTACAGAAATGCATTCAATGCTTGCTGTGTGTCAAATACTCTGTTGGACCTAGGGATGTGCATGAACACAAGATAAGGAGATTTAAAAACATATGACTATGATTTGTTAACTTTCATCCATTTACTCAGCCACCTTAACGTGTGGGGCAATTTTTTTCTGTGTATTACTCTGAGAGAGAGACTCGTGTGTGTGTGTGTGTGTGTGTGTGTGTGTGTGTATCCTGGTTGCAAATTTGATCATTTCTTGTGTGTGTGTGTGTGTGTGTGTGTGTGTGAGAGAGACTGTGTGTGTGTGTGTGTGTGTGTGTGTGTGTGTGTGTGTGTGTGTGTGTGTGTGTGTGTGTGTGTGTGTCCTGGTTGCAAATCATTTCTTAGCCCTGCCGGTGGGAGCAGCAGTGTGATAAATAAATCAATACATCACGTACAACAAAAAGAATTTAAACTTTCTATCTTATTTCGTTAAAGATTTGAATTCCTACCTAATCTCTCACTCGAGTAATCTTAAACTCAGTATATAATCCAAAAAAAAATTCACTAGAGTTTGCCCTAAAGATTAAAAAACAGGAGAAAGAGAAAATGTTTAAATAACTAAAACAGGTAAATGTTTTCTTTTTAGTTATAACCTATCCGTGATCTTCAAAAAGAAAAGAAAAGAAAAACTGGAAAGAATATAGAGTTTTTCTCTTCAGGTGTGTGGACAGGGAACTTCCTTTGGTCAAGAGGGATGCAAGCTTGGAAACTACATGCTGAAGCACGAGGCCAGAACAGCTCATCAGGCGGAGGCAGCTTTGGGCTGTCTAGGAGGATTCAACGTGAAAGGCTAAGAGGGACCCGACATCCCTCTTGCTGAGCCCGGGGATGTAAAGGGAGGTCAGGGCAGGGGTGAAGGGAATCATACCACGTTGGAAAAGGAGATTCCGCCGTCGGATCGCTGCACTCTGAGGAGCATCTGATTCCCGTCATCCAAGAAGTTGTTGATTTCAGGACAGTTGTACAGTAGCGTATGGTCCCAGGATTCCGACATCAGTCCAAAGTAATTCTGGGTAGTAGTGAAGATGAAAAGCTTCCGAACGTCCCCAGTTCCGCCCGCCATGATTTTGGAGAAGGGGCGAGGGAAGAGAGGGCGGGAATGAGAGAAGAAGGAAGAAAACAGTCCGGTGGGAAGTGAAGGGAAGAACTGAGCTCTGCTCAAACCCAGAGCTCAGCAGCTGGCCTACAGCGCCTCACCGTTGCCAGGCGCGGTCGCTATAGCGACGGAGCACTACGGCGGCCCGCTGTGGGCGTTACCTCCTCGGGCAAGCGCACGCAAAGCTTTCGGAGATGATCGACCACCTCAGAGCTCCTTAGCTGCTCGCCGTGGTCATCGATTGGAAAGGATCTGGGCAAGTTTGTTGCAAAATCTGCCTTTAAAGCGTTCTAACAACTTCTTATAACGCGTAAGTGGAAGAGATACTTCTAGACTTCAAGTGCATCAGTATGACCTGGATTTAGGATGGCTGGGGTTCTAGTGATCCCTCTTCAACTGCTTTAGCAAACCATTCTGGTAGCGTCAAGTTCCACATCTGTAAATGAAGAAATACTATCTAGGCTGTAATGAGGATTTTAAGAGATTACCATTTAAACATTGCTTTTTAAAGAGGCTGATAAAAAATAGGAGTTCAATACAACGTTAATTTGCTTCTTCAATCTTACTCCGCTCATGTCTGTGTTAACTTCCCACCATTTTAATTTTGTTACCTATTACTAATTTTAGAAAAATTTAACCACCATCTTTTCACCAAAATCATTACTGGAACACACAGCCATATTTGTAAAATAACCAAAACTGGCAATGATGCCTGTCAATTTGTTTTATAACGAGCACAACCAAATACAAAAGTGAAAACATTTTCTACCCCATGGTATCATGACATGGTATTAAACTCCTGGTCACTTATTCTCATATTCATCAAAGCCTTTCTGAATTCAATAATTATCTTCTAAAAAATATTTATCACATGCTGCTATATGCCAAATAATGAACTAGGCCCTAGAGACATAGTCTCTGCCTTCAAAGGATTTTTAGTCTAAGTAGTCATCATCTCAGCCCTGATTTGAGCCATTATCCTCGGAAACATTAAACACAGGCCGAGTTTTTTAAAATTTGTACTCAATAATAACAATTTCTTCCTAAAACTATATTCTTTTAAAATTAGAAAGAGGGTCTTTTTATCTGCTGAGCATCTTAAGATTGGGGAATGGAAACAAAAAAAGCAGAAGTGCTCTAAGTTATAAAGAGAAATGAATTACAATTTTTACAAAATAGGAGTTCCTGTTGTGGCTGAGCAGAAACAAATCTGACTAGCATCCATGAGGAGGCAGGTTTGATCCCTGGCCTTGCTCAGTGGGTTAAGGATCCAGTGTTGCCATGAGCTGTGGTGTAGTTCACAGACACGGATTAGATCTGGCATGGCTGTGGCATAGACCAGTGGCTGCAGCTCCCATTCCACCCTAGCCTGGGAACCTCCATATGCCACAGTGCAGCCCTAAAAAGACCAAAAAAAAAGAAAAATTCTTACAAAATAATCCAAAAGTTGGGAGAGGAGTCAGTGAAGTAGAATGCTGATAACTGGTTGGGAAAGAATCCAAATAGGAACCCGGGGTGACTAGGTAGCCAAAAAGGATTTTGAAAGTAAAAACGTTTTAATATGGATACAGAGACTCTTGCTCTGCATTGGGCGTTGTGACCCTTCCCAAGGTCTTAGGGAAAGTTGCCATTACTCACAAATGCTTAGTCTGGGTGAATTATTTTGGTGGAAATGTATGAAATGGCTGTATTAAGCATCCATGGCAATGTGAATACAAGTGATAGAAAGGCAACAGGTGTAAGAGTCTAGAAAGTAGTTGAGATAATGAGAATGTCATCTGGGAATTTTTAGAAATCTTAAATGGGCTTTGAACTCCCACAACATAGGAAATTTGAGTGTTTCAGTTTTAACCCAGATGTCAAAAAACATTTTAACCAGACACTCAGTTGACATATAAACCCCATGAGGATAAGAATTTCGTCTATCTTGTTCACTGCTGTATACCCAGAATTAGGACTAGAGTGGAAAACAAGACAGACAAGGTACCTGTACTCACACAGCTTCAGTAAAGAAAAAATAATCTCAGAGATGGTAAATTACAGAAGCAAGATTCAAACCAAATCCAATTCTGAACCATTCTCCAGATACTATATCATAATGGTAGATAGCTGGCCATCCACTAACATCATTTCTCCCATTTCACAGATAAGTGGTTACCATCCAGGTGTGGCCATTAACTAATTCTCACCAGTGAAATATGAACAGAAGTAATGTGTGCCACTTCCAAAGCAAGGTTTGAAAGAAGTATACCTTTACCCTTTCCCAGCTGGATGCAGCTAACCAAGCAACAAGAGATGGCAGAACCATTCAGGAGTTGGACCCAGGGCTCCTGAGTCATAGTGTGGAGTAAAGCCTGCAACTGTTAAATAAGAAATAACCTTCATCGTGGTGGAACCATTTTACATCATACAGGTGTAGGTTTATTTTTTATAGCAATTTAGGTCACACTAGCCAATCAAATAATCCAGGTTAGCAGTAGGATTTTTTTTTTTTTTCATTAACGTGGAGCCTTGATTTAGAAGTTGGCTAGTAGAGGGCATAATGAGAGCCAGAGGACAGGGGACAATACCTTTCTGACCAAGGATTCCTAATTTTTTTCTATATTTGCATTCTCAAACCTTTTGCCGTCAGTTCTTTATAGTTTAAAAAAGTATTGATGACTCCAGAAAAATTTTGTTTTTGTGAATTATTTCTATCAACATTTAGTATAACAGTCACTCAAACTGAGAAAATTTAAAAATAGTTATTCATCTATTTAAAAATAATAAGCCTGTACATGACTTGCTAACATAAATAACATTTTAAGAATATAATTACAATTCTCAAAACAAAAATAACTTTGGTCAGAAGAGTGGTATTGTTTTACATTTTTGCCTTAGAAGGAGTCAGCTAGATCCTCTACTTCTGCATTCCATCTTTTGCAATACATTCTTTTACTTGACATATGGAGAAAATTTATCCTCGAACAAATCTATAGTTAGTAAACAGAAAAAACTTCATAGCCTTTTCAGATAACTTTGAATATTCTTCTTTATTACTAAACTAAAACTCCACAAGCGGTGGTTTCTTAAAGGACAGTTGCAGTTTGGAATCTGGAACCATATCAATCAATATTTCATACTCAGCTACATTAAAATGCATTGGTTATCCTGCCCTCTGAATGGATCTTTTACCCATGCATAGTATTATAACATCAAGCATTGGGCATTTGGAAAATATCTGTTCACTGAACTGTGCAGATCTTCCAAATGTTGATACATTTCATTATACAATTGTTTAAAAAAATCGCATTCACTAATAAACCACTGATCTAGTAAGAAAAAGTCTTTACGTATGGAGAGGTTGTCAGGCTTACTGCAGAGAATTTAAATTTTCCAAAATTCATATTTTTTCATGAAAGCCTGAATTTCATCATTGGCAACAAATACTGTCAGCTTTTTCCTTGAAATGATAGGCTTATTTCATTCACTTTTGAGAAAAAAATATCTTCCAAATACCTAAGTTTTAATAATCAGAGTTTGTCTGCCATTCTTTCAAGTGAAAATTATCTTCAATGAAAAAAAAAAGTTGCTAGTTTAAAGCAAAACTCAGGAACATGGGTTCTTTTTTTAAGGCAACCACAGTACTTCAGTAAGCAACAAAAGGGCTCTCCGGTATTTCGTTTCATCAGTCAATATACTGAAATGACTTGTGCTCTAGGTCCGACATCGATAAAATTATGTACTCCATCACTGAGGACATTCTCAAGTGAAACTGGAATTCTTTCCTGCGAGTGCATAGAGGTGAAGAATGGATGACTACTAGAACAGTCTCAGGCACCTCACTGTCTCACACCCAGGCCATTTCACTAATTTACATAACTCACTTGGACCTGCAGGCATGTGAGTTTGTAAAGCTGTTGTGCAGAATGCTATCTTAGTCAAGTCTGTTGCACATATACCAAGTCACGTGACAGTCATTTGTCTAATAAATATAGTGCTTTTAATTCTCCCTTTCAGCATAATAAAGTATGCTAGTGAAACTAGCTGTAAGGTTCCTAGTATGGAAAACTTTCAAAACATATTGATATAATAGCTAATACTTTCCCCTAAAATGACACTGATTATTTTTTTAGATGCTTTGATGTGGCTTTCTTTACTGTATGCATGATCTGGCTATCAGGAAACAGTCTTGCAACTGAATGCCCTTTAATATCATTTTTTAAAAAAAAATACATAACCACTGCTATAAAGTGCTGAAGGGAAAGCTTTATACCATGGTAACTATTAATAAAAATGTTCATATAGGAGTTCCCATTATGACTCAGTGGTTAATGAATCCGACTAGGAACCATGAGGTTACAAGTTCGATCCCTGCCCTCACTCAGTGGGTTAAGGATACAGCGTTGCCGTGAGCTGTGGTGTAGGTCGCACACTCGGCTCAGATCTGATGTTGCTGTGGCTATGGTGTCGGCCAGCAGCTATAGCTCTGATTGCACCCCTACCCTGGGAACCTCCATATGCCACGGGTGTGGCCCTAAAAAGCAAAAAAAAAAAGTTTACATAACTGTTATTTTGAGTATTTTATTTTCTATTTCCATTTTTATTTACACAAAATAATTGTTGAATAACATATAATTCAATCAGCACTTTCTGCTTTTTAGCTCAGCATCTTTCTTGGATAAATCTATGATAAAATAACACTCTGATATCACAGCCTGTTGCTCTGAGAATAGACCGTCAAAAAAATTGGCAGCATCAATTTACTCAGTGGGGTAGCTTAGGATAAATTTAAAGGAAAGAGCCCCAAAACAATTCCCATTTTTCAAGCATTGCCTTGGTACCGTTAATCCCTAAAGATATGTAACAAGTAGAAAATTTGAAATTTTACACCACTAAGAAACATAGTCACTGAAACCATTGAAGTTATTCCTATCACATATCTCGTGTTCTTGTCAGGATTTGGGCTATGAAGTCAATGAACACACATTCTGGGAAGTCCTTTAATAAAAGAAAGGAAAAGAAATCTAAGATCTCCTTGTGATGCAGTCCTCTCCATCAGGTTCAAATGTGGCTGCCCAAGGCACAGCAATCTATAAACCCAACAGATAAGATATCCAGGCTTCCTGCTGGGGAAACTCTAGGAGCCTGTTGGTTGTTTTAAGGCTCAGTCTAGGCATGTAATTTCTTTTTTTCTTTTTTTTTTTTTTTTTTTTTGGTTTTTTGGGGCAGAGCCCACAGTTTATGGAAGTTCCCAGGCCAGGGGTCCGATTAGAGCTACAGCTGCAGGCCTACACCACAGTCACAACAACTCGGGATCCAACCCTCATCTGCGGCCTATACCATGGCTCACAGCAATGCCGAATCCCTGACCCATTGAATGAGGCCAGGGATTGAACCTGCCTCCTCATGGATGCTAGTCAGATTTGTTAGCGCTAGGCCACAATGGGAACTCCAAGGCACCTAATTTCTTTAACAAGTTAAACAAGTTTCTCTTAAACTTAGTAGGCTTTCTAATGTACTTCTTTTAGTTCCATATTCTAAATTCCAATTTCTAGTTCTTTCCTATACACATATAATTCTCAAGGATGATATATTTATTTTCTTCCTCATACACACACCCCTCACTCTTAACTAAGGATGGCTATCTTGAGGCTATCTGAAAACAAGTTTGGAATGTAAGGTTAAATCCCTTAATCGGCTCTGCACAAAAAGATTGAATAAACTTTTTTTAAAAAAAACTAAGATCTTTCAGTGACTTTGTCACATAGAACTTTCACTAGTCTTGGAGTTCCTATTGTGGCGCAGCAGCAATGAATCCAGCTAGGAACCATGAGGTTGTAGGTTCAATCCCTGGCCTTGCTTAGTGGGTTAAGGATCCGGCGTTGCCCTGAGCTGTGCTGTAGGTGGCAGACTCGGCTTGGAACCCAAGTTGCTGTGGTGTAGGCTTTTACTGGTCTTACCTTATATTACTTAGGATTTAGGTGCAGTCAGCTTTTCAAACCCTGAATAAGACCTTGATTTCTAGACTTCACAAGTATCTTTCTGTGTCTTTTTTAAAAAACAATCAGTTCTCATCTGAGCTCCCCCTGAGCTTTCTTGTAATATGTTACTAAAGGCAGATAACTGTAGACAATGCATTATCATTCTTCCTCCACCTACTTCCCATAGATTTAGAGTCTTACAAGGTTCTCATTGGGGATAATTTTACTGAATATTTTACCAAGGCACACGAGGGCTCCCATACTAACCAGCCTGCTAAACTGTTTCTTTGTTGCCTGCTGCCTACTTATCCTAGACAATATATTTTAAGTTCTTTCATCCTCCTTCCAAGCACCAACGTCTACATTCATGTGGTAGTCATTACTATCATTTACCAAATATGTCTAGATTTCCCTTTCCTCAGCACATAGTAGGGTTGCATTTCATTGTTAGTTTTTAAAGATAAGCATTGTTAGTTTTTAAAGATAAGTTTTTAAAGACTATTTGACTTCTTTTAATCTTTGAAATGTAAACAGAAGTGATGTATCACATATGCACAGAAAGGCCAATGTCTGATTTATGATGGTTCTTTCCCACTGCTGCGGTGATTGTGGAAGCGTAAGTCCAGATGAAGTTTTTATCGGCCTAACTATGATGAGTTTAGTCTTGCTTGTTTGTTTTGTTTTTAGGGCTACACCTGAGGCATATGGAGGTTCCCTGGCTAGGGGTCCAAGTGGAGCTCTAGCTGCTGGCCTATGCCACAGCCACAGCAATGCAGGATCCCAGCCTTGTTTGTGACCTACACCCCAGCTCACAGAAACACTGGATCCTTAATCCACTGAGTGAGGCCAGGGATCAAACCCTCGTCCTTATGGATACTAGTCAGATTTGTTATTGCAGAGCCCCAATGGGAACTCCCCAGTACAGTCTTCTTGATGGCATACCATAAATAAGAAATTATTTTTCGTTATGACAAGATACTGAGATTGGGTATTATTGTAACATAGCCTAGTCCTGACAGATACTGTAAGGGTGTGGCAAATATTACCATTAACAACCCTGAAATTTCAGTGGCTTAACATAATAGAACTATATTTCTCCTTCATTTGACAATTCGGTGTGGTATTTGGCAGGCAGACTTCCAGGTGATTGCAGGATTTAGACCACTTTCCTTTTGTGGCTTCACTATCCTCTAGGATGATAGAATCCTCTTGAGTGACCTGGATCTGGCTGACTGGCAGGTTAAGAGCAAGAGTTTCATGACAATTCCTGCCTACAAGAGAAGGAGGGACATATAATCTTACTGTGTCTCTGGGATAAGAAAGAATGACTTCCTATGAATCCATAGGTTGCTCAGGCCTTGACTTGCTTTTAAGGTGTGGACAGGGCTGGCTTTGTGAGCATATCTGAGAATTCTGAGAATTCTCTGGTTGTTGAGCCCACGGAGAGAAAATATCTTGAAAAAATATTTGTGTGCTTTTCCGTTTTTTTTTTTTTTTTTTTTTTTTTTAGGCAAGAAATAGATTTATTAAGACGGCACGCCTGTGAGAGATGAAAGTGGGCAGGCAAGGAGGCTCTGCCTTGTGTGCTTTTCTTTTCTGAACATTCTTGCTCATGACCATTATAATCAGTCATGCTCATTGCCTGAAGGAGAATTATGACTAAGAAATGAAAATCAGTTGATGCTTAATTTTTTTTACATTAAAAATATGCTGTTGAAGCCTCATGAACCTCTTTTATATAATAGGTAATAAAAAACATGCAGGTGGGGTTCGCCTGTGGTGCAGCAGGTTAAGGATCTGGCCTTGTCACTGCAACAGCTTGGGTTGCTGCTGAGGCACAAGTTTGATCCCTGGCTCAGGAACTTCCACATGCTGTGTGCACAGCCAAAAAAAAAAAAAAAAAAAAAAAACAGAAAAACAAAAAAACAAAAAACAAACAAACAAACAAACAAAAACCCCAGTGCAACTGAAAGCCAAAACATTTGATTCTCATGAGCCATATTTTATTTAGAGATAAGAAGTAGAACATAGAGGTTATGCTCTAACAGTTGAGTAGGAGGGGAGTTCAAGAGTTGGACAGGGCTCAAGCTTGGAGGAGATCTCTGTAAGGCCAGAGATGAAGGAGTGGATTTGTGAAGAACACTTCCGAGGAGCAGACTCAGCATTAAGAAACATCAACACTGTCACTTCCAGTGCCCAGAGCATCATGGGTGCCAAGTAAATGTCTAAAACTATTTGCAGATCATCTGTTGCCTTTTTAGGAATCACTGTCTCACTGACTCTGCTATACAGTCATGCAAACTAGTCAGCTGTATGCTGACTAGAGAGGGCCTTCAGTAACTGTTCACATGTTACCTATTTTCCAAAGAAGTGATACGTAACCAAAGCCAGAGGAAAATTTACTAAAGTCCTATTCAAACAGCTCTGTGTAAACAACCCTATTTATTTATTTATTTATTTATTTATTTATTTATTTATTTATTGCTTTTTAGGGTAGCACTCAAGGCATATGGAGGTTCCCAGGTTAGGGGTCTAATAGAAGCTACAGCTGCCAACCTATGCCAGAGCCACAACAATGCCAGATCTGAGCCACACCTGTGACCTACACCACAGCTCATGGCAATGCTGGATCCGTAACCCACTGAGAGAAGCCAGGGATCGAACCCGCCATCTCATGGTTCCTAGTCAGATTCGTTTCCACTGCACACTATGGGAATCCAACAAGCCTATTTTTGATGGCTAAAAATGTGGTTAAGATCTCTGAAACTAAAGACAGGTTGACATTCAAAATGGTGGTAGTGACATGGAAGGGAAAGCCTCATTACCTGAATTTGGGTGGAGATGGAAAATAGGGCAACTCACCCTTTTCATATGCCTCCTTTTCTTTGCAATCCCTCCCTTTGATTCTGCGGACTAAATCCCCTTTCTAGACCATCAGAATTTGATTTTCATTGGGTAAACCCTAAGAACTCTAGCTGATACATAATTATGTACCCCTCAGTGGTTTTGTTAGTGCCTTCACATTTATTTTCTTACTTTTTCAATAACACAATGCTGTGATGTCTAGTTAACGCATACATTATTTTATTATACAGACGGCAAAACTGAATCACAATGATTTATCCAAGGTTTCATCCAAGGTTGCAAAGTTTAAAAAGGCAAATACATCAGTTTAATGGTGGTGCTCATTTTAAAAAAAAACATTTCCACTATGCCAATTTTCCAATATTAAGTTTGGGAAGTACACAGTGTAACAAAAACGACATCCATCTATGCTGAAGGCTGTGAAAATGCTTATAGGAACATACTTAAACACAAGCTGCCTGCACTCACTTTTGATTTTCTCTGCCACTCACCCCAAAATAAAGTTCTCTGTGGCAAGTCATCAAAACAATGCACTCTCTGCCAGTAATTTGGAATTTGTGAACTACTTTCTTTCATTTGGGGTACCTTTTGGAAAGCAAACCAGATGTCTAGCTTAATATGATTTCCCTTCTGAACACTTTATTCTTAGTCCTCCTGGTTGGGGTTCAAGTTGAAAGTGCTCTTTCCTTGCCCACCTGATGTACAAGATAATGTTTCTATGATCCACATCCAGAATTTCATGAATTAGACCTTTCCAAAGGCATCCAACCTAGTCTGCTCTCTAGTTACTACTCTCTTTCTTCTCTCCTTGCACTGAACTATTTTAAAATATTTATGTTCACTTTGACTTTTTAAAATGTAAAGTTTTTATTTTAGAAGAGTTTTAGATTTATAGCAAAGTTACAATGATGGTACAGAAAGTTCCCATATATCCCACACCAAATTTCCCCTATTATTAACATTTCACATTAGTGTGTACATTTCTCACAATTAATGGATAAATTCTGATTTATTATGATTATGATTAACTAGACTCCATTTCCTGATAGGGAGTGAAAAGTTTCTAGAACATGTGGGCTGTAAGACTTCATTTTGACCATCTTTGAAATAAACGATCTACCACAATGAGGCATAAGCAGAAGCAAAGGCCATGCTTTCCCCTACTGCCCCTTTAAAACTGCTCTGTGAATTCATTCTTCCCCAGATCTTGAATAAAATTTCATTCCAATCCCACACTGTCATCGATTCTATTTACCTTTCTTTGGTGCCCCTCTCAGCAGGAGCATTATACATGAACTCTGGTATAGCCTCAAGTGTATCACTTAACACAGAAGTGATATATGTGTTGCTTCAAAGTGAACTTTTCACAGCTGGCATGGGGTTCATCATGTTTTCCTTTACCTCTGTAGTGATGACAAGCCACGTTCCAGGTAGTGGCTACTCTTTCAGTCTGAGTCCTTGAGTGGACCATAGCCACCATCAGGCTGTAACTGATGTTTTCTAGCACACAGCTTTAGGATGTAAGTGGCACATGGCATGTGTTACATAGTTCTGCCCTGCTGGGCCTCTCTAAAACACTAGGTGTTCTTGTGGGCTTTTTACTAAAGCTCCAAAAACAAAAGTGCTGCTTCAACATTCCATTTCTACTGTTTTCTTAGAGTCTTCTTTCTCTGGGTTTTTATGTATGGAAATAATTTACGAAATCTTGACCCACGAGACTGTTTTGGAAAATAGATGTTAATGTATGGAAAGGAGAGTATTTGTTTAAATCCAGGGCCACAATAACATATGGCATTCCACTGGTCACTCAATTTCTACATTGTTTGTTTATCTGGCAAGTTGAAATGCCCTACTTTAAAGAGGTATTAGAAATTAACAATGTACAGAATATATAAATGAATACATTTTAGGACACTATTTTTGGCTGCTTCGATATAGCTATAACTATTCTAAAAGATCTTTCTCATGTCTTCATTCTATAACACCCAAAGCTAAGGAATGCATGTATAACCACGATGTCAAATGGATCAAAACTGCGGCTTAGTCTCAGTCCTTTGGCCTACTGCCTTATTTGGCATAAATGTATGTCCTCTGTCATTATAGATGGATATTATTTAGTTATTTTTTCTACATCCTTCTATGTAACAGTAGGGTAAGATGAAGGATAAAGCAAGCTATGTGTTTTACCTAAAGTCACTGTCTTCTTTGGATCTGAAATCAGAACACATGAGTTTCCCTTTCCTTCTTATTTACTTTCTTTAAAAAAAATTCTGGGGAGTTCCCTGGTGGCTCAGCAGGTTAAAGATCTGGCATTGTCACTGCTGTGACTTGGGTTGCTGCTGTGTTGTGGGTTTGATCCCTGGCCTGGGAACTTCCTCCTGCAGCAGGTGAGGTAAAAAAAAAAAAAAAAAATTCTATTACACAACAAAAAACCCCACAGTACTCTGTAATAGTTTTAGGTGTCTTCTAGGTGTGTCCTGGATGAAAACAGCATATATCTCTGTGTTGGTGAGAAGCAGAAAAGACTAAAACCACTTAACCAGGCAACTCTATATTGCTCATAGACAATGATGCTATCAATATGCCCCTTCTGTCAGGGTAATTGGAGTGCTGGAATGTTCCATTTTGAGAATGGAGATATGGTGGTGGCACTAGGTACTGACTGGGGACGGCAATGAAGAAAATGGCCTATGTAATTTTCAGGGAAATCATCTTCCCTTTAATACCACTGATAAGCATAGATTACTGACCCTACTCTTTGTTCATAAAGTTCTCTTAAATGCAAATAGGCTACATATATTTTCTTCTCCAGATTATAAGCTTCATGATTGCAGGAGTCATGTCTGTCTTGTATACTCCCACATCCAGCTCAGTTCCTGGTTTAAGTGACCACTAAATATTGTTTGAGTAACAGACTGGATGAGTCAATATCATTCACAGATCCAGACTTGCACCTTTCTGAGAATTCTATAGATGCAGGCTCCTATCCAGTCACTGCATTCAGCTGAATCTCTAGAAGCTCCAGCTGTGGTGGGGTCTTCCTCCTTAGATCTGAAAGTGGTTCTTAGTGATCCAGTGGCAATGATCCAATGACAATTATCTGCTCCCCACTCTCACCCAATAAACAACAGTGGAGATGGGACAGCATAACCACAATAAATATTTCTACTCAGAAAAGAATATAAAATGTGCGATAGTCCCTGGTCCATAGCAATGCTGGTATCCTGTGAGCCAGGCATTATAAAGGTTTCTTACACTTTGATTAGGCCTTGATTCCACTCGCTGTAAGGATATCCCTTGAACATTGTCCTTTGGGATCTTTGTATCCTTTAGATTTTTATTCTATTCCCTTTTTCCTATTTGAGAAAAGGGATGTTTAACTTTTGTAGCTCACTTCTTGAATAAGCATGATTATTTCAAATAGTGTTTTGCCATTGTCCTTTTTTGTTGTTGTTGTTGTTTTGTGGGATTTGAGGGGGGCACTTTTTCTATCAACTTTAATGTAGAATAAAATTCATTCAATAAAAGGTATACATTTTTAATTGCACAGCTTAATAATTTTTGTCAAGTATATACACCAGCACTTAATCAAGACACAGAATAAGACAATTATCGAAAAGTGCCCTTGTGTTCCTTGCAGTCTTCCCCCTCCATCACCACCTCACCCCATGCCCAAACATGGGGTCCCACACATATTTTTTTTCCTTTTTTGGTCGCCCCTGCAGCATATAGAAGTTTCAGTGGTATGGGGTTAAACTGGAGCTGTAGCTGAGACTTATGCCACAGCCATAGCAACACCAGCTGCATCTGTGACGTACGGCAGCTTGCAGCAAAGCCAGATCCTCAACCCACTGAATGAGGCCAGGGATCAAACCTGTATCGTCACAGACAATATACTGGGTTTTTAACCTGCTGAGCCACAACAGGAACTCTGTACACATAATTTTGACTATTCTAGAATTTCACCAAAAAGCAGCCAGTGTTCTAATTTCCAGTTGTCCCATAAATGCCATAATACTGTTTAAAAATGATTTGAATAGATTCAAATAAGAATCGCATATGAAAAGTGACTGATATATCTTTTTTTTTTTTGTCTTTTTGCTATTTCCTGGGCCACTCCCACGGCATATAGAGGTTCCCAGGCTAGGGGTCAAATCGGAGCTGTAGCCACCGGCCTATGCCAGAGCCACAGCAACGCGGGATCCGAGCCATGTCTGCAACCTACACCACAGCTCACGGCAACGCCGGATCCTTAACCCACTGAGCAAGGGCAGGGATCGAACCCGCAACCTCATGGTTCCTAAACGGATTCGTTAACCACTGCGCCACGACAGGAACTCCTGACTGATACATCTTTTAATACTTCTTAAAATTTCCTTCTTTCTCCCCCTCTCTTTCTAATAATTTGTTCTAGAATCCTGGTCATTTTTCCTGTAGATCGTCTAACAATCTAGATTTTGCTGATTGCACTGAGTTTTCACACGTTTCTCTGTCCTCTACTTACATGTGGTATTTCTTTTCAGACTTGATCTCATTCAGATTTGTTTTTTTTTTTGCCTCATGCTTGCTTTTTTTTTTTTTTTTTAGCTGCACATGTAGCATGCAGAAATTCCAGGGCCAGGGATCAAGCCCACATCACAGCAGTGACAAAGCAGGATTCTTAATATGCTACGCCACCAGGGAACTCCTGCCTCAAGTATTTTCAATGGGTTGAAAGATTACAGAATTCAAGAACAACATTCTTTTGGTTTTAAGTAACATAGTCCTTAACAGCATAAGTACAATAATAAGGTTTATTGGCTCATGGACCAGAAAATTCCAGAATCGTGTCTTCATTCTGATTTCTTCTGACTTTCAGCTTCATTCTCCACCTCCTCTCAGGTTCAAGCCCATAGGAAATTAAGTTGCTTCTAATGCTTCAATCTCATGTCATTAGCACTGATTGGCTTGGCATGGATCATGGGTCCATTCTCAACCAATTTATGGCACTAAGTAATATGATATTCTGATTGGCCAGATGAGCATGTTAAAGTTACTAGAACCAAATTGACTATTATTAGATTTAAAATGACTCTTAATCCTCTACCAATACAGTTAGTTTGCAAGTGTGAACTTATTTTACATACATACTAAAACAACTTTCTACTGTATAATCTTCACATGTGATAACCTTTATTTATAAACAATATTTTCATAGATGTGGAGGTGGATGATTGATTACAAATGTTCTGGGTAATAAAGTCTGTAAGGGGAAGTCCTTTAGAATTGTCCTTCAAATTCCTCTTTACTAGGTCAGCGATCACCTACTGTCTCTGAAGGGTGAGCTCTGTCAAAGAGAAATGCTAGAGCTAAATAGGGGAAAAGTGATAAGCAGAGGTCCCAGATGAAGGCGAAGTGGGGGTGGGGGAGTGGGAGGCTGATGGCCTGCCCATAAAGAAACAAGCATTTAGCGGGTGGAGAACAGTTAACGTGAGGTTACCACTCAGAAGAGGTGAGAAGTGAAACTCGGTTTACTTTACCAGGTTATTTTCAGGCCAACTGCAGAGGATTAGTGGTTTCATAAGGCATTTGGGGGGGACGAGCATCAGCATTAGTGCAGGTGGAAGTTTCGTGAGAAAGTTCGGAAAAATCTTGACAAAAGGCGGCTAATAAATCAATGAAACCCGAATTCTCCTTTCGTGGCTGCGATACAGAGTAATCCGGCATGTGGAAAGGTAGCTGCACCCGACCAGAGCCACGCCCCTCTGAGCAACTCGCTCTGCGGCGCGTCACTTCCGGCCGCGTGCGATCTGCTTCCGGGTCAGGCTGAACCTCTTGCTCTTGGAGTGTGTGACTGGTGGCCGTGCCGCGCTGTCCGCCTTCTCTCTTCCCGGTGTGACCAAGCAGCAGTGCCCACTGGCGAAGAGTACCCGCTGCCTGGAGAAGAGACGGACGAGGAGGGGACCTGGGAGCGGGCTGTGGCCGGGCTGGGCCGCTCTGGGTTGGGCCGGCGACTCTGCTCCTTCGTTTGCTGCTGTCTCTGGGAGCCGGGTGCCAGCACTGAGGCGTCTTAAGTGGACAGCGACCCCCTTCCCCGGCTCCCCTGCCCGCCCTGCCGGGGAGGGCGGAAGATGCCGGTGAAGAAGAAGAGGAAATCCTCTGGGGTGGCAGCTGCAGTAGCGGAAGACGGAAACCTCAAAAAGTGTAAAATCTCCAGGTACCACCTTCCCCCACCTTTCAGTCTTTCCTCCTCCTCTCCTGCAGGGCAAGAAGAGGAGGAGGCGGGCCGGGTTCCTGGGGCTCGGGCTGGGGAGAAGTAAGCTGCTGTGATTAAAGATAGGTGGGAGGTGCAGAGCCGCGCGAGTCTACTTCGGACCACCTCGTGTTCGGTGGGTGTGCTGTAGCGCTGGCGCCGGTACTCCGAGAGTCGCCTCATGTTGGAGTCTGCGTGCCTGGGAATGTGGGGAAATAAGAATGCTTAGGCAGATTGCGTTCTTTCCCCTTACCCCCTTCTCCCTTAATCCCTGCCCCGCCTTCCTTCCAGACCTAGAAGTGATTACAGATCCGTGTGTGCAAGGGTACTTCTAGAATTTCTTTGTAGAATGTGAAGAAAGGAGCAGAGCAAGAGGGATCGTGACCTGACAACTGCCATGAGTATGGTAGAAAGAAAAGTTCCTTATGCTGTAATTGACGTCCAAATTTACTCTTTGGAGTGGTCTAACCCAGACCATCCCAACAGGCGCCCTATTTTCTGGCAGTATAGTGCTTCCACTTGCACTAAGTCCCTGTGCAAAGTTGGAAAGGCCCTGCCTGCTTTTTGTTTTCTAGCCATCAGGATGCTGTTAACTCTCAATATAAATATTAATAATTCGAGAGCCATTGTTCTGCGTATCCTCTTAGAGAAAAAGAAAACAAAGCAGAGCTGTAGTTATATAGTTCTTTGATCCTGTTGTAACATGTCATTGAGGCAGTACAGCAACACTGCGTGCTGCAAAAAAATCATTGCAATTTAGGTGTGAGAAGTAGGTTTTTAAAATACCCTTATTGTATGTCTTGACTGTATAGGTGGTTGGCACTTCCTGTAACTTTACGTACTGCCATTTAAAATAGCCAACGTTATAGAGAGGAGATAATAATAGAGCTCTCCTTAAAGAGAGATTTGCTTAAAATGTGGGGAAGGTGACTTTAGTCTGCATCAAACTTTTTCGTTAATTTATTGAATTTTTTCCTCATTGCTGAGTTTGGCAAAAGAGCCCAAAGGTATTTCTTGGGCTATTTCTGTGAAAGATGCTGCTGTTTTCCTATACCTCTTAATAGTAACTCATACTAGAATTTGACACAGTTTTAGCTCATATTTTTATGGAACATGCAAGTTAGTTTTTTTATTACTTTAACTTGTAGACATCTTAATTGTATAATGTATCAAAATTATTTAAATTAAGCACATTGAAATGGCTGAGCAGTCAGTACTATTAGAATTCAGGTGATACTTTGCTCTATCAACTGAAAATTTTAAATATGGCACACTTCCACCTCCTCGCCCATTCCAAGGGGGGCACAGTCTTTAAAGCATCAGCCTGCTGTGGCCCCCTTTGCCTGGCAAAGCAATAAATCTATATTTTTTTCTCCTTTAACCCCCCCCCCAATGGCACTCTTGTTTTACATTACATTATTCAATTGCAGAAGTTTTAGCATTCCTATATCATTGTGTTACTGTAACTCAGCTTCTTTAGAACAGGTTCTCTGAAGTTCATTAAATCCTAGAGGCCGTTTATGAACTTCCCAACTTTTAATGATTGTATGAAAAAGATAAAGGAAATCTGGGATTAAATAGCTTTGGCCTAATTATTTGGACCATAATCTAATACAGTTTTTTTTTTCTTTTAAATTTGTGGAATCTAATTATACCCTTAGGTCCTAAATTAGCTTTTATGTTTAAAAATATTTAAGCTTGGTAGATGACAGATAAACAACTCTAGATAAATTATTCAGAAATATTGATTCACTGTATTAAACTATACAGTAATATTTGTTTTCAAATTATACACAAATCTAATTTCCATGCAAATCAGCAGAAGAATCACTGTAAAGATGTATACTTTTCTAGTTATCAGTCCTGCATTGAGACCATTGGGTTGAACTTGTGTGTGGTCTTCTGAAATCTGGGAGAAATAATTTTAGTGATTTTTTTTGGAACTTGATAGTGAGCAAAGTAGAATTTGGGTTTTGTTAGCTGGGAATTTTTATGTAAAGATTGCTGTTTCAACTTGCAAATATTTAACAACTCCAGTTTTTTTTCCTGTAACACCAACTGTAAAAAAAAAAAATACTTTGGCTTGAATTGAAGTAGTTCATATGGGACTTAGCTTTTCACTGAAAGTTGAGACTTGATAAAATTCTTAGGCATTTGTGTGTTTTTTAAGCTATTGCAGATCCCAACCCCCTGCTAGACTAATAAGTGGAGAGGAACATTTTTCAAGCAAGAAGTGCCTGGCTTGGTTTTATGAGTATGCAGGTAATGAAATTAATATTAGAGGATATCAGTCACATGCTTTAAAATGTTTTTTTGGTTTATTCATTTAACAAATTATTTATTGCAGGCCTGCTGTGTGTTAGTGCTGTGTGCTGAAATCAGGGTCAACACTGAGGCTCATGGGTAGGCTATGCTGTTTCAGGCTGATAATTTCTTTAAATATGTAATTCAGTGTTTGTTTACTGAGGGAGTGAAACATTTACTGCTAGTAGAATATGTAAACAGATTCACTTATTAATTTACATCCATTGGCTATAGTAGAGTGATATTCTGGAAAACACAGTGTGTAATAAACATTTTATAAATTATATAAAATATTGTTCTTGTTTTTCTTTCCAATATTCTTCTGAAATTTTTTGAACTATAAACTGACATTTGCTGAAACCTTTGGGGGACCTAGTAAAGGATTTAAAACTAACATATATCATTGCACAACACATGTACCCTTTAATATAATTGCTGTTTAGACATTCCACTTCTACTTGAGGTGCAGTAATAAATAAGAAAGTAAATAGACTGATATTAGTACAGTTTAATGTATGTTATGTTAGGAAGATACATTATGAGAGTTCATAGGAGGAATGTATAAACCAGCCTTGGAAGTGTCAGGGAAAGCTGTAAGAAACTAATTGAATCTAGACTAAATGCTATAAATACTAAATGCAAATTTCTAAGCCTAGGGAAGAGTATAGTTTAGAGGTAAAAGTCAAAGCCTTGGAGGAGGCCAAAGAGTTTAAGGAAATAGAGGAAAATGAATACTTGTTTATTATTTATTACTAACATCGTAAACATATATGAATTTTTTTTTCCTTTAGAATGATTTTGTTCTTTTGGAATTATTGATTTTAAAGCTCCCCACCCCCAACTCGTTTCCTTTCTTTTACTTGCCTCCTTTGTTGGATTGTTTTGTTTTATTTTTTCCCCCTTTAATAACACTGTCATTCTAAGTGTTTAAGATTAAACAGTTTATTTGCCGTCATTGCCTTATATTTAGTGCTAATCAAGATAAAGTCTCAAATGCACTCTGAACTTAAGGTTTAAGTTTACTAAATGTTCACTGTATGGAAAATAAGACTATTTTGGGGGACAGTAACTTCCTTGTTGGGATCAGATGAGTAATCCCAAAAGTATAATTTAAAAATTGTTTAGTAACAGAACAGATTCTTTCTGGACCAGAAAAACTGCTATTACTGGCATCCCAAGATAACCACTAACCCAAATTAAATAGAGGGAATTCATTTTCTTTTGACCTCCATTTAAAATGTTGACCCAGTATTCAAAATGCCAGTTTTACTGGTATTAATGATATGATATAGAATCAAAAGTTTACTCATCTTGTTTCACCTAAAGGGTAGTAGATACTATAAAATTAGTCGTTTTTTTTTCCTTCTCACAGGAACTTCTCATAGGGACTTTTCCTGTGTAGCATACGATTTGAATTAAACAGTTATTTCCTATGCTAGAATTTTTTAATAGCCAGCAAAATAATTGCTATCTTTATTCCAAAAATTATCCTAATTGTATAATTTTCCCTTATGACCACTCTGCTAAGTAGGTGGTGTTACCCTTATTTTATAAATGAGAAAACTGAGGCTTAAAAGTAATTTGGCCAAGATCATACAATGACAAGAGCCTAAATTCAAACCTAGGTCATTTAGACCATAGACCATTTAGACTATGCTTTTAACTACTACCATCTTGTAAATTCTTACTTTTTAAAATATGTACATGGTAGCTAGTTTTTCTTTTACAAAGAAAATATTAGTACGTGTACTGGAGTGATGAATCAGTCATCACTGAATGATTCATATTTATTGTGCACTTGTATGCCAGGCACTATGCTAAGTGCTGGAAATATAATGATGAACAAGTCAAACAAGATCCCTGCCCTTGGGGGACTTGCCTGCTAGTGGGGAAGACAGTGAATAAGTGGGTAGGCAAGATAATGACAGATGTGGAGGATAATAGGAGTAATAAATAGGGCATGGTACAGGGGATAGAAATTAGATAGTTCGGATGGACTTTCAAATAAGGTGACTAGGGAAGACCTCTCTGGAGATTACTTTGGGCAGAGACCAATTGATAAGGAGGTGCCAGTTATTTGCCAAATAAATAGTAACTAAGGTGTCCCTTTTTAAAATGCAGACAATAATTGTGCTTCCTGAGGTAGTACATGTAAAGCACTTAGCACTTGGGTCAGAGCTCAATATTAGTTGGCTGTTATTAAAAGAGTAATAGTATTGCAGCTTCAGATTTACTGATTGTGTATATTTACAATACTGTTCCGAAATTAATAATATAGCCCCTATGTAGCTTATGTTGAAGGTGCTGTGTCATTCGTTGAACAGATTTTTTTTTCTTTTTTTTTCCTGAGCATTTGCTATGGTTGGCATGGTTTTAGACTCTGCAGATGTAGCTGGGAACATTTCTTTATGGTTATTAAAACATCAGAAAATTGATTTTCTTTTAAAAATATTTTACCACAAATCTTGTTAATATAGGTCATGTGTGATAAGCCTGATAGTTTTCCCCTTTGATTAGACCTCACATCTTGAGTGATACTTACATTATTAGGGATTCAGTAATATTGCTATTACTGGACAAAAGCATAGACAGTGAAAAGGTACTTTTAAAGTTTTACGAAGAATCAAAAAAAAAAAAAAGAATAGAATTGCATAGTTCTAATAAAGTAACCAGCTGATAGAGTTAACTAAGTCATTTTCATAGCTTCTTAAATTTAGTGGAAACCTTTGTTTTACCAGCTCCAGAGGTTTTATTTGGGAGTAGTTTTATCGGAAGAGTTTGTTTCCAGAAGCATAAATAACTACACCATCTGGGGAAAAGAACATTGTTATAGACCTCCTTTTGGATTTAGATTGTTGCTGTTGGCATTGCTTTGTGAAAGTCACTTGACATTTACAGAAAGGTCTTATATTTATCTTATATCTCTATATGATATAATTTAACTTGATTCTAAACAAATTTTTAATGGCTAACCTCCCATTTGCTAGGGAGGCTATATTTTATGACAGTAACTGATATTTCTTCACCTGACTCTTCAGCTCTCTCTTCTAATTACTAACGGTGACAGCTTTGAGGGCAAGTCTGCTTTCTTGTTGCCTTAGAAAAATTTAGAATATATTTCCTTCATGCCTAAACAAAAAAACTTTGGTTTCTTCCATTAAATTTCTTGTCTTATTTTCACTTTGATGTAAACCACATAATGTAAGGATGCATATTTGGTTATTTAACAGCTTAATTTTATACACGTGCTTTTTAAGTTACATAATTAACACATTTTCATTTAAAAAACCCTCCAAATATATATTAGGAAGTGAAAGTTTCCTATAATTACCACCCCATCACCTTTTAACACCTCACTGCATAAATTAGTGCAGTACTTATTTAAACTAAAAAACTTAAAAGCAGTTTTTGTTTCAGACCATGTGTTAACGTCGTATTAGCAGCCTGGACCTCATCTGAGACAGTACGACTTTACTGGTCACAAACATTCTTCTATTAAGAGAAACCATGGGACACTGGTTTCATATTGTGCTTGTGAACTAATGATGGCTACATAAAATGCCACCTGAGCAGCCTTGGTCTAGTCTGTGACTTACAAAGCTGGAATATTTTTAGTCCTTAAGAAAAGAAAACAAGTTTCTCTTAGTTACTTAAACAATAGTACTTGAAGACTGTATCTTCAAAAGCCAAGTGCTTCTGTCATATTTCCATTGTATTTTGTATTGTTTTAAATTAGTAATCACCACAGCCTTAGTTAACACCTATCACTACACATAGTTACAAATTTTGTTTTCTTATGAGGAGAACTTTTAAGATTTACTCTTAGCTACCTTGAAATAGGTAAAACAGTATTATTAACTGTAGTCACCATGCTGTACAGTACATCCCAGGACTTCTTTATTTTATAATATTTTATTAAAATAATTTATTTTATAATTATTTTATAAATTATTTTATAAACTTTATTTATTTTATAACTTTGTACCTTTTCACCATCTTCACTCATTTTGTCCACCTCCTCTAACTCTGACAACCACCAATCTGTTCTCTATATTTGAATTTGGGTTTTTGTTTTGTTTGTTTTTTGGTAGATTATTTATACAAGTGAGCTTATATGGTATTTTCCTTTCTTTCTCAGAATTTTTTGCTTAGCACAATTCCTTCAAAATTCATCCATGTCACAGTTTGTTTCATTCTTACTGAGTCACAAAAGAGGCCTAGCAATGATGTAATTACTACATGGGAAATCTGATAACATAAAAAATATGAGAATTGGGAAAAAATAAGAAAAATTCCTCAATTTTTGGACTAGGATAGACATAGCTAAGGAAGGGTTAAACTTTTATTTAAGGTGACATAATGCTCATGCTTTACTGTCTGCTTTAGAACTGAGATAATAAGGAAAATATCTCATTCTGGACTCTCTAGCCATTTCCTTAAGTCATAATTTTCATAATGTATCTTAAAAGTATTAAATTTTGTTTGGGTGTATTTCAGAAGGTTAATGAATGACCTTCTCTTTTAGTGTGAAACAGATATTCTCCTCTGCTTACTGTCTTGAATTGTGGGTTGGTACTGGCACATTTTAGTTGAAGAAGCAGCTCAAACATTCTTATACGTCTTTATATTCATGCATTGCCAAAAATTTTCTTCAGAGGAGGTTCTGAGTAAATGTTTTTTTTAATGGATAGGTTCAATTATTATACAACCTAGTGATTGATATTAATGTTACTTTGTTTTTTATTTCCTTAATTCTATTTTGTAATATGCTTTTAAAGAGTATTTCAGAATTTTTAAATTTGGTAATAGATATTTTGCTTTATTAAAGATATGTCAAAATTCAAATTTGGTTGTTTGCAAAAAATGTTATGGTATATCCATAGATGCCTTTAACACAGTGGCTTATGTTTTATGTTGATATTAAATTATAACAATAAAATATATAAATTATTTTTGTCTTTGAAGGTCCTGATGAAGTTGTAGGGCCAGAAGGAATGGAAAAATTTTGTGAAGACATTGGTGTTGAACCTGAAAATGTATGTTTTATTTCTAAGTAGAATGGAATACAAGTGGGGTATAGCATATTCATAAATTTCTAAAAATTGGAACACTTTAATCTTAAGAAAGTTTTGTTTCTTCGTGAATATTGTAGATTTTTATTTAGGTTTTTAAAATCAGTTTAAGTTGGGCATGTGTGCTTTTTCTTGATACAAATGTCATTTGCAGTAGACTAAGAGATTCTACTTTCAGAAACTGTTAGAACGTATAGCTTTTAAGAAATTGGCCCATTTAAATTTCTTTACAGTTAATAATTTCAAAGATTGTACCCTGTAATAAAGTTGAAGGATGGACATAGTTTGTATAAAAATGCTCTCCATTATAAAAATAGACATGATTATCTCTATTGCTGACTTTTCCCCTATCCTTTATGTTCTGTTCTTTCCAGATTATTATGTTAGTTTTAGCGTGGAAATTGGAGGCTGAAAGCATGGGATTTTTTACCAAGGAAGAATGGTTAAAGGGGATGACTTCATTACAGTAAGAATTTTTTTTAAAAAACAAATTTGATGGCCTATTTGAAGATCCTAATTGATATTTTGTGTTTTGTAATTTTCAGGAGTAAGGTTTCACCTTAAATTAATCAAATTGGTTTGATCTGTAACAGTCAGTTTGAGATTGACAGAATTTATATTGTGATCTTTGCAAAATGAATAGCTACCCTTTTTTCATATTCTCTAAGAAAGAACCTAAGTATGGTCCTATTAAAACTCATTAAGTTTTGTTGGGTGAATTAGCGGTTCATGATTCAAGTTACTTATAGGATGTTTGAGTGGTAAGAGCCTTCCTTCTTAGAATATAGAATTCTACTACATGAAGAGTTTGTTCTTTGGGCAGTCCTAAGTTCTGGGGCCTCCTCTCTGTCTTCAGTTTTATCCTTAAAAAAGAAATTTGAAGAGGGTTACATGACACTTTTATCATTACTTTTTTGCCAAATGAATCTCATAAAGAACAAAAGCAAGTTATAAAATTGCTTCTTTATAAAAATAATCGACTTTGGCTTTCCAGTGTAAAGTGTGCATAGTTTCAGAGTCAGTTAGTAATTGTGTGTTAATTTTATATTTTTGTCATGTTCCTGATGTTCATGCATTATTGTTATTAATAATCAACATTCTAAAGTAGTTAGGGCAAGCATTAATTTATAGTATTTTTGAGCCAAAAATGGGGCCTTTCAAGTTGTGATTATACTTTTATTAATATACTTAACCGTTCTTTACTTCTTGTTTGCCTGTGCTTAGATTTCAAAATACCTGGTTATATTTTTTTAAGTGTATTTGTTCGTATGGAACTTAACTATTTAGATTTGAATTTTTCAGTGTCTAATGTTTTGTAGTTCTCCTTTTTACCAGCATTGACATTTAGATAGTATAAATATATATACACATATATATTTGTTCAATGTAAAAACCTTTACTCATATGAACCATAATTTCTAGAATAAGACGTAAGATCACCCCTCTCATTTTCATTATTTATAGGTGAGATGAGTCTGAGACTCAAAACAGGTGAAGAAAATTTTTGTTAAAGTTTACATGGTTCGTGTATCTAATCACTTGTGATGCAACATGATGGAGGATAATGTGAAAAAAAGAATGTATATAAATGTATAACTGGGTCACTTTGCTGTACAGCAGAAATTGACAACACTGTAAATTAACGATAATTAAAAAGTTTTTTAAATGATGCATTAAAAAAAAGGTTTACATATGGTGGAGTTCCTGTTGTGGCTCAGCGGAAATGAGTCTGACCAGCATCCATGAGGACACAGGTTTGATCCCTGGCCTCACTCAGTGGGTTAAGGATCCAGCGTTGCTGTGATCTGTAGTGTAGGTTGCAGATGTAGTTCGGATCTGGTGTTGCTGTGGCTGTGGTGTAGGCCGGCAGCTACAGCTCTGATTCAGTCCCTAGCCTGGGAACCTCCATACCTCTGTATGCCACGGGTGTGGCCCTAAAAGACAAAAAAAAAAAAACTAAACCAGCTATAATGGAAAAAATAAAAATCATTATTAAAAAAAAGTTTACATAGTTCCTTAGAGGCAAAGCTACAACCTGTAATTTAAATCTTCTAATTATGAGTCTGCCATACTGCCTGTTGCACCATTACATTGTGTGTGTGTGTATGTATGTATGTATGTATGAATGTATATAAGCATTCTTTCCAAAATAGAGGCTCATTATTAACTTTTTAAATCATCATATTTATAACCAAGACTGAATTCTGCCATTCATTTAGGTGTCATAACATGCCAAATTAAAATGTTAATTTGGAAATTCTTTGAGCTATTTCCCACCATTTAATTAGCTTTTTAGAGAAAGATAAAATATACAAGAGTATGCAAAAAATATAAACTAGTTTCATATATAGTTCAGTCTGTTTTATTAAAATTTATATTGCTTGTCACATGGCTTGTTAATTGTAAGACATTTTACTTGGCATTATAGCTGCTTTTTGTACTATTCCTATCACTTTTTCGGTATACTGCAATTTTTTTTTGCCACAAAGTCCACCAGTTTGATATGGCATCTCAGTTCCCAGACTAGGGATTGAACCTGGGCTACAGCAGTGAAAGGGCTGAGTCCTAACCACTAGACTACTAGGGAACTCCTTGTATATTGCTTTTTTGAATATCCCAGCTAACAAGTGTTTGTATATTTTTAAACCAAAAGTTTTTAATCATTTATGTTTTTGAATAACCATTCTATAAAGAGCCTTTGTATAACAAATATGTAAACATAGAGCATTTCTAGTATTTAATCTTGAATAATTAGCAGTATATGGCCTTATATATATGCTAGGGAAATTGACTTCCCACGAACATGTTGCTTATTAGCATGTCTTTCCAATAGAAAGTTCACAGGATTTGCAAAATGAAAACATTTATTTAGCACTTAAAATTGACCAGGAGGTTTCTGTCTCACTCATTTATTATCCCCTGCCTGTCTGCCTAGATCTCTGTGCTGTAGAGCCTTGAAGCTACTAAAATTAGGCAAGCACTCTTGACTGGGAAAATATTTGCCCCCCTCCCCCCGCCCCAGTAATCTAGATTGCTATGTGAAAACAAAGTATCTTCTCTCAATTGGCTAAGTCTTATTACTCCCTGAATCTTCTTGTAAAAAACTTGCTAGGAATAAAATAGTTTAAAATGTAAACCATGAGAGACAAAAAAGTCTTAGTTTTGTAAAAAAATTATAGTTTATGATCTAGTATACTTTGTTTTATGTAATAATCATGAAATGTAAAATTTCACAGACGTGGTTCTTTTTATATATTTTGATATTTTTAGGATTTTATTTAACCTGGGCATAGTTATTTGATAGTTCCTAGATCATCTTAATGTACTTATCAATTGTTTTAAATTAATTTCAACCCTTAGAAAACTTTAGTAGAGCTCTGCTAAAGAATAGAAACAGTCTGGTGGTTAAAACATACACTATGGTCAAGGCTAGTAGACTACCACAATCAAAGTTAATTAAAATCTAGTTTATAATGTTTAACAGTTTTCAGGATACTTTTTAAAAAACATTTATTTATTTTAATTCTGTTATTCATACATTTCTGTAACTGAATTGTCTTTTTGTGTGAAGTGATTTATGGGTATGAATTTGTATATAATTAGACTAGAATAGCCATTTGATAAGTTTCAGGGATGTAATTGCCATATCCCTTAAGATATTTTGCTCTATATCATCTTCATCGTTGTTTAGTAATAGTCAAATTTCTCTTCAAATTGGGTTTAATTTAGTAGAAATTTATTTATATTAAGCACCTATTTTATCTAAGGTACTGTGCCTTAGATAAAGGCACACCAGTGATCACGAGGCATAGGACATAGCTTCTGCCCCTTAGTAACGTTCTAGTAGGGCAGGGAAGGTATTAACAGTACTGTAACCATGAATCCAGGTGGAATGTGACAAGTGCTAGAGTAAAAGTACACAATGCCATGAAAGCATGCCTGCTAATGAGGTTAATTTGAGCTGAGTAGACAGAAGAGTCTTTACTTGTGTGTGTGGCATTTGAACTGAACCTGGAAGAATGATTAGGATTTTGATAGTTGAGGATATAGGAAAATGATGCTTCAAGAGGAAATTGTGAGCAAAGCCTTGAAAAAGGAAAATGTATGTCTAGCTTGCTAGAATCAAAAGGTATGTAAAGAAGATTGACAGAATAGTTTTAAATTCAAGACAATTGGGCTAATGGCTACCTTATGCCAGGTTTTGACTAATATGTTGAGAGAGTTTAAACCTTGTGATTTAGCTTGGGAAGCCATCGGAGATTTTTGAGCACAGGAATCATCAAAGATTTGGGTTAGTTTTTGGTGGAGTTTTCCATAATGTTTTAAGGTCATAGACTTTTGAGAACCTTATGAAAACTATGGGTCTTATTCCTGCTAAGATGCAAGTGTGCTACTACACATGAAGTGTTGCATGTGGAAGCTGGCATTGTGGCTTAACAGTAACGAACCCAGCTAGTATCTGTGAGGACTCAGGTTTGATCCTTGGCCTTGCTCAGTGAGTAAGGATCCGGCGTTTCCATGAGCTGCTGTGTAAGTCTCAGACGTGGCTTGGATCTGTGGCCATGGCGTAGGCTGTGGCTACTGCTCTGATTCAACCCATAGCTTGGGAACTTCCATATGCCACGGGTATAGCTCTAAAAAGAATGTTGCATATGGATCTTCTTCCTTGCATCTATAGAGGCAGGTATTCCAAGGATACTTGAAAATTTTTATTCTGGCATATCTTACTAGAGTTGAGAAATTTTCTCATATCTAGTAGCTGAAAGTTTGTTGTTGGAGCAGAGGTAAAATACCATGCTCTTAGAGAAAATTGTGAGCACAGAACTTTGAAAAGACTGTACTTGGTTATGATAATGAAAAAAAGAAGCAAAAGGATAGCATCTGACAAGAATAATAGTAACTAAGCTATCTGCCAGTAGGCTACAAGTTGTACACCTTGTGGTCTCCATGATGAGCCATGGACTTTGAAGAGTAAAGACTTGACTGGCTTCACTTTCTTTAGGAGGGCAGAGGGAAACATTTATGTAATTTTTTTGGTAGGGGTGGAAGAGTTGAGTAGATTGGATGCTACAATGTGTGTGGCATGTGAATATCATTCGCTTAATTAGCATTTTGGGCCCAAGTACAACTGCCACTAGCATTTTTTCTTTGCTCTCTCCCAGGGTCATTTTGACAATTTCAAAATGCCCTCTCTCCACATTTCCAGATACCCCCAGAGATGGATTAATTGTATGATTCTAGTCAATAAACCTGATTCAGACAAAGTCCTAAATCCATGACTTTGTGAATAAAATTCTTTCTGTTATATGTCAGTGTGTTACAGCATTCTTATTGGGATTTACTGATTAAAGAAGAGAACCTTACTTAGATCTAATACATAAATGAAAATTTCTATTCATTTTAAAGGTCTTTAATGAAGCAGAAATTCAGAGGCCTAACGTGTTAATTATATGTTTACCAATACTCAAGAAATTAATTTTCAAATACTGATGTTGAAATTTAAACCCATTTCCACTCCAGTGGCCTTGGAGATTGTTATCATATAATGCCAGTGTTCCCTAAAATCTGTGTGATTTTATTTATTTATTTTTATGGCCACACCTGCAGCATATGGAAGTTCCCAGACTTAAGGGTCAAATTGGAGCTGCAGCTGCTAGCCCACACCACAGCCACAGCCACACAGGATCCAAGCTGTGTCTGCAGCCTACACCACAGCTCATGGCAACACTAGATCCTTAACCCACTGAGCAAGGCCAGGGATGGAACCTGCATCCTCATGGCTACCAGTCCGGTTCATTACTGCTATGCCACACCGGGAACTCCCTGTGTGGTTTTGATTGTTATTCAGAAACATGGTATTCTTACTTTCCATGCTGTACCTACTTTAATATGCATTTCTTTTTAGTTCAGGGGACACATTCTTTTCTATACTTCCCAAGAGGCATCATTATCAACTCTTGTGAGTCTATTTGGGGGCTAGATTAAAATATAAGAATTGTGTTTTAGTAACTCCTTGGGCATGTTCACTGGTTTTGCTAGGTCCATTCACAATCTTTTTGATGTTGGTAATAAATGTGGAAGTTTGTGATCTTGGTTTTTTTTTTTTTTTGCTCTTCTATAAGAAAACATTAATTGCAGTTTTTCTTTTAGATTCTTTGTCTACTAAAAATTTAGATAAGCCATTAAGAATCATATGAAATGCTTTGTACAGAGCCACCAATGTGTAGATGATTTTTAAGTCATTTGTCTCAAAGAGGGGCATATCAAGCTAAGAACTGTGCTGTGCATTTAATGTATGATTCTCAATCAATCTCATGGTTGTCTTTTACTGTTTTTGTGGTTTTAAAATGAGGAAACAGACCAAAAAAGTTTAAGTAACTTGCCTAAAGCCAAATACTGAAAGTGGAGAAATTGGAATTTTAACAGGTCTCTCTTTGACTTGAAACATCGTTCTTTATCTCTGTCTTAAGCTTATTGAGATCACATCTTAAGTAATATTGTTGCTTCGTGTACCTATGGAATGTAAAATATTTGGGTAAGATCATAATCTCTTGGATTCTTATCTCCTTGTCAGTCACTACTTATGCACTTTACAGTTTTGTTTGAACTACAATTTCCACTACCCTTTCCCCAGATAGGAATTTTGAAACTTTCTGTAATTAAATAAATATATCATCTATTTTGCGGTTTATTTTTGGTATTCATACTTTTATTTCACAAATAATTTTGGAATGCTTTTCTGTGTTCCCTCTGTTAGTGGCATGATTATGATTTTCAAACTCTGGTGGTAGCTGGAGAAAAGACTTTTGAAAATAGGGAGGTATCTCTAACTTGTTTGCGCTCCTCAATTGCAAGTCTGTTAAGATTCTGCAGGAGATTTTGTGTGAAAATGTGAGTCACATCACTAAAAAAGAAAAACAAAGTGCAGAGCATTAAAGCATTGCTTCAATAGCTACAAAGAATATGAGGTCCCTATTTAAGATAGATCATGGCAGGGAAGGGAGTACATGTAACTAGTTACTTCTATTACCAGTACCTTCTGAGTATTCTCAGTTGATAACTCTGGAGATGTTGAAGACTTCATGTCCCAATTTTATTTTTTTTTAATTTTTTTTTGTCTTTTTGCCTTTTCTAGCTAGGGCCGCTCCTGCGGCATGTGGAAGTTCCCAGGCTACGGGTCTAATCAGAGCTGTAGTCACCGGCCTAATCAGAGCTATAGCTACCAGCCTACGTCAGGGCCACAGCAACACAGGATCCGAGCTGCATCTGCGACCTACACCACAGCTCACGGCAACACCAGATCCCCAACTCACTGAGCAAGGCCAGGGATTGAACCTGCAACCTCATGGTTCCCAGTCAGATTCATTAACCTCTGCACCACGATGGGAACTCCCATGTCCCAATTTTAAATGATATTATAGTAGCATATAATCTGAGAATTTGTTTCTTTTGCACATTCTTCTGGTAGATATTAACGCATTTTCAACTTTCATTGAAACTTTTTCACATAGAGAGGAATTTTTGTACCAATAGAAGCCACTTATTGAAATATTAAGTAATAAATTTCTAATAAGTGGTAGTAAATATTTTCTTGTTTCTGCATGAAACTTTTTTTTTTTTGTCCTTTTGTCCTTTTTAGGGCTGCACCCGCAGCATATGGAAGTTCCCAGGCTAGGAGTCTAATTGGAGCTTTAGCTGCTGGCCTATGCCACAGCCACAGCAATGCCAGATCCAAGCCGTGTCTGCAACCTACACCACAGCTCATGGCAATGCTGGATCCTTAACCCACTGAGCGAGGCCAGGGATTGAAAGCACAACCTCATGGTTCCTCGTTGGATTTGTTTCCACTGTACCACGACGGGAACTCCCTGCGTGAAACATTTTGTACACTCATTCATACGTCAGGAACCAGGCCCGTGACAAATTAGATGATTAACTTAACCAAATTTTAATTTCTGTTTCCGGCAGTTGTGGCATCCTAAATGTGCAACCAAACTATTTCTCATATTAAACACCAAATGTTGGATAAAATATAAAAACATCTTTTAAAAAGCATTACTTGACTGTAAATTAAGGAAAATAATCAGAGGCTAGAAATTCTCAGAGATGGTGATTACAAAGAGATCAATGGAGCTGGCATATACTCTGAAGATACCTACCTATTCTTAGTCACCTAGGATCTGGCTCTTAACCTCTCATATGTATTGGGAACTGGAGATAAATTGCAAGGCCTGGGTAGGGTGAGAATCAGACCAGTAACTTCCACAGTAAACAGTAAATCACTGAGGCCAAACCTTGGTTCTGCATGCAGTTGGAGGCAAAGGGCTTCTACTCAAGAAATTCCTAAAGACTTCATCATGCCAATTGAGGACTGGAATTTAGTTTTTAACACCATCCACAAATGTGTTTTAAAATTGTCCCAGGTAATTATTTCTTCCATGTGTTTAGAGGAAGAAGTTCTTCTGTACAGGAATGCATTTTAAACAGAAGCCCCAATTTCTGCTGTAAGATGATCAGTGATCATCATTTTAACAGTCAAACTGTTTGGGGAAACAGATATTAAACTTCAAAATCAGACTCTTAAGGCTAGTATTTTGAATTATTACAGCCTCAGTATGAAATAATTACATTTAATGTGTTTTAAAAAAGAGGAATGGTCTCAGATGATCAGATTTCAGATAATTAAATTTATAAAAGTGAAAAGTATAAAAGATTTAAAACTCAATAGATGAGCTACAAAGAAGATAGGTGTGCATAAAATGGAAATACCTACAGTATCTGAGGAAAATAGCAAAGAGAGGGTAAGAGGTATAGTTGATACATTTTTTTAATGTTGAGTTTTGAGAGTTTTCTCTATAATTCTGGATTTAAGTTCTTAATTGAATATGTGATTTACAAATATTTTCGCTCTCTCTGTAGCTTGTGTTTTCATTCTTTTATGCAGACTTTTGCTGAACAAAAGTTTTAAATTTTGGTGTTATCCAGTTTAATGTGCTTTTGGTGTCAAGTGTAAGAATTCTTTGCCTAGCCCTAGAGCCTGAGAATTTTTTTCTAGAAGGTTCATATTTTTACATTTTACTTTTAAATCAATAATGCATCTTGAGTTGATTTCTTTAAAAGGTATGAGACTTAGATTTTGGTTTATTTCTTTATTTATTGATGTCCACTGGCACCAGTACCATTTGTTGAAAAAGCTTTCTTCCATCAAATTGCTTTTACACCCTTGTCAAAAATCAGTTGGTCATTTTTAAATGGTCTGTTTCTGGGTTCTCTGTTCTCTTGGTCTGTGTCTTTATCTTTTTCCACTACTGCACAGCCTGGATTACTATAGTTATGTCCTAATAAATAAGTCTTAAGATCATCTTTTGTTTTCAAAATTATTTTAGCTATTGTAGTTTCTTTGCTTTTCTGAAAATTTTAGAATAATCTCTGAATCTACAAAAAAAAATCTTACTGAGATTCTTGTTAAACTGTGTATAAATTTGGGGAAAATTGACATCTTTACTATTTTGATTTTTCCAATTCATGAAAGATTCATATGTCTCCATTTTTTAAAGTGTTTGGTTTCTTTCACAGTCTATGAGTCCTGTACATGTTCGGTAAGAATTAAGCCTAAATATTTCATATTTATTTTGAAGCTTTGTAAATTATGTGTTTAATTTCAGCATCCACATGTTCATTACTAATAAATAGAAATATAAGTGATTTTTGTATGTCCTGTGTCATGTGACCTTGCTGAACTCACTTATTCTGAGTTTTTTTGTGTGTATTCTTTGAGTTTTCTACACAATGTCAAAATCATATGACATGAAATAGTGACAGTTTTATTTCTTTTCTGGTTTGTATGTCTTTTATTTCCTTTCCTTGACATATTGCATTGGCTCGAACTGCTACTACTATGTTGAATAAGTGTGATTAATAGTGGACATCCTTTTTTGGCTCCCAGTGTTAAAGAGGAAAAATGTCAGTCTTTTATCATCAAGTATGGTACTGGTAGATTGTTTGTAGGTGCTCTTTATCAAGTTGAGGGAATTTTCTATTCCTGTTTTTCTGTGAGTTTTAATGGATGTTAAATATTTTAAATACTTTTTCTGCATTAAATCATATAAAACATGTAGTGCTTTTTTTTAGCCTATTACTGTGATTACACTGATTTTTGAGTATTGAATCAGTCTTGCATACTTGGAATAAATCTTACTTGATCATGGTGTATAATTATTTTTATGTACTGCTTAATTCTATTTGCTGATATTTTGTTAGGCATTCATGAGGGATGTTGGTCTAATTTTATTTCTCTTATTTATTGATTATAATTGACATATAACCTTATTAGTTTCAGAAATATAACATAATGATTCAATTACAAAATAATCACCACAGTAAGTCCATTTCTATACATAGCTATAAATTTTTTTCCTCATGATAATTTTTTTTTAATACTGTCTTTGTTTGGTTTTGGTGTCAGGTAATACTGGCTTTATAAGATGAATTAGCAAGTTTTACCTTATACTTTTTTTTTTTTTTTGGTCTTTTTGCAATTTCTTGGTCCGCTCTCGCGGCATATGGAGGTTCCCAGGCTAGGGGTCTAATTGGAGCTGTAGCCACCGGCCTACGCCAGAGCCACAGCAACTCGGGATCCAAGCTGCATCTGCGACCTACACCACAGCTCACAGCAATGCCGGATCTTTAACCCACTGAGCAAGGGCAGGGATCGAACCCGCAACCTCATGGTTCCTAGTCAGATTCGTTAACCAGTTAACCACTGCGCCACGACGGGAACTCCACCTTATACTTTATTTTTTGAAGGTAGCTGTAGCATTGGTCTTCAAAAGATTGGTGGAAATCTCCAGTGGAACCATTGGAGCCTGTTGATTTATTTTTAACTTTTTTTTTTGTCTTTTTTTTTTTTTTTTTTTTTTTTTTTGCCATTTCTTGGGCCGCTCCCGCAGCACACAGAGGTTCCCAGGCTAGGGGTCTAATTGGAGCTGTAGCCACTGGCCTACGTCAGAGCCACAGCAACGCGGGATCCGAGCCGCATCTGCAGCCTACACCACAGCTCACGGCAGCGCCGGATTCTTAACCCACTGAGCAAGGGCAGGGAGCGAACCCGCAACCTCATGGTTCCTAATCGGATTCGTTAACCACTGCGCCACGACGGGAACTCCTTGTTTTTAACTTTTGAATTCAATTTTTCTTTTAATAATTAAATAGTTATATATACCAGTATTTAATATTATGAGTGTTGTATTTTTTAAGGAATTGGTCCATTTCATCTAATGTTTTCAAGTTTATATCCTTTTGATATTTGCAGGTCTGTAGTGATAGCCTTAGTTTCATTCTTGATATTGGTAATTTTTGTATTTTTTCTTCATCATTCTTAATAGAGACTTGTCCATTTTATTGATCTTTTCCAAAGAATCACATCTTTGTTTCATTAATTTTTGTTGGATTTTTCTTTTCAATTTTATTGATTTCTGCTCTTAATTCTTTACCTTCTCCTACTTGCGTTCAGTTTACTTTTCTCTTTTTCTAAATTCCCAAGGTAGGGGCTTTATTGATTGAGACTTTTTGTCTTTTCTAATATTTGTATTTATTGCTATAAATTTCCCTCTCAACACTGCTTTGTGTTTCACAAAATTTGTTATCTTTTTTCATTTTTATTAAGTTCAGTATTTTTTGGTTTTCAGTGAAACTTGCATTCACCTGGGAACTATTTAGGAGTTATTTGTATATTTTCTAAGTGTTTGGAGATTTTGCTGTTATTGTCCTGTTATTTCTGGTTTGGTTTCAAAAGTCAGAAACTTTTGAAAAGTGTGATTTCATTTCTTTCACATCTATCAAGTTTTGTTTTATGGTTCAGGATTAAAAAGAATAAGTATTTTGTTGCCATCGAGTACAATGTTCTATTAATGTCCATTTGATCCCATTGATGGTGTAGTTGAATTCTTCTATATGTTTGCTGAGATTGCTCAGACAGATGTAGTTGAAATTTGTAACTACAAATGTGGATTTGTTTTTTCCCCTTTGGGTTCTATAAGTTTTTGCTTCACATTTTGCAGCTCTGTTGTCCGGTGCACACATTTAGGATTGTCACATCTTCTTGGTGGATTGACCTTTTGTCATTATGTAATGTTTCTCTTCTGATAATTTTCTTTGCTCTGAAGTCTACATTAGCTGATGTTAATGTAGCCACTCCTTCTTCCTTTGATTAATGTTTCTATAACATTTTTACTTTTGATCTGCCTATATTGTTATATTTGAAGCCAGTTTCTTCTAAATAGCAGAGTTGGATCCTTTTTTAAAAAATGTACTCTGCCAGTCTCTGTCTTATAATCTGTATGTTTAGACTATACTTAATGTAATTATTGATATATTAGGGCTTAAGTCTGCCCTTATTTTACAATTCAAAAATTTCCATTTGGTTCTTTTTTAATGTATTTCTTTCCTTAGACTTCTATTTCTTTGCTGATACAGCCTATCTTTTCATTTGTTTTAATTTGTTCAAGATTGCTTATTGACACATTTTTTATAACAGCTGCTTTAAAATCTGTGTCAAGGAGTTCTCGTCATGGCACAGCGGAAACAAATCCGACTAGGAATCATGAGGTTGTGCATTCAGTCCCTGGCCTTGATCAGTAGGTTAATGATCCAGTGTGGCTGTGAGGTGTGGTGTAGGTTGCAGGCGCTGCTTGGATCTGGTGTTGCTGGAGCTGTGGCATAGGCCAGCAGCTGTAGCTCCAGTTAGACCTCTAGCCTGGGAACCTCCATATGCCATAAGTGCAGCCCTTAAAAAAAAAAAAAATCTGTGTCAAGTGATTCTAAACATCTGTTACTTCAGTGTTTGCATCTATTGATTGTCTTTTGCATTCTGTTTGAGATCTTGGTTCTTGCTCTGGCAAGTTTTTTTTTTTTTTCCTTAATTGAAACCTTGGAAGATTGAGAATTAGGTTATGAAACTCTGGATTTTATTTAAGCCTTCTGTTTTAGCTAGCTTCGTCTAATACCACTTCAACAGGAGAAGTGGAGGCCACTGCCTTGCTTCCTGATGCAGGTAATTGAAATTCCTCACTCTACCGTCTTTGACATCCAAGGAGGGAAGTCCTCATGACTAGTAACAGGCAGTAGAGTTTTAGATCTCTACTAGGTCTCCACTCATATTTTCTTATTCCCCACAATCTCCTTTGAAACTATTGGGGTGGTGCCCTTGTTCCTGTAGTGATGGTAAAAGCTCCGACTCTTCATAAATCCTCCTCTGACACTACCCTAGGGCAGAGGAGGATTGGCTGCTTGTTTCTACCTGGTGGGAGTGAAAGTTCATGTTCCCCGTGTAGTTTCCACTGACACTGCAGAAATTTGAGAGGGCAGCCTCCCTATCCGTATCCTGGAGGGTAGGCTATTCAGGTCCCCATACAGTCTTTGCTGACATTGATGAGGGTTGAGCCACAGCTTTTCCTGTGGTTTTGACTGGAGAAGAGTGTTTTTCCCCTAATGTTTTATGTCTCACTAGGCTGATTGCTTTTGGCTAAAGGAAGAGCGGCTTATGTTGGGATTTTTTTTTTTTTTTTCCCCTTGGTCTCCCCTTATTGGCATTTCCGTTTTGCTGACTCCTTCAGCTCCAAATCTGGGATAGATGAGGCAAAAAGAAAACCCAGGGAACATACTACTGTATTGTTTCTCAGGGTCTTTCAGAGTCTTATGTTTGTTTTGTATATAATGTCTAGGGCTTTTAGTTGAATTAGCAGGAGAGATAGGAAAAAAGAACATTTACTTTATCTTTCTAGAAGCAGAAGTTATTTCTTGTATCTATTTTTTCTTTTAAAGCAAACCTTCTGCCCTGCTTCCCTATCCTGTATCTGTGCTCTATTTTAGAACCAGACTCTCTTGAAAGCAATTATCTATACTTATTTTCTCCAGTTTCTCTTGTCTCATTCTTTTTTAAACCTATTCTAGCAAGACTTATCCCTACCATTCTTCCAAAACCATTTTTGTCAAGGCATCATTTACAAGTGATTAATCAAATCAATACTTAAAAAACTGTGGCTAAAGCTAAATTGTACTTAGAGGAAAGTCTAAAGACTTAAATGCTACATTAAATGAGAAAAAAAGCCTGAAACCAAACAAACTAGTATCTAATTTGAGAAGCTAGAAAAAGAATCAACCCAGAGAGAAAAGAAAGGAGATAAAAAGATGTCCAGATATCAGTAAAATTTTAAAAAGCTATAATTGAGAAAATTAAGAAATTTTGGCAAGGTGATCAAAAAAGAAAGAAAAGGCAAAAATATATAATGCATATTAGAAAATGTTTTAAATATTTTAATTGGCATATTTAAATAAAATATGTGAAATAATCAGAAAAGTATATAAATGACCAAAACTGATTAAAAAGAAATGGAAAATCTGAACGGTCTTAAAATAAGCCATTAAAAATGCTGATTAAAATAAGCCATTAAAAAAGGTTTTCTTTTCCTCAATGAAAAGGCCTAGGTTTCTGCTATTGAGTTTGGACAAATCCTAATTCCAATGTTTAGTAAACTTTTCAGAAAACAAGGTAGTAGTTCTCATTTCTTATTTTTTTTTTTTGAGGCTTATGCTATAAGCTTCTTACAAAACTAGCAAAGTATAAAATTTACAAGCCAGTCTCACTTATGAACATAGCAAAATACCTAAAAATGTATAAAACAGCTAACATGATTTAGTTTGGTTTGTTCTAAGAATGCCTAAACAACATTAGAAATTTATTGAAAATATTTACACCTTAATAAAATTATAAATTACTGCACATCACATTGTTGATTTAGAATAGTGAAAGTCTTGGTTAAATCTGAGAATGCTAGGTGTCTACATAATGAGTGCCGAAATTCAGTTTTGAGTGGAATACTGTTGTTTACTGTAGACAAGACACAATTTTATTGAAGGGCGTTGGATTGATCTCAAAGAGGGCTAAATGTGATTTAGGTTTTGAAGAGTAGTATTTTGTCAAAATGTTAGAAGGAATAGCATATCAAGTAGGTAAAATAATGTGTGCTAAAGCATAACTATGGCATTTAGGAATGGTAAGTGAAATAAATATAAATCACAGTTATATTTTAAGGATATTGGGACCTGGCAAGAGATGAGAATGGAGATGTGTGCCAATTTTGAAAGGTTTTGTTTGCCTTGCTTCTTGCTAAATAGTGTACCATATCAACCCAGAGAAAGTCAGAAAAACAGTAAATATTTTTGAGCATTCCATCTCTTTAGCTTCTTAAATTTAATGTCTTTAGAAATAACATATATAACTTGTTTACCTTCTTTTGTATATGTACCTCATGTGAAGTTAGATTCTGTCACTGATTTATTATGGGTTTTTTTGTTTACTAAAAATGTAGGAATTTGAATTTATGACTGAATCACTAATGAAATTTATTTTCCTCTGGGTTATGTGCTAAAATTTTAAAACCAATCATGGCTAATCTCTTTTGCCAAGCTGGTGCCCAAGAACTTTCCAGTGACATTTGTGTCAGACAGCTGATTAACTTTGTTCTGCCATCTTACCTTTATTTGTGTTGAAAGCATATTTTAATAAACTGAAACTTTTCATCAAGTATTTGTGACTTTATTGGAGTTTTTTGATTGAGTTGTATTTTTTTTTTAAAGGAAAGTTATCGGAGTGAACTTTGACTCTTTTTTCCCCTTTTCCTTTTTTTATTGCATTGGTAGATCCAAGTCAACAAGTTTGTATTCTAAATTTGTGAATCAGAGAATTTTAAACTTCAATTAATTTCATAGATGTGCTCACTTTTTTCTTTAATTGCATTATTTCTAACCCCCAAAGATGCTTTTATTTAATTTTCTTAATTATATAATGTTTGATTTTTTTTAAATTTAAGATGTGACTGCACAGAAAAGTTACAGAACAAATTTGACTTTCTGCGCTCACAGTTGAATGACATTTCTTCATTTAAGAATATCTACAGATATGCCTTTGATTTTGCAAGGGTAGGTGGAGTTTCAGTGTTTGCAGCTTTAATGTATTTTTTTAGACTTGAGACCACATTTAGAAAATTTTTTTAATTTATATTTTAGGATAAAGATCAGAGAAGCCTTGATATTGATACTGCTAAGTCTATGTTAGCTCTTCTGCTTGGGAGGACATGGCCACTGTTTTCAGTATTTTACCAATACCTGGAGGTATGTATTTTTACTTTGAAAATAATATTTTAAACCTTAATCTGATTGGAAATATACCTTTAACTGAAAAAAAAAAAGTAGTTTTTGTTTTGGTCGTGGTTTTATTGTTTTATTGTTGTTGGTGGGTTTTTTTTTTTTTTTTTTTCCTCATCACCCATGACTTGTGGAAGTTCCCAGGCTAGGGGGTCTAAGCAACCTGAGCTACTGTACTGACAATGCCAGATCCTTAACCCACTGCACCACAAGGGAAGGGAACAAGTAGATTTTTTAATATTGTGCTTTTTAAAAAAATCTGCTTAAATTGTTGAAAATTTGTTCAAATGTGTACATATTTGCTGTAATTTTTATTTTATTTTATTTTTGCTTTTTAGGGCCACACCCACTGCATGTGAAAGTTCCCAGGCTGAGTCGAATCAGAGCTACAGCTGCTGGCCTACGCCAAAGCCACAACAGTGGGAGATCCAAGCCATGTCTGTGACCTACGCCATAGCTCACAGCAATGCCAGATCCTTAACCCACTGAGTGAGGCCAGGGATTGAACCTGCATCCTCATGGATATTAGTCAGGTTCGTAACCCGCTGAGCCTCTTGAGAACTCTGCTGTCATTTTTAGATGTGAGTTCATGTTCATTAATATATTCTTTTTTTTTTTGCCTTTTTGCTATTTCTTGGGCCGCTCCCGCGGCATATGGAGGTTCCCAGGCTAGGGGTCCAATCGGAGCTATAGCCACTGGCCTACGCCAGAGCCACAGCAACGCGGGATCCGAGCCGCGTCTGCAACCTATACCACAGCTCACAGCAATGCCGGATCGTTAACCCACTGAGCAAGGGCAGGGACCGAACCTGCAACCTCATGGTTCCTAATTGGATTCGTTAACCACTGCGCCACGACGGGAACTCCCATGTTCATTAATATATTCTGTACATAAATTATTTTTATTCCATGCCTTGTACCTCCAACCCACCCACTCCCCCCCCCCAAAAAAAGTGATGAAAATTTCAAGGAATATATTTTAGCATAGATGTTCTTTATGTAAAATTAGCTGCTTTGGTTTTTGCAGAAGAGAATTGATGCCAGTGCACAAATCTCAAGCTTCTCAATCACTTTCTGTTACACAGGGTTTTAGGCTAAATCAACATAAGAGAACTGATAATAATATTAAAACTTGGGCTCAAGCTAAAGAATTAGAATAAAGCTTTTAATATTTTATGTCCACAAATATGAGACTGTACTTAAATATAGTGATTACTGAGAAATGTATGCTGAATTTATCAAGAAAATATTCTTTTAGAGGGTTTATCATAGCACTTAAGATCGTGAAGTGCTATGATAGAAGTGCTTTTGAAGAAGATACTGTCCTTTTTTCCATTGCTTTCTTTGGTTTTCTGTTTCCGTGACTTTTCAATTTTAAATTTTTTGGTACTTCTCATCATTTCTTGAATATGGATGCTTTTGCTTCTAAAGTAATTTCTCATAAAGCTGATTATTATAGCAGGTTCCCCAGAGTAGTTTTATTTAAAGCTTGTGATAAGAGACAGTGGTATGAAAAGGTTTTATGTGAATGGGTTTTGTGTACACTTTATGTCTTTAAGCCTAATAAAGTAGACTCTTTGTTGTATGTGGTCAATTTTCCTCATATTAGAAGTTGGGGCAAAAATAAATATGACTGAATTTTAAATATTCTCCTCTAAAAGGAGCTGAGAGAACTAAGTGTTTTCAGGCAGTGTTATGTGAAGAGTGTTTGACCAGCAGCATTTGAATTGTGTTTTATTCCCTCTTAGCCAGTGAGGAAGTGTGTTCTGTTGTTACATAACTTTCCAAGGGCTAAGTAGCAGAACTAGGATTTGAACCCTTTTCATTGCCTCCAAAGATGCCACCTTCAAAATGAGGCTTAACAGTAATTTTTGTGCGAAGAAATGATTTAATGAGAAGCAGAAGGAGGGAACTTACTGGATATAAGAAATGTTATATATTTTTTATCTCATTGGTGATGATACAAGCATATGCATTGATAAAAATTTATTAAGTTTTACCCTTGCTATTAGTGCCCTTGATGCTCTTTTTATTTCTCAGGAATGAAAGAAAAATAAAGGGAAAAATAAATTTGATAATGTTAACATCTGAATGCTCCTGAGGGTTTTCTTAGTAACACAAATAAATAAAAGAGGAATAAATGGGGAGAGATGAAATCACCAAAAAGGTGTTATAATTACATTTATTGAAGTCAAGTCCTAATAAATGTTTGTTCTGTACAGCAATCAAAGTATCGCGTTATGAACAAAGATCAGTGGTACAATGTATTAGAATTCAGCAGAACTGTCCATGCCGATCTTAGTAACTATGATGAAGATGGTGCTTGTAAGTATAATGTAATGTTTTACCATGAAAATAAAATTCTTAAAACTATTGAGAACATACATTTATGTTGCATTACCATAAAGAATTTAAACTTCCTCAAAGTTCCTGTTGTGGCTCAGTGGTAACAAACCTGACTAGTATCCATGAGGTCACTGGTTTGATCCCTGGTTCCGCTAAGTGGGTTGGGGATCTAGCATTGCTGTGGCTGTGGTGTAGGCCGGCAGCTACAGCTCCAGTTCACCCCCAACCTGAGAACTTCCATGTGCTGTGGGTGCGGCCCTAAAAAGACAAAAAAAAAAAAAAAGAATTTAAACTTCTTAACAGAAGTTCTTATTTAATTATGTGGGAAGTGTGGGGGAGGCAGATAGAGAAGATAAGAGAGCAACATTATCAGATCTGTGCTGGTATATGAAATGTTTTTGATTCCTTGGTAGCAGAGCATTATAGCTAAATTTAAACTCTAATTTCTATAGCTAGAAGCTAAAATTTTGCTTTTTTCCTGCCTTTCCTGGCATTTTTCTATATAAGAAAAGGGCAGTCATGATTTTAAAAATAGGAAAGCAAAGCATCAGCTACAATAGCAAAAGCTTTAAAGTTAATATCTTAATACCCGTTCCCCATTGGCAAATAATATCAAAGTAACTTCCCTCAGAAATTATTGAGTAAATATGTAGTGAAATATTTACAATTTTTTAATCCTGCAAATTAAAATATCCATACCCTTCAGTAGGAAATTCAGAATGCCATAAAATAGATCTTTGAAGTAATGATAGATTAAAAATGCTCTAGAACTATGCATTTCCCACCATTAGTTTGGTTGCATGCATTGTTTTAGTGTTGTGAAGAGTTACATAAAAAAGATACATTCCTATAAATGGAAACCGAAATTATGGGCATATTTTTGTGACACTGAAGAAACAAAATACTGAGTAAGGGACAACATTATTTCTCCCTATGTATATTGTCTCCACCCTACAAAATAGTATAAAATTTAATATTTTTAGAAATAATACCTTGGAGTAGTAAACTGTCAGTCAGTAAACATATGGTCTGCAGATGTGTGTTTCATGTTTTGTGTCAACGTTATAACAGATTTTGTGTAAAAATATAGCTTCTGGATTTGTTTGAAAAATTAGAATTTATTGAATTAGGCTGGAACCAAGTAGTGGCTTGTGTTGGACTTGTTTTCCAATGTGCTGGTCCATAGTATGCCAATATCTGGGTTGCTTTTCAGTTGTCATTTATTACTATGCTACTCTGCTGTTTTTTGTACAGTAGAGAAATATGTCTATCAAAAGCAAGAGAAAAAGTAAGGCCACCAGAAGGTTGTGTGTTTTGAGGAAAGGGCAAGCATATTCTTTGTGGTAATGAGTTTTCCTACATTTACAAAAAAATAAACTCTGAGTTCATTTAACTTGCCTATCTGGGAGTTCCCACAGTGGCTCAGTAGGTTAAGAACCTGATGTTGTCTCTGTGAGGATGTGGGTTTGATTCTTGGCCTCGCTCACTCACTTGAGTTAAGGATCCTGTATTGCTGTGGCTGTGCCATAGGCCTCATCTACAGTTCCAATCCAACCCCTAGTCTGGGAACTTCCATATGCCGCAGATATGGCTATAAAAAGGATAAATAAAATAATTGCCTGTCTGACTTCTATAAGTAAATGAATTTGAATTTGAAACCCCTGTAATATAAAAATATTTTTTTACGGTAGTTTTTAGGTCAGGTATTTATTAGGTACTTGCCTTGTGTTCAGATAGGTCCTGTTAGGTCCAGATAGGTTACTGGAACAATATATAGGCTCTAATAGGGCCACTCCTTTAACAGACATACACACTTCTTGATGAGGTAACAGAAATACTGCATTAAACACTTTTCAAATTGTTTGATTATTAAATGGCAGAAAGCTCTGGCCAGTGGGAAAAGGGGTTAACTAGGGTAATATTGACCTGTTCATTGGAGAATTTATGAACCACTTCAGTCTTGAGAAGAGGTTTCTACAAATACCTATTGTGGAAAGTCCCTTATGTTGGAAAAGACTAAGAAGGCACCCATTAGGAAGAAGAGGGAGGCTGGAAGCAAAACACCGGAAGAAGGGAAGGGTCAGCCCCAATCATCATCATAGGGTGTGTGGGGAGTTGTTTTACAGTTGGAGAGGAGAGTTCACTGAATTCTAGCAAAAATTGTTTCTTTTATTTCTAGGGCCTGTTCTTCTTGATGAATTTGTTGAGTGGCAGAAAGTTCGTCAAACATCATAGCAAGAACTGTTGTGAAGAAAATGCAAACCTTTTGATCCCCACGCATGTACAAGCTAATGAAATTGTGAAGAAAATGCAAACCTTTTGATCTCCACGTGTGAACAAGCTAATGAGATGAGGAAAAAAAAATCTAAAGGGTGCATTTTTATTCATATGAAAGACTTCTCATAGTACTTTTTTTTTTCCTTTTTTTTAAAGGAAGTTTTCTTGTTACATGTGATGGGTATTGAGCCACACCTCTTCTGAGACTGAATATTGAAGTTTTTGTTTTGAGTTATGTTTATAACATTTATTTCAGAACAATAAAGATTCAGATTTGTGACAAAGGCCTTAAAGTAAAGATGTCCCTTGAGTGTCAGAGTGGTATTTATTTTTGTAAATTTTAATTCTTGTTTTTTAGAGTTCAGTTATACCAGGAATTTAAGGAATTTTTAAGATTTTAAACAGTTTTAGTATTTGGCAGTGTAGTCTGTGGATGTTGTAGCTCATTATATTCATTTCTGCACAATTAGAAAGAATATTTATTGACCTTGACTTCTGTGGTAGTGATTTTCTGATGCAGCAAATAAAATACATTTCTGGATATTGAAAGTACTCCAACTTTCAGCTGTGGTTTTCTGTGAAAGCTGCCAACATGTTGTGCACATACTTTATCTGAAAAGTTTAGAATTGCAAAGATTATATCTGGTTATTTTGTTTTCAAACTATTAAATATTGTCAGTAAGCATAAATCAGCATTGCATGTATATTCTTAATGTGAATTTAAGTTTTTCTGTATTCTATCAGTTAAAAATATTCCATTTATATTTGAAAGAACAAGGTTCATGTATTAATGGTCTCAAAATCAGAAAATCAGACAGCCTTATGAGAGAGTCAGGACCAGGACTGAAGTTATACCATCATCATTGTTGTTGTTAGTGGCAAACGTAATGATCTTTTAACTGTCATTTTGTGAAAAGGGGAGTTTTGCTGAGGACCATCCCCTCTTTTGGTCATAAGAGAACTTTGATGTTGTGGATTTAGTTAAGATATGTATATCTTAAGATAATATATATGTATATAATATAGGAGAAGAAAATAATAGAGTAAGGACTCATGGGAGAACTTTGGGTGTAACTATGCACAACTCAGGGGTGCCATTTACATTGATACAGTTAGGTTGCTGATTATCACAATTTTTCCACTATTGGCAATAAAGTAGAAGACAGGACAGGGTTTTTTTTTCTAATTCATATAGAAGGCATCTTTGGAATAGCAGCAGGGCTGTTTGTGCCTTCCGTTTCAATGGAAGGTTTTTCAAACATTCCAATATCCCAGTGATATGAAAACCCTCTTCACATTTACAGTCAAGTCACAACCACAGTAACATTCCTAGTTTCATTGTATGAATGGAGCAAAGTAAATAGATTACTTTTCCATAATAAAGGCATTTTACTGGGATTTAAAGTAAAGGCTGATTTTTGATGTGGAATCTATTTAATGAGTGATTACAGAGTAATTCTTTAAGGGAGAATAGCATTTTAAAGGTGTTTATATGGGGTTTTTTTTGTTTGTTTTTTTAATGAGCTGAGAGAAAATTTTGCTGTTTTACATTGCCTTCTTAAGGAAATCATTTTATCCAACTTTGTAAAACATTGATATATTAGTGGAGAGGAGTTTTTCCCTTAAATGTCTGATAGATAAGGATAATTTTCCTGGAATACTCCTCCCAAGTTTTAGAAGTACTGAGCATACCAACAGTGTTGACTTAACATTATGAATGATATTTTAATGTTAAATTTATTATAAGTATGGTCAAACCTTGAACATCTTGGGTTTGAACTATATGGATCTGCTCATAGATCTTTTTCAGTAAATATGGAGTTGAGCTTCTATATCCGTGGGTAGGAGGCTGTATCCATGGATACAGAACCTGTGGATAGGAGTGCCAACTGTGGGACTTGAACATTTGCAGGTTTTGGTATACTCGAGGGCTCCTGGACCCAATTGCCTTTGGATACTGAGGGATGACTGTAGAGCATTTAGATTTTTAAACATTAGAATCTGAACTTCTGAACTTGAAGAATATTGCCCATTTTTATTTAATTCCAAAACATACAATTTAAAATAGTACAAATTGTCAATTTATAGCCTAACTAAATGGTATTGTCTTTGTCATCTTTACTATTTAAGTGGAATAAGCAACCTAAGAACTTACAGATGACCTTTAAAAAAATAAAATACATGAAACTCTTCACTTTGCTTCCTTAAAGCCAACAGCCCAATTATACCCAAGCCACACTTGCTTTATTTACTCTTATTCCTTCTAGTTCTCTTACCTTCTTAAAGTCATAACATTCACTTGTTTTGGAAGCATACTTTGCCTCATTCAGCTCCGGGTGTGGGCTTGTTCCTTCTCGTCCTTCCTTTCTTAATTTGTATTTAATTTACTGGGAAAGTTACGATCAAGAGGTTACATGGTATAAGCAAAGAAGATAGTGTTAAGGAGCCTGCAGTATGAGTAAGAAGTCTTTTAACTTTTGGGACTCCTCTTTGAACTAGTTAGCTTTAAGTGCCTTCCCAGGAATCCTGTTAAAATTTTCAGAATTATTTCTCTTGTATGGGATGAAATACTCAGTGGTGCCTTTTAATTGTAAGTGACTTCCTTCTTACAGAATAACATACAAATGTAATATATTTGGAAGAGAATAGAGCCAGATGTTGATTCTCAGCTGTCAGAGGATGGAGAAGTTGTCCCCCAACCCCTCAGAGCCAGTAGTTTTGAACAAGACATAGTATCTTTAGAAAATTGCCAGGGATTCAAGTAATTTACTTGAATGGGAGATTTTTTTTTTAAATGGTGTATTGTGTGCTGATCTGACCCTCTGTTGCAATGTGTACCTCTATTGACTAATGTTTTCTTATTTTTCAAATATTTCCAGTAAAATTTTTGACATAATACATTATTGACAGTAACAGTATTTTTATGTAAAAGATATCAGTTTTGTTGATTTAAGTTTTTTTCTGAAATAGTCTAGTGTTTCTTAAATGGGAACTTAAGGGCCTTTAATGGGAGTGTTAGATTGACCCTGAGGAGCACTTCCGTCAAGTACAAATGCCTTTTCATCTACTGAACCAAAAATTTGTCTTTTAACAATATTAGTGCCATCACTTTGTGTGTGTAGAATATTAAGATAGAGTTTTTACGACATACAAGCTAATACAGACTATTAGCAATGAAACGTTTTACTTTGAACTGAGTATCTCTTCAACAGAATGTCTTTTCTCCCTAACTGCTAACATAAAATTATGAAACCCTTTATCAAAATATATTATGTGCTCAGCTTAAGAAACAAATAGTAAGCGTACTGAATTTCTTTTAAACTGCTTTCTTGAAGTGTACTTAAAACTTATGATAATTCATAATCTGATATAGTTTGGACTTTCAAGGCTCCTGTAGCCTTGGTAGTTTTGTAGCACATCTCTCATATGCTTTACCAAATGTCTAAGAGCATCAAATGATTGGGGACATTTTAATTCATAATTGAAATGCATTTCTTTGTTAAACTAAGAGAAAAGGCTAATTAATCTAAATCATGGGGAAAGAAGAATTCTCATTCTTAATAGAGGAATTCTCTATTCTTGAGATACTATTACTTCTTGAGTAATACTGGGAATCATTACAGGGAAACATTTCAAATAAAAGTTTATTTACTCTTCTGGAGAAAAAAGAAATAACAGCAGAATAGCATTCATTTCCTCCTGAAAGCCTAGTCTGAATTATTAAATACTCTGGAACATATAATTTTTAAGAGTGTAGTTTTATTACTTTCATAAATATTTGCTAACAGAGACAAATTGCTTAAGACTTGGTTTGTTTTGTTGACAAACCTAGTTACCTGTTAAGTAGTACTGCAGAAGCCCCCAAAAACAGTCTTAACTTTTACAGTGAAATTTATAAAGATTATAGATCATGAAAGATGAATTCCTGCCCTAAGCCTTAGGTGAATTATCTCTGATTCACTATTTAATTGTAGAGACTTTTCTAGTGAACTTTTACTTCACTGGAGCAGATCTTTAGATCTTTTAAAGCTTTTCGCAAATACTAGTCTTAATAAGACAATGCATTTGTTGTATCTACCTTACAGTCTTTTGTATCCTGTGTAGATAGTGCTTCCTTTGCTTCTTTCCTAGACCAGTTGTTGGCTTGATCATTTTACTTATTTATTTATTTATTTATCTATTTATTTATTTATTTTATTACTCAATGAATTTATTACATTTATGGTTGTACAATGATCATGATCATTTTATTTTGTGTGCTTTGTAACTTATTAGAACCTTTTATAATATGGCTCATTTTTGCATGGGTTCGGTTTACCATTCTTTAAAATATATCTGGTAAAAGATAGGCTTTAACATGGCTATGGATTCTTATCTTACAGTGCCAATTTTCTTGGAGCTTTGTTGTATTTATTTCATCTATCTATGGCTCATAAATGAAGGAGTTACATTAAAAATTTCTTAGTTTTCCCTCAAATTGAAGAAATACTGTCCTGCAATTTTGGTTTTCTCAGACTTAAAGTATTAATGAAAAGTTGTACCATGCATCATGGATTTGTTTTAAGAAGTGAGTTAAAGTTGTGGATATTTTGAAGTATTCAGATACCATACTTAATTTCGTTTAAAAACTAACAAAAATAAGCACAATGTATATGTGTAAAACCAGCTTTACCCAAAACTCAGTGGTGTGTTTGTGTGAGTATGTGTAAGTAAATTGAGTATTACTGAGTATTCCCCATAATTTATTTTTCCACCTAGAAAATAGGTTGTGAATAAAAGCGTTTCACATACTTGGTGAAAAGAAATTTTGCTTTCTTATAATTGGTACCGATTGCATTTCAACGGTGAAAGGCGAAAGACTTTTTTAATAATTTATTTGAACAACTTGTCATTTGAGACTTAGTGTTATTAACTTACAAAGTTTAAAGTTATTTTTTGTGAGTATTGAATTAAATGCAATTAATTTACTTTGAGTACTTAACCTGTATTATTCTGTCTTGCAAATCTAATAGCTTATAGAAAGTTTATACTGTTACTGTTATCTTCAAATGTAGAAACCTTACCCGTTTTGAATTTACTTCATTCCTTGAAACTACTTTGATTATTGAGAGTTTATAGAAGTAATATCAGAGAAACCTGAGTTGGTTTCTTCCTTGCTATACATTCTTGTTATGTCACTTTTTAACAAGTCACTTGACTTCTGTCATCTTCAGTTTCATTGTCTGTAAAATGAAATAATACCTACCAGTGTTATTATGAAGATCAAAGAGGGCCCCTATCCACAGTACTAAGTAAATGTTAAATGAATACATCTTGATGTTTGAATTAAAAACAATTAGAACTAAGTCTCTCCCCCCCAAACCAAAAATTTTCCATCCCGTATAAACTGAAATAGCTGTGATTTTCTCTTTTATTCTACTATTTTTATGATCAGACTTATTTCTCTTCCTCTTGGACTAGATATTTCAAATAAATTCCAAGCATCTAGTATGTTCCAAGAAGTGTTGTAGGCTTGGGATAAAGCAGGGCACAGAATAGACATTATTTCTGATCTTTATGGGATTTTCATTTTAATTGATAAAATATATACTTTATCGTATGGTGGCATGTTATTAAGGGAAAGTAAGGAAGGAGCCTGGGGAATGTGTTGAGTATAGGGTTGTTGAGTATAGGTTGTTATAGAGAGTATAAACTGGAGTTGCCTGGTGGTGCAGCAGGTTAAGGAGTTGTCACTGCTGTGTTTCAGGTCACTGCTGTAGCACGGGTTTGATCCCTGGCGGAGACTTCCACATGCTGTGAGTGTGCCCCCCCCCCCCAAAGAGTATACACTGATAAAGTGATATAGAGCAGAAATCTGAAGAGGTAAAAAATTAAGCTCTGTAGATAAACCAGAAGAAAAGCATTCCAGGCAAAAGGACTTTTCATGCTACGGTTGTCCACTGGTAGTCTACTTGTTATTTTCAAAAAACAGCAAGGAAATCATTGCAACTATAGAATAGCAAGAAGAAAGTATTAGCAAGGATTAGAAAATGATTAGATTAGATTAGAAAATGAGGTTAGAGACACTGGGGGTTAATGATTGTGCCTGATTATAGTTAATCATGTAAGGCATTTTAGGCCTTTCTAGGGACTTAGGCTTTCATTAGGTGAACGAGACGCAATTAGGGTTCTGATAAAAGGGAGGACGGAAGTATGTAGAACTAGGTAGGAGGGTAATACAGTAATCCAAATGAGAAATGGTGTTTGAATGAGACCAAATGGTCAGATTTTGAAATATTTTGATAATAGAGGCAATAGCATATGCTGATGAATTGGATGTAGGGTATGAGAGACAAATCAAGAATGACTCCAAGATTTTTGGCTTGAAGAACTCTAGAATGAAACAACCATTTACTAAGATGAGGAAGTCTTAGAAGCAGGTTTAAAGAGGAAAATCAAGAGCTTAGTTTTGGATTTGTTAGGCCTATTAGATGTCCCAAAGGAAAGGTAGAGTAAGTGGTTGGATGTTTGAGTCTAAAGGGAGAGGTCTCGGGTGGACTTATATATGTGGAAGTTATCAGTGTATATAGCCTTATTTTAAGTCAGGACAGGGATCAGATCACTTAGTAAGTATAGACAGAGAAAAGGACTAAATTGAAGATCTGTGATTAGTGAGATTTAGGGTTAACTTTTGTGATTTTCCAGGTAGAAATGTAATGTCAACATTTTCTACAATACACACAATCATTACTTTCTAAAATCTTATGGAAGGCCTGAAATTTAAAAAGTGAGATTAATAATATATAAGCATGTGATAAATATAAAGGGAGAATGTCATTTTATTCTTTTAATGAGGCTTTTTGTTTTGAGATACAGTTTTACATTTTAATATATCTGAAATGCTAGTTCCTTTTTCTGGTAATTGGAAATTGCTATTCTGGTTCAATTCGTCAATGTTAGCACTAGAGGGCAGGCTTGCTTCTAAATTGTGAGGAGCTGTGACTGCTTTAATTTAGCCAAAAGTAATACCTATAGTTAGTCCCAGTTAATGAATGGGTTTCTCAAGAGACAAATGTATTATTTTTTTCTGTTGCTGAGATACATAAAATTAGACTAGTGGTTGATTTTAATATATCCAGGTTCTACAGTTTGTATATAGCTCACACAATTATGTTAAGGTCTTATATAGAGGGTCAACACATATGTGAACATAAGGGAATTTGAAGTCAGTCATAAAAATACTGGACATGAAAACATTTATTTAGAAAATGTATTGAGCTATTAACTTTGTGCTATCAATTGTGATAAGAGTTTTATTCATCCAAAGATGAATAAAATATAGATCCTGCCAAAACAAGCTTTGGTGTAGCATCTTCTAGCACTTAATATCTTGTGCTGTATCTTTTAAAATTTTTTTTCTTTCAATCATAGAAATCATGATTTTTTTATTTTTGGTACCTCCAAGTGCCCATCACAGTGCCTGGTACTAATATTAGTTCATAGTGTATGGATAAATGAATGAAAAGAGAGAGGAAAAATAAAGCATGAGGATCTTTGCAAAAATCTATTTTCTTTTCATACTTTTCCATTAAAGGAAGACCCTCCTATTAGAAACAAAAATGATTATGGGGATGACTCCACCTCTCCATCTTTGCTCTCACTCCAGTGAATAAAAATAATCTGTTGGCATGCATAGAGAATGGAGGTCTAGCTTTTTATAGTACTGGAGTGGAGAAGAAGGATAAATGTGACAGATGGACAACTCCTGTCTGGCTTGTGTCAGTTCAGGAAGTTTGAAGTGAAATAGAGCTTCTGGGACAAGGGCACTGTTTTTCCCACTATTCACCCAGAAAGTTTGCCCACACATAATCCTTGTGCTCTCCCATCCCTTTTAGGGTCCCTACTTCTACATGCTAGTTCCTCAATTCTCTTTGTCTATAACATGAGAATAATAATCCTTATCTCATAAGATTGTTTTGAGAATGAAATGAGTTAATGATTGCAATAAATACTAGCTTCACGGGTGTGTGGAAAATAGATCAATTGGACTTTGTAGGATGGATTTGTGTTCATTAAGAGTTATTATATAGTAGAATAAAATAAATGTCAAAGAAGTTGATTCAATCAGAGCCATTTAGAAATGTATATCTATTATGAAATAGTCTCTAATGTAAGTGATATAAACTGATTTGTTTTATTAGCTCTATTAATGTGGGGCATTATAGTGAAATGGTTCTTCAAAGGGGTATTAAATGTTTCTAAATGAGATGATCAATGTAGAGTGCACTTGTCACTAAGTCATACATTCTTAGCAACATTAGCAACTGTTAGTAGTCTTTAACAGTGGGCCAATTTGACCTCACAGGAAGGACTATTTTTATAAGAGAAATAATTAAAAATTTAAAACCAAAATACTACTTCTTATTTTGTTGTTTGATTCTCAAACCATTGTTTTTTTAAAAAAAAATTTAAGCAACTGAACTCTCTTCCAAAAGAAGTTGCACTTAGAAGCACAGTATTTAAAACAGCAAAATGACATGCTCTAGTTGAAGTAGGAAGCTCTCAGTCCTCCCCTCTCACCACCCTTACTGCCAGTCTCACTTCTGAGAAGCCTTAGAGGAACCCCTAGCTGTCTGACTAGCATATTTTGAAAGCCACTGTTTCCATATTTCTACTTTGGCCAGTCAAATGTGAGTAAAGTAATAGAATGAGAGAACTCAGACTCTCTAGCAATTTCCCTGTAATTCCCTATAAAAGCCAACGTGTGGCAGATAATGTTTTAGTATGGAATAAGATGAGATTATAGTTCAACATCATTGGACATGTCTATATGAGAACTATAAAGTTTATGATAATTCTGTCATAGGTTCATTATCTAGAGTTGGTCTATAAAGGAATGATATGTAAGAACTGCCAAGAGAGATTGGAACATATATAAGAATGAGTGAAATAGTGTTTGGGCTGAGACGTCACTATGCCCCCTTATTACATACGATAAATGGTATCGTTCCTACTTTCTACCCTTGAGTATTTTAATCTTGAAGGAGAAACAACTCTGTGATCAGGGATGGTGTTAGTCATAAGTGTTTTCCTTCTGTGTCCACCATGAAATAAGGGCTTAATAGATGTCTACTGAGTGAATGAAAACGTTTACCTATCTTCTTTCCTAAACTGCAAGTTATTTGAAAGATGGGCCATGTTTCTTTTATCTTTTTTGTTCCTAATGGTAGTACCTAACCAATAAATTAAAGAGTTTGCTTAATGAATGAATGTACACATATGTACATAAAACGTTGACATATGTACATTCCCCTTAGACCAAGGTAGGGTGGAGGGAAGAAACCATCTCTTCAGCTCTTAGCATAGTGCCTCACTCATAATAAGTTGTTAAAAATGTTAGTAGAACAGAATAGAGCTTAAGTTTGAACAGTGCCCGACTAGGTTCACAAAACCTGACACAGTGCCTTCTAAGTAGACACTAAAATTATTTCATAATTGAAGACGGATCCCTCTAAGCATTTTCTGAGTTATGACCAGTTGAATGACGTGAGCAACAGCCATGGTAGTTCAGAGGAGGGAGAGTTCTTTGAACTGAAATGGCTGAGGTAGCTTCTCAGAGCCATGAGACTTGACGAAGCTGGGTCATACTTTGGTGTTTTAAGATGAATGAGAGGCTGGGGAAGAAAGAAGCTGGGAACAGGGGGACTGATAGGGAGGGCACATGTGTTAAGAGCCCTGGGCCTGGGGAACAAAGATCTGTATTCTGAATTCTGTTTTGCTGCTTACTGGCTGTAGAGCCTTGAGATGACTGTAGAGCCTTTTCCTTTGTGCAGCTGAGGTAAGATTGTTGTTCATAGTAATACTGCACTTCAAGTGTTTGTAAAATGCTAAGTAAAACCTAATGCTATGCTTTGAATGCAGTGGGTTTCAAATAAAAGTTTGTTGAATGACAGAGAAAAAAACAATAATTTATTAATGAAAGAATGGGACCCCTGGAATGTCGTCTGCTGTCTGCCAGTAAACCTGTTGACTCTTCTTACGAGAAGAAAAGTAAATATGTGAAACCATCAAATCTCATGATCAGAAGAAAGACTTCAAATCAGTTGAAAACTCCTATGAGACGCTAAAGTTATGTCAGAGGTGAATAAGTCATGAGCTTTTCATGCTGACATTATTTCCAAGTGCTGCTTTATTGAAAGAGGCAAACCACAAGATAAATTCTGCAGAAGCACTTGAAAAAAAAAACAGCTTCCTGAAGGATGAATGCTTCATTTGCTGTAACTGCTTGCATCTTTACTTACTAATGAGTCATTTTCTTTCCTTAATTGGTAGTGTATTTTAAATAGATCATAAGATGGTAATATACTAGTCTAACGTTACACAATGATTGAAAAAAAGTTGACAGGAGTACCCGTCGTGGCGTGGCGCAGTGCAGCAGAAACAAATCTGACTAGGAACCATGAGGTTGTGGGTTCAATCCCTGGCCTGGCTCAGTGGGTTAAGGATCCAGCATTGCCACAGCTGTGGTGTATGTGGCAGACGCATCTCAGATCTGGTGTTGCTGTGGCTCTGGCATAGGACGGCAGCTGTAGCTCCGATTAGACCCCAAGCCTGGAATCTCCATATGCTGCGGGTGTATCCCTAAAAGAAAAAAAAACAAAAACAAAACAAATAAGTTGACAAGCTACCAGTTGAATAAGGGAAAATATGATTATGTTTGAGCTTAGAATTGATAAGCTTGGTCTTTATGATGTAAGATTGAATTTATTGGAATTTATCCTTTATGTCCAAAAGCTACAGCACCTTTCCTTGTCTCTGAAATGCCCTGTATCTCTTCAGCCTCCAATAGTCTATGAGGGTTATTTACCCCCCTTATTCCGGATCTGATTATTTTTTGAGAAACATCCTGTCCTTCCTGCCCATCTTTGAGCTACTGTCAATTTTGAATATACTTTTATTAGAGTGTTGATAATACCATATTATAATGTATAGTTTACACATGTGTTTTCTTAACTAAGCTGTGATCTTGAGAGCAGGGATTGTTTGTTTTTGCCTTTTATTTTTCCGGTGTTCAGAACTATGCACAGTGTAGGGAAAGCACTCAATAAATGGAACAAATGAATAAATGAAGGTGGACAAATAAATGATTTTCTTATGTCAGATGTCTCTCTTTTTTTTTAACTGTATGGCAGAAATTCTAGTACAGCCGTATTTTTAATGTTGATCTACAATTTTTTTCTTTTTTCTTTTTAGGGCTGCACCTGCAGCATTTGGAAGTTCCTAGACTGGGGGTTGAATTGGAGCTGCAGTTTCCGGCCTACACCACAGCCACAATACCACCAGATCCGAGCCATATCTGCAGTCTACGCTGTATCTCTCGGCAATACCAGATCATTAACCCAATGAGAGAGATCAGGGATTGAACCTGGATCCTAATGAATACGAGGCAGATTCTTAACCTGCTGAGCCACAGTGGGAACTCCAATGTTGATCTACTGCTAATGTCACTAAATGATTGTGAATCAAAACAGGAAATGCATATTAAAACAAATTATGACATTTTTGCCTCTTAAATTGGTACAGATTTTTGAGTTTATAATATCCGTTTTGGGAAACAGGACTTTTAATATTTTGCTGAAGGGGATAGAAATCGACAGGTCCATTTCTGGAAGATATCTAGGAAGATATCTTCAAAAGCCTTAATAATGTTCATTTCCTTTCACCCAACAATTCTATGCCTAGGAATGTGTCCTACACAATAAATTAGACATTTGGAGTTCCCGTCGTGGTGCAGTGGTTAACGAATCCGACTAGGAACCATGAGGTTGCGGGTTCGGTCCCTGCCCTTGCTCAGTGGGTTAACGATCCGGCATTGTCGGGAGCTGTGGTGTAGGTTGCAGACGCGGCTCAGATCCTGCATTGCTGTGGCTCTGGCGTAGGCCGGTGGCTACAGCTCCGATTGGACCCCTAGCCTGGGAACCTACATATGCCGCGGGAGTGGCCCAAAGAAATAGCCAAAAAAAAAAAAAAAAAGACAATAAATTAGACATTTACAAAACATTTTCGCCATATCACATTTTACAGATAAAGAAAGGAAATAGCCTAAATGCTTAACCATAGAAAGTTGGTTATATAAATAAAGTTGGAGAAAGCCGTTCCCCCTTCTACATAAATTTGTTACTCTTTATTCTTGCAGAAGGACCATCCAGCCCATCAGTAATCCATCTAACTGGTATGTTTATATTATGCTCAAAGATTATCTGTTGTATAGGTTTTGTCAACTGCTGAAATACAGATACAGCATAATTAATTACAGCACAGCACTATGTGCTCGATTTTACCAAAGCTGCTCTTCCTTTACATGCTATTCTCACCGTCTTGAAAGACCTGGCTAATTCTCACTCATCCTTTGAAACCCCTAATCCCCACGTAGGTATTGCTTCTTCTAGGAAGGCATTACTCACTGCACCTACTTCCCAGCATTCCCTCTTACCTTCTATAGCAGTGGTCATGTTACATTGTATTACTCTGAGCTCCTTGAAGCCAAAAATGTGGTCTTTTACCTTCCTAATGTGTGTATTCAGTGTGAGACCCATAGCATGTACTCACACAAATATTTCCTTGTTGATAAGATGAAGAAATGAATGAACAAATATATTTGGAATAAACAAATACATTTCCTTACATGTTAAAAAGCAAAAGTTGGATTTCCCGTCATGGCTCAAGGGTAATGAACCTGACTAGGATCATGAGGTAGGTTCAATCCCTGTCCCCACTCTGGATTAAGGATCTGGCATTGCTGTGAGCTGTGGTGTAGGTTGCAGACACAGCTCAGATCCCGAGTTGCTGTAGCTGTGGCGTAGACCAACGGCTACAATTCTGCTTCAACTCCTAGCCTGGGAACTTCCATATGTCACACCTGTGGCCCTGAAAAACAAAATAAATGAATAAATTGTAAAAGTTTAGTTTGGAATGAATTGTTTTCAGTGCTGTTTCCTTCTGATCACCTCTTCTTTATTATTATTTAACCTGGTGTACATTTCTCCTGGATTGAGATAAAAATTTCACAGGGCTGTAGTTGGGAAAAATCACCTTTGCTTTTGAAAAAGGAGGAAAAACGTGTGCCCATCCCCAGTTCTCCAGCAGCTGATCCTCTTGTTCCTCACCTTTCCCTTACCATCACAGACTGTGCTTTGACGATCACATCTGTGTGTTCGCTGAGAATTCCAGGTCTAGATATTTGGATTCACTTCAGAGCAGCAATGTGATAATGGAATGATCATCACACAGAGAGCTGAGAAGGGGATTCTAGTCCAGATGGAGCCACTGATTTGTTGGGTGACCTTAAAACTACCCATTTTTTTTTTTCCCCAAGGCTTCAAATTCTTATCTGTAAAGTGAAAGCATTGGATTCTTTAATCAAGATCCCTTTCTTCTCCAGGATTCTCATAAATCTAGTGTATTCTCTTAGAGTACAGTGACATCATCTTGGCTTTCAAAGAACCTGAGGAATCAAGCTTGATTTTAGTGCTCATTCTTTAATATAAGATTTGCCTCTGTATCCCTCTGTTGTGTTCAAGCTCTGCTTGAATATTTTCTGTAGTTTGCTCTCACCTCCACAAAAGGCATCCCATTCTGTTGAAAACAACTGTCATTACAAGTTTTTCCTGACATTGACTGTAGCTATATGTCTCTCTGGCTTCCATGGATTGATTCTGATTTTGTCGTATGAAGTTCCTCTTTGCTACATGACAGACTTCCAGATATTATTTGAAGACAATAATACCCTAGCAACAAGTCCATTATTCTCCAGGTTAAAAATTCTAGTTTCATGTAATATTTCTCTGTCTGACTTACTTCATTTAGTATGATATTCTCTAGGCCCACCCATGTTGCTGCAAAGGGTAATATTCTTTTTATGGCTAATATTCCATTGTATCTATACACCATATCTTTTAAAACCAATTGTCTGTTGATGGGCACTTGGGTTGTTTCCGTATCTTGGCTATTGCAAATAGTGCTGCTATGACCATTGAGGTGCATGTATCTGTTCCAATTAGAGTTTTCATCTTTTCCTGATAATATGTCCAGAGTAAGATGGCTGGATGATATGGTAGTTCTATTTTTAGTTGTTTTTTTGTTTTGTTTGTTTGTTTTTTTCCTTTTTAGGGCTACACATGCAACATAGGGAAGTTCCCAGAGCTAGGGGGTCAAATTGGAACTGCAGCTGCGGGCCTACACCACAGCCTTAGCAACTTGGGATCCAACCTGCATCTGTGAGCTATGCCACACCTTGTAGCAATGCCAGATCCTTAAGCCACTTAGTGAGGCCAGGGGTTGAACCTGAATCCTCATAGATACTAGTCAGGTTCTTAACCCATGGGGCCACAATGGGAACTCCCTCTTTAGTTTTTAAAGGAACCACCATACTGTTTTCCTTGGTTGTTGCACCAGTTTGCCTTCCTACTAACAGTATAGGAAGAGTCCTTTTTCTCCACACTCTCTCCATCATTTATTTTTTGTTGGTAGACTTATTAATGAGCCATTTTGACTGGTGTGAACTGATACCTCATTGTGGTTTTGATTTGCCTTTCTCTAATAATTAGCAATGTTGATTATCTTTTCACGTGCCTGTTGGCCATCTGTATGTCTTTGCAGAAGTATCTATTTAGGTCTTCTGCCCACTCTTTGATTGGGTTATTCATTTTTCTGATATTGAGTTGTATGAACTATTTGTATATTTTGGATATTAACCCCTTGTCAGTTGCATCATTTACAAATATTTTTCCCTTTCCATGTGTTGTCTTTTTGTTTGTTGATGGTTTCCTTTGCTGTGCAAAAGTTTTAAGTTTGATTAGGTCTCATTTGTTTATTTTTCTTTTATTCCTTTTGCTTTAATAGACCACTCTAAGAAAATACTGCTATTATTTGGGAGTTCCCGTCGTGGCGCAGTGGTTAACGAATCCGACTAGGAACCATGAGGTTGCGGGTTCGGTCCCTGCCCTTGCTCAGTGGGTTAAGGATCCGGCGTTGCCGTGAGCTGTGGTGTAGGTTGCAGACGCGGCTCGGATCCCGCGTTGTTGTGGCTCTGGTGTAGGCCGGTGGCTACAGCTCCGATTCAACCCCTAGACTGGGAACCTCCATATGCCGCGGGAGCGGCCCAAGAAATAGCAACAACAACAACAACAACAAAAAGACAAAAAAAAAAAAGACAAAAAAGACAAAAAAAAAAGAAAATACTGCTATTATTTATGTCTGAGAATGTTGCCTATATTCTTTTCTAGGAGTTTTATAGTGTCATGTCTTATACTTAGGTCTTTAAACCATTTCGAGTTTATTTTTGTATATGATGTGAGGTAGTGTTGTAATTTCATTGATTTACATGTAGCTGTCCAGCTTTCCTAACACTACTTGCTGAAGATCTTGTCTTTTTCTCCACTGTATATTATTGCCTCCTTTGTCATAGATTAGTTGATATCACTTGTATGTAGAATCTAAAAAGTAATACAGGAGTTCCCGTCGTGGCTCAGTGGTTAACGAACCCGACTAGTAATTATGAGATTTTGGGTTCGATCCCTGGCCTCGCTCAGTGGGTTAAAGATCTGGCGTTGTTGTTAGCTGTGGTGTAGGTGGCAGACGTGGTTGGATCCCACGTTGCTCGGGCTGTGGTGTAGGCTGGCAGCTGTAGCTCTGATTCAACCTTTAGCCTGGGAACCTCCGTATGCCGCGGGTGTGGCCCTAAAAAGACAAAAACGCAATAAATAATAATAATAATAATGATAGTGAATCTATGTACAAAACAGAACAAGACTCACAGACCTAGACAACAAACTTATAGTTACCAAAGGGGAAAGGGTGTAGGAGGGATAAATCAGGAGTATGGGATTAACAGATACAAACTACTAGACATAAAATAGATAAACAATGTGGAATTACTTTATAGCCCAGGGAACTGTATTCAATGTCTTGTAATAACCTATAATGGAAAATAATCTGAAAAAGTATATATACTGAATCACTTTGCTATACACCTGAAACTAACACAATTTTATAAATCAAGTATGCTTCAATAAAAATTCTGGTTTAAGTTTTTCATCGAAAAATTTCTCATATCAGGAATAAAATTATCCTTTATTCCTGAGGCAGCCTGTTTGTATGTTGGCACTTCAGTGGCTTTGCAGATGCCATCCTTCCGCCTGCAGTACCCTTTATCCCTTTCTCCTTACACTGAACCACTCATTCTGCAAGGCCCAATTTAAACCCTGTCTTCTTCTAGCCAAATTTTTAACTCTGTCCTCTGTGCAACATAGATGCCTTACTATGTTTTAAATACTGTTTGTAACAGTGATTTTTATACTGTCCTAAGTTTCTTTCATGTCTGTGTGTTCTGTGATATCTGAGATGTTAACTGACTTGTCCACAGTGCCTAGAATATGATGGGCATGCACGAGTAAGTGAATGAGTGAATGAATAAATGCATGAATATATTCTCTAGCACAGAATATGAGTTCTGGTATATAGCAGGTGCTCAAGAGTGTTAGTTAGAGAATAAATGACTTTATGGATGAACAAATGAGTATACATTTCTTTGATGATATTTGAGCTTCTCTTAAAATATTGAATCCAGAAACAAACATGAGACTCCAGATTGATACAGTTAGCACAGGGTGTGGAAGATTTGTCATTCACCTCACTCTTGAAACTATCTTCTTCTTTTTTTTTTTTTAATTTTAGAGTATATTCTATTTTTTAAATTTATTTTATTTTTAAAAATTATTTTCCCAATACAATTTTTTTTCTACTGTACAGCATGGTGACCCAGTTACACATACATGTACACATTCTATTTTCTCACCTTATCATGCTCCATCATATGTGACCAGACATAGTTCCCAGTGCTACACAGTAGGATCTCATTGCTAATCCATTCCAAAGGCAATAGTTTACATCCATTAACCCCAAGCTCCCAATCCACCTCACTCCCCCCCCCCCTCCTTGGTAACCACAAGTCTATTCTCTAAGTCCATGATTTCGTTTTCTGGGGAAAGGTTCATTTGTGCCCTATATTAGATTCTAGATATAAGTGGTATCATATGGGATTTGTCTTTCTCTTTCTGACTTACTTCACTCAGTATGAGAGTCTCTAGTTCCATCCATGTTGCTGCAAATGGCATTATTTTGTTCTTTTTTATGGCTGAGTAGTATTCCATTGTGTATATATACCACATTTTCCTAATCCAGTTGTCTGTTAATGGACATTTGGGTTGTTTCCGTGTCTTGGCTATTGTGAATAGAGCTGCAGTGAACATGTGGGTGCATGTGTCTTTTTTAAGGAAAGTTTTGTCTGGATATATGCAAAGATTGGGATTGCTGGGTCATATGGCATTTCTATGTATAGATTTCTAAGGTACCTCCATACTGATCTCCATAGTGGTTGTACCAGCTGACATTCCCATCAACAGTGCAGGAGGGTTCCCTTTTCTCCACAGCCCCTCCAGCATTTGTTATTTGTGGACTTATTAATGATGGTCATTCTGACCGGTGTGAGGTGGTATCTTGTGGTAGTTTTGATTTGCATTTCTCTACTAATCAGGGATGTTGAGCATTTTTTTCATGTGCTTGTTGGCCATCTGTACATCTTCCTTGGAAAAACGTCTGTTTAGGTCTTTTGCCCATTTATCAATTGGGTTGTTGGCTTCTTTGCTGTTGAGTTTCATAAGTTGCATGTATATTCTAGAGATTAAGCCCTTGTCAGTTGCATCATTTGGGACTATTTTCTCCCATTCTGTAGGTTGTCTTTTTGTTTTCTTTTGGGTTTCTTTTGCTGTGCAAAAGCTTGTCAGTTTGATTAGGTCCCACTGGTTTATTTTTGCTTTTATTTCTGTTGCTTTGGGAGACTAACCTGAAAAATATTCATAAGGTTGAAGTCAGAGAATGTTTTGCTTATGTTCTCTTCCAGGAGTTTGATGGTGTCTTACATTTAAGTCTTTAAGTCATTTTGAGTTTATTTTGGTAGATGGTGTGAGGGTGTGTTCTAGTTTCATTGATTTGCATGCAGCTGCCCAGGTTTCCCAGAAATCTTGCTGAAAAGACTGTCTTTTTCCCATTTTATGTTCTTGCCTCTTTTGTCAAAGATTAATTGACCATAGGTGTCTGGGTTTATTTCTGGGTTCTCTATTCTGTTCCATTGGTCTGTATGTCTGTTTTGGTATCAGTACCACACTGTCTTAATAACTGTAGCTTTGTAATATTGCCTGAAGTCTGGGAGAGTTATCTTTAAATTTCAGATTTGTATTCACATTGATAGGGAGGAGAGAAACTAAACTAGGACCTAAGTAGTTTTGATTTCTCTCTGTACTTAGTGTGCTATTCTCCATCAGTCATTCCTGCTTTTCTCCATTCTCTTAACTGAACCTAACTGAAGAAGTTCCCCAGTCTTTCCACAGTCTGCAGTTCATCCTGAGCTTTTGCCTTCTGGCATTGGTCTTACCTCTCTGAGACACTCTTGCTTTTGTTTTTCACTTTCATTCTTCTTCCTATATTTCATGCTTGTCTATGTAAAACATACTTGCCTCCTTGTCTTTATTTTAACTGATTCTGCTTATAGTGTGTTAACTTCATTTTCAAGATCTTACTAACATTTACGAAATACTTTTCCTTAACATTAAAAAGTTAATCTGTAAGATTTAAAGAAAAGTGATCATTTATAAATCCTCTATAATGTTTTAAAGTGATGTAGCTTCCTTAAAAATAAAAGCTATGATTAAATGCAGTCCACGAGTTAATATCTCGATTTATAGTATAGATTTATGTTCAGTGTGCCAGAGCTAATTTAAGAATGTTATATCCTTCCAATTAAAATGCAGATGCAAAGAGTTCCCCTTGTGGCTCAGTGGAAACGAATACAACTAGTAGCATGAGGTTGTGGGTTCAATCCCTGGCACTACTCAGTGTGTTAAGGATCTGGCATTGACATGAGCTATGTTATAGGTTGCAGATATGGCTTGGATCTGGCGTTGCTGTGGCTGTGGCTTAGGCCGGCAGCTGTAGCTCTGATTCGACCCCTAGCCTGGGAACCTCCATATATTGTATGTAGGTGCAGCCCTAAAAAAGGCAAAAAAAATACAAATGCCTTCAATACCTTTCACATGTTATCTGTCTAAACAAATGCCTATCAATACAGGTGTCAATCACCGAATGGATAAAGATTCAGAAGAAGCAGAAATATGGAGTATAGGTTGTGCATGGGAGTGATGGAAAAAGGCAAAGTGAAGTGTCACCAGCCATTGCTCTAAGTGCCATGAGTTGTCTATGCTGTGTCTTTGATTAGAAAAAGGCATGAACAGAAGTCAATAGGGCTAAGGGAATACAAGAAAATGTTCAGATATATATATGAGAGAGAGAGAGAGAAAATTGAAAAACAAAACAGGGAGTTCCCGTCGTGGCTCAGCGGTTAACGAACAAATGTGATTAGCATCCATGAGGACGCAATGGTTTGATCCCTGGCCTTGCTCAGTGGGTTGAGTGTCCATCATTGCTGTGAGCTGTGGTGTAGACTGCAGATGTGGCTCAGATCCCTCGTTGCTGGGGCTCTGGCATAGGCCAGTGGCTACAACTCCAATTGGACTCCTAGCCTGGGAACCTCCATATGCTGTGGGTTCAGCCCTAAAAAAAAAAGGAAGTACTTCAGAAGTATAAACAATTCTTATATTACTTCACTGAGAAATTGTATATTCTCCACAACCCAATAACCAGAAAGTAGTTAAAACAGAAAAAATGACAACTAGGAAGAGAAAACCGTCATGAGCCAGATTATAGCCATGACACAGCTTTCAACTACTTAATATGCGGATTTGGAAAATTACTCAACAACTGAAAAATAGAAATGGTAAAGAAACAGCCCAGTAATATCTAAAAGTAAATATGAGACATCAGTGGAAATCAATGTTTCAATCAGTGACTACATTTAAGTATAAAATTCTATTCAGTTCTGTATAAATAGTCTGTCCATGTTTTTATGGCAGATGAGATAAATTTGTCAGGGGAATTTGTCCATCCGCTTTCTTGAGTTTGGTCTCACCCTTCCAAAGGTCAAGCTGGAGAAGACCAGTTCACTGTAGATTAGAAAACTTTTCCTTAATAACTGAGAGTTCACTGTTCTCGTTGCCTTCTCATAGTCCTTATTTATTAGCTGTAGAAAGAGCTCTGAATTAGAAGCCAGATGATTTCCAGGGTTTGTCATAAGCTCTAGAAGATAAGGTATGGGAAAACACTTTATATAAAGTCTAAAAACGGTATTCAATAATTTCAAGTGGTATGAATAGTGGCACCAGTACTGTAATGACTATAAAGTATATATAACCAGTAGAAAATTTAGAGAATTCCAAAATTATTGTTAGACACGATTGAAAAATTTATACAACTATGATTAACAGATTTTACTGACCATTTAACTAACTTCTAAAGCCAGTTGGTAGGTTGAGCCTCTTCAGTCAATGAAGAGACAACTTGCTTAGCATATGTGGGGAAACCAATTTTTCAGGAATGCATTCTTGCTAATGTTAGAGGGAAACTTGTAATTGCTAAACAAGGGTAATTTTGCTCAGTAAATTTGGAAGGAGATCAGAGATATTTGGGATTTTAATATTATCCAGAAGAGTCACCCTAAAACCCAGTTGCGAGCAAAAATCTGTTGATGTTTCTAAACTGCTGGGAAGTTTAAGTAATAGAAGCTGTAATTCTTAAACCCACTAGACTTATTACTGATAGAACAGGTCTATTACCATAAATGCAAGATTATAATAGATACATTTTTTTCCACCAGGTCGCTAGTTTTGTTGGGTTTTGTTTATTAATTTTTTTTTCCAAATTGATCTTGTGGCTTTTTTTTTTTTATTTCTGAATTTGGATTTCAGAAGTTTCCTGCTAAGGTTATTTATTTATTTATTTATTGTCTTTTTTAAGGTCGCATGCACAGCATATGGAGGTTCCCAGGTTAGGGTCGAATCAGAGCTGTAGCCGCTGGCCTACACCACACCCACAGCAACATCAGATCCGAGCCGAGTCTGTGACCTACACCACAGCTCATGGCAACACTGGATCCTTAACCCACTGAGCGAGGTCAGGGATCGAACCTGTGTCCTCATGGATGCTAGTCAGATTCATTTCTGCTGAGCTACAACGGCAACTCCCATGTTTATTAAATTCTTGGAATTGGCTTTCTTCCAGTGTTGCCTTCTGTACTTCCTCTGTTCCACATTAATTGACTCCTCATTCTCTTAGACTCAGATATAAGTTTATATACTTTGTTTCTCATTAATAATAATAATTTTAAAGTATATACTTAAGACAAAGATATATAAAGTTTGTATTGAACATTCAATGGGAATGTCCTGATTTTCACTCTTAAAATTCACATTTCGGCTAATTAAATATACTGCTCACAGAAAATAAAGGATATTTTCCTAAAGCAAAATCTTTGATGCATAAAAATACGAAGTATTGAATGTGAACAAATGAAATCAATCTTTGATGTAAAGGTCCTTGTTCAGGAGGGTTCTGGGCTGTTAGAAATGCTGATGCTATGGTGGAAAGAGTTTCTACCTCACTCTTACTTCTTAGGAGGATAAAAGGAACCAATACATGTAAGTGTTTGGAGCAGTGTCTGATATACATGGTAAGTGCTCGATAATGTTTGCTATTTTCTTCAGATTATTACTTTAAATAAACCCCAGGGGGTATTCAATGAAGAGATATGTTGTCTGACTAAGAGCAAAAGTTATTCTTTCTTTGTCAGAATTTGTTTTCCTCATTATTTTTTTTCTATCTTATTCTTCTTGCTCTCCTTGCCTTTCATTATTATTTTGTTGTTGTTGAAAACTAAGAGTGTGGATTGATGACCTCAAAAGGACTTCTCAATTCCCTCAGCCTCTTGTTTAGTAGCCTAGGAGACAAAATAGTGTGGTGTGCTTTTGCTAATCCTGTTTTCTTCTTCCCTCTAACAATCCAAATTTTATCCATCCTTCAGACTCCAACTGTTGTTCTTTTCCTAGATCAATCCAGAGGACAGCAAAATTCATTGAATTAATCCAATGCTCATAATCTATACCATACATTTATTGTTTCCTCTATGTGTGATCTCTTAAGGGATATTTTAGGTTTCTCAGTGGCTTAGATTCCAGGCAGTATTTCCATCTCTTCTCCCTACTGCCATCAAGTATCTGCCATAAGGTTTGCACATCATAAAGTCTCCTTAGGAAATACTTAATGAGTAGAATCACCTTATCTCATTCAGTTCGTGTAGTTGTAACTTTATTATACCAGGGAAAAATGCTCTCTACTCTTATTTAAAAACTCATTCCACCATCCAAATTCTACTCTTTTTGTCAGAAAGTTTCTGTTAGAAATGATCCTAATTCACTCTTTTTGGCAGTTGTTGTTATCACCTGGGTGAAAGGAAAGGTGGAAATGTGATAATGATCATAGATACTTATTTTGATTTTTAAAAAGTTATTTCTTTCCTTGAGTTCTCTTTTTAAAGGAATGTGTATTTTTCATTCAAGGAGTTTTAAGTCTTTGAAGGCTGTGATTGAAAAAGCTGTAGCCCATTCTTCCTAACTTTTATTCCCTTGGTAGAATAATTCAAAATGAGACCATGTAACATCTGCATCAGAATCCCCTGGAATGTTTTTGCCTGAGTCCAGCACCGCATTCCAGAACTGCTGAACCAGAAGGTCTTGTTGTGAAGCTAGGGACTTGCAATCAGGTAATTGTTAAGATATTTGGGGGCTGAGAATTATTGACTTGATTTTTAATATGCAATAGAGCATTATATATGGTTTTCAAACTATTCACTTAGGGTATTGCTTGGCTCAATAAGACAATTTTTTTTTTTCAAAAGCTGGAATCTTCTTTCTTCACCCTCTCTGTGTACACAGATATACAATTTTATCTTCTCATAGCCCCCTTATAGTACCATAGTCCTAAGCACTAATGAGTCCTATCTTACATTATACAGTCATTACAAGTTGTCTATATCTGACACCCTCTACCTCCATCAGACTAAGTTTCTCAAAAATGAGTGCGCATATCACACAAGTTAGTTACAAAATAAATGTTTGTTATGAATATCAAATAAATTTTATATTTCTATTTAACTGCTTCATGCCTACTAAATATATATTCTCAACAGGGGACAACACTTAAGCATGGATTTACTTATATTTCTTTGGTATCCTTTGTACTTCTGAGTACATAGTAGGAGATGAATGTTAAGTAAACTCCTTCTGTATTCATAAGGATTGTTTTTGTTAATGACAATGTAAAACTGAGTGAATGCTCAATTTATATATTAAATCAAGGAGTTCCCATCGTGGCACAGTGGTTAACGAATCCGACTAGGAGCCATGAGGTTGTGGGTTCGGTCCCTGCCCTTGCTCAGTGGGTTAAGGATCCGGCGTTGTCAGGAGCTGTGGTGTAGGTTGCAGACGCGGCGGCTCGGATCCCATGTTGCTGTGGCTCTGGCCTAGGCCAGCAGTTGTGGCTCCAATTGGACCCCTAGCCTGGGAACCTCCATGTGCCGCAGGAGCGGCCCAAGAAATAGCAAACAAAACAAAACAAAACAAATATATATATATAAAATCAAGACAGGAAGAAAAATAAAATAAGCCTTCATCCAGTCTTATTTCTGGAAGAATGTCTCAGAAGGGCTGAGCAGGTTTTGTTTGCAAACTTGGTTTCCATAGCTGGGCGAGCTTATGTACTGACTAACAATCTTTCATAACCAGCTGAGCCATTGTCTTCTGATTTCTGGCCAGACATGAAGTTGGCAAAACTATCCAAAATATTACAACCAAAGCCACTCTAGATATAGCCAAGAAGCTTGGTTTTCAAAACAGAAATGTGTAACTAGTAAATCGAAGTAGAAATTTTCTTATTGTTAGGCAAATGATTTCTTTTTCTGATTGAAAGCATGTTTAGATAGATATTGGTTTGGGAGATATAAATCACCATAAAACAAGCTTCCTGTTTCTGTTTCATCTATAAAAGCATACAACAAACATCTCCCTTTCTTCAGTTCTATTGGAGAATAAGAAACTAGAGCAATTTGCTCAACAGTACAAAAATCAGTGAAAAAAATAAATTTTAGATTGAGAATTCAAGCTCAAATAAAGTTTTAGAGATGCTGTACCTTGGCTTGTGAATTAACACACTATTCTCTTCTTACAGAGCTAAGCCTGAGTGATCAGTCTCAGACCAGCTTAGTAATGTGAACACCAAGAAATGTTCAGTTTGCACCTCATTTTCTGTATATCCAGGTCCTGTCTTATTGTTGTATTCAGTTCATACGAACTCTTCTAGCAACATCATGGCATCTTTCATACTTAAAGGGAAGAAGAGAATTAATGTTTAGAGATCCTACATGTGCTTAGTACTTTAAAAACGTTATCTCACTTAATTCTTATAATTCTTGAGGTGGATTTTATAATCCTCAGTTGCCATATGAGAAAATTTAGACTCAAAATGCACACAAATGATAACTGAGTTAACTAGTACTTAATACCAAGATTTTTATCTTTAAGTCTGTTGTGCTTATCACTATTCTAGGATTCAGTACTACATAGTAGGTGGTCAGTGAATCTTTGGTTAATGAATAAATGAATGAATGCTATGGATGAGTAATGAATATCATCTTGAATCTCTCAAAGAGGAATGAGAAGGGACGGTTAATGTTATTACTTCCTACAAGTATGCCGGAAGAGTAAAGAAAGAATATCAATGTGAAATGAAGGACGGAAGGAAGGAGTGAGGAATCCATAGAAATGACTCTTCCTTCCTCCCTCCTCCCTCCCTCCATCCCTCCCTCCCGTCCCTCCCTCCTCCTCGCCCTCCCTCCATCCCTCCCTCCCTCCTCATCCTCCTCCCTTGCCCTACCTCCCCCCTCCCTCCCTCCTCCCTCCCCCTCCCACCCTCCCTCCCTCCCCCTCTCTCTCTCCTCCCTCACCCCTCAGCAGCTATTTTTTGGGTACGGAGGAAATTTGTTAGAGAGTTTGAGAGATTCAAGATGATATTCTTATCATCCATAGCATTCATTCATTTATTCATTAACCAAAGATTCACTGACCACCTACTATGTAGTACTGAATCCTAGAATAGTGATAAGCACAACAGACTTAAAGATAAAAATCTTGGTATTAAGTACTAGTTAACTCAGTTATCATTTGTGTGCATTTTGAGTCTAAATTTTCTCATATGGCAACTGAGGATTATAAAATCCACCTCAAAATTATAAGAATTAAGTGAGATACGTTTTTAAAGTACTAAGCACATGTAGGTCTCTAAACATTAATTCTCTTCTTCCCTTTAAGTTGAAAGATGCCATGATGTTGCTAGAAGAGATCGTATGACCTGAATACAACAATAAGACAGGACCTGGATATACAGAAAATGAGGTGCAAACTGAACATTTCTTGGTGTTCACATTACTAAGCTGGTCTGAGACTGATCACTCAGGCTTAGCTCTGTAAGAAGAGAATAGTGTGTTAATTCACAAGCCAAGGTACAGCTCTCTAAAACTTTATTTGAGCTTGAATTCTCATCTAAAATTTATTTTTTTCACTGATTTTTGTACTGTGGAGCAAATTGCTCTAGTTTCTTATTCTCCAATAGAACTGAAGAAAGGGAGATGTTGTTGTATGCTTTTATAGATGAAACAGAAACAGGAAGCTTGTTTTATGGTGATTTATATCTCCCAAACCAATATCTATCTAAACATGCTTTCAATCAGAAAAAAAATCATTTGCCTAACAATAAGAAAATTTCTACTTCGATTTACTAGTTACACATTTCTGTTTTGAAAACCAAGCTCTTGGCTATATCTAGAGTGGCTTGGTTGTAATATTTGGATAGTTTTGCCAACTTCATGTCTGGCCAAAATCAGAAGACAATGGCTCAGCTGGTTATGAAAATTTTAGTCAGTACATAAGCTCGCCCAGCTATGGAAACCAAGTTTGCAAACAAACCTGCTCAGCCCTTCTGAGACATTCTTCCGAAATAGACTGGATGAAGGCTTATTTTATTTTTCTTCCTGTCTTGATTTTATATATATATATTTGTTTTGTTTTGTTTTGTTTGCTATTCTTGGGCCGCTCCTGCGGCACATGGAGGTTCCCAGGCTAGGGGTCCAATTGGAGCCACAACTGCTGGCCTAGGCCAGAGCCACAGCAACATGGGATCCGAGCCGCATCTGTCAACC